>NC_135267.1:31715387-32317118 GCF_051311805.1 Agelaius phoeniceus
AGAGCTATATGGGAAGGAAGTGTGAGTCTTGTTGACATGAAAAGTTTTGTAATTTTTCAGACTACAAGAGGTAGGATGATCACAAGTGACAGAAAAGCACTATAGGAGTAAAAATTATAGAAACTGAAGTGATGAAATGAAATTGATGAATTGATGAAACCTACAGAAAATTGAAGCCCTGGACAGAAAACCTCAGAAAATGTCAAGTCTGCCAAGCTCCTGTTCAGAAGATCACAGGATCACAGGTGGTTGACAATTCTACACAAGAAGGAAAGGTAAATTTTATTAGACTGGGATATCTAAAAGGAAGCCGAAGCAGCTGGGGTTCCTGAAAAATAGAAATATACATGTGATTCCATGTGACTAGTCCAAGGTTGGAACACCTAAACTGAATAGAGACATGATTCCTCATTGTTTAAATTTAGAAGAATCCTAAGATTTTTCTACTTAGAACATAGAGCTATCTATATACATCTAAAAAATAGTTCAAGAAACCAAAAAAACTGAACCAGATTTTCTAGTATGTGCAATGGATCCCCTGGAAAGTTTAGGTTTTCATCACAGCAGACAGAATCCATATTTAGGTCCAAAGTGTTAATCTCAATTGTTCCTTTTAAACATTTTTTTTCCCTCATCTGCCCCATGAGAGTATTAGGGTTGACCTGAACATGTTCTTAAAAAATTTAGTTTATAAAAAATCCTATTTTACAAAAAAAAAAAAGAACTTTGCTTGTGACATAGAAATGAAGCAATAGTAAAAAGAATAAAATAAATAAAACCAGGAAAATGAAAATGCTTAAGACTACTCTGAGTAAACATCAGGCAATCTGTTTATAAATCGAAAGAAACAAGATTTTACCATCATGAAGTAAAATAAATTGTCCAAGCAAAATAAATTCACTCCTTGGATGAATGAAAAAAGGGAAGCAATTTGATAACTATAAATTGAAATGGTCTGTTCTTAAAGAAAGAGTAACTTCAGGGAATACTTATATTTATTTCCCAAACATTGTGATTTTGAGAATATAAGAATTGTTAAGGAGTTCAAAGATTTTCTTTAAAAAAGTGCTAGGGGAAAATCCAGCTGTGATCTCTGCTACATGCCTGAGAATAACCCACAATGCTTAAAATAATACCAGGTGCAAGGGCAATCATTACTAATGAAATGAGAGTTGCCATCAAAGATACAAAGGTAAAACAGAACTGGTAAACAGGAGGGTGTGTTAATTGAGGCAACATCCAGAATGTCATTAGAAAATGCCCAGTTGGAAGAGTCTTCAGGTATAATGCTGCATACAAACATACAAACCAAAGCTATGTGTAAAGAGATTTTTTTCAGAATATAAGTAATTCACATTTAGAAAGGCTTCATGGTTATCAGTAACAGTAACAGTACTCTGTGTGCAAGAATTTGACTGAAGGTTTGTTTGAAGAAGCCATAACAAGAGAAATATTTTACAAAAAGACTCCACAAGGAAAAGAAAAAACAACCAACTTTTTGTATTCTTTTCAGTGAGAGAGTGTAATATTAAAGGAAATAAACGTCTTACCTGATGGTGAGTGATAAAAAATGTGCAGTTCAGACACCAGAGTTATTGAAGAACATTAGATATAGAAATACTACCAGTTGCAGTAGTAAACTGGTCCAAAATCCTTTGGAAAAGGATTGAAACAGGAATCCATTCATCATCATGAACTTTGAGGCAAGCACAAAGGTATGCATTCAGAGGCTGGTGAACTGTGGGGAGATGCTTAAATTTCTGTGTGCTTCATGGATAATGCTATTATGATGAGTCAGTAAATTGTTAAAATCTGTTTTTCACAATAAGAACAACTCTGCAAATCAGTACATCAAATGAAATTAATCTTCTTGCAGTGATCCCAGCTGGGGCCTGCCTGCCCAGGGTGACTCTGCTGAAGCTGTCCTGGGGGTCCTGGTGGGCAGCACCTGAGCTTGAACCAGCAGTGACCTCCAGCAGCAGTGGCGGCCAAGAGCATCTTCTGTGCTGTATTAGCAGAAGCACAGCCAGCTCATTGAGGGAAGATCAATCTCTCTCTCTCTATATTTACTTAGCACTTGCTACTTCCATCCTTGCAGTTTTTCAAGACCTAACTGGATAAAGTCCTGAACAACCTGGCCTGATCTCAGAGATGACCCAGCTTTTAAGCAAGAGGTTGAACTAGAAAACCCCTGAGGTCTCCCTTTCATCCTTAGTTATCCCATGATCCTAAAATCTAATCAAGGGATAAGATATCATTTGTTTAATATATTGACAGACAAAAGGAGAGATAATACGGATTCAAAATGGTCATTCTCCTTCCATGTAATGTACTTTGTAGGGGAAAGACAACATATATCCTATATGTATAGACGACAGAAAACTATCCCCAAGAACCTCTGACTTTAAGAGAGATTTTAAAGGTTTATAATAACTTAGACAAAAGGTTGGCATTTGTATCTTCTTATTTAAGTGAAACCAATCATAAGTCTGTGATCATTACTTAGGTTGTGGCCTAAAACCCATGAGGAAAAAGTCACATTTGTAGTGAATTCTTCCATGCCCTGCACCCTTTCAAAAGTATTGGAAGACATTGTCCAGAGGATCTCAGTGAAGAAATGTTCACTGACCAAGTGTTCCATCTGGATATATCTATAATTTCAGATATTATACTGAAAACTGTACAAAACTTAACAGAAAGTATAAATTTCCATGAATCTTTATGTCTTACTGTGGAAGGAGAGTGTCAGCTGGGGATTGTGTAATAAACCAAAAGACATAGCTGTTCTTCAGACCTTAAAACAAGATATGTCTTTTCAGTGAAGGAAGCTAGATAGATAAATAAATAAATGCCCAAGTCCTATGAGGACCATTACCTTATAATGCGTTTCCAATGTGCTTGGTTTTTCAATCCCAGATACTGTGACTTCTGTTTGGATCCTTAATAAAGATGCTGTAGGATGAGGAGTTATTGATCCACACAGCAGCTGACCTGAGTAGGTTCAGGTTGGTGCTTTACTCCAAACAGCACTTGGCCTTTAAAGCTGTGCTAAATGGCACAAATTTCTTGACGTGGGATCACTAGTAATGACGCCACCAGCATGCCCTTGTCTTTATCTCAGAGTGAAACAGGATGTTTTCATATAAACATCCTTTTGCTCAACAGCAGAAATGATGAATAGAGTTGTTTACTTGTAGGAAAACCCAATAAAGGCTTTAATGCTGGTGAGCTTCACCGTGGACAGGTAATGTACTGTATGCAATGCCCTGTGCAGAGGTCTGGCAGATGCTGTGTCATCACAGCATTTCCAGAATCAGAATGGGCATGATATTTTGTAATTTATTAAATATTTTCTGGGATGTTAATAAAATAGTTATCTTCTTTGGAAATCTGTGTGACATTCTTATTTGGATTCAAAAATAACCAGCATCTCCTGGAGTAAAACATTGTACAAAAGAAAAGTTGTTATCAGACAACTACTGCCCAGTAAATTGTCAGCAAGACCAAAAAGCTTTAAAACAGCTGATTTACAGCTTCTTTAGTCTTGTAAGTATGGCCAGGCTCCAGGCATCTTATGTGCCCTTTCCTGAGTATGCAACCATAGGTCAGCCCACTACCAGTACTGAGAAGCTTTTTGTAACTGTCTACATTGATCTTTAATACTTGACAAGAGAAAAGGAAAACAAGAGGCTTCAGTTTGAACATGGTCTAATAGAGAAGGTTTCAAAGATTGTCTCTTCTTCATCACTTGCAGTTTATAATGGCACTAACTTAATCTGTCCTATTTCAGCAGCTCAGCTAGATGGCTAGATGGATCTGGGGGTGCCCAGATTTTAACTTCACTGCCACTTATGTTGGCTAGTGAGGATGATAATCTTTAGCTGGCATAGGGCTGTATAACAGGCAGAATGCATGTGGAAAGGAGTCCTGAACTCTCTGCACACTCTCAAATCCTCAAATAGTATAGGGATTAAAATTAGAGATTACATGACTCAGAGATTTATTGTACCAAATAAAAGCAATGGTATATTGAGCTTGAAGAAAGAAATTAAAAAAAAAAAAAAAGAGAATCCTGTGAAATCAGAATTTCTGTAAGAGTGACCAATATTGTGCAGCTCTGATGGTGTTCTGAGATGTAGGATGTAGGACCTCCAGGGCCCAGTTGAGCTGTTAAAACAATATAGGAAACTAAAGAGTTACAAAAATTTCACTTGGGAGCAAGCAATAAACCTAGCCAGACACAATGTTTTTGGCTTGCAATGTGAGAAAACATACAACATTTTATCACAAGAACTTATGAATGTGTGAAGCAGGAAGCATGGATACACTTAGCAGACATAAGTATTATTTCCCCAACACCAACTTTCTTTCTAGCCCCATTGTTTCCTGGTTTGATTATGCCCTGAAGCATAAGAGCAGTTCCCCTTACAAGTGATTTTATTTGTGGTGACTCCATATAAAAATTCTTTTAAAACTGTTATACTGTTAAACACCATGTGGCAATTACTTAGGTAATTTGCAGAGTTTGTAAACAAATGCTATCTTATGTTCCGTTCTATGCAATTACACTGAGGTAATGCTGAGGTAATTTAAATCAGAAAATATTATTAACCATTATTTTATATATTTTCTAATCTTTCAGGCTCTTCTTTAATAGAGAGGCTTCCATGACATTATTTTTAACATGTGCATTTCCTTACAACTGCACTGAATAATTATTCAATAATTTGTTTGAAGTGACTAGGTCAGACTTGTAAAATTATGGCATTGTTTAAGACATCGTCGTAATAATCTTTCATATGGATCAGTTTTCCATGTCAGTGTTCTAATATTTTTTGTTTCTGAATTAGTTGCTTAAGAAGTCTCCAAGAGGTTGCACAAAGACTAGAATCTGTTTTTAACAAGCTTAACTTCCCAAGAAACAGTGTCTTTAACAATTTTTAACATTCCGGATGAATTTTTTAATATTGTGGAATAATTTTTTTCTTTTTTTTTGCTTATATGGTTTTCCTCTTGTCTTCTTCCTTGTGTGATGAAAAGTAATTTTGTGGATGTATATGAAAAGACTGTTTAAGGCCCTTAAATCTGTAGATTATATTCTAGTATATCTTTATTTTAGAACTTGACCAGTTTCTTACCTTGAAAATTCATTATCTCTTACCCTGTCTCTATTTAATTTCATAATTGCCTGTTTAGTGGGTTGTTTGAAATGGTTTCTGAAGTACAAATAAATTAGTTTGATATTCAACTGTTTAGTTGAAATATTACAACCATTATTACCCATTAAAAACCCACATGATTTTAACAAGGTGATTTACAATTTTCACTCCAATTACATTTTCAGGCTTCCTGTTCAGATTCATTCTGTTCACTTTTGGTGGTACATTAGAGGTTGTCAAAGATTTAATCCTTCATATTTGTCTCTAATTTTTGTAAAAAAGGATCTCAGCTATTTAACTGTAAAATACTTCCAGCACTGTCAGAGGAAAGATGGCATGTTATATCATGGGGCTCCTATGCTGCAATATTCATTAATCATCCAAAATCATAGAATGGTTTATGCTCCTTTGGGCCATAGAATGGTTTGTGTTGGAGGACACCTTGGTAGATCATCTAGTTCCAATCTCCCTGCAGTGGGCAGGAACATCAATTTGGTCAGGTCGTTCATAGCCCTGTCCAACCTAACTTTAAATATTTCCAAGATGGGTCATGTACAGCTTTTCTAGCCAACCTGTTCTAGTGTTTCACCACCCTCAATGTAAAAAAATTCCCTATTTCTAATCTGAATATACCCTCTTTTAGTTTAAAACCATTACCCATTGTCCAATTGCTACAGGACCTAGAAAAAAGTCTGTTCACAACATTCTTATAAGCCCCCTATTAATATTGAAAGACTGCAATGAGGACTCCTTGGAGTCTTCTCCAGGATGAACCATCCCATCTCTTTCAACCTGTCTGCATAGAAGAGGTGCTCCAGCCCTCTGATCATCCTTGTGTCCTTCCTCTGGACTTGCTCCAACAGGTCCAAGTCCTTCTTGTGCTGAGGACCCCAGAGCTGGAGGCAGCATTACAAGTGGGGTCTCATGAAAGTGGAATAGAGAGCAAGAATCATCTCCCTCGACCTACTGACCACACTACTTTTGATCCATCCCAGGATATGATTGACCTTCTGGGATATAAGAGCACATTGCTGGGTCATGTCCAGATTTTCATCTACCTTAACACCTTCTCCTCAGGGCTGCTCTGAATCAGTTCTCTGCCAAAACTGTATTTGTACTTGGAATTACTGTGATCCAGGTGCAGGACCTTGCACTTAACCTTATTGAATCTCATGGGACTCACATGGGCCCACTTCTTAAGCTTGTCCAGATCCCTCTGTCTGGCATCCTATCTCTGAGTCATGTCAATCAAACTACTCATTTTGATGTCATCTGAAAACCTGCTAAGGGTACATTTGATTCTACTATCTATGTCATTGACGAAGACATTAAAGGGTATTGGTCCCAGTACAGGTCCTGAGAGGCACCACTCATAACTGGGCTCCATCCAGAGACGAAGCCATTGACCACTACTCTCTCGATGTGACCATCCAGTTTAGTTGGATGTTTCTTAACTGCCTCTTTGTGTGTTTCTGTGTTAAGTAGGTCCTTAGCTCTATGTGAAAAGATTAGCTTCCATCCTGGGTATCACTTTCAACAGAGACAATCATGATAAAAAATCATTAGTTCCGTTCATGTCACTTCCTTCTTTTTTTCTTTTTTTTTTTTCTATTTGATTCAGATTAAAATCTTTTTCAAATTTTTTTTTGTGATTCCCAAATTCATTATGCATTTCTAATTCTAGTACTTCTCCAAAAGCGTTATGGATTGCCCTTACCTGATGTTGATATTGCTGCTGCCCCTGGGATAGAGTGAATCATCTCCTGGGAAGACTAAAACCAAAACTTATTACAAAAAAATACTTAATACCTAATTTAACTTTAAAAAATCATTGACTGATTCAGAAGAAAAGAGCTCTTCTGACTGGAAAGAAGATGCCCAAGCCTGGGCACCAGATCTTCTGTATGTTCAAAATTGTGGGTGATGTAAACATACAGTGTGCTTGTCAGACCTTGAGGAAGCATGCAAAAGTGTGCATGTTTCCCTGCAGAGTCTTCATCAAGATGACACCTAAAAATAATTGGACAGCTTTGGGTTGTTAATAGGTAGTGAACAAACAGATGGTGGTACCAAGGCAAAGATATTTCTGGTGGATGTCCAGCTGAATTTTGTAACATGCTCCTTTGGGCCAAGCAAAGATACAATTAACTTTAGAGCTTTCACTTCTGCTATTCTGTCAATATTGGCTTGTATGACTTCTAGTACTGCCTTTCAAATTTCCTGTAATATTGTTGTCTGTCATAATTAACATTGCTTTCTTTACAATTTAATATGGTCCTTCTGCTTTTCCTTGAGGAAAAGATCTTCAGTTTCCATAAACTGTTACATTGACAGACTGGTGCCTGAATGTTCAAACACTTTAGCCCTTCCAAACCTTACAGGTTTTTGCCATTGTGCTGGTTTTGGCTGGAGTAGAGTTATTAAATTTTTTTTCTTTTTCATAGAGTCTGGTATGGGGTTGTGTTTTGGATTTGTGGTGAAAATAGAGTTGCTTTTGTCATCATTAAGCAGAGCTTGCACAGCATCAAGGCCTTTTTCTATTTCTTACCTCAGCCCACCATTGGGGAGGATGTGGGTGCACAAGAGGTTGGGAGGGGATGCAGCTGGAACAGCTGATCCCAGCTGAGCCAAGGGATATGCCACAACATATGGTGTTGTGTTCAGCTTATAGAGCTGGGGCAAGAAAGAGGAAGAAGCAGGGGGAGGGGATATTCACAGTGATGGTGCTTGTCTTCCCAAGTCACTGTTATGTATGATGGAGCCCTGCTCTCCTGGGGATGGCTGAACACCTGCCTGTAAGAGGGAAGAGGCAAATGAATTCCTTTTTTTGTTTTGCTTGTGTATGCAGATTTTGTTTGCTTTACTTAAACTGTCTTTATCTCAAGTCATGATTTTTTTTTAATTTTGCGATTCTGATTCTACTCTCCATTCCACCATGGGGGAGGGTAGGTTTAAGCAAATGTCTGTGTAAATCTTCATTGCCTGCTGGGTTTAAACCATGGCAGATATACACCATCAAATTCTCCCTGCTTTTAAAGTCCTGAAAATGATCTTGCATAGTGTGAAGAGAGATACCTTTAAACTATACCAATGGGTGTCTCCTCAAAATACAGAGTTTTCAGCAGATCAGATATCTGACCTGAAAACCAGGATGTCAACTCCAGCTAGAGTCATGCTTACATGTTGTTAGCAAAACCCTGTTTGATACTGGGTAGAGCAGAAACTAAAACCTCAAGGAAGGCAAAGCCAGCAGGTGTAATCTGTGACTGCATACTTCATCAGTTCTTGCCAGCAGAAGCCAAACAGGATGCTAATTTTTCCAGAAATTGAAAACTTGAATCTTATCATCTATACAGAATTAAAATGGAAATTATTTGAAATAAATAAAGAAGAGGAAAATTGTTAAGATATTGGAAAGAGACAAAATAGATTCTAATTTATTCAGATTACAGAACTTTCGAAGTACAGAAATATGCTTTAACTCAAAGGAAACAGATGAACTGTTAGCTAAAAATGGCAAAAACTGCCTTGACTTTCTTGTTGAAAGGGTAGTTATTTTCTACAGTTTCTGCAATGAGCTAAAATGAGCAATTTATTTTGTATTTATTTGCCTTCAGACATGTTTCTATTTATGGCCACATGGTATGCTCAATGGAGTCTTAAAATAGTGAGGCTGGGTTCACAGGATGACTCAATGGATCAGCATGTAGAAGAGGGCGGATTCAGCCTCTCTGTTGGGGGCAGATAGCAGCAACTCCACCTTGTTACTCCCCTATGGGTGTCCACAGGCTTCCGTGAAAGCAGCTGGTTCAGTCCCAGTATGACATTTTTGGAATAACCACAGTTAGTATTTGACATCCCTGTTGGTCTTACCAATTTAAAGGCTGAAGGCTAAGTAAACTGTGGTGAAAGATGTTGCCTCTCAGACTTTCTGACCACTGGGGTCAACTCAAACAACAGTGATGGTTAAGGGGCAATGCTCCCGTTACAGCCACCGGCAGAACATTGTGGACTAAGCACTGCATTCCCTATTTAATGATAATGTACAGGCTGTGAGGGACCAGCCCCCGCAGCAGTGGCGGCTCCTCTGTGAGGGGAGCCAGGGCTGCCCCAGCCGGACACAGCCGGTTCCAGGCAGACACAGCCGGTTCCAGGCAGACACAGCCGGTTCCAGCTGGATCCAACCATGCACTGCAGGCCGCGGCTGAGCCACAGCTGGGGCGGAGGCACTGTGGGAGGACAAAGTCAAGAATGGGCAAAACGCGACACAGAAGATTCTGAGGAAAAGGTAGACAGGAGAAACAGCCCCATGAGCAGCCAGGTGAGGACAGAGGGAGAGGGTGATGTTGCTCCACGCCCTGGAGCAGAGATTCCCCCACAGCCTGTAGAGAGGACCATGTTGGAGCAGGAATTGTATTGGTTTTGTCTGAGGTAGGGTTTCTTTTCTTCCCAGGGGCTGGTATGAGGCTGTATTTTGGATTTGTGCTGAACACGGGGTGGATAATAGAGATGTTTTTTTGTTATGGGAGGCTGGGAGGAAACACAGCCAGGACAGGTGATCCAAATGGACCAGAGGGATATTCCAGAGTGTACAGCATCATGCTCAGGAGATAAAGTAGAAGGAAAATGGAGGAAAGTGTGGGACATTTGGAGTGATAGCATTTGTCTTCCCAAGTAGCTGTGATGAGGGCCTGCTCTCCTGGAGATAGATGAACACCTGCCTGCTCATGGGAAGCAATGAATTAATTGTTTTGCTTTGCTTGCATGCCTAGCTTTTTATTTCCCTATTAAAGTGTCTTTATCTCATCCCACGAGTTTTCTAGATATTGCTCTTCTGATTTTCTCCCCAGTACTGAAGGGGAGGGGGTTGGGGGGAGTGAGTTTGGCTGCATGGCACTTGGTTGCAGCATGAGGTGAAACCATGATAGTAGCCCATGAAGGACCCCCACACTGGGCCAGGTGGGTATTTTCCAAAGGAACTGAAGCACACGGAGAGCCTGTGGTGGATGAAGAGAAGGTATTTCATTTTTTTGTTTTCTTCACTACCTCCTTTTTTTTTAATTTACAAGAAATTAAATTTGTTTTTCTTTGAATTTAATCTGTTTTGCCCATGATGGTTGAAGGTAGCTTATCTCATAACCTTTATCTCAACATATCTTTTTCATCTTATTTTCCCACTCATCTTTTTGAGGAGAGGGAGTGAGAGAGCAGCTGAGTAGTGGCCTGCCAGGCAGCCAAGTTCAACCCACCACACACAGCTCACATGAACACTAAATTAACTAATTTCTATTTTAAATAAATAAATTACTTAATCTTGAATTCAAGAATTTTTCAGTTCTTCAAAGTTGATATTCTTGACTGAGATTTAGCATTGAAGTAGAATTCTTGAGTTAGCATCCTTGCTTGTGAAGAGACTTTTTCTAGTCTGGCAGCTTTGGATGTCATGCAGGTGCCTTTGCAAGCCAGTATATGCCATCCCTTTTCAGGAACTATGTCCAAGACATTGTCTGGTCTATTTGAGGTCAACCATTTTATCCTGATGAACAGGATAACTGTGTTTAAATGCCAACAAGACTTCTATTTGAATTTACTTGACTCAGCCCTCTTTTGTGGTAAGGAAGTCTGCCAGGACTTTACAGTTACTTTATAAAATCCAACAGACTTCTTATGCTTCTTAGCATATACTATGAATGCACTTTAGTTAGAAAGTGGGCTATTTTAAACAATATTTTCTCATCAATACACTTTTTGATAAGTGTGGAGAGTAAAAATTCTCTGAGTATCCTCCTCTTCCATGTATTTTTCCATCAATTCTCCAAGTCAGCTGGCCAAGCCAGGTGGCTTTGTTTTGGAGAATGTGGCATCAGCTGATTAAAAACATAGTGGCCAACTTGTGAAAGTACCTTCACAAGATGAATACTCATCTATTTCATCTGTGAATCAACACTACAAAATCTGTACAGTGAAGTTATGCATGTCTGAACAAATAAATTAAATTGACTACCTTCAGTCAAATTCCAACTTCTAAATAAATCTCACTTAAAACAAATCTATTTTTTATGCCTATGCTTCTATGAAATGCTTCCTCATATCCAAAACAAGACAGATTGCTGCTGGGCTAATACTGTATCTGCTGCCAGGAGTCTGTGAGATCCCTTAGAAAATGGAAGAAATTACTACAGTTTTATTAAAAACAAGCAGACAAACAAACCACAGCATTGCAGTGGGAAGATATTGTAGTGCTCACATCATTGTTTTTCTGCACTCTGCTGTCCCCAAGGAAAGTACGTACGGAACGGACGTCATTGGTGCAGATGCTCAGCAGCTACTTCCGGATATAATTACAAATAGACTGCTCTGCAATACTTTTTTTAATGAATTACCAGGTGTATTTTTGATACAAGACTATTTTTTATATAGTCTTCTATTTTGTAAGACTGTTTTCTTACAATTTTATTTTATTTTGGAAAAGCTGTCCAAATTGCTTTTCTTTACCCTGTTTTTGCTATGTTTTTATAACTTCTGTGTATTTGATATCATTCTTTTGTGATTATTTGACATTATACCATGTGTTATGATTAATTTATTCAATTGCTCCTGCGTTTTGTTCTCACCAATACACATGCTTTTTTTATTAGAAATTGACATCTTTGTAAATATTTTAATTTCTCCTCTCTCCATAATATTTTTAAAATTTATTGGGGAAGGTATTTTTATATTTACTGACTTCGAGACTAATCTTAAATTACTGATTAATCCCGACTTTGTTATGTATTTAAAAATAATTCTGTTCTTACTCAGACAAATATATAAAGAATTCTTTACAGCATAACAAACACTCTCCTGCTGGAGGAATAAAAAGAAATAAGTAGCTCCCATACTGCCAGTGAAATGGTGAGGGATGAAGAGTTGGCCATTTTATTGACAGTCAGGGAAATACTGATCTGGCTCTAGTGTTGTGATCAGCTGCATTCTGTGCTATTTTAAGGAAAATATGATGTGAAAGTTTTTATTATAGAATCTATAATCTATAGCCACAACCTCTAAAAATTATATAAAGCTGCTTTAGTTCTGGTTCTCCTATGATATATATTTTAGTAGCAAAGTCTGTTAAAACACATCTTGGCTGGACTTGTTTACAATTATGTCTTTCAGGTTATGATTGGTCACATATTTCATTCACCTTTTTTAGCCACTCATGAAACTGGTTTTGTGTCCTTGGGTTTAGAGAGAGCATGATAGAACATTTTTCCTGAACAATTATATCTATATTTTAGTAAGCTAATTTAGTTCTATCTCTGTGTTTGTATCTTTATCCTTGGTCACATCTATATGAAGTTCACCTGTGCTATTTAGCATATTCATCTGTATGAAGACAGCTATTTCCTTGAATAAACTGACCAGACCTTTTAAATGTGACAACAGATTAAAAATAATTCTGACCAGTGTTTTCACTAACTGAGGACTTGGAGTTATGTTGTTAGAAATTACTGGCACTTAAAAAGAAATATGCAGTCATTTCCCACTGGATTTGTTTCCATAGCAATAAGAAGGTTATGGTGTTAGCAACTCTGTGGATATTTCAGATTTGGGGTATCATCAAATTCCTAAAAACACCAAGGTTTTGTATTCTGCTGGGATTATTCTAACTGTGTATAGCAGGACAATCTATGATCATTTTTCTTTGAAGACTATGATACAGGAGAGAGATTTATCTTAATAATTGTAGACATCAAAAATTTTAATTAATTTAAAATCTGTTGTCCAGGTCTAAAGCAATAATATTAAACTCCTTTTATATTCAATAGAAAAGAACCCCCACTTCCAGGGAAGTTCATCTTCTCATAGAGTAAACGTGTAAAGTTGCAAAGTATTATTTTTATTCAAGATGTACGTCTTGTTTTCAGTGCTAAGTTACTCTGGGGTGTTGTTTATATTGCCTCTTATCTGACATATGGGGACACATGGGATTTTGTAGCTTGAAGTAAGTGATGGATTGCACTGGAGACAAGTGTATGATTTGGTGTGGCTTGAGCATTGTTTTGATGTGTGATTACTCTGATTTAACCTAAGCTGTCACAAGAAAAGTCAACCTGTCCTTAGATAACTAAGTCACACATTGTGCAGAAAAAATCCTAGGAACATAACTAACTCTGATCTTTAATTTTCTTTCATTGGAAGACTGACCTAGATCTGTCCTTGATCTGACCTCAGATCTGCTTGTGCACTTTTTGTGAGTGATCAGGCACTCAAAATATTTCAGCAGCCTAACAGTAGAAGAGCAAAACAGTGAGTAATAATTTGGGAGTCATGAGAAGATGCTGAGTTGCCATCTGATGATCTACACATGGACATGATCAGCTGCTTGACTGAGCCCCACTGGCATATAGCAGTGAGCCATAGTCTGAGCTGTTCCCAGTTTCAGACCAGTGCCTTATTCCACATCTCATGCTCCCTGTTCATGAGAGGGATTTGTTCAAAACCCCATGCATATCAACTGCATGATGAGAAGTGAGAGTTTGAGACTGGGAAAACTGTGGGCTTTGAGTGAAAGACAACAGGTGTTATTACTTTGAATAAATTCATTTAGTGTCAACAAACCTGGGAGATTTGGTTGGGGTTTTTTTCTTCTGTTTAGGAGCACAGGACACAGTGCCTTGAGCATTCACTGGGTGCTTTTACAGAGTTTCCTTCAGTCCAAATCATAAGTAAGAGAGCTGGTATTCCCTGAGCTAGAATTCCCTATGGGCTTTCTGTATATTCTGTAAAAATGCTAACCTTTCACATCCAAGGATAACATTTCTGCAGTATTTTCCCACAGAATTCAATCAGTAAATAAGTTCCATCTTTCTGATTTGTTATGCTAAAACTGTTTGAGTTGTAAGCCATTAAAAGCTTGCTTAGCAACTCAGTTTCTTTAAGGAACCCCACAGTCTGATACTTACACTGCATTAGATTCTTACCATATGTTTTATTTGTTTGTTTGGGGTTTTTTAAGAGATGCGTAAGGTTCTTCTTACACCTATTCTTGAAGGTGGAGAAAGCTCCTTAATTAGCACTTTCAAGGGCAGTGTGAAAGCCCTGATCACAGCCCCACATTTAACCCAGAGTTGTTTCTCTAATTGTTTCTGGTTATCTCCATATATGGGCCCTGGTATTTCTGTGATGTAAACACCAACACACGGAGTTAACCATGAACTGTCAATCTCCATTTATAGACAATTATCCAAACACATTGCTATGATATTTCAAACTAATAACTCTCTTCAAATTATGCTATAGCTTCTTGTATCTTTCCCTCATAAGTATGTTTTGCTTAGTTGGTTTTTGTACACAGTTTCTAAAAAGCTTCTGAGGAGTCTACGAATGTTTCTTCCTTCCAAAGTGACTTTGATGTTCAATTTTTAATCAGCTTAATTTCCCATAAAGTTTTGCAGTGGTGTACTGCAAAAGCATGTATCACATTATTCAAGCAACCCACTTGTGTCTGAATAAAGGGAATCTTTCTCTACTACATCAGTTTTAGAACATACAGAAACTGTTTGGACAAGACTTAAAAACTGGAGGCTGCCAAGGAAAGCTATGAGCATGACCACTGAATTAAAAAATGTGTCTCAGCAAAAGAATTTAAAATTTTGGCTTGGTTACCTTACTTAAGGCAATGATACAGTATAAGTTTCCCTCAGACATTTCAGAATGACTATACAAGGAGCAGAAATGTTGTGGTGGAGAGCATTCCAGTATAACATGGAGAAATGCTACAAACACCAGACACAACTCCCAACATTACATGAATTCAAACTATAGCAGAAATAACCAAACTTGTAATTTGGATAAGAATTATTCCAGCTTCTTTCCTCTGGTAATATTCAGACCTTCTTTTTCTTGACACAAAGAAAACTTTCTGGATTTTTTTTCTTCTCTGAAGGATTAGTTTGTCAAATAGAAAGAATAACTCCATGTTTTTTCTACCTACTTCTTTCTTTTGTTGTTTTGGAGGTGGGGTTTTTGTTTGGTTTTGGATTTTTGGCCTTGCCCCTCCTAACACAGCAAGTTTTCAAAAATAATTTTTCCAGAATGCATCAAGTGACTCTCATTCTCTGTTGCAAATATTAAAATTTGATTGATTGAAAATCTAAAATTAAATTTGTTCTAAACAAACAAAATGGTTTTGGGCTGGGAAGATTTTTTTCCTTCTATGTCCTGCTAAAGTCTACACAGGAGGAAACATGTGCCATCTATTTACATTTGCTTTGTTTGTTTGGAAGATTTGTACTTCACAGCTGTTAGCAGCCAGTTTACCATGGTGCTTTGCCTGAAGTAGTGGAAGAGAGGGGCAGAAAAAGGGCTCATAAGTACCCTCAAATTGAGATTGATAGGTTGTCATTCCCAATTTGCCTTCTGTATCTGTAGATAAGGGAAGCAACAAAGAGTCCACTTGAGTGCCAATTCATTACAACGCTTTTTGTGTCTCAGTTTCACCACAAAATTCGTACTTCTTTTTCGTTTGAGAGCTAAACTGAGCAGGAAATGAAATAGATGACTGCCAGGACATTCAATTGTTCATACCATGGACTGGAACAGCAAGAACAACAGAAGGGAATTCCAGCAAGTCAACTGTTCAATTGCACAACCGGGACCCATTTGGCAACCGGTCTTAATCACTATCCTTACTCTCCCAGTCACACCAAGGAACTGCTCAGTTTACAGCCTAATTCCTATCACACACATTCAGCAGCCCATCCTCCTTTAGGGTTTTCTTCCACCTGGCTATATAACCTTACAATATTTCTGAAAAGTCCCATGGTGTGAAAAAATGTGCTACCCAACATAAATCACATCAGATCGGCAATTATGTTCCTTCTGATAAACCAAGACCATGTGACAGTAAAAAGTCTGCTAATCTCTTATGGAAATTATTCTCAGGTTTGTGTTCCATTATCCAACACACAGGGTTTTATTCTTTCTATTCCATTGAGATATGAACAGGAAAAAAGGAATGCACTTTCTGCACTACCCAAATGTCAGAGACAAATACCTTCTCAAACAAAAAAAATCAAACATAAAACAAAACAAACAAACAAACAAACAAACAAACAAACCTAAAAAAAACCCCAAAACCCAAAAAAACCCCAACCAACCAACCAACCAGAAAAAAAAACAAAAAAAAAAAAACCCAAAGAAACCCCCCCACAAATCCTCAAGAAATCTTGGAACAGCAGGATTGGGCTGAAGCAGAAGCAAAGGGGATAAAGAAGGCTAGTGAAAAGGTACAGAAGGCATTTGAAAGTTGAAGAAGGTGACTGGGCACCCCTGTTGTGGCAAAACAAAAGGAAAGTTTACAAAGTTAAAAAGGAATCATGTTACTGGGAAATGAGAAGGAAGATAAGGAAGGAAAATTTCCACAACTGTAAGCAAAAAATTAAAATATTTTAAAACTTAACTATATTTAAAAATATTTATTTTTAAATTATATTATAAAATTAAAGTATCTAGCCCTATAAAAAATAATAGAAGGCAAAGGGGGTAAAAGGTCAATAAATAGGAAGGGCAAAAGAAATGGTTAAGGAGAAGTGTAGAGGAAAATGAGGCAGCATATTTCAGTTTTCCATGTTATATATATTCCTGTCACTTTGAACGACTGAATAGATTGAGCAAAACTAGACCACAAGTGTGCTTAAAACAAGTATTACTGCTGATAAATGTAGGAAATACTGCAAAGGTGTCAATGGATCTTTTCTAGATTGTTTATTTTCTGCAAACAGAAGTTTAGACAGGCAAATAACTCATGGATAATTATTGTCATTTTGAGGCTGTTACCTGAAATTAAATCCACCTGCAAGCTGCACCTGGTCAAATAGCTCTTTCTTATTAATATTTGTTCAAAGGGTAGTTTCCTGTAGCAGATGAACTTGTGATGAGCTAGTCAGGAACCTTTTTATTTCCAAGGACTTCTTGAAAGTCCTCAACAAACACTTCACAGCTTTCTACTTGCCATTGGATACCTGTGCTGGGTGAACAATCGTCAGCAAAACTTTGGCATATATGAAGATGTTATTGGTAGATGTGACCTAACCCACCTGATATAAGCATTTTATTTGTGCCTGGTTCTAAGTACTGAGGGAATGAGTCCTGTCATCTGGCAGTCACAGGTGAAGGGCTTTGGGGGTCTCCAGAAGGCTGTGCTGGACACTGCAGTTTGACCACTACGGGTCCATCAATGAAGATGGGATTTTCATGAGCTGCATTGGCAGCTTTAGGTGCCTAAATCCCATTCACTTGGTGTTGTTATTAAGAATACAACCACATCCATTAAAAAATAAAACATATTTTATATTTGGATGTTTCCAATCTGTTCTCTTTCAGATTTACTCGTGACATTGTTTTTACTTTTTTTGGGGATATGTTGTATGGGGTTTTACTTTCATAATTCTCACAAAATAGTGGATTTCCTAATATAAGGTATAGGTATTTTTAAACTTGTTGGGGTAAAATATATAAAAGCTGCATAGATGTGATTATTTTGGGAGGATACAGATGAATATTATAATGACTGAGAATTTCTTGCTTATTTTAACTGCTTATACATAATCTCTGGGGACTATATATCCTTTATTTTAAAATGGAAAATATTACATGGAAGAAAGCAAAAAGTTTATAACAGGCAAGTTTTCTAAGTCCTTTGTTATTCAAATGAAGAATACAGGAATCCAAAACCAAAACCCCTAGTAATCTTACTGAGATACATGCTTCCTTTGTAGGCCTCTGTATTGCTGAGAATTTGGAGTAGGTGTAAGATAAATAGACAATAAAGAATTGTCTATTCATTTAGAATCTTGATTGAGATCCGCATGGTTACACATGAACAATTGAACTCTCATCAACCACAGGGTTTCTGAATTTCAATTAGTGACCCTCAGCACAGGGTCAGGACTGTTTAGGCCTGCTGAAGATAGAATTTGATGGCACCATCTCTCACAGCATAACATAGCTGTGCAAAAAATTGGAGAAGATTCTGCCCCTCTGCTCTGCTCTGCTGAGACCCCACCTGCAGGGCTGCATCCAGCTCTGGGGTCCCCAGCACAGGAAGGACATGGACCTGTTGGAGTGAGTCCAGAGGAGGCCACCAAGATGATCAGAGGGATGGAGCACCTCTGTTGTGAGGAAAGGCAGAGAGAATTGAAATTGTTCGGTCTGGAAGAGAGAAGACTTCAGGCTGACCTAATTGTGACATTCCAGTACCTAATATGAACCTACAAGAAAGCTGGAGAGGGTCTAAACATGGGCATGTGTAGATAACATGACAAGGGGAAATGGCTTCAAAGTGTCAGAGAGTAGGTTTAGATTAGATATTAGGGAGAAGTTCTTTATTGTGCCGTTGGTGAAGTACTGAAACAGTTTGCCCAGAGAAACTGTGGATGCCTGGGAGGTTGGATGCTCTGAGCCCATCCATCCCATCCATCTTTGAACCCATTGGATGAGTTCAAAACCAGGTTGGATGGGCTCTGAGCAAACTGATCTAGTGAAAGACTCTCTACCCTGCTCATTGTAGGGAGACTGGAACTGGATGATCTTTAAGGTCCCTTCTATGATTTTATGATCCTATGATTATATTTGCATAACACATGATTGCAAATTAAAATCTCTTACTTTTATGGTATACTTGTGAATAGCATTGGGATTGAAGAAAGCCTTACATCTTAGAGCAGTTGAATTTTCTTTTTTTCATTTTCCAGATTAGATAAAAAATTGACATAGGGCAAAAAGTGCGTTATAAAAATAAATCTGAAGGCTCAAGTAATTCACTGAAAATTCTCTATATAACACCCTATTTTAACTTTGTGAAGTGGCTGCAGCTACCTGTCAAACACCCACCCATCCCCTTGCTTTATCTCCTTTCCCAAGGGCCAGGATGAAAACAGAATGAAGGCAAGAAGACTCATGGATGAAGACAGTGATATTTTAATAGGGAAAAAAAGATGAGTGTGTGCAAGCCAAGGAAAAAGAAGAGTTAATTCACTCTTTGCCTTTGGTAGGTGTCCAGGCCTATACTGTAGAGCAGAGCTTCCCACCTGTAATATATACTTGGGAATGCAAATGTCATTACCATGAGCACCCTTTTCCCCCTGTGTTCCAGAGCCTGACACCATGCATTGTCGACAGCCCCTTTGGTCAGTTTGGATCAGCTGTCCCAGCTGTGCTCCCCTACAAACCCTTGCCAGCCAATCTGTCACATCAGTAGTCACACAACAGAAGGCTGGTAAACAGCTCAAGGATTTTTTGTATGAAAGTATCTCCATCAGGAGTCTTACAGTTTTCATAATCTGTTATGAGCCGTGACTTGAATAGCTGCAGACTACATGAGAACATGTGTGTTGCATTTAGAGAGTCTTCTGTGAGTTGCTGCTGAAGAAAATATTTCAGTGAGACCTTGAAAATATCTGTCTCTCTTTAGAAACAGGGCTAAAAGAGATTGCTTAGAGAGTGATGACTTTAAGATTTTTGAGAGATGATTTACACCTCCACATCATGACTTTTATTTTCATTAGGCTGAATAATGTGACTTTTGCCCTAAGGAGAAATCCAGATTTCATATTTTTGAGAACAGATTGACAGTTATTTAGGTATCTAGTGTAATTTTAGAATAATGAGTTTTTTCACACACACAGAGTGCACAGAAACCTTCCCAAATGACAAAAATGTACCCAAATCTAGAGTGTTTCTGGTCATTTTGCTTCCAGAAAATATGGAGGTTTTTTTTGTTTGTTTGTTTTGGGTTTTTGTTTGTTTGTTTGTTTTGGGGTTTTTTTTGGTCAGTAGCACAGAGACTTATGCATTCAGAATTAGGCAAAATGTGGGATGTTACACAAGTTTCAAGTTTCAGCAATACAGTGTGGGATGGCAGCAGTGAATCCCACTCTGAGAATGATATGAGCTTTCATGAATGCAAGCTACTGGTAGCAATTCAAAACCTGACATGGAAGTTATCTCTTTATTCCTCAGCCTAGGTTTATGACTTAAAATATCACACATTTCATTAACATTGTGGATTTATTCATTCCCTGGCTATGATTGTCAGAATATAATTAAGTAAATAAATGTTCAAAGCAGAAAATATATCCTTGTCCTTCCTACTCTTCCATATTCTCTATGCTCTAAAATAACTCAAGTTTTCACTTTTTTCTTTCCTTCTATTTATTAAATCATCTTACCGTTAGATTAGCTCAGTTGGTAAGAGCGTTTTGCTAATGACACCAGGGTTGTGTGTTTGATCTCTTTATGGGTCATTCACTTAAGATTTGGACTTGATGATCCTTGTAGGTACCTTCCAACTCAGAATATTCTGTGATCTCTCCTTTTTTCATTCTCATCTGAGTAAAAGAATATTTAGAGAAAAAACTATTATAGACCTTCTAAGTCAGGTTAGGTTGCAGAAGAGGAATACAGCACATTATTCAGATGAAATTCTATGAAGTTCTAATATTTCTTGAAAGTAGACACTCACCTGAAAGGAGCCTTATGAGAAGAGATAGAAAACAGCTAGTGAAAAAAGAAAAACCAGGAGATGCAGCTGCACAGACTATGCAAAACCTTTTATAAACCATTGTTGCTGCTTGGAGAGGACTTGGATATGAAATGGAATTAAGGAATCTGCCTCTCATCTTCCACTCCACCAATGTCCTCATCTCAGACCTTCAATCATTTTCAGTATTACTAATGTGGTATAAGCCCTTTAAACATCTAACTACTTGATCACACCAAGTCATGTCACCCTCAGTCACTTTTGTTATTGTTGTACAAGAACTGAGAAAATATGTATCTGTAAAATGAAATTCACTGTCTTTGAGGCTTGACTCCAGCCTGCATATCAATATTTGTAGGGTCTGCTGAACATGATAGTTCTGGAAAGAGAAAAGGTGTAGTCATGCTGCTGTCCCAGTGAGATGCTGTGAGAAGATGCAGTGACACATTAACCTGCCTTTACTGCTTCCAGAACCTGAGCATTTAATCTTGGACATACCTTTTCTTTAGGTTGCTCAGCAGTAATTCAGCTATTCCTCTTGTTGTTCCATATTGCATAGGCACATGTAACAGTGGTCCAGAAAAGACAACTGTCTTACAAGAGGAGATATTTTTACCCAAAAAGGATGCTCTCAAATACGAATATATTTCAGGCACATGGTGCTGGTATGCTGTGTAATCAACCGAATCGATACAGTAGTTCTGCTGAAACCTAGCATAAAGTAATGCTCACCTTGTTCACTTATTAAACATTTTGATTTCCTAAATGCAAACCAACACAAAATGGTTTTATAATTAGCAAAAAGACTTGCAGTGTTAAGATATATTCTTTCCCTCTTGTCTATTTTCTGTCCCTCTCCTGTTACGGATGTCCAGCAGGCAGAAAAGCCAACCACAGGGTGGCAATTCTGTTTTACAACAGTTTTCAGAATTTTACAGTTTGCTTGTGGTCTGGTGCTCCATGAGAAAACATCTGGTGGAGCCATCATATGAACCTCAGAATATGAAAGTGAAAATGGAGTTTTTCAGGCTGAGGAAAAGGCCTCTGCATCTGACTTGTGGAGGACTTTTTCCTGTTTTCCTGATTGAAAACAGGCAAGATTTTCATCTGAGTTTTTTCTGACTCACAACAAGGATGTGAGTTTTTTCCTTTACACTCCCCTCCAATGGCCTTTTAATTACTTTGGGATGCTATTAAACATAATAGTTTTATATTAAAATATAAACTTTATACTAAAAATTTATTTCAAGATCATGTGCTAGCATGCAGGCTATTAAGATTTTGAAAGGAATATGGGTCCATGTGCTAATGTAAAAAAGAAATTATGTGTATACTAATGCCTGTAGTATCAAAGCAAATACATTTAGAAAGTTAAATCAAAAGTATGTTTCAAGTACTAACTTTACTTCCCCCGCTGTCTAATATTTCTCTTTGATATGCACATTAGCATATTTTATTGTGATATTGCATATTTTGTCAAATGGATCCTTGAACTTACCTAGTACCTTTTGACTCAAGAGACAGATACACAGCTCCTTCCAGCAAGTCATCACAACAGTACTGTAAAAAGGGATGTTAATGCAATGAAATCCTAAAGAGTAGTAACAAAGAAACATCTGGGTGAACTAGGCTGTTGGGTACATGAAGGGATGGACATGGAGAACAGGAAGCCTGTATTCTAGAAGATTGATTTTGAAGAATTAGGTCCTAGCTTGGATGTGGGATCTGGAAGCAAGCTATCAAACTGACTCCCAAATTTCCAGCTTTTCAGGTGGAAAGGATGAGTTCTAACTGAAATGGTGAAAGTATTGCAGTTGAGGATAACTGAAATAACTGAATAACACTGAAATTGTATTTGATGTGCCAGACAGAATAAAAACCTTCCTTTCATTCTCATTCTAACAATGCTCACTTTATCCCTGTATTTTGGTAAATTAGTTCTTCTGCTCTCTCTGGAGCTTCATAACAAAAAAGTTAATTTATTTCTTTGGCAGTTGATTCAGTAAAATTGCTGTCACAATATCTGCATTATACTGACGAATTTTTTTTTCCACAATACATGCTCCCTTTTTAGTATAGAGTAATAGCAATTTTTTTGACAGATGATTAATAAGACTACTGGAAATTATATCCTTAATATTGTTGAATTTGTTTTCTGATATGCTGGCCAATCTTAACTGCAATTACAGAGCTGGTCATTGTCTTGGATACTTTTTGTGATACAAGATATAGCAAGGATGCAAAGTTGCACCCACCACTAAAATCTGTGATGAAGTATTTTATTACTAGAATGTTTCTTATACATTATAAAGCAACTGCCTTATAGTCCTAAATTAGCAACAAAAAATGGGTATTTTTAAATAAGCTGTGTATTAATTAATTGAGCTCAACTAAGAAATAGTTGCTCAAAAGTAATTTATTTAGTTTATCCAATGCTACTCCTATGCAAAAAATATTTTGTTTCTTCCCCAATTTTCTTCTGTATTTAAAATGTCATTTTGTTGCTTTTGTCATTGTCTGCGTATCCATATTTGAGGTGCATTTCAATCCACCATATTCTACGAAGACACCTGTGATGCCTTATCCTGTGGATAAATCCTTGAAACTGCAAATAAGGTGAGGCAATAGGGATCAGTGTCTTTCATAGCAATGATCACTGTGACACAGTTACTGTTAAATGCATGTCTTATTATCTGCTCTTGGTGAACCATGGCTTCTGGACAGGCACATATCCTTGATTTGAAGGCATCAGGAGAAAGCACACACAATCAGTTTTTTCATTTTATTTTCCTGTAGGTGTTTCCTTTTCAACTAATTGGCTTTGTCTTATATCTAGCTTATTTTGCTTCAGCCTTAAGAAAAGAAATATAAAACTTCTAATTTTTGTGCACATGGTACATAACACATCTAGAATCATCTTGGTTATTAATGTTAGCAGCTTTGGTATGGCCAGAATTGTAAGTTTGCAGTATCAGTGCATGAGACTATTTGATTTTCTTAAATTATCATTGTTTTATTTGTTTGGTTTTTAATGCATACGCACAAACTGAAATGTAGATGTGCTAAATATTTCCTAATGGTGCACATTTTATTTTGGGTCTCTGTAAATGTTATTGTCCTTTGGAAATCTTGTGATTCCTTAAAGTGACTTGATTCCTGACGTTATCCCAATTCCTTTCTACAGACTTTTCTGTTTATTAAGCTGTAGCAGGCATGAATAAAAACAGTAGAATATGACCAAGTTTATCATCTAAAGCAAAAATCAGACTGATTTCTGCAAAGCTAATTCTAATTTATAGCACTACAGATCACATCCAAACTTGAACAGATGGTAATAATTATTAATGGTAAATACATTTAATGAAAAAAAAATAGAAGAAGGTTGTGTGGCAACAAATCACCTGAGGAAGTCAAGGAGATTAAATTTATTTCATTGTCTAAGAATCTCTCAGTGTGCAAGTACCTGCTTCCAGATGTATTATCCATGTTTGTGGATTTTAGGTGCTTTGTTCTTGATAGCAAAATGGAACTGAAAGTTGGAGCTGGACAGAAAATGATTTTCCCATGCCCAAAAAAATTTTAATATTTCAACATTTTTCCCAGACTCAACCAGGATGAAAAATTAGGCTGTCAAAAGAGTTTAAGAACTGAAATTAAAAGATAAAGAACAGATTTTGTATAAGGAACAATAAATAGAGTTTCCAAGGGCTTTTCAGCTTAGGAAACATATCTATGACTGCCTATGATAGCTGCTGAGAAGGTAGATAAGCAATTATTCAGTGCTTCAAATGAAAAAACGTTGGGAGCATGAAATGAAGTTTGAAAGTGGCATAAAATGCATAGTTACACTTTAAATGTTTCATTTGAAGATGCTGTAGAAGCAAAAAATTTGCATATGTTAAAAAAAATTGCATCCTGGAAGAAAATGATCCGTGCTTATTAAATGTTTGGTAGTTGGTGAGCAGTAAAATCCTGAATTATAAAATATAGTCTGAAGAAGCAAAAATGTTTGTGTGTTTTTATACTCTCTCCTAAGGATTTGCTATTCAATACTTTTCATATGACTTAACACAAACAAACGCTTTTGCATTTTTTTGTTTGTCATATGTAAAATGCACTCACACAAATGAACAGTAAAATGATATCAAATTACATTGTTTCCTTCTGCTAAGTTTGAAAAAAAATAATCAGAAGGTTTATGAAATGTTTTCCTTAGTTTCTAAAAATAATATTCTCTTAATTATGAAAAAATGCAGTCTTTTGCTTTGAGAAAATGTAACAGAACATTTCAGAATTTCAAAAAACCCTGCAAATACTGGTAATGGAAATTTGCAAGTTTTCCTTTCTGGTAAACTGTATCAATTTGGTTAAATTGATATTTCTTGGGGAAAAAATACTAAACCATTTCTTGGTTTAGATAATGGAGCAATTGTTAATATCTTAGCAATTAATTTAAATTTTAAAAATCCTTTTGTTCTAATGAAAACACTGAAACTAATAGAAGACACTGGAAGAGAACCTTGTCTTCAGGACATTTTTTTATTTTAAGACATGGCTGTGTCATGACTCAATGCTCTTGATTACCTAGATAACAAATCAGAAGACCTATGAACAGGTTAGAAATTCCTTCTTTGGGTAATGGTACCTATGGGCTTTGAAATCTATGACTAAACTCGTGCTGAGACTTTAAATTCAACACACACGTTCACACATATGGAACATATGTGCATGTGTATGCATTCTGTGTTTGAATAGGTGAAAGAATATCAATCATGCTTTTGTATATGTCTGTGTTGAGCCTACAGAGGTGGAATCTAGGATGGGTGACCTGGGAAGAGTGCAGAGAGACTGACATTGTCAGTCAATGTATGGAAACATCAAAACATCAGTCAAGGACATGAAAACACCAAGCTTTGTGTGGCATGGTCACTGGATTGGAGGGAAGGGATGCCATCCAGAGGTACCTGGACAGGCTTGAGAGGTGAGACCTTGCAAACCTCCTGAAGTTCAACAAGGCTGAGTTCAAGAGGCTGCACCTGGGTTGGGGCAATCACAAGCAGAAATACAGGATGGGTAGAGAACGGATTGAGAGAATATTTGTTGAGAGGGACTTGGGGGTATAGGTGGATGTTGGGTGGTGTTGGTGGATGAGAGGCTGGACACAACCTGGAAATGTGCCCTTGCAGCCCCAAAAGCCAATTGTATCCTGGCCTGCACCAAAGCAGCATGGGCAGTAGGCTGAGGGAGGGGATTCTCTCCCATTACTCTGCTCTCATGAGATCCCCTCCCTTTGAGTATTGGCTCCAGCTCTGGGACCCCCAAGAAAAGAAAGACATGAACCTGTAGGAAAATGTCCAGAAGAGGGTCATGAGGATGATCAGAGGGACTTAGCACACTCTGGAAATACTGGACAAATAGGGAAACATGACTGCTGAGTAGGTAAATTGAGGCAATTTTGTAGGATAAAAAAAAAATCCATATGTAGTTTTACTGATATTACCACTTCTGGAATAGAAGAATTTATCCAAATTATATCATTATCTTCAAATAGGCATTTTTAGGGTATGATTCACCTCATCTCAAATGTACAAAGCACACTGTGAATCACACATGAAAAGGAGCCCTCACTGACTTAACAAGAGCTTAGTGTGACTCCCCGGCAGGGAGCCGTCTGGGCTGTATTTTAAGTGATAGCAACCCCACCCGCTCTGTCTTGTTTTGGAGTGTGTGGTCCACACTGACTGTTCATCACTGAGGAGTGTTCATGGAAGAATGATTAGAAAGCAAATGAGATGATGTTACCAAGCAGCACTCAAAGCACTCTGTCTCTTTCACTTAACAAAGAGCAGCACAAGGTGGGGGATATAACCATTTGAATGTAGCAAGAACAATCAATGAAACTGTAATGGCTGGAAGTCACAATTAGATAAGAAATAAGGTGCATATTTTTGGCTACAAGGATGACTTATTATGGGAGAAATGCATAGAAATTGTCAGTATCTGGGCTTTTTTCACTGGCATTGCATGACCTGGGATACTGTAAGATCTTTCCACTTCAAACAAAAATTAATTCAAAGATGCTTTGGAAGTCTCCTTCTGATAGGAGACTGTTAGATTGAAGAAAAACTCTTTCTGATATTATAATTCCTTAATTTTTGAATGTACTTTTGAAACAAATGTAAATATTACAAAATTATTCAATAATACCAAAAGACAAGTGAGGAAAATCTTAAAAGAAAGACCTGTTTGTACAAGTCATTATCATTATCACTAGTACATACAGTGAGTTTGTAGACTCAGCATCAAGCACCACCACCAAGAATTTTACACATGACAGATGGTTTCTTCAGATTCTGAGATGTGATTGTAATATTAAAGTAGCTTTTACCTACATCAGGTGTCATAATATATACAGATACCATCAGAGAATATGCAATTGTTGGGAAAAAAAATTTGACTTCAGGGACCAGCCTTAAGTCATGAGTTTGTATACTGAAAATATTCTTGTATTATGCAGTGAAGTTGAACGTTTCTTTAGTAAGACTTTAATGCTGAAAAATAGCAGAATTAATAAAAAAACTTGAATCAAGGTAACTCATAGTACTGTTTTAGAGTTTATACTACAGTTTACCAAAATTATTTGAGATGCACAAAGTATTTCCCAATTCTCTTCAGGACATTGTGGCTTTCCAACCCCCAGGGTAAATTCTCCCTAATTAGATAGATATCCAAAGGTCGCGTGAAATTTTTAAGGATTTGGATATCAGTCTCTTTAAAGCTGGCTGGTAGTTTCATGGACAGACGGCAGTGATCAGAAAAAGCAGAGGAATCCCATCCTCTTCAAGGTGCAGGAGATTATAGCTGGGTGGAGATTTACCAGGGGACTACAGCTAAGAGGGCTACGACCTCTCCATTTCTGAGCACACAATAGCACAAACATGGTGCAGCACGAGGAGGGAGCAGGCCAATGACACAGCCCCTTCCTGGCTCCCTCAGCATTTCTGTGGCAGTGATACAAACAAAATCATGTTTTAGGCAGAAAATGAGCCATGGGTTTGGATAGCATTGATTGTTTAGTGTATTAGCAGAGGGCAGAGTTTACATGCAGTATCAATTAGAAAATACTTGGCAATGAAAACAAGGCCAAAGGCCTTTCTGATTTATGGCCAAATCCTGCTCATTTTCCTCACATGAGTAGCTCTAATGAAGTCAGTTATTTTACTCCAAAATCTCTTAAATCACTCTCTTAAATATCTTATAAGTTGTAGCTAAAATTTGAAAGTATTTTAAAGGGAAACTTTTAACCTCTCCCTAGTTACAGTTTTGGCTGCTTCCTTTATCATACTCTTCTCAAATCACCTCTATCCAAAAGTTCTAAAAAATCTCTCCAGACATTTTCTTCTTATTCTTTTCTTTAAATACTATAATTCATATTTAATTTCATTAATTCTGCTATGGGTTTCTTAGAAATTCAACGTCAGAGTGATCAAAGATGTTCTTTGAACTTTCCCACAATGTTGCAGGATTCAGAAATACTGAAGGCAGTCTCAGATTTTGTGTTAAAAGGTATATTTCATCCCTCTTTCAGGAGGCTGTGCTGTGCCAGCAAAGGTAGTGATTTGTCAGAGAACTTCTCTAGGGTAAGAGTGATCTGAGGTGGAAGGGGTGAGCTGTGCGATGTACCTTTGGTGCGTGGTGTTACTGGGAGGGTGCAAGTACCTGAGTGGGAATCCCCACAGTGGGGCAGTGCCTGTCTCTGCCCCAGGGTGAGGGCAGTTCTCCTGCTGCTATTCTTCTGCTGCCTCCCCTCTGTGCAGTCAGAAGAGTGTCACTTATCATCAAATCATGGAATGGTTTGGGTTGGAAAGGACCTTCAAGATCATCTAGTTCCTCTTGCCCTGGACTGGGAAATGTCCAAAGCCCTGCCCAATCCAGCCTTGAGCACTTCTAGGAATGGGGCATCCACAGCTTCTCTGGGCAACCTGTTCCAGTTTCTCAACACTTTCACAGTATAGAATTTCTTGTTGATATCTAGTCTAAACTTTCCCTCTGTCAATTTGAAGCCATTCCCCCTTGTCCTACCACTGCAGGTCCTTGTAAGTAGACCCTGTCCAGCTCTCCTGTAGGGTCATTACAGAAATAGAAAGGTGCTCTAAGGTCTGCCCAGAGCCTTCTCTTCACCAGGCTAAACAGCCCCAATTCTCTCAGCCTGTCATCATAGGAGAAGTGCTCCATCCCTCTAAGCATCTTCACGACCCTCTTCTGCTCTCACTGCAACAGGGCATGTCCTCGTCTCTGTACCATTGTTCACCTTCACCACAGAAAGAAGAGACCAGAGGTAATAACAATGTTGTTTTTTCTCCTTACTCCGAGTTAGCAAAAGTTTGTCTATGTCTGTGATTGCTCATATTAATAATAAATAGAAGTACAAATTTAACCTTTAAGTTTGCAACTGATTCAAATGACTTTGACTGTATTAATTATCAGGAATTCCTAATCAATTTTTTGTGATCCTGTATGCTGCCCTGTATTTGAATAAAGGAAAATCAATATCTAACTAGGAGAGTTTTTTATTTTTAGAATGAGACTGCGATTATGAGAAACTATTTCATTGTCAGAAACAATTGGCCATTTTCTTGTAAAGAAGTGAATTACTTGGAAAATGTTTCAGACCTAACACTTTCCTAACACTTGGCTTGTTGTGTAACAGTTCTCTTTCTAAAATTCTTCACACAAGCTTTCAGATTTAAGGAGGAGTGAGCAATGGAACAAATTATTTTCTTGAGGTAATGTAGGAGAAACAAAAATCTGATTAAGTCTCTTGTACTATGCATTTGTGTTTTGTGTTTTCTATTATACACAGAGATTCTGCAAACCTTCACTTGGGCTTTGGATATTAAATTCTATGTGATAAAGAAACGAATACGTCACTAGAAGAATAAATATAGAACAAAAAGATTAAAACATCCAAGCTTAATTTCCATTGAAAAAATCATTCAGTAAGTTTGAAGTATTTTTGAAAAATAACTAAGCTAAAATACTGGTTTTTGTTTGGGATGTTTCCCAGAAAAAAACCCCATAGTTAACCTATACCAGAATTTCAAAGTTTCTTGCAGTTGAGTTGCTTGCTTGAACTATGGGAGAAAAAAAATCCAGATTGTATAGAATAAGGAACTAAATACTCTGTGTGCCCTGAAATCATGCTTTGGTGAAATAGAACATTTTAGTTTTGGGTTTTTTTGTTGGTTTTTTTTTTTTTTTTTCCTAATCCTGCTTTCCCTTTGTGTAAGAAATAATACACTGCCAAATCCTTGCCATTTTGGAGGATCAGAGCTGTTTCCCAGCTTTTCTAGCAGCCTGATCTCTCATCACAGTCTGTAACTGAGATCACATTAATCTCAAAGGTACATGTCTAGCTCTAAAGACTCTCTTTAAAGTGTTTCTCCCAAAAACTTCTAATGGCTTCCCAGCTTCTTAAAATTTGGATCTTGGCACTGCTGTTTCTAAGACCTATCTATCAGCTGGATATTGACCCAAAAGAGAAGTCTCAAGCACAATCCTCTACCCAGAGACAGGAAACAGAGCTAGCTGTTCATGCTCCATGGTAATTTTCTTCTTCTGTGCATTCCATGTGGTGGCAGGTCTGGTCTATATTATTTTACATGCAGAAGAGCACTAGGGAGTTACAGTTTGACCTGCAATGCTACCAAGATGTCTGAAATCTTTTCACCTCTAGAACAAAGAAATAAATTTCATCTGTTTTGCCTTATCAGCTCCTTCTAACACATTACCATCTGATAAAAATGTTTTGTCAAATATTGTACTTGTAGGTAGCATGGGCTGTACATGTTTAGTTATTTCTTTTTTATTTTACAGCTATTTTGTTTTTTCATAAACATGTTATTTTTACAGCTTTCAAAATTTAAATACTGTGAAATCTGTCTGTTGTTCTGACAGTCTGTAAACTTTTAAAAGTTATCAGTTTTTACATACTGGCTTAAAACTGGCTTGAGGCTTTTTTATCATCACATTAATAAAAGCATTTCCAACCTGACAATAAAGTAATACTTTGGAGAAAACTGAATTTTGTTGAATGTATCTGTTATGCCTCCCAAAATTTAATTTAGGCATTTGTTCCTCCTCATTTGCTTAAAATGGCTTCTCTTCAGGGAGACCAAGAAGAAAGTTGCATACCAAAATAATTTAAGTCTGAATGTTCTTTGTTTATGTTACTTCCATTCTGGAGCCCAATCTCTAGCCAAGTCAAGACTAATCTGCTTCATGCTGCTGAATTTAGTGCATCCTGATTATTCCAATCTGAGTAATTAGATGCAGTAATCATCAGCCCTTACAGATCCATTAAAATGGTATAAATCTGGAATAAATCTCTATCAATTTAAAAAGTCTGGGCCTGAAGTTATATGGTTGAGATCAAAATAAAGTTCATAATTTTATGCATTTTTCTTATGCACATTACTTTGTTTCCCATCTCATCAGTGTTGAGTTGTGTTAATTCTGATGTAAAAAATCCAACATGGCCCTGATATATATTTCTGATAGATACAGATTTACACTCTATATGTGCAGATGTGTGCATGTGTGGTTATTTCCTTGGTTTTTGAAAGGGTGGGGCTCTTTGATTTGGTACGAATTTTTCTTCTTCAGTACATGCTATTTTGGACACATATTTTAAAATTGAAAATCTTTGCAAAAGGGAATCAAGCACATTCTAATAAAAGCAAAAATATTCAGGAAAATAGAAGGGAGAAAAGTGCTTTAAGCCATGGTGAAATTTTCTTTTTGGTTTTGAATTATTTAGTTTCAGGACTGTCTTCACAGAATAGACAAAACACTCTAAGTCTCCTTGTTTCCCTTCCTTGGCCCTAATTGCGAGCGAATGAGCCCCAGGGACACTGGGAATAATAATTCCAGTTAGGGGAGAGGGAACAGAAAAAGAAAATACGGTTTCACAGGTGTTGACAAAATCTGAGCCTGAGGCTAGCTCACTTACATTCTCAAACAGAAAGGGAATCCCACAGCAAATCACCCAGATTCTCACAATACTAAAGTATATAGAACTAGAACCAGGGAATATCTGGGGAAGAATCCAATTTTCAACATAAAATATTAGTTTGAATCAGCTATACTGGCTGGTTTGAATCATTCATTTAATTTTGACCAGCATGTGAATTCTGTTGCAGAAACATCATTGTTCCTTTTTATAGGTGTGGATTAAAGCCCAGCTTTATTTCTGCTCCTCCAGGTGCCTGTTAAACCATGTCTTTGTGCTCCACGGCCCCGGGCCGCACTGTGCGCATGCTGTGAGTGGCAGTCTGTCTGTCTCAGTGCTGTACGTCAGTCCAAGCAGTGCAGTCACACTGCTGCACCACTATTACACCACCTCCAAATGCTTCCTCATGGGGAGAAGAGGTTGCCACACCAGTTGTGCATCCAGAGTGAGCAGCAGCTGACTGTGACACCGAGGAGTCCTGGCAATGTGGCGGATGCCCCACCTCAGACACCAGTTGAACACAGACTTCCAGAGTGGCAGCTCTGGTTACAAGAGCCTGGCTATGGCTTGGTTGTGCCCTCTGGCATGAGTGCACAGCTTAATAAACAGTGAACATGGGCAAGCTCTGGTTTCATTTCTGCTTCCTTGCCTCTTAGTCCTGTGGGAGGGAAGAAAGGAAATAGAGGAGAAGGAGGAAAAGGCCACATGTATCTCCTGCAGCTTTCCCAGCAGCAGTAGGCAGCTGATGAGCCCTGCATTGCCCCAGGTGATGCTCTGGAAATTCATTTTTCTCAGTAACCCCAATATGCAATGCAACTGGCTTGAGAAGAGTGGCTGGACAGCTACCTGGCTAGGGAAGGAATCATCTCCCTGTGTTCAGCACTGGTAAGTGTGCACCTTGAATGCTGTGCTCAGTTTTGGGCCCCTCACTACTACTTTATCTCATTAGCTGATGAAGGGTCTGAGACACAAATCGAATGGTAAGCAGCTGAGTTTAGCTGGGAGACCTTATTGCCCTCTACAACTTCTTGAAAGGAGGCTGGAGCCAGGTGAATGTTGTCTTAGGTAGCAAGCAATAGGACAAAAGGAAATGGCTCCTCTTGCATCAGGGGAGACTTATACTGGGCATTAGGAAAAGTTTCCTCAGTGACAGGGTTGTCAAGAATTGGAATAGGCTGCCCAGGGAAGGGTTTCTCTGGAAGTTGTGTTAAATGTTGTGTAGAGGTGGTACTTAGGGACATGGTTTAGTGGTGGACTTGGCAGTGTCAGATTTACAGTGGCACTCAATTATTTTAAAGATCTTTTCTAATGTAAGCAATTCTATGATTCTGTGATCCCATATGAGTACCTACTCACAGCACAGAAACAGGGAACCCATACTGAAGGACATTATGCTGTCAGACGGTCACAGAGCTCTTCCCTGGCTGGGATCAGTATTTGGCTTTCACAGCTGAGGCTTGGTTGCACTTTTATGTTCACTAGTCCTCTCACTGACTTCTTCCAGTGTTAAGGAAAGTGAGTGCCAGGGTGGTAACAGACAATCTGGGCTCAGGCCTGAGCATCAATTCAACAGTCTAAAATAAATGAAGAACATGTGTTTCAAGTCCAGCTGGGCATCCCAATTAATGTAACTAATTATCTTCCTAGATTTTGATTAAGGAAGTATTCTTTTCCCCTCCTGACTTTTGTAGTTTTAGATTCAGAGCTTTTATATTCTCTTCTTCTCTACGTGTTTTAAGTTTGAAACAAAAATTGATCACTTCACTGCTATTTTATAATTCTTTAGCTCTCAGTGAGATTACCTCTCTTTCTTAAATCAGACTAAACTGGAACCAGCTTTTTTTTCAGTGACTCAGTTTTGCTCTATTCTTTTCCAATGTTCCAAGTGTGGCTTTTTGCTTTGAGTATGTCATTAAATGTATATGTAAAACATGGATAGAATATCTCCTTTTAAAACAATACAGTGTACTGCAGTTAATTAAATCAATGTCAGCTTTCCAGCTGCATGATCTGAGCTGACTTGTATCAAATGAATTAAAACAGCAGCCATTGTGATGGACTTTGGCATGTTGTCATTGATTTATTTCCCTGTGGTCTTTCTAAACCTTTAGGGAGGTTTATGGGAGGTATTTCAGAAAAATCAGTGAACCCATCAATATAAGACAGAGCCAGTATAGTAAAAATAGTGCTTAGGTTAGGAATACCAGCTGATTTATTTAATAAATCAAAGAAACAATCTAACTCAGTTGCCTCCAGCATTTATCCTTCAGACATCATATATCCTTCTCTTGTCTAATTTAATTTTTCTTCTTGCTTCTATTTGACAGAAATATGAAATTTATAACTGAATACCTAGCTGGGGAAAGCTGAAATTCAAATGTATAGCACAAACATGATCCTCTCTATGGAAAACAGATAAAGGGTAGGCAATATCTAACATTTGGGTAATGATATTCTTGGCAGCTAGAAGGTTTTACAGAATTAGAAGGGCTTCTACCAACCTTCCCATCCCTAATGCATTGGTTCAGTGACAAATTCTGAGTCTTAATCCACTCTGGTCTGCCACCCTGCTCCTTCAGTACACAGGAGCTGCAGACAGGATAGGTACTCTTGAAAACCTTGCTAGTAATTTCTGACATTACCCTCAGGGATACATGGTCCAGGAAATCATGGGGGAGAGATTCTCTGTCTTCAGGCTTTCTCCAACTTTTGCATCACTTGGTGTTCTCCCCCTGGGAATTTTCCATGGCCATATATTATTCACATAAGAAACAATTTCTGCTCTCTGTAATTCCATCACAGAAATTTTTTTAATGTTCCTAAATGTTTGTGTAAGAAACCTCTGAGCACATTACCAAGCCTGAGAAACTACAAAAGCAAAATGAGTGCCAGAGAACAAGAGGACTCTGGAAAGTATTGAGGGTTTTAAAATGACATGATCTTAATTACTCTGAAGTCTGTATGTTTTCATTTCTTTAATTGGAAGGTAATCCCTCTTAATGAGACCAATTCCACATTTTCAGATTGTTTGGCTATAAGCTAGGAGAGATGGTGGTGTGTTATTGTTATGGCTATTTCTGCTCATGTATCAAAATAGCAGACAGAAATATATAGAAATGGTATTGGCACATTTCAAATAAATGATCAAGGTACTTTCTTCTCTTACCATGCTTACTTGGATGACCCATTTGAACTGTTCCTTGCAAGTGAGCTGTAGTGTCAAGCAACCATGACCTTTTCTAAGAGTGGTGGGAATTAAAGGAAATCACTCAGCTATTTGGTCTTTGGAAATTCATAGTGCATTCTCTGCACTGTGATAGTGTTAGCATGTAATTTGATATTATGTAATGCCTTATAGAGAAAGGAAAAAAAGCTTAATTCAAAATTAAGTATTGTGTCCCCCAAGAAGGAGACAGCTGGATTAATATTATTCACCATTACACTGTCCCTGGGAGATACCTTCTCTCCAGCTACAAAGATCCTGGGTTTCCAAGCAGATTAAGATGTTGGTTTTTGATTTTGGTTTTTTTTTTGGTTTTTTTTTTTTTTTTTTTCTCAGTCTGGATAGGACAGAAGTATTAGGCTGTGTAGTGAATCTTCTGCTTAACATCAACAACATCCAAGAAGTTTGAACTAGCTTTCTGGATGTTACATACTAAGACTGCAAGAAATCTTTTGGCAATTTCAGACCCCAAATCTGCCTTTTTTTTTATTAAATCAGCAAATATCATCTACAGTTATATTATCTGGATCAGGTTCTAAGATCCAAATGATTATAAAAAAGCTTCCTTTATAATGAATGAAAATGATACCTAGATGCTTGTTCAAGATGCTATGGACATTAGGGTGACATTTAAACCAGCAAGCATATTATCACTTGGAGCATTTTTTTCTGAGTAAAAAATGAACTACATCAGAGTAGCATTTCTGACGGGTGTGACACCAATGGTTAGCTATTTCCCAAAGTTCAGAGTTCCATCATGCAATACAAATAGAGAGTGAGAGCTGCAGATCATTGTATTGTCAAGCAACAGAGACACCCTCACCTCTCTTCAGGCAAATCCACTCAAAATTTAGCCATAGCTGTTGAAGATTTAGCCATTTCCACTGTGTCTGAAAGCCACACTGAATGTTTCCACCTCCCTGTGGACTGGGAGCTTAGACCCAGAGCTGTGTTGGCTACAGTGGGGGGAACTTGTGCCATGGACATGATCCTAGAAAAAGCAGTCAAAAGGACAATTGCCCATGTCCCATAACAGAAATGTAACAGATATATCAACAGATAGGGCACTAAGGGCATGGCAAAACTGGCAAAAAACATTTTTCTAAACCTTTGGATAAACTATTGCTATCTAGCATGAAAAGGTTAAATTCTGACACTGATATGCTTGTCTCATACATTATGAAGCCATAGAAAGAACACTACTCTCTGAAATATCACAGCTGTGTTTATTTAGATTTATTTATATGAACTTTATTTAGAAGTGCATTTCTTTAGTTCAATTTAAATGAACTTACTTAATAAGCTTTTTGCCTTCATCAGACATCTCACCGGAAGACTGTGCTCATGGGATATCATACACCAAACAACTTCTTATTTCTCAAAAGACTTTCAGCTGCTAGAAGGGTGACTCTACACAGCAAAACAGAAAAAAAATTCATTGCCATTTTCAGGGTTTAAGGTCATAATAGCAGTTTCCATAGCTGCATATACACTGTTCAGAAGATGTGTTTTAGATTGCTTTAAGTTCCCTGAAGCAGGACTCACTGCAAATGCTGCATTCATTTCCTTCTCAGCACATGCTTCATAGTCTGTTACCACCCACTGCTCTTGGACAGTTCTGGCCTCTTTGTAGTAAGAAAATAGTCATTGAATACCTCTGAGTGTTTGCTTACCTAAGCAAACCCTTTTCCTGTGAGTGGCCCGACTAATCTGTGCACTGAGGAAAACAACTCACTCATTCTACCACCTCCTACCATTTTGTGATTTCCTCTGGTTTCCTCCAAGCACTTCTGTTTTCTCATACTGTACACTCAACACAGATTAATCCTCTTTACCACCCTTCAGATGTCTCCTAACTCACAGGCTGTCATGAGCAGTATCTCCAGAGGGAAATTCCTGTTAAATGTCCTTCTGAGTAAGTAGCTGAGTGTGATAATGTTCCACAGGAAACTATGGGGAAAATATCAGATCTGGGACCTGAATTCCTGATCTGAGTGGATCTTCTAAGTTATCCAGGTGGTTGAAAGTGATTTATTTTACCTTTTGTTTCCTAAGTATCTGCAGGGTACCAGAATACAAATCCCACTATTAGTTAGTTTCCCAGGAGTACCATACAGTCTTTCATCAAGAAATGATAGCTGGTGTATGACTTCTGTGAATTGAACTGGAGCCTTTGTAATGCTTCTTGTAGTTTGTACTGCTTGGATAACTGTGCTCAGAAAAGATTCCTTGCTGCAGGAATATAAAAGTGTGCTTAATCCAGGCACTCATTTAGGCCTTAGAACTGTGTAAAAAATTAATTATTGATAACTCTTGACATTTTAAACTAGAATATCATTCAATGTATGGGGACTGTGTTTTTTTCTTCAGGGCTATCCACAAAGATTAAAAGATGAGCTTTTAAACTTTAATTGCTGTTGTTTCTGCTGCCAATAAAGAAAAATCCCAGGAAGAACAAAAGTTAAAATAATTTGAAAGACAGTAATTTGAATCTTTAGCAAAAAGACTCTATCAGAACAGGGGGACAACTCCACTTTTTATGTTAAATTGTTTAGTATATTGTAACATTGGTATGCAAAAAAAGAGTTATGATGAGTCATAAGAATGATTCATTCAGTCCCAGTTCTGGCTACAAAAAAATGTAGATAGCATGTATTTTAGTGTCAGCAGTAGTTTGGATAACAGGATACTTGATTTAAAAAAGAGTGGTATAGAAGCAAGGGGAGAAGACAGCTGCAATGCCAATATATTATGTCATTTTTAGTTGAGTTTTGTAAGAAAGTGATGTATGTGGTCACGTATCCTGTACCTCTCAGCCTTCTTCTAATAGCTATTTTGCAGTTAAGAGTGGTAAATAAAAACTTGTTCATGTCTTTTTTACTGGAAACACTGTAATGTTTCCATCTGACAAAGGAAAATACTTATATTGAATAAGTATAGTTACTTGAAAAATAGAGATAAAATATGAAGAATAATCGCAGAAACATAGGAGCAGAAGAAAATAGGGCAAGATCTGCCCTTTGCAATTGCATGCAATTGCACCAAAAGAAACCACCCCAACACCTCCCAAGCAGAGAAATCCTTATAGCCCTGTGTTATTCTATTTTCATTTTAAAATAGGGAAGAGCAGAAGCCTCTGAAACTCTTGTGATGAGCTTTTAGAATCAGAGTATAACACACCTCTTGAATTTCCTTCAAATTAGGCCTTAAACATGAGAAAGTAGAAATTAGTTGAATTAAATTAAGGACCTGGATTTGTACAGTTTTGAGAAGGTATAAACTGGACATATTAATTTCTGATATAAATTATATGAGTATAACCTGGACATATTAATTTAGAGGAGACAGAAATATAATTTCTGTCTGCTATAGACCTCAGTCCATATATCATATTAAAAATACTGGAAATTTTTCCCTAGCAGTTGTTAGAGCTGCCAGAAGATGGTGAGGTCTCTGACAAAGGTCTTCAGTTGAGGTTAAGCTGAATGAAAGGCATGTGGAGAGCTACTGGCTATGAAATGAGACATTGCTGGCCAGGAAAGATAACTGTGGGGAGCTGGCCAAAGCTACAGATGCTGTGACTTTTCCTGGATTTCCCATCTGTATAAAGGGTTTGTGTGAAAAATGATGACATTTCACAAACAATTGAAGAGGGGCGTCAAGTACCTCCTCAGGGCCAGTCTCTTGCAAAGCCAGCAGTACCTGGGATGTAATGTCACTTATGCCATATAAAGCGTTCAACCTGGGATATTCTATGATTCCATGATACTCAAACACAGGAAATACTCTTTAAATGTAAGAAAATATTCATTTTCCCATGAGGGCATTAGACACTGGAACAGGTTGCCCCGATATGTTGTAGAGTTCCCGTCCTTGAAATTCAAAATCCATCCATATGCAGCCCTGGGCAGCCTGGCCTGGCTGGCCCCAGTCTTAGGCTGTTGGACCAGATCATCTCCAGAGGTGCCAGCAGAGCCTCAGTGGTTCTGTGATTCTGTAGAAGGATTCTGAGCTGATTGGACACTTGTGTACCTGACCAGTTCACCTGCATGCTTAATCTTTATAAATGCCAACTCACTTTGCTCAGACTTGGATGATATATCATTTTAATGTGGTCTGAGCATGCATGAGGATATGTTTTCACTCATTAAAACTGCCATAAATACAGTTTGAAAAATCCAGCATTTTCAACTGGATGGAACAATTTTTAGTCAAGGGTACTGGAATGTTTATTATCACACAAATATTCCTACATCACATATAGCTTTGCCATATCTCTGAAATTTTCCCTTTCCATGTGACATATCAGGTGCAAGCAGATTTGTGACATTTTTATGTAAGCCCTTGGGAGGCCTCAGAAAAGACCTTCAGTCATTATAAAAGCATGGAATCAGCTGCACCAGTAGCTTTCAGCTGATGAACACTACCCACTGGTTATCTTCTCTCACTTCATAAGGTATTTAATGTCCTCAGAGTGTTTGTGTTCACTGGATGTATTTTCTTCATCTGATGTCTTAACAGAGTAAGGGCATATAATCTTTTCATGTTTTTATACTTTCTGGCTCACTTTGGAATGGTTTTCAGTATGAGTCACTATAACCTGTGAGTTAGGTTAGAGATGGGCTAGGAAGAGGTTGGAGGCTACACTGACATGTATAAGAGTGATGCAGATGACATTGGGATCACACATTACCTGTGAATCACCTGTGGTGGTTCACTAGGTTCTCTTCTTTCTAGGCAACTGAGTGAGGCCTAGGATAAATGTCTTCTGTCCAGTTTTCTTTTTGCTGTTACTTGGTTGGAAGCTTATGGCCTCAGGGTATAGAATTTTGGATTGTGAGAGGTTTCCAAGTGAATCTGGGAATGTGTAAGACACTAGGTCCTAATTCTTGAACAGTCCCTGGGATCTGAATTCTTTTTAGCCCAAGGTTGGCCTTATCACATTTTTAAAGAAAGTTAAGTTGGTCATTGTAAAGCAATGCAGAACTAAGTTCAGTGATGAATTAAATGTTTGAGGAGCATCAGAACAGTTTGCTTTAGCTGGGACATGTTGAAGTGCCTGATTAATCTTAACATATTCATTTGTTAAAGTTTAAGGATGGCAGTGACAAATGAATTAGTTGTAGCACAGCCTCTGCAATTTTGGACAATTAATCTTTCTTGCAAAGTTTAGAGTGACAATAATTTGTCCGGATAGCTAATTCTCTATCTTCCCACACCAAATCAATTCTGCATTAAAAGGAGATAAATAAAATATCTTTAACTTTTAGTGGGAATTTTTGAAAAGTATGCTAAAGATAAGGTTATTGTGTTATTTTCCTCTTCAGACTAGGATAGCACCAGTATTTTGCATCTCTGTGAGTTGGAATGTGTCCCTGGAGCCAGCTGGATGTTTGCTGTGAGAAGCAAGATGGATTATGATGGTCACATTTTGAAATAAAGACATACAACGTGGGCACTGTGGGAAGTTATATCAATTCTGGGTCCATTTCATGGCAGCAGCTTTCTTAGCAGAATCACTATGATCTCAGCATCTTCAACTGAACTATAAAGGGTTGGGAACTAGGAGGGAGCTATAACTGCAATCTGCAATTGGCTGGTCTTACACCAGTCTCCTCTTTCATAATAGTGAATCTTATGATATCAGCTCCCTCTCAAGCCTTTTTGATCCCTTCAATCCACTCTGACTATAATTTGGCAATTATCCTTTTTTTTCCTGATATTTTTCTTAATTTTGGAGAAATTATAGCTATTTTTAAGTTGAAGATGAAAGCAACTGATCTAACAATCTCCACCAATTTCTTTATGTGGCTCTTACAAGATGCTGCTCAAGGTAAGAACTGAATCTGCTGACTCATATAAATACAGCACTGTCTATTACTGTAGGTGCCAATTGGCACAAATGGCATAACTCACCACTGTGGTCTTGACCTGATAAAAATGCTCTGTAAGAGACAGCCACAGTCAAACAGACAACCAAATCCCTCACTAGAGAGCAATCAGGAAACCTCACAGGGGCTTGGCATGCACATCAGAGGTTTACAGTTTTTACACTGAATTTCCTGTTTCCAGTATCTCCTGGAAATCCAATGCCCAGGGAGGCGGTGGAGTCACTGTCCCTGCAGGTGTTCAAGAAACAGCTGGATGCGGCACTTCGGGCCATGGTCTAGTTGACAAGGTGGTGATCAGACAAAGATTGGACTTGATGATCTTGGAGGTCTTCCTATCTAAATGATTATGTGATTTTGTGATTTTAACTTTTATGAGTTTATGAAGCAACACCAACCTGAAATCCTATGAACATCAATGTAAATAAGCCATTTTTAACAGCTTTAGATGACAAAGTTTCACTGCAGCAATAAGGCTAACGATTGAGTAAATGACATTTTGACACCTTAAACACTCTATATACTTAGACAATGCCATGTCAAATATGGCTCTGGTGGTGGTACTTTAAAATTCAAATTAAGTATATGTTCTTAATTTATGGAACTGGTTCAGAGAAAATGTTGCTCTGTTGTTTGCCATCCACCACTATGTCAAGAATGTGCCTCTGACACTGAGACAGCTGTATCAGAAAGCTTCTTCCAAAAATACAAGGTTCACCATCAGTGACTTAAGTAAAAAGACAGTGGAAAAGGGATATAAACTTCTTTATTAAGTCTGAGAATCCTATGTTTAGACTGTATAATCCTCATGTGGCATAAACTTGGATGGATTCTTCAAGTGCAGTGACAGATGTATTTGTCCAGACTGCTCAGAAGGCTGTTATCTTACTGTCCTTACTGGCCAATGCTGCAGCTTTTCTTAATGCCAAATAACAGAGTATTTATTGAAAAGCCGTTGATTTTGAGGACCTAATCAGCTTTACAAGCAGCAAAAGATGAAGATGGTGTTTGTGATTTATTAGCTGAAACCAACATAACAAAGAATGTAGCATATAACTATCACAAGACAAGTACTGCATTCATTTGCCATCACCAGACATTGACCTGTGTGGCTGACACCACTGTTTCAGTTACTAAGATTTACAAGTTTTAATAGAGTTCACACATTGTATGTGTCAGATAAAAAGCCTGGCAAAATGGTAATTGTGTGTTATTGTTGGCTGGAATACTGTCCTGTGTGTAAGGCACAGGACTGGGACTCAGGCATTGTATTAACTTTCATTCTCTCTTATGTTCACCAAAATAGTTAAAGGCCGATTGTTTACTCTCCTTGGGCTTTTTTCCTCATTTATGACATAAGAAAAATTATGCTAATACTATCAGGAGTGACAGGAGGTTAAACTAACATTGCTGAACAAGATTGAATTGCAGTATGTAAATATAAAATATTACTATAATTCCACAAACAGAAAATCTTATGGGTTATGAAATATTTTTGCATTTTCTTCTCTCTTACAACCTGCCAATTTCATGACATTGTGAGAGTTCTGAGGTCAAACTTTACTCCTTTAGTCCCCCGTGTCAAGGAGCTCAATGGCCATGGGCTGGATTTGAATGGATCATCATTTTATGATCTTTTAAGAACTTTTACAGAAAAGCCATTTCTAGAACTCCAAAGAATTTTAGAAAAAAAAATAAAATCCCAGCAACCTATAAGTAGTCTACTGATAAAAAGGAAATTAATAGTCTTATTTTAATAGTGATTTAATATTTTAATAGTGATTCAGATGTAACTGGCCTGCTCAGAAATTCTTTAGAGCTGTGAGATATATCAAGAAAAAAATCAGTCTATACTTAATGCTCATTCCTTGAGCATTTCTCATGTTGATCTGTATTAAAAAGTGGGCTTGTTGAAGCTAAAAGACCTCCTTGGTTCTGGAAAGGGAAGTGCTAAAATCATATGAGAACTTAATTTGGGATTTAAACCATAAAAAATTTGCGATCTGCTTAAAGCAAAGGGTCTGGGATAGTCTCTAGAGATGTTCAGGTACGTGGCTTATGCTCTCAGTATGTAAATACATGAAACTTGACTGCTCAACTCGTGGTGCTATCCTGTACCAGAAACAGGTATTGGATCAGCTGGATCCTTGGTCTGACCCAGTGCAGAAATTATTATATTCTTATGGACCTGAAAGTAAACTTGATTTTATTACTGATTTTCATCCGTCCCAAAGAGACACTTTACAAAAGAAAGATAATTCTTCTGGCATGAGACAGACCAGCTAGCACTTACCTTGTTGTCTGGGAATTTTAGTAGCCAGAGTCCTTCTCTTTGGCCTGGAGAAAGCTGGTGTGGATGTCAGCTGTTCCCTGTGTAAGGCTGCCCCAGTCATGGCACCAGGGTCCCCTGGGACGGTCTATGCCTGGCTGTTCCACCCAGGGTGAATCTATCAGAAATTTGACCACCAGGTGGCATAAAAACTATGTAAAATATCACTGAGGTACTGCAGATGTTATGATAAAATTGCCTCCTTTTAAGAATATTCAAATACTTTGTGATCCTTGCTATCTAATTTGAATTTTATTGTTTTAAAAGTAGCTAATGGCTTTTAAAATTCTCTAATTTGCAATGTATCCCATAAGGAAGAGCCCATATGGGCCACAAATTACTTAGCTTTTAAAATCACATTTTATCATATTCTTATTCATGTTTTTTTCATGTCAAAACCAAATACTTTACTGATATAAAGGAAGAACTTATATTTATTTGCATAGAAACACAAGCAACCATGCTTAAGAAGTAAGTTTAAAACCAACTATTATCCATTGTTGAAATCACATTTTATGAAACTATCTCTAAGCTGTAATATAGCTTCCAATGTAACAATAGAAATTTGTTCTATTGTAATGAAATCAGTTCCTATGTTCTTGCTACAGGAAAAGAAAATGACTTTTTGGCACAAAAGAAAGGCAAAGGAAGTGTTCAGATGTGTTATTGGCAAGAAAGCAGAGGGCCTGAGGTGGCAGACAAATTCTGCAATGAAGGTAAAGATTTTCCTACAATGAGATTTTTGACAGAATTTCATGTAGGGTTTTGGGATCTTTCCCACCTTGCTTTCATGGGTGGGATGTATGTATTGAACAAAAATTCCACAATGACACAGTAGTCCATTATATTCTTTTTACAAATTTCCTTAACTTTTGCTCTTTTTTCTTATGATTTCTTTTTTCATTTCTCGATTCTCTCCTCTGCACTGCTGGAGGTCCCCTTAGCTCCAATTTCATAATTTTGGCTATAGTTTTAAATCATACCACTGAGAGGTCAGAACTTTTCTTTTTAATCAGCTTTTCTACCTCGACTTCCTTTCATGACTTTCTCTTCTCTGCTTTTGAGCTCCCATGCTTTTCATTATTTTGTCCTGACACTCTGGGTATTCCTGTAGTATCTTTGTTAGAGTCCTCTGTTTTCCCAACCTCGTTAACACTTTTTCCTTGAATTTTTGTTTTAAGTTCCTTTCTCTTTTGTTTTCCAATATTAATTATTTATTTGTTGTAGACTCCTCTGTCATTTCCACTACAAGTTGTTGCTACTTGTGTTTCGACCTTATATTTCTGTGTAATCAACAAGTGAACTTAACATCTTCCCCTAGAATTCCCTCCTCCCCTTTTCTTTTTTGTCACCATTAAGAATTTGTAACAGATTAGTTTAATCCATTCATCATTCATGTCTGATACACTGCTGGATTAATGTAGATAATGTGGTATGAAAATTGCTCACAGCTTTGTAAGGGAATGAACTGTTTTGAGGATGGCACCTTCAGTCTAGACCAATAGCAGAGAAAAATATGATATATAGTTAAAGGTTTACAGTAGAAGCTCTTCCTAAGGAGAAGTTAATCCAAATAAAGATAAAAAGACATCCTGGGTAATATATATTGTCTATTTTCACTTCCAGCAAAATCCATTTGCAGACTTTTCTGTCTGCAAGAACCAAAATAATTGTTCTGAAGGCATGGAGGTCTCCAAGAGTGTGTGGTTCCTACGAGACTCAAAAAGATTTAATGACATCTCAGAAGCTCATGAAGAGGCAAAGGTGCCTCACAGCAGTGACCATATCTCTACTTTCCTTGCTTCCAGTGGAGCTTAGGATGGGGCATGCTAGGGAAATATGGTTCTTCCTGGTGCTCTCTAATAAAGTCCAGGTGGAGATACTTGAATTCAATTTGCAAGCTCAGAATCAGGCATGTTAAAAAGACCTTTTTTTCTGATGTGTTTCTCCCAAAAAGAGTTCTACTTTAGGTATTGGAGGTACTGATGGGAAAATTGTAGGTAGATAGAAAATTGAAATGAGCTGTAGCTTCTAAGAAGAGATCATAAAAGAAGGGAGCTGGCTAGAACTGTTCAAAAGATAGGATTGTAACAAGTCCCAGTGTAGCTACACAGCAGACTTTGGGTACTGATAAGTTTCCATTGACAAGAATAATGCTTTAACAGCCCTCAGAGGTACAGCACCACTGTTTTACAGGCCTCTCTCACAAAAACAGCAGGAGCTGTTTTTTCCCCATGAGCTGACAAGAATATATTAGTTTGTTCCACAGAGTGCTTTCTCCTTGCATGGCCTGTCTGATGCCAGAGGTCAGTGTTGGGCTTCTCACTTTCCCCTGGCTTCTATGGGCAAAGTCAGATCATTTGCTATTACCATTGCAAAGCACTGCATACACCTAGGACATTGTAGAAATAATAATGTTGATTCATAAGTGTCTGGAAACACTCAGAAGTGATTCTTCTTTTTATTTGCTTATTCTTTTTATTTTATTAGATCTTTGGGATCAATAAAAGCAAATGCTTAGTCAGAGCTAAGCACACAAAAAATGACCATAATTTCTTTCATATTCTTGGTGATGAAAAACCTCAGTGGGGAACTTGGGCACACTAAAGGGACTAGCATTATCAGATTTTGTAAGACCTCAATAAAACATGCAGTCACATTTACATTACTCATGGATAACATTTTTCTCATGTCACAGCATATGCCACGTATGTCACAGCATAAACAAGGGTGTATGAAAGTATTGCATCTGATAATCAGTCCTTCAGTCCAAATATATAAAAGAAATGGGAATTGAAAATTGCACAGTGTTGGAGGTAGCTTGCTATGTTTTATTCCTATGGTGTCCAGGACAGTTCTCCTCGGCTGACAGCAACAGTAGCATTAGAAATGAGCTCCTGCTGGAAGCTTTAAGTCTGGTGTTGTGAGGAGCAGGTATCCTTTGTTAGCTCTACATAAGCCAGCACTGCCACTGGAAGCTGTGAAAGTGTATCAGGGCTATCTATGTTCACTCCACAGGCATTAACTCAAGGACAGGCTTCATATCCTCAGACCTGCATGGATGCACATGAGTCACTTAGAAAGTCTGAATTGCTACACAGTGAGTAAATAAAGGGATAGCACTGCTTGCTGCTGGCCCAGGTACCTTCAATTCTAGGGCATTCAGACTCTGAAGAGTTGTCCTTCATATTTGCTTTTGCCATATTTTATGCTATGGGCAAATCTTCCACCCTGCTGTAACCCCAATGTTTTTATTAGATAACCTGTCCTTTTACTATTCCTGTTTTATAGATATTAAATACTTATCATTTTCATTAAAAAGCAGTGAAAACCATTTAATAGTAGTTTGGTCAGTAATGTTTTCTCCTTGGAGGCAGACCCTCTCTTGAGTTTTGCATCAGCTCTTTCATCTGCATGTGTGATACATCTGGTAAAAGAAAGGCCAGAATTTATAAGCAAGTTTTGTCTCTTGATCTTAGCAATGAAGAAAATGAAATATTTAAAAAGTAGTACCTATTTTTCTTTACATACAAGTCAATGTTCAGCACAAAAAATTTTAATCATATTTTACATTTTTCTGTTCATCTTTCACAAAGCCATTCAACTGAGGGTTCACCTAGATGGTGTAATACAATTTTGAGGTATTATAGCTTTGTGTAAGAGGACACCAGCCAGCTGAGCAGCCATAACTTACTGTTTCCTCTTCCAGGTTCATCAAGAGCTGTTCCTCATGGGCAGAATTCCATGGCTGGTTAGAGGAGCCAGGCTGGCTGCACTGCTCCTACAGTACACACCTGGCACACGCCCCATGGGGCACAGGGCAGGGACTGCACGCTCAGAATTGTGTGCACAGTAGACTTGGGCATGGAAAATGGTGATAACTGTCACATCTTTGAGATTACTTTTGTGCAGCAGATGAGAAATAAGGAAGGATAACCACCAAAGGACAGAATGATGTGTCCTAGGGTAGGAGGAATTACTCTGCAGAAATGCTTTTTTGTTGTTCTATTAAGTGTCATTGACAAACTTGAACTACATGTCTTTCTTTTAGATACTAAAATTACAGGAAAAGAAAATGACATCAAAATGTGTCACCTTTCCAGTAGATGAGGTAAAGAAAAAAGCATTGTGATACATTAAACTCTCCAGCTGGCAGGAGCTTATTTAACTGTAAGAGATTTTTAATTGTTTGCAGTGTAATCAGCATTTGAATAGAATTCATTACTTTTGAAACCTCAAAGGAAAAAAATCAGAATATGAAATATTATTATCAAATTATATGTGTAAAGCAGCATTACCCTATAAAAGCAAATAGTCAACAGAATTTGCCCTTAGAGGCTTATATTCTTCACAAAATATCTGACTACCTGATGAGAAAATATCTTCATGACTTTCAAGTTACAAAATCTTGCAGTATCATTTTTCAATACAAAACACTGAAATCAAACCATTTTACAGTACTTCTAAGGTTTCTCAGATGCATTTTGTCCTTGTAGCTGAGACTCTCTCAACAATTTCTGTAGTTTGCTATTAACTGGTCTCTCAGCATGCAATCTTTCAATGGCCAGCTTTTACTTAAGTCTGTGGTTAAGCATGATAGAAACAGAATTTAATTGTTACAATGCAAAGAAACTTACAAAAACTATTTTTTGAGCAATCTGGTTATGACATAAAGGAAAAAAGAGGAATTCTTTTTGGCTGGTACAATCAGGAGGAATGTAAAGCTCCCACGCCTGCCTTCAGTAATTGATGAAGTGGGTCAGTGACATTTTACAGGGATGCCATTGAATTGGACCCTTGAGGATAAATAGCACATAAACTTCTTCCGCCAGCTCTTTGGTAAGTTAATATTGGCAATTCCAATTTAACACTTATGAATGAAAGTGTTGCAGGCTAAGTGAAATTAAGGAACAGCCCCTGCTATTGTTTCAGCCGGTGCTCTTCCCTGCAAGCACTATTTAATCCAATGAAAACCAGAGACCTCATCTGTCAGAGAAATACATGTGACTGGGCTGGTTCTGGGAAGAAGGGAGTGTTCTGGAAGAATTTAGAATTGTTATATAACTAAAAATGCAGATTTTTAGCAGAAGCGTCTGTCACTAGCCCATTTGGGAAATACTCTTGTTGATTTCTTGGTGAGGTGGAATATTGAATGGTCGTAAGTTTTCAGGTGCATGTCAGTGTTAACAAATTCTATTAATAATTTAAAGTAAAAGGAAATATTTTATTAATGCCATCTGAAATCAATGCACAAAATTAAAATGAAGCATTCCCAATTGCATAACTAAGCTATGGGACATGGCTGGCGAAAACAGGTATTTAATTTTTAGAATACATTGTTCATTTATTTTTAAACGCTTCATTTAGGCATAAAGGAAATTCTTTCATGCTGTCATAATGAATATTTAATCTCTTCAGTGTCACATATAACTTTTATATAAACACACATAATTAGCTTTTAGCTTCAACTGAATGAATCTGGAGCTTACTAACAAATCTTCATGAGTATGTACAAGTAAACTGGGCTTTGTTGATGCTATTGGTGGTGGTGAGCGAAACAGAGACAGGGCTTAGGCTCAGCTGCTGGTCCAGTGGGTATCTGCAGTGTTTAGTGCTAATGCACTACTTCATATAATTTTGTTCTGTTGCAGGCATCATTTTCCCAGAGTGCTTGGGCTCAGCCCGTTGGTAGCCTGGGGCTCTTCCAGGGGGGTGTATGAGCAGTGCTACCCTGCTGGGGGGCAGATAAAGCCTTAGCCAAATGGGATGCAAGCCACTCCATGCCACTTGTCCTTAGGCTCAATCTAATCTGTTTACAGCAGAGGTGCAGCCATACCCCCAAAGGGCCTTTTAGAGCTGCAGGTTCGTTTGCAGGGATGGCTGTACACCTGTGGCATGCCATGAACCAGGGGGGAGCTCCATGGATCTCTCCTGATGGATGTTATGCTGCGGCTGTTGTCCCTAAAACTGGCCGAAGAAATGCTGTAAGGTTTAATGGAAAGCTTTGGGGACATAAGACCTATTGCTATAAAGTAATTCAGGCAAAACTACTATTGAATTCATGAGAAATTTTTCCACAATAAGATTTGGGGATTAGCTCTGTTGCCATTAAAAACGTGAAGCCTAAAGCATAAGGAATGGGACGTGCTCACAAATAACTGAACATTAACCTACTCTTTCTGCAGTAAGCCACTGCACTTGGTGTGAATACTGGCAACCCATGTGCACCACTCCTCAGGAAGTACAAGGACTTGAATGCAATGATGGATTTACCAGGGCAGGGAAGGGAGAACAGTCCTAGCATATACCTTATAGGCAAGGCATATGCTCAATGTCACACTCAGATCTGCTGTCACCACCGTGGCTGCATCCAGCCCAGGGAGCTTGTGCCTTTCCTGCACATATGGTCAGAGCTGAGCCCCAGGAGTACATAATCATGGGATGTATACTTTTTTAAAAGGATGAATAGTTTTGCTGGGAAGCAATCTAATCAGCCTGATGAAAACATTCCTGGCTGGAAACCTCAAAATGGTACCGAAACTGTAAGATCACTTTTGAAAAATGTTTTTTTTCCATGGCTGTTTGAAAATGTAATAAATGTGAAAGAATCTTAATATATTTTAAATTCACTGTGTGGGAGCAGACCCAGCCACCTAAGCCTCCTACCTGTGAGCAGCTGGCATCAACCTTTATGTGACAGACATATTAATTCAAGCTAGTTGGGAATTTAGGAAAGTGGGATTTTTCAATTGAAAAAGGCTCATTCTGCACTCACCCATGCTTTGCAGATGCTAATCCATTTCCAGAAAGCTTATAGCCTAGAGATTTTCCAAACTCAGCACAAGAGAAGGAGTAGGTCAAGAAAACCCTCTCCCAGTACTTGTTGGTTGTATTGGAAGTATAGAAGGATGCATTAGTTTATGGGACTATAGCTTATTTTTTTTCCTTTTGAAGAACTAGCCTGGCACTCTGACATATAATGAAAAATAATGTCTGAACCTTTAGGTTTTGTATGTACTGTTCTGTCTGAAAAAAATCCTGGGTTTACAGCCAATGGGAAAGAATCTTTGTAATCCTGCTGTAGGAATGAGATTCCTTCCCACCACTACTTCAGCTGTCATCTGTCTTGGATGCAGGGGCAGGAAAGAAGGGCTGAAGGCAACTGTTCAGTAGTTCACTTACCTAAAAGAGCAAATACTCTCTAAAGAAACCCTCTTAGATTTTCACTTTTCCTGTTAAATCATTGAGTCCTATGGAAGCCTGCACTGTATTGTTTCGACACAATTGCCCTTACCAGAACTATATTGAAATTGATATTTATTTAATTTTAAAGGGCATTTGGATTTTAAGAGTAGGGCACCATGGGCATGTATTTAAAAATATTCTGCCCAAGAAGTTATGAAAACTAAATTTTCCTTGGCATAGTTGATTACTATTAGGGAAAGAAATACCTTTGGGAGTATCTAAAACATCCTTGTTGTAATTGCTGACAGAGGTGCTCTCAGTGCCTTTGACAGCCCACTCAGATGGTTTTCCCTGTAAGGCTGATGGCAGTATCCTCACCAAGCTTCACAGTGCATTTGAAAGGAGTCAATACTTTGATTGTTGCTAGGTGTGTTACCCAGCATTAAATCCTGTAACTTATAAGGAAAAGCTTTCATATCTATGAAGTTGCCCATACAGAATTCTAGGTAAGACTGGAATTGTAGTCAGGCCAATAATATCTACAGTATGAGGAGAAAATGGATAGCTGTTATTCTTTTGTTTCCAGTAACTATGATGTGACAATTCCTGTGCTTGAAAATCTTACACTATTATGTATTTTACAAGCAAGGAGTAACTACTGTTTAAAACTGCTTAAGTTAGGAAATCCTACATGAAATATATTAACTCATATTTTAGAATTTTGGGGTGCACAAGTAAAAAAAGTTCAGACAGGGCTGCCTGAGAACCGGAAGATGGAATAGGTGATTTCTTGGGGTCATTTTGAGACTATGTTTTCTGTGAATTTATGATTTCATAAGGTTATTTATGTGCCTTTTTCCTTCAACTCTATCACCAGAATTAGAAGGAATAAGATGATCAATACAAGTAAATATAAGAACTGTAGGACTAAATACTTGTAAAACATCTGTGAGTCCCTAAGGAACGCAGCAGAGGTGAATATTTGAAAGGTAATTCTAACTGACAGCAATATGACAGTAAGTCATGCTTTAATAAATATATAACAGCAAATTAATATGCTACAACTTCAAAATCCTAGCAAGAAGTTGGAGTCTGTGTCCTTGTGAAATGTAACAGTAACTTTTCCCTGTTGTATATGTGAACACACTGTGCTGCATTACCTGTTGTGTGTCCTTTAAATGATGAATGTGTTTGTCACTCACAATCTCATGAGCATAATGATTTGTTTACTTCGGTTCTCTTTCACTGTTAATCCATATTAAAAAGTTTAACCTAGTAAACAAAACAAAATCCAATCAAACAAAGAGGTAATAAGTGTCTAGAAGCCCAGAGCCTGGCTGGCTAACTAGACTGCTTATCCCAACAAATTCTCAGTGGTGCAACTCTTTGGTAAAGGTGATAGCACATGCAAAACCCCCCAAAATGACAAACTTCCTCCAGTGAGTCCTTTAACCCCTCCATTTATTTTCCATGCACTTAATAACAGATTATAGTTCAACAACACTGTTGCCACAAACTGTTAAGGTGATATAAAATTTAGTATTTAAACAGTTTTGAAAACTGTTTTGAGATCTATACTGCAATGATTTAACCTTGAAAGGAAATGCTTTTTGTTTTCAAGTGTTTGAGGTACATCTGATGATGCATTGATGATGTATTGAATTCACACAAGGTAAGGAGATGCAATGCACTGGTTCCCAAACTGAGTGCAAAGAAAGTTTGATTTATTAGGACCTGATCTTGTGAATCATGTACCCACCTACAGCTTCATAGATTAGGTTTTTGCAACTCTCAATTTGAGCTGAGAACTTAATAAAGCAGGATTTGGTGAATTCTATCTGAAAATTAGGCTTTTATACATATTTTGGGAATAAAAGGATTTAATTTTCAGTTATCTCTCTTGCTATATTTCTTTGCAATGTTTCAATTCCAAGAAGTAAACATCGAAACAGCTATGATAATGTTAATTTGTCAAGAAGCAAAGGACATAGAAATATTTTGTCTCTATGCTTCTCTTCAATGTCTTCATCCAAACTGAACAAAAAACCTGTGTATATGTTTTCTTTTCTTCACCATGATGGAATTATCACTATATTTACCATAAATAACATTTTAGTGACTGTGCTTGTATTTATATATGTCCTGGTATGGGACAAATTTGGAAGGGAATTTCCAAAGGAATGCTCCCTAAAGGGCAAAATTCAGCAGCCCTCCCCCTACACATGTTTGGGAGATAAACCTCCTTCAAGAAAGGTGGGAAAAACTGTTTATTTAACAAGCAAAGTACTCACAAACTTGAAAAAATGAATAATAATGAACAGTGGAACCTCTCACTGTTCTGAGATGGCAAATTCAGAAAGTCCTTTCTGTGGGGTGTAGCTTGGCTTGCTCAGTCTCTTATCAATCCCTTCTGTGCTGGAAATGCCATGGCCCGGGCCCTGGTGGGCCACAGGTGTGGGCTTCCAGTGCTCTTCTGGATTTTTGGTCCAGAGCAGGACTGATCCAAGAAAAGAAAAGCCACACTCAGGGGAACTTCTCTGCCTCAGCTAGCCAAAAACTGACTAAAAGCAAAGGAGGGCTCTGTCCTGCCGTGCGTGCTGCAGACAGCATTCACCGAGAGAGAAAGAGAGAGAGAGAGAGAGAGAGAGAGAGAGAGAGATGAAGCTCTTATCTCTGTGTTTTGAATACACAGCCACCTCAGACATTCCACTGCTCCTCCTTCTCCCCCACTTCATTCTCAGATCTAGTTTTAAAAGCACAGAACTTATTTCTGGGCTAAATATATAAATGGGAATACAATTTAACATCATAAAGTCACCCCAGGACAATACATTAGTGGTTCATTGCATTATTTTATCTTTCATGTTGAAGTGTATCCAAAAATTATATAAATATTTTCATATTATTTTTGCATTTGAAATTTCTGTATTACTAATATAATAACACTTGATTGATCTTCTAAACAACCATTTGATTGGTAGTATAGCAAAAGACATTTTTCTAATTAAAATAAAGAGAGTGTTACTTAACTCTTTATGGGAGATCAGGAACTATTTTGCAATACTACTTAAAAATATGTGCTATTCTGTTAAGGACATAAATAAAAGCTTGAAAATTTTAATGTAGAACATTTTTAAACACATGATAATAATTTTTAAGAGCCAATTTCTAAGAAGAAATAGAAAGCTACACAAAATTTAAGAGGAAAATACAGAACTGGGATTGAAAAGTAGTGACAGAAAGGAGAAATGAGAATCAAACAGGGTCTGAGAGAACAATAGGTGAATTACTTAATGGTAAATTAGTAATTGCTTCATTTGATTTGTTTACAGGATGAAGGGAGAAGGGTGAGAAATCAGATCAGGTATATTTGCCTGCTGACTAAGACTTCAGTCTGCAGTAGAATAAGTGAAGATAATACATTATATGTGCTTTTCATGATCCAGTTTTCTGACAACCAGTTTATTCTACATGCACTATGACACCACTACAGATATACACAACCTCAGAGGATAACCTCACTATAACTTGGGATGTGCTGGGTATGAGAAGGAATTCAATTCATTGTATATACAGGATAAATGTTCAAATCTGCATTAGTATTAAAAGCCAGATTTGTTGATCCCATATGGCGTCAGGTGATTCTTATGTCAGTCTTAACACATGCAGAGCTCAACACATGCAGTGTGAATTTACATTTTCCCTTTTTTTAAAATCTAATGGAAATATACATCTACGAAATATGATTCAACCATATATGAAGGGATAGAAAAGCAAAGTGTTATTAAATATGTATACTACTGACTTAATTATAGGAGTTAAGGGGAAACTTGAGAAAACTAGGATTTTCTGGTATGTTTTTCTTCTCCCTAATCTAATCAGACAACACTAAAAGCCCAAGAGATATATAAACTTCAGTAACTAGTTATATTAAACCTGTGTTTACTTAGATGATTTGTATGAAATAAATAAGTAATTGCCCAAAGGACATTAAAAAATGGAATATATGAGACTGCATGTGAGCAAGCTAACACAAAGCAGAAAGCTTGACTAGTGCATATTTAATAAGAAAAATTCCCGGTGCTTTTATATCTTCTACCATTCTATAGAAGTCCTTATGTCACCTTTATCACCATAGTAACTCAGCACTTTGCAGTCTTCCTCTATTCATTCCTCTATTATTTTATCAGTTTAGTAAAGGATAAAGGATTTCCCTGATTATCCACTATTTGGTACCCTATGGTGTGGGCATCTTGCTGAGAAGTATTGAGAATAATGTAAGAATTCATCAATCTTCTACAACAAACAAAAAAGTGATCCCTGGTTTATACTATGGTATTAATAATTTGTTATTTCATAAAATATTAAAATTAATTAATCATCAGAACTGAATCTTTTTTAAGTACTTGATAAACATTTCTGTAGCCTTCTGAGAAAAAGAAGCAATTATTATAGTTTTGGGCCCTGCATAGGTTGAAGACTGATTCTAAATTGTCAAAACCTAGCATTCAGAAGAGACAACAGTATTTAGGTTTATTAGAGGGTATTTTTTTTCCATCTTCCTCTATTATAGTACCCCCAAAAGGAGGGAAGCTTCCAATAAAGCATGTTTTGTAGCCCCAGTTTACTCTACTACTAAAATACAACAGATTAGAAAGAACAAGAAGGAATTTTCATTTACATCCACTTCTAACCCTTTGAGCTATAGTATATGAAATTAAATAAATATGTAGTTACTTATGTACTTATGTTAAAAGGAAAGAGAATTTGCAGTTAATTAGTTCCATACAAATAGGAGTAGCAAAGACTAAATCAGTGACTAAAAACAGTTTTATAGATTGGACTCAAAAATTTAGGATATTTGCCTCTCATTTAATTTCTTTTTCTAAGATACCACCTTGGCGGCTTCTAAATATGCCTTTGGCTGACTTTTATTTATTCATACTAAAGCAGTGTGCTGAGAGGCTTTGCCAGAGAACTTAGGTTTATCTGCATGAATGCATACATATTACTACTTTGAAACAAAGCTGACACTTCTGGGGTTTGATCCTTCGAGCGCAGACTGTATGTGCATGTGTCCTAGCTTTTATCTAACTTTGCAATATACTCTTCTCCTGTGGTACAGTACTTCAGTTTGATCCAAAGAAGTGTTTTTATTCTGAATGCATATTTCCAAACTCCATGTTTAGATGTGGTTTTATTCTTAATAGAACTTACTTTTTTCTATACAGTTTCCCTTAAGGTTACTAATAAAGCCTCAGAAGGACAATTTTTTTTTTCACCTGTAAAGTACTATTGGTATATCAAAAATATCTTGTCCCTTGCCATAATAAATTTAATTGAAGTAAATATACTAGCTTCAATCCATTAAAATAAGTGCCATGATTTGTGCTGTTTCACACCATTAATCTCAGCCTTGATCTGTGCTTTCTCAAATGAGTAAAGCAAAGTACAAATAAAAAAGTACAAATAAAAAAGTACAAAATTAATCTCATGATTGGTCAGCCAAGAGCTGCAGTGACCAGCTCATGGGATGTGTGAGTCTCTGTGCTGATCAGCAGCTTGGGTGGGGCCAGATCCATTGGTTAATTCAGCCTGACAGAGCTTCAGGATCTGATTCGTGGATTTGAAAACACGAGATGAGGAGTAACTGGAGCAAGTTAAGTTGTTCAAACTATGCTTAAAGACTTGGTGTGATATTTCCTGCAAATAAAGAGTTAAACACTCCTGGTCTAGATAGATGGACCTAACATTTACAGAAACCTATTTATCCAGCACTGCAGGCTCAGTGATTCTTTCTTCTGCCTTGCCTCACAAGGCATTTATATGCCTTCTCCACTGTAGGGACTTTTCCAAGCAAAGTTTCTCCACCAAGATTACAGATTTCCTTTTTAAACCTCCTCTGATTACTCTTTCCTTACTCACCTGACAGCTGAGTGTGATTAAGCACCAATGAAGAAAATGAAAGGTTCCAACACAAGATTCTTGTGAACAGGTGATACTTAGCTTTAACCTACAGATAAAGCTGATTTAGCTAAAGGAACAAAGAGACAGAAATAAGCCCAAGTTTTATACATGCAAATTTCCTTTAGAATACCCAGTGCCCTTCATGTATTAGTCAGTCCTGTCTTGGCCCTGTTTTGAGCTTAGTTCCATAAGCTTGTTCCTGCTGTAGAAGCTCCGATTCTCTTTAAGTGCAATGGCAATATTTGAGATGGACTCAAGTGTTACAGGGCCAACAGTGATGAAGAACACTGGTTCCAGTTCTCCTGAGCCACACAAGCTCACAGCTCTTAACAAACTGCTCTAGAGATTCTGCCTCAGTGAGGGTGCCAATAATGAATGCAGTGTAGCTCTTCTGTTCCTAGCAGCACGTGAGAAAAGGAACCTTTCAGACTGTGACTGAATAATAAACAAACTAGAATGTTAAAGCCCTATAGTCTTAAAAGAAAACTTTCCCAAGTAGTAGCCAGAAAAGCTTCCATTTTAGGATAGGTTAATGTGAATTGCAATTATTTATAATTTTGTACAGAATGCAGTTTTTAAAAACCCCAAGTCTTAGCTGTTTGTATCAGGAAGTGAGTCAGTTTTGGTTTGTTTTGATTACTTGGCAAGCTCATATCCCCTTGCTGTTACGCACATTTTAGTCTGCATGTCCATCACTGGAACTTGAATATGATTATGTTTGGCCCAGTAGGTTCATGTCTTTTAGAACTATAACATTACTTCACTTGAGCAGTTATTAGGGCTGCAGAGATGTAACTACAATTGCTTAATGGGATAATGCAAAATGAATGAAGTGAGAGAACCCCTGGAGGCTTCTTGATGTTTACTCTTTCAAGTAATGCACTCTACTAAGTCTGTCAGCTCATCACAACAGAGAATTATTTAGGGAACGTGTGAACAGTATTGCTTCACAAGTCTTACAGCCACCCAAAATATAAAGTGTGTATTATACAATGCAACTCATAAATAGACATTTCCCTGTTTTCTGCAAATCACTCTCACTACAATAGCTTGTCTCATCACAGCAGAGCAAAGGAGAAAGCCAAGACGTAAAGTAGCAACACACTGTTGTGCTTTATATGCTATTTGCAAACTAATTACTGGTATAAAGAAAGTAAATTACTAGGCTTATTATAATTTACATTCTTCTGAGGGTAGACTAAGATTGAGACATTTCATTCTCTACACAGGATCTTTTAATAGGTCAGCCACAGTAATGCCACTACTTAATGTTGTTACATGTTTTAACTCCAAATATATTTATGCAAAAATAATACCTCACAGCATTATAGGTGTATGAAACATGTTACAACTTAAGGATGTGCAATCCTTATGAAACCATTAAGATCACTTGCAAGAAGAATTGGCACCATTCTTTTCTGGAATTTTTACACATATGCTTAAAAGACACCCATACAGTGCTGTCTATTGCTAATGGAAGAGAAATATATTCTTGAAGTGAAGTGAATAGAAATATATATTTGAAGTGAAATATATATGCTTTAATAGCAATAGAATATTTTTTTTTTTATTATAAAGACCCTTTTGTTAATAGTCTCTCCAAAGTGAAGGAAGATCAAGGCACATTTTCTAGAACTCTTCTAACCACTCCAAGGCCAGGTGGAACAAGTAGCCATCAACTCCTCCCCTGGACAGGGAGCAACTTCTGATGTTCAGTAAGAGGAGGAGGAGGCAACAGGGAGTCATGGACCAGTCTGTGACCTTCCAGGGTGTATGACAGAAGTGTGACAGAGGAGCTGTGCATGTGCCATGGCATAGTAAACCAAGCCAATGACATTTAACAGGATTTTCAGTGACAGCTGCTGCCCTGACCTCTGGACTATCAGGGAGCAGAACAGAATCCCAGAATCCCCAAATGGGCCAGGTTGGAAGGAGCCAGAGTGGGTCACCTGGTCCAACCTTCTTGCTCAAGTAAGTTACATACAAACATTCCTAAGGATGGTCTTCTTCCAGTCACAGCTATCAACACTGAACTTTTAAATGTAGAATTTGGGCAACACGTGTCTGTATCAATGTCCTTCACACCATCTCAAATTTTATGTGTTAAAGCCTATGCACTGTGAGTAGGAAGTGAGAAGAAAAGGTGACTTTTGTAACTGTGGTTTAAGGAGGTAGAAGTCAAAAAATCCTCTTCTGCTTAAAAATTGGAATAAAACACTGGAAGAAGCTGCTTAGAAAGGTTATATAGTCTCCATCCTTGGAGATTTTCAATACCTACTTGGACAATATCTTGAGCAACATCAATTTAATGTCAGCCCTGCTATTTAGAGATGAGCCAGGATGATTTTATGAGGTCCTCTCTCACATAATGGTTCAGTGGTCCTATGATTTTTGGGGTCAGATAGGCTGCCTGTAAGCCTAAATTTTACATTTGGCACCAATTACAGTTGAAAATAGCTCAATCTTGTCAAAGTGTTTTACTAGATCAGAGAAGGGAGGAATGAGAGACTGAGGTTACAATTTTTTTGCTGGAGAATGGAGCACAGGCAGAGTTGCTGTCTGCTGAAGTCCTGAAATGGAAGTTTTACCTCTTTACCTCTGAAAATAAATTCACAGATTCCTGAATTATTTCAGCTTCACAGGAATGAACCTGATGTACAGCACAGTGTCAGGAATGCTATTGTTTCCATTTTCTGTGAACCATGGCATGGAAGAGGGAAAATATGCCATAATTAGCTTCTGTCTCTTCTCTGAAGACTCCAACATGCTCATTTTGAAACAATTGGTACCAGAGATTTTGATGTCAATGTCACAGTGCCAAAATGTACAGATTACTGTTTCCTTACTTTTGTTTGACTGCTACTACTGTAATTCTTTCCTTTCACTTATATCTTATTCCACTGATGTGTCTGAGAACAAACTGTTAATGTACTTACATGCTCTGGGTGACAAAGCTCCATTGTGAAGCAGTCAGTTTGGTAGTCTATGTTTAGCATTCCTGTGGTTATTTATTATTTATTGCCATCTCATCATCCTATTACAGGCAATAAATATATAACATTGCAGAGCCCGATGTGTTCCTTGTCGGTCCCCAAAGTCAATACAGTCAAAACTATATCCAGGTGAATGATGAAATATTAAAATAAATATGCAACAAGCATCCATAGGAAATGCTACTTCAGTCGTCAATCTTGTGTTCAGATAGAGAAGGCATTCCCTGATGAAAAAGCTTCTTAGCATCAGGCTTTGTTGCTGCTGACATGTTTTGGGGGAATGAAGATGTTTAATTCAAATGTGCAAAGGAAATCATAATCTAAGCATTTACTTTTTCCTGCCTCTAAAGGAAAACCAAAAAACTCCAATTACAAGCCTGCTTTCCCAGGTAGAAAAAGTGTAGGTTACATGGTTTTGTTTCACATATGTCATTATTCCTCACTCGCCTTTTTTTCCCTTCCACTGACAAAAAGGACTCTTGTCCTCATTTGTTCTCTCTTCTCATATTTTACTTTTCCAGGTCTATTATACATTTCCTGACTCTTGTTTATCTTGTTATCTATTATCACTATAATTCCCAAGTAGCAAACTTGAGCACCAATCCTACAAAATAACAGAGCTGCCTGGGGTAGGAGTTGGTTATTTAAATCAATGAGGGGATTTTAAAATTTCTTCTTCCACAGAAGACTTCAGTCATCAAATAATAGTTTGTTCCATGGGGATCTGAGTGAAGAAAGGAGATACAATCTAAACTTCCTGGAAGCTGTGCAGCTATTTAGAAAATAATGTCACTGGATCACGGGAAGCATAACTAAGTGCTCTATGCTTAAGCATAGCTTAAGGAGCTCAGGTCTCTCAGTTCAGGGCAGATTCCTCTCATGAGTTGAGAGAAATCCATTACCTGTAGCTTTTATAATACATGTGACACTGGTTTCTCTACCTTTGCAGATTCCTGTGACTCCTTTCATCTTCCTCTGGCTCCTGTTCCCTGTCAATAATGTGATGGTACTGTCTTATCCTTTGTCTCTCTTCTAGCTCAGTGTCTGGAGCCCCAAGCAACTCTCTTGGAATACGAATAAATAATAATAGAATCTACAGACTCTCTCTGCTCTTGTCCTTAAGGCATCGTCCCCTGACCCTTCAGTCTCTTACTATGTGAATTCAAGGGAAAGCATTTTCCTCTGACAAAAACTCCAACCAACCAACCAACCAACCAACCAACCAACCAACCAACCAACCAACCAACATCCACAATCAAAAAAAACAAAAACCCCCAAAACAAACATGAACTATGGAATGAGTGAAATTGCTGTACTCATAATGAAGTCTCTATTTAACTTCGACATAAACCCAAAATTTGGATAACCTAGAACCTTAGAAGCTTTTTAAAAAGATTCCATGCTGTTGCTTAAAAATTTAGAAGATTCCTTCTGTAAGTACACTATGCCACCACAGTTTAGAGAGCATGAATCACAATCCCCTGCTTTCTGGATTGCATAACAATTGTTTTTATCTTATGATAAAAAACACTCAGAGATTGCAAGGAGAGATTCAAAACTATAATATATGACATCTAATCAAATGTTTAATATAGTTAAAACACAGTCAAATCTAAGAAAGCAAAACCATCAAAACATCTCTGGCACCACCTACAGAAGTAATTCAGTATTAGCTTTAAAGATTTTCTGTTGGAAGAAAAAAAGATTAAATAAAGACAGAAAATTGAAGAGGAGTACTCCCCTCCCCCAGTAAATAAATAAATAAACAAAGAATTTCAGGAACTAGAATTATATGTATGCTCAGCCCCCTACTGATGAAGTGCTGCTTATTAGTAGCTGCCATGCTTTCCATGCAGCATATTCAAACTCCAAAGTGTACTTACATGCTTGTGAATATTCTCCAGGAAATGATGAAGTGACAAGATTCAATCTGTAATGTGGGGAAATCAGTTTTTGCTATGAAGAATTTACTTTCTAGTACTGGAAGACTACATATATAGATTAATCACATTTTCACAGCTGGATTTTTGAATAGAGCCTCATTAAACTGGTATAAATATACACCATATTGTTGTGTATGTTTTGGTTTTTTCATCAGCATCAAGATAACTTTGGTACAGAAGAATGCTGTTTCATTATATCCACTCCAGCTGTGCTCTTCTTCCAAAGTCCTAGCACTTGCCAAATATAAAACTTAGCACTTGCTCACAGCAGTAAGTTGGTAAAATTTGAGTGAATGAAAGATAATATGAGAACAGAGTAGGTAAGGGAAAAGATAAAATGAACTTCAGAATGAAAATTTTGGTCACAGATATTTTTTGTCTCTTTACTATTCACTAAGGTTGCTGTGCTTATTACCATAAACAAAATAAACACTACTGAGTCCCCATAATCATGAAAGAAAAAAAATAGTTTTGACCAAAATGACAGACTACAGCAGAAAATCCCATATAACATCATTATGGTTGTGTAGAAAGGCACAGAAAGAGAAGGTTATACAGCTGATATTGTGCTCAGAGCCCTGTGAGGAAAGTGTTTCACAGTAACAGTGATCTGAGAAGCTCAGAAAAATCCTGTGATTTTAGTACGGGTATAAAAATTGGTGAAAAAAAAATCAAATAATGAGCTCACCAAAGTTAAAAACACAAAATATCTTTTTAATTTCATCAAGGTCAGATTTCCTTTGTGGATTTCTTAGAGGTAAAACAGGTATTTTTATGTTTTCCAGACACAGGGCTGTGGCACAGCCATGAAAGAGTAAGTCAGTGGAGACCCTTAGGGACCCTTAGGGAGTCCTGAGGTACCCAGCTGCTGGGCTGGATGCCCTGGAGGCAGCCAGGCATTGCTGCCACACCAACACCTGCCCAGCAGGTCTGGTTTACCCCTTGAACTGTTTATGCTTAGCTGTACCAAGTGTGCAGCATCTCTGAATCAGGCTGGGCACCTTGCTGGGCACTTAAGGAAGAAAAGCAAGGTTTAAGTACACATGTCAAGTATCTTAGCCAAAATCTCTGGTTTTCAAGATGTTTTATAGTTTGCCAGCTAGTACTTTTATCCCCAAAGTTACTGTGTAGTCTCCAGGTAGATATAAGATTGAACAGACTTGCTGTATATATTCATATTTGCATTCTTTAAAAATTTTATGGGTATATAAAATGTCTATAAGCATTCTTTATTGATGCTCTTTTTTGAAAGTAGCTCCCTGATGAAATTTCAGTTGATTGCACTGATATAACTCAGAGGGAAATTAGACTTGAGATTAATTTTACATCATTGCATTTCCTCACAGATTTTTCTTTTTTACCAAAACCAAATTATATATGACCATTATATATAAACATTACATTTTTAATTGAATGGGTAATTATTAAACTGGAGATTGCTATGATCTCATTAAAATAGGCCTATTCTTGTAATAAAAGCAATGATTCACTGTTCACAAGTGAGTTTAGACCACTGATGTTAAATGCTAATCCTTCCACCAAGTCAGAGTTAGAATGATTTTCTTCATGAGCTGCAATATCAAATTCCAGTAAAGAAACCATTTAAGCAGTGCAGGAGTCTCACAAATATCAGTAACTAGTGAGACCAAGGCCTGTATTGTCACAGAGGGCACTGGAGAGTGCACAATCCCATCCAGTGGGGAAGCAAAATGGAGCTTTAGCTGATGGACTGCAGGGTGCTATCCAGTTTGGTGTCATGGAAAAAAGGGTGGGAAATGAAGGGCATGACAGCCTCATTTGTCAGTGGGTTCTTCCAGGTGCAGCATGTCATATTTTTACCAAAAGCAACATGCTTTTTTTGTGGGTGAACAGTTGAATACCAGTGACATTATATCCTACTGCCCAAAAAAACCGAAAACCAAAAACAAAACCCCCCAAAAATCTGTTGAGTGACTGTAGTGGAAAAAGAAATATGGAAAAACTTATCTCTCATCTATTTTCAGTTTATTTGCTTTGTATATTTCATAGCACTTTTGATAATGTCATTTTTACTTTCTTCTCTAAATTAATATGTTTTCTCTCTTCTTGAGGGAGAAAAGTTTATGTCAATCAGGCTCTAGTTATCTATTCTATTTTATTATGTCCATAACAACTATTGCTACTTATTCTGGATTTATCTAGTGTATGTAAGGTCAAAACAAAAAAGTTGCTGGTGAAACTGCAGTTTCTTTCATAACAATAAGGTTTGTAGAAATAAGTCAGTTTTGCATGCTGAAGGTGGGTTTCATTTAATTACTTTGACATGTCAATTAATATGGGCCACATAGCGGGCAACAATTATTATTATTGCAACAATTTAATAATGCTTTCCCTTGATTGAGAGGATGATTTTAAATTGATCACTTAGCAGTTAAGAGGTCTGCCAGTTACAACTCAGCTTCCTGCCATCCATGGATTAGATGTTTTTTGGAAAATTATTTTCATGTGTTTTGCTCTGAATTCATGGATTTGCTGTAGAATGTCACTGGTTAGAAGGAAGTGTTCTTGTACTCTTGACTGAGTAGTTTTTTGGCAGACTTCTTAGCAACCCTACATACTCTCTGTGACAGAGTGTTGATTTTTAGTCCTTCTATGAGATGGGGCCAGGATGGAGAGAATTGTTTTCTTTTTCCCTTTTCTATTGTTTGGAAGCAAGCGTTTCCAACACTGTTCTTGTCACATTGGCAATGAATATTGCGCTTTTGTTTTGGGAAGCAGATGCACTTCAGAAACATTTTAATGATTTCTCAGTGAGGTTACATTATGTTTTCTTCTTTCTTTTTGTTTTCCTTTGGAGTACTTTTAGTATAGCATGGTCCTCTAACAAAACCTTACAATTATATCACAAATTCAATCAATGGACTTGAAGAGTAAGCAATGAGAAATGTGCATGATCCCAGAATCTGCGGCTACAGTGACTCATGCCCCAACAAAGAAGATGAATGGTTTTAGTGATAATATCCAAGTGGAGTATTCCACTAAACTCATGGCACTGACTCATTGCTTGATTTACAACAGCTCCAGTGAGCAGAGGGGGAGCCTTCAAGGGGAGGTTATAAGGCTTTTCTTATCACAGACCTTCAGAAAACTCTAGAAGGTAGCCAATCCATTCGGCTGTCCCCACTGTCATCTGCATCTCATTTTTCACTGCATTGATATCTTACAGATCTTCCAAAATACATTTAGAGTAGGTAGATGTGTCAATACCACTCTTAGGCACACATGTTTAAGGTATTTCTTAGCTAGTGGTGGTCATCATTAGAAAGAATTATGGGTTTCAGAAGTTACTTGTGGATTACACACTTCTCTGAAACTTAAATCCACAAATATGCATGCATGTAATCCAATACAAACATATTACAATGTATTTCTGATTTAAAAAAAAACTGGAAGTATGAAAATCTGAATCTTGAAGCTGAAAATATTAATAATTTTTTAAACTGGGAGCTTTAAAGGGATATTTTCATCCTTCTTTATCCTGAAGTTTAAAAATAATACTGCCTTGTGGAGAGTAGATGGTACATGTTAACTTACATAGTTTCACATAGCATATTGCTAATAAAAATAGAATAATCAAAGTACTCACAGCCTCTTAGAAGTGAAACGGCATCTCAACCTAAATTAGAAGAAAACAGCTGGAAAGATTTTATTTGAGAAACTAAAGTACTGAAATGTCTTTTATAGTGATGAAAAGGTATTACAGGGCCTAATAAATCATCTGGTTAAAATGCCATAATAACATCACTTTCTAAGAAGGCAAGATTTTAGGCAATTTTTTTTTTTTTTTGCTAAACCCAACCTAAAATTTATTGTAATTAAAGCCTTTTCTAACTCCAAGAGGGAAAACAGCTCACTCACTTCCTCTCTTGAGCAGTCTTTCATTGATCTGAAGTGCTCCATGCTGTGGCCCAGATTTCTCTTTCTTCCACTCAGCAAATCCTCCATATCCTCCATGAAGAGCAGAGCTTCAATCTTGCCCAGCACTTGAAGTGAATTTTGAAGAGGAGGGAAGGTTATATGTGATGTAAGCTGTGACTCTTCATGTGCTGTCCACCTGTAGCTCTGGAGCATGTGCTAACAGCACTGTGCTAGCATCCATTGTACTGGCCACTATAATCACAACATATTTCATTTCCAAAACTGACAGCTTTTTGTTTCTCCATTTTTTACTACTGAGGTAGATTGTCTGAGTTAATCTTTCATTTACTTTGTTATATATCATAGTGTTTTAAAACTATTTTTTTCAGTTTGTCAAGATGGTTTTGAATTCTGTTAGCCTCCCAGTACATATGCAGTCCTTACCTTATTGAACATTCTGTCTGCAATTTTCTAATCTCTTATTTGCAATTGTTCCAATTCTTTGATTTATTAATACTGTTTCTTAAAACTGTAAAATGAATATGACAGAATGATCCTGCTTCTGCTGAGCCCTAAGAAGCTCATTGAGTTTGAACTATAAAGTTGTAGAATTTAAAAAAAATAGCTCTCAAAATATTTACTTATTTTTAATCTACCCAAAATAAACTCCTGGACACAGAAGGCAACATAATTTTCTTTGAGTAGTATATAAGTAGCATCAAAATAGTCTAAATGATTGCATGAATAACTGATTTTTAATATTGGCTAAATGTTTTTCCTTATAGTAAAAAAAATAAACAAACTTTTTTTTCAGTCAAATAAAATGCTTGCTAGACTGATCCAGAACATTAATTTGGGAATTTGGCTTGTTTATTATTCTTAGTTTTTCCTATTATTCAAAAACAAACAGTGAGAAAATGCATAATTGAAATACTTGTTTTAATTAATAATTTTTTTCCTATTTTGTTTTCATTTTCATTACTTTCTGAAACCAATGACAGATACTACATTACCTTTAAAAAGAAACCCTACCATGAAAGGGTTAAACACTGAAATAAGATCACTAAGGAGGTTGTGAAATCTTCAACCTTTGAGACTCTCAAAACTCAACTAGACAAAGTCCAGCACAGATGAATCCAATTTTCAACTAAACCTGCTTTGAGTAGCAGGTTGGACTATACCACACAGAGTTCCCTTCCAGTCTATATTTTCCTGTAATCCTATGTAAATTTAAGGAAGGACATTCATATTGGGATGGCAAAAAAGCAATAATTTGTCTGCTTGATAAATGTCAGTATCTGTTGTTCCAAAATCCATAAGCTAGTATTTTTGTGCCTGGTGTGCTTGTTAAGCACACAAATAGACTAATGTTTATTAGCTGAGGGCAGGATGGGCACAGTTCTTGAACATCTCATGTAATTGCAGGGACTGCTGGGACAGGGGCTGCTGTCCCGTGGGCTGGACATGGAGCTCTGGAGTGACTGGGGCAGGGAAGGGGAAGCCATGGGGGTGGCAGCAGCGTGGCAGGGCTGGTTGTGCCCTTCCCCTGGACCCAGAACACCTGGGGCTCATGTAGCATAACAATGATACCCATCAGATCAGATCACAAAGCTTCAGCATCACCATGTGAAGGCAGCACACAGCTGTGTGGGCTGTGAGAGCCCTTCTGCCAATTCCCCACGGCCAGTGGAACCCACCCCAGGAAGAGCACAGCCAGTGAAACCCACCCCAGGGAGTGCACACAGCCAGTAAAACCCACCCCAGGGAGAGCACACCAGTGAAACCCACCCCAGGGAGAGCACAGCCAGTGGAACCCACACCAGGGAGTGTACACCAGTGAAATCCACCCTAGAGAGTGCATGCCAGCCGATGGAGGGCATGGAGCCCAGGGGGAGGGAGCCAGAGCTGCCTCTGCATCAGCCAGCACTGAGCCATGTGCACCTGCCTCAGCCTCTGCTGCTGGGTCTGGGACCAAGACTCTCCTGCTGGCCCCATTTGGGCACACAGCAAGGAGGAACTCTCTGTTTGGCCTTGCACTGGAGACAGCTCATGAGAATAACCTGTACACACAGTTTGGTTCCTGGAAGTGAAGCTGACATGTATGACCTGAGGTCAGGGTACACTTGGTGGGCTGTCAGAGGTGTTCTGGTTGTGACCACGCTCTCATGCTCTCAATGAAATTTCATGGTCTTGTCATAGCATTGTGCCCTGTCATGCTGTTATTTTTTATTTGCTTCAGGAACAGCTATCCTCATCTCACACACCTTGAGAGATGTAGCCACTAAGGCTTTATTCTTCAACTGCTCATGATGTCTCAGGTTTTAGCTTTCATATTTTTCAGATTCTGTACTGCTCTAGAATGTAGTTCTGAGCTTTGTATTAGGGGATAATAAGCTCTCTTCACAGAGTAGGGAGATGAAACAATTCCTCTTTTGCTGGGAACCAAGAACAAATGATCCAAATCTCAGGCCCAAGAGCATAAACAATGGCAGAATGAAGAGAGAAAAACAAGAAGGATGGGACTTCATAATCTAAAGCTACAATTGGACAATTAACTCCAATATGCAAATGGACCAGAACTTATAAAAGTGAGAGACCTCGTGACTGGTTGTGCATTTTGTGACCATTTTGGGTTCATCTTGTGTGTAGCCCTGGCTGGGCTCTTGTACTGCCCAAGGTGTATCCATTGAGGCCTTTTAATAAATATCTACTTTATTCTTTAACTCCATCTAGTCTCTGTTCTAGGTCAGCCTTCACAAGGCATCACTCATTCTACAAAGTCTCTGTGTACCAGGGTGCGAAAATCTACATCAATGAAGGGCACAATTCTGTTGAACTCGCCCTTTTTTTTATTATTATCCAAGGCTCTTTCCCTTTTTTAATAACTTCACTGTTCACTCACCTGGCTGTGTCCAGCAGGGGACTGACACCATGTTCTTGGAAATACATACTGAATTGCACACAGGTTTATCACCCAAATAAGTGTCCCTGGAGTTTGCTAGAAGCAGTTGAAAATTTTCTAATCTTTCCTAATAGAAAATAATTTAAAATTTTTATCTTCCACATTCCTTCTGCAACCAATCATCCTGAGAGATGAGCAACAACCTATGGGAAAAACCTTAGAAAATTCACTTTTAACAATTACTCTGTGAAGGAGTATGTGTGGAGCAACCCGCTTCTAACCTCCAAAATCACTTTGAAATGTACTTCACAGTGTATGTGAGCTTGAGTTCACTGAGTTGAACAGCCTTACTTTTTCTCAGGGACAGTGCCATGGTTAACTAATGATCAGCCAGATCTTCTGAAGCAAAAAAAGCTACAGCTAAAATTTGTGAGGAAAAAATGAGGTTGACACATAAATTATAAGCTGTAGTTTACAGCTATGCAGGCACTCAGTAATTCCAATCCACCAGCTTTTCACATTCACATTTATTTTGGAAAGGAAGTGTGTCAGTGTCTCCTGATAGGGGCTGTCTCTCAGCATGCACTGTGGCCTGTCTGCTTTTCCAGGCTTGTTAACCAGAAGTGACTGAGGTGTGTTAGCCCCTGCACCTCAGTTGAGGTGACACTTCCCCAGATTTAGCATCTGCAAGAATGATTTGATTACACTCTGGTGACTCCAGTTTCTAGAGGAAATGGTTTTTTTAGGCACAGATTGCAAGAGAATTAATGGTTCATTCACTTACTGCACTGGTCATGTCTGAAAACACTTTTTAAAAAGGCTCCTTCCTCCAAAACACCACCTCTCTCTTGGACTGTTGTCCAAGGTGCAAGCAGAAGGTGTTTGTAACTTGCATGTATTCTTATATGCTCTAATTCTCCACATGAAGAGAGAGATCACCTGTATGAGGTCCTGTTTGCCCTGTGGCATTGCTGATAATGCTGCGAATTAAATCATCTCAAATTAGCCCAGTTTGCCTGTACAGTTCACATTCTTCCCACTTGGCATGTTTTACTTCCACTTAGACAATCTGTGGAATTTATAAACCTTCAGCTGATTCCTACTATATTGTGAGAATTGTTGAAATCTCATTGCACATTTTGGAGCTCTCCTAAATGCAGTAAGCAGAAGTCCGGATGTTCAAATCAGCAAGATATGACATGGCAATTCATCCTCAGAAAATAAATTAGAACTGATCAAGAAGAGACATGGATGAATTAAGTAAAAAGCAGAACCAACAGAGGCAGAATAACAAGATTCTCTCCCTCCACTCTCTTCAGTGAGGTTAGCAGTGAAGTTTTGGTTCCTTACAGGATCATTATGAATTTCGGATTCTAGCATCTTTGTATTCCTCCCAGTAAGACTGCTCTGTATAAGAAATAATAGTGTGCTCAGTGCAATAATAGTACAGCATAAGACATCAGGAGTATAAGATTTCTAAAAAAGCAGAAAGAGTTTGACTGTGAAATAGTGAGAAAATTAGAACATTTTATTCCATATTTCAGGAGCTAACAGGTGAGATTACACAAATAGGAAACATTGCAAAAGAAGTTAGCCTCCGTAAATGAAAACAAGGACATGATATAATTAGAAAGAAGCATTACTAATAAATTGCAAAAATAGAGACTTCATTGGAAGAAAATAGAAGTGAGAGAAATTCTCACTTTTGTTTTCCAAAAATCATATTTTAAATGTTTACCAAATTTTTCATCTCTGCTGGTAATAAAATAGAAGATTTACTTCAGAGTCCCAGAGGAATCATGGGGATTTTTTTTATTAAAAAAAAACCCCAACAACAACAAAAGGAGAGAGTAGAAATACTAAAATTGTGGTTGTTTTTTTCTGCCTCAAAGTTGTTCCCAGACAATTGCATTGGCTGAAGTGTGGTTTTAGTTGTTATGTGATTAATTTTAAAATATCCTAGAAAATTTTGAAACCTTACAGCCAAAAGGTTGCCTGACAAGGAAACAATATTTTGTAAAGGCTTTCATGCTATTAGATGGAAAACAGTGTTTAGACTGTCTAACAGTGGTAACCTTGTAATAAGTAACTTGTACAAAGAGCCTAGTTTTATTTTACAGTTAAAGCTGATTTTGCCAGGAAGGCACAATTGTAAATGCTGAATATGAATGAGGTATTTATGACATTATCGTAATGAAGATTTCTCTATGAAATGAAATTTAGTATGGCAAAGAGGTCTTCCAATAAGTGTACAAACAGAATTAAATTCAATGAAATACCATCAAGCATTGTTAACACTTTCAATTCTTAAGGAATAAACAGTTAGAAGTCAAGATCTAAACTGCATATTTTAATTTTCATTAAACTTTAACATTTACATACTAAAAATAAAAATTTCAAATGCAAGAGATATACATTTAATTAAACATGGATGTTCAAATTTACAGTTGTAAATAACCTACCACCAATGACTAACCACAAAAATAATTCAGATGAAGCTAGTTTGTAGCCACATCTAACATCTTTGTAATGTATTTTTTCAGTAACTTAGAATTCATTTAACTACATAGTGGAATGTGTTTTCTTGCTCCAAGATAGATTTAATGTTAATTCATACTTTCAGGAAAAGAGTAAGTGACCCTTTGCTTCCCATGCTAATGGTCACCTGCAGGTGGTGAACAACAGCTCTCTGCTGACTGAGAAAAGCATCTTCTCACCTCTCTCTGCCCCTCAGACAAATCCCTAAACTTTGTACATGTTGTCTTTCTGTATAAAATGTTGCAACCTTTACTAATCTTTCTCTAATGTTTTAAGGTCAGTAAAAGCAGAGTCATGCGCAAAAGCAAAGCTTTAGGATGTAATAAAATTTGTGGCAAATAAAGCACCAGGAATTGTACAGAAATATTTTTCAGGCAGCCCACCAGTCATTTTCACATCTCCCTTAAGCAAGGCTGAACATCATATTGGCTGTAGTGAGATACAGCACCCCTCTTCTACATGTAGTCTTCCAGCACTTGCTGCCCACCAGGCATTCATCCACTGTGGGTGTGCAACTTCTCTTCCCAGCTAGCAGGAAGAGCAAGAGCAGTGTCTGATAGGACCTGAAGACAACTCCTTCTATGCTGCACCCACTCAGAGGACACTGAGAAAGTGTCTTTCTCACCCTGCCTTCAACGGTGCTGTATTTAATAGTGTGGCTGTGACCTTCTCTGTCATCACATTTCAAACATTTGTGCTTCTAACATGATAATGTGAAACTTCAGTTGGCTACTTGTCTGTAATTTTGTTATCTGCTTCCTTTCAATTTTCAAGATAAGGCTACCTGAATTTCACAGTCAGAATTTTGAGGATGGAATGAGACTGGGACACACACACACACCCACCCAGGAAATGCATATACAGTCAGAGAACAAATGGGGGAAATCTTATGCTTTACTGAGGTTGGTGCTTCCTTCAGTGCTTAAGAAATGCCCCTCCTGAGGAATACAGCTAAAGTCTCTCTCAGGTTTTGCCCTCAAACTGTAAAACAATTTTAGGCATAACTTTGACCTAAAAGCTGTGAACTGAACTGCTCCACTTTTTAAAGGAAATGAGAACTTTTAAGGCAATGTTAGTAGAAGCTCTCAAATTGAAAAAAAAAATATTGTCTTAATTTTGCTATTTTTGATGTATACTATACAGTTTTGCTTTCAGGTTTTTGGAAAAAACATCAAAGTTCGTGCAATTCTAAGAGTCAAAATACTGCAAAAATCCCAATCCAACTTTTTTTTTTTCCCCAGAAAAATGATCTGGATAATTTCAGACATAATTTTGTTTGGGAAAAGCAGCTCAGAGACCAAAATTATGAATCTTAAAAATTCATCCATTTTTCATAATAACTTTACTGCCAACGTCTTTGCCAGAGCTTCAGGCAAAATTTCACAGTGGGACTGACACAAGTTGAAACAATAACATAGCAGCACATACAACATTGATGGACATTCAGAAACACCTGTGCATTGAGACTTTATATATATAAAGTTTTTGCTACCCTCATAGCAAAAAATTGAAGCATTAAAAATGTTGAAACTGACCAACAGTGGAGCAATTAATAGCACAGAGTAAATGATGTGTAAGAAAATGATGATTTTCTGTATATTTTAAGGCTCCAGCTTTCTCACGTGTTAAAGTAATCAATCCCACATGCACCATAAATGTCAATTACTATATATGAAGTTTAATGTAAATTTTCCCTCTTGCAACAAGAAAACAATATTATGTGAACCTGGAGAAAAACCACCATACACTGCTAAAATGTTTTCAACAGTTAAGCAGGAAAAACCTATCAACAAATGCAAGAATAATGATCACTTAAGCTGTTACAAAAAGATTAGCAATAGTCCTTCCTTACCATATGCATATAGTTATTTTTACTGTACATATTAACATTCATTATCTCGTAATTTCCCATGTACATGAATAATTATAATCAGGAAAGAAGATTATTTTTAAAAAATTATGCAAATACCCAAGCATTTTGCAGCACAGTGTTTTTTCCTTAAGCTTGTACAGCAATCTTTTGAAAAAATAACGTAGCTTTAACTGAATTGTTGCTACTGTATCTTTTGGCACCTTGTTTCAAAGATTTCTTGGTTTTAGCTCAAATATTATGAACATACAAACTAATGTTACTAATTTTTAAGCACATTTCTCAGTGATTTCTCTTTCTGGTTCTTTAGTAATCCAAATAAAAACCCGTCCATCTATTTCTATTATGATACTTAAAGAATGAGTACAGATTTATTCAAAATCTGTTCCTTTGAGCATTTCCAAAATATATCTCCTTTATTAACATTTACAGGCAAGCCAAAATAGGATAGAGAGCCTCACTCCAGAGTATTCTGATGTCTAGACTGTTCAGCAAGGTTGCAGAGATGCAAGAGGCGTGACTGCAGGTGCACCTTGTCCCAGCAGGCTGGGCTTTGAACCAGGCTTTTCCCTGTCTCATAACTGAGCTCTCTCTCTTGGGCCTGTGACAGGAGACAGAAGGATCAAGATGCCCAAGAAGACCCAAAAGGCTGCTGGTAAGAACACTCCACTGTGGTGAGCCTCAAGCTCATGTCTTATCCAGGCCAGAACTGAGATTGAGTCTAGTTAAATCACTTTCTAAATGAAGGTCCCATTCCTAAAGCTATGATTTACCAGGAGGTTCTCTCCACCTCTTTCTGTCTGATCATCATGGTCAGTAGTTTCAGCTTAGACTTGTGAAACCTTTACCAACAAAAATGTTACTCAAAAGAGCTTATTCCTAAAAAACAATCCAACTCAACTAACCAAAAAATCCCCAAAATATCAGTTCCAAAATTATCAATATATAACTCCTCAGAAAAAAAAATCCCATTTGCCCCCACTTAGGAGGACAAAAAGTAGACACATTATTCATTCCCATGGAATTTGTCAAGCTTAAAGGTAGCAAATCAGATTAGCATCCACCTATCATTTAAACAGGGACAAAATAGTCCACTTATTTGGAACATACTATCAAAATCACATTATTTATGCACTTTGTTTTCAAAGTTGACCTGGAATAATTAAAAGCTTGGAAAATGCTGAAGAATTTCAACCAAATTATAACTATTGCTACTAAAATTTTTATTGAGTTAAAAAACCCAACTCATTAAGTTTGGACTTGATCCCATGCTTTCCAGCAGGTTGTAAATGGATATATAAATACCCATTGGGTTCTGTCCATCTTCCAAAGAAAATGTGGACTATGGCTTTTCTGCCTCTCACAGAAGCGAGTGAATATCCTTGTAGCCCCAAGAACACATTATTGAATTTACCCTGAAGCATTCATTGAAATTATGGCATTTGTATGAGGAAACACAGTGCATCAAAGGCTATCTAACAGCTGTGTTCTTATCAGGATGTCCCATAGCAAAACCCACGAGGTGATGTGTGGTGGGATGCCAGGACAATGATTTTTTTGTTCTTATAAGCTTCAGGAAGTAACCGCTATTTGCCATAGAGACACAACACTTGAGTGGTTTTAATCTGGACCAAAAGAACCTTCATTTTATTAATTATTCTTTCCTTAGGCCTGAGTTCAAGAATATCACAATCTATCTTTATAAATCAATTATTTTTAGCTTTCTGAAAAATAAAGAAACATAACCTACACAGTGAAAAGATAAGCAGAGTTCTAATGTTGAATAATGATAATATTGTATAGACAAGGTGTATAACAGTGTATAAGAAGTTTCTAATTTATTTATGAATTAAGTAGATAACCCTGAACTATAATAAGGATAAGAGATAAGAATTTCTGCATGAAAAGTAGGATGTCAGGGCGTAAAATCCTGAGATGAATTGAAAATCAAGAGGGAGAGCAGCATGTGAGCTTTCTTGATTTCTTTCTTTGCTTCGATGAGAATGTTCTCTCACCTCAAGGTGGAGCTCCCTGCTCTGGGAATATCTACAGAAAGCCCAAGTCACAACCACTGTCCTAAAGTACAAACAAGGATAAACAGAGGGTGAGGTCTTGGCCCTGGTCCCAAAAAGGGAGCCACACCCACACACCTCTAGAGAACTGCATAGGAATCTGTATGAACAAAGACAAGTTCTTTATCATCCAAATTCCTCACAATCACACTCCCCACTGCTATTGAACCTCCTGAGAATTTTTGTTTCTCCTGCACACAGCACAGAGTAAATTCTAATGATAAATTGGGTTTCTCCACGCAGAATTACTCTGTGAGAAGTGGTGAGGAGGTTTTCCCATGGGGATTACAGCCAGAGTTTCAGAAGAAGGATAATTGATTTTTGGTTGAATCTAAAATCTCCAGCAGAAGAGCACGGCAACCTGGGATACACCTGATCTTTACTGCTCCCCACTGCTAAAATCTTCCTCCTCTCAGATGGCCTGAGCCCATCAGACCTGCTGAAAGGTTTTCTGGTGTAACCCAGACCTGTTGAAAGGTTTCCTTTGTAAGAAAGTCAAGGCAGCTCTCAGAAAGGGTTAGTGGGGAAAAGATATTAACCCTCTGTGGGTTAATGACTGATTTGTTATTGGAGCTCCTGAGAATTTTTGTTGTTACTCCTGTGCACTGCCCAGAGTGTATCAAATGATCTTCCCTAAAACCACGATTGGGGAGGGGCATTACAGAGATGCTCCAACCCTCTAAACATTTTTGTGGTCCTCCTTTGTAGACGAGAGGTCTAATTTTGTTACCAATTATCATTTTGACCTTCTTTCTTTGTTTTTTTTCATTTGGAATATTAGCTACATAGATTACATTTGTTTTCTGTCTTCCTCCTCATTGGTCTTCTAGTATTTCTCTAGAGTCCATACCTCTTTGGTGTATTCGCATGGCTGCAGATCTTCACTGACTCCTTCTGCTCCATGCTGTTTTCTCTCAGGTCAGGGCTCCTCCAAGGCTCTCCCTGACTGGCTATATCAGCCCCTTTTATCCCAGTCATCTTCATTGGTTACAGCTGCAGCCCAATTAAGGACATCACAGCTGCAGCCCATCAAGGGCAACAGGGACCTCTGGGGCAAAGCCTCTATACAGATATTTAAATACATTTCCTCTACTATATTTCCCCCTTTTCTTTTACTCATGTTAACAGTTGTACAGATGTTAAATTACAATACATACATTTCTCATGACTCACAGGCCATGTACAACCCACAGAGCTCCTAGCTCAAAGGCCATACTCTTTCACAGCTCCCTGACCCAAAGGCTATGTTCCATCGCAGCTCTTGGCTGCCACAGCTCTCAGCTGTCTTATCTTGTTGCAGCTCTTGGCCACCACAGTTCTCAGCTGTCTTATCTTCTGCTAACTATCACATCGGGGTCACCACTTGTAGTCATTCTATTATTTCTCTAGAGTCCCATATTGTTGTTATTAGATTTCTAGGGTCCATACCTCTTTGGTGTATTCTCATGGCTGCAGATCTTCACTGACTCATGCTGTTCTCTCCCAGGTCAGGGCTCCTCCAAGGCTCTCCCTGATTGGCTTACCCACCCCCTTTTATCCCAGTCATCTTCATTGGTTACAGCTGCAGCTCATCAAGGGCAACCGGGACCTCCGGGGCAAAGCCTCTATACAGATATTTAAATACATTTCCTCTACTATACCTCCTACCTTACTATTTGTATTTCCATCCCAACCACTAACAGCATACTATCACATTGCAGAGAGGCTACAACTGCTCTCACACACTTTTTGGAAACCTTTTATCTTTGGTTCCTAAACTACAGTTTGGGAAATCCTAACTGAAGTTCACACACTGCATAATGTGTAGTGTTTAGGAGACATAAGATGTAGTGAGACCTTGCTGTAGTGCAGTGCTTATCAGTATTTTCAAGCTGTAAATCTCATTTGAGAGGAAAATACTAAGTTTTCAGAAAAATAAGAGTCAAAAAGGGAGTATTCCCTCTGGCTCCCCTCTGGTATCTACTGTCTTCTGTTTCTCCTCAGTGTCCATCCTGTTCCTTGTAGGAATTTCTCTCCTAATGCTTTGGCAAATTATTTCTTTATATGTTTTTTTTTTATCATATCATAATTTTGTTCTAATAACTTACTGCTAGTTCTGTGCAGAGACTTTCCAGGGTTAACTGAAGTGCTGCTTGAGGAAGGGAATTGCTGGCATCATTTTAATGTAGGGGCAATCAATACAGACGTGCAGAGTGAAATACATCGGATCCATTACCTCTCTGCCCAACCAAGAAAGAACTAAAAAACGAAACTTGAGAGATCACACTGAGACAGATACTAAAAAAAGGAAGTTTCAGAGTGTTTTAAAAAATACTGGTCTATGCTGTCAGCCTATAGCCTGTCTATACTCCTCGATTATCCAAAATGCTTATGTGCTGGCTCTCAAACTGCCCAGCAGAGGAACAAGCCTGGGCACACCAAGAGGTCAGCTTAAATTCAAACCCTTCTGGTTAAGAAATGTGAGCCACAGGGTGTATAGAACTGAAACAAGCCTGATGGGCTAAACCATGCCATAAAAACCTGCTTTAAAGTAGTAAGAGCAAAGCCTATCCCCTCTGATTAAATAGGTTTGTGAGAAAGCATTTTGCAGTGGCATGGCTGCTACTGCAGCCATTTGTTAGGGCATTATCATAACACAGCATCTGCTCCTTTATATCCTTCTTTATAGCTCTGACTTTCAGAGAGATGGTAGTGATTGCCTCACATCTTTATTATATAAAAAGAGCTGTTTGCCAGTTCAGTGTTCAGGAAAAAAAAAAGTTTTTGTCAGTTACTCATCAATTTGCTCATCTGTTTGTCCTATGCAACATGATGATTTCAAGTCTGCTGACACTGTTACCCAAGGGAGTATGATTCATGCAATAATTTTCCTTCCTTCCTGCCTATTTCTTTTAAATTTGCTGGAACTTTAATACATCCCATACATATTTTTACCTTAAACTATTCTATCCCTACTTCCACAAAAGTAATTCATTCATTTAACTTTTAAAACTGGGGTTTTTTTGTATTTTAGATAGGAGTTTTATAAGTATTCGACAAATACTTTCAATTAAGATGGCATACAATTTTGGTTTTGTACCCTTAAAATTCATTCTTGCCAAGATACATATTGTATCATGTTTTCTCTCTGCTCTTGGAACATGAACACCTTCAAGAATAAAAATTAATATTCATAAAGATATTTTTTTGTTTATAGAATCCATTATCACCAAGACTATGAGAGAATATCAGTGAGGTGGGCAATTTTTCCTTTTTCTATTGGGAGATCATTTAGATTCTCCAGGATACAGGGTGAACCAGAGGCCTTCTGAAGTAGTCTCCTGATACTGAATCCCGTAGATTGGAGCATGGCTTGTTGAAAGAAACCCATTAGGGCCTTCTGGATGGGGCAAGACAGGACTTCCCATTCCTATGGTAAGGGAAAGGCAGTTGAGGAAGGGACTGTGTTGGCAGACGTTTTGCTTCGGTGGGCTCAGATCAGGTGAATATGAAAATGCGCAGCACCATATTGACCCTGGCTAAGACAAGGATGCCAGATTTGAGTGTTGAAATGGTCATGGCTACTGTCTTCATGCTCTAGATGAACTGAGATGGGAGAAGCCTTTTGACTTGAAAAGCACACCCCAATCCAAAGAATAAAGGAACAAGAAGTAATATCTTGTGGTCAGTCTCCCTCTTCAGCAGGGTGCTAGAGGCAGTGCATGAGGTTTAGTGACTTTTAACTCTAAGCACTGACCTATTTATTAAGTTTTTGCTTGCTATTTTTGCTAATTGCTTGCTATTTAGTTTTTATAGCCATGATTTGATGGGTTTAGAAGAGTTTCCAGGTTACATGCACAACATGATTTGGGCCCCTCTCACAGGAGCTCTTGTGGAGGATTTTTAAGCAAGGAATATGCTATCTTTTCCCTGAGAAAGCTCACAGGCTTTAAGAAACACTTCTTTCTACTTCACTGTCCATTCCTATTTTCCTTCACATAGATGTTTTCTCCTTTCCTTGTCCCAGATGGCTGCTCTCCCATGTCCACCACTACCACAAAAACTTTCACCTTATCATGTGTTTTTTTCTTCCATGTATTTTTTCCTCTGCTCATTGGTTTGTTTTTTTCTTAACAATTCCTTCCAAACATTAGATTAAAAAAAAAAAATTACTTTAAACAAACAAAAGCATATTTGACTTCAATGCCTCATTTACCCCAGATCTGTTTCTATACCTGCCAAGTTTGTTTCTGTACAGGAGTTCCATTTCAAACCTCTTCTCTTTTGCTGAGCACATCATCCTGCAGGAGCAGTCTGTGAAGCTGCAATTGTCCTTCAAGGTCTCTTACGTCTCAGTTACTGTGGAAGCTTCCACTTTGGCCTTTAAAAGAGCATCTTCTAAACAGCTGAACCATGGATGAAAGTTCACTGTTACCGCATCCATGCTCTTCTCTTTCACATCAAACACCTCTTATGTGTGGTGCTAGCCCTTTGCTAGAGCTGTCATTAGTTTTAGCCAGTTTTGTGCCTCTAGAAAGGAGCTGATTCACACCTGAATCTCCTGGAAGGAAAAAAAGGAAGTACTCTTATGCTTCTTTGCCCATAAGAGGGCAAAGATGTTGTTTGGAGGCAACACCCTGCTTCAACCTGTTAAAGAGAAAATTACTGCAATACTATAATTTTACACACAGACATTCTGAATGGACAGTGAAGCATGCAGAAAATCATGAGAAATTATAAAGTCATGCTTTAGTTGTTTGCCTTTAGAGGAGTCCTCATGTTTTTGAAATTTTAGAACTGAGAATCTTCTCACACTTTTGATACTAATTCCAGTAAAACTACACATAACAGCATTGTAGGCATTCTCCTTCATCTCACAATCCTAAATCTATGTCATCAGACCTTTTAACCAGATTGGAAGATCCTGTACACAGTTAAACCCGTGTAAACAGAGTAATATAAGGCCTAAATTAAATTATAGCAGATGTCAGCATATGTTAAGATGACAAAATTGGTCTATTTTCCAGTCCTACATAGCAATGGAGCCCTCTAAGGGTTACAAAGCAAACTGATCACTTTCTAACCGAGTACAGCCAGATATGCATTTAATTAAAAAACTATGCCACTTGATCTTTTCTTTTTGATTATTTAATACAGCTATAGTACCTCACATTACTGGGTTAAATTTAAATAAGATGACGACTCTAAAAGGATATATTCTACAGAAATGATCAAAGCTAATGGTATTGAATGACAATGATTGTTGCAAATTGGAATTGAATTAATATGTCTCTACCTAATGAGCATGCATACAAGGAAGTCAGAAGGCTTTGGTGTTGTTTAATCGAGTATGACATTTTAACCTATCATTTGGTAAGTAAAATAAATATTATTAACAATGATAATAATAGAATAATAAATCTAATGCAATTAGCATACTTTGAGCTTTTTCATTCAACATTTTGTGTGAAGATTCCACTTTTAAAAGAAGGTTGTTTTTATTAGAGTGGACAAGGTCTCAATTTTTCAATTGAAAGGATTTTTGGTAACATTTCTGAGCTATAGCAGGCTAGAATTTGTCAAGTTTGATATCTGTTAACATACATGAGAATTAAAGAAGCAGTCAGTCAAAAAACATGATGATAATAATATTCTTTTTTTTCCCCTGTATTTTTATCTTACTTGGCATTTATATTTCCTGATCATGATAGAACCATGCCAAGTTGTCTTTAGGTGCATTAATTTTACTTTATTTCATGTTATAAATACATTGATACGATTTGAAATTCATGCCACAAAAAACGATCTGAAAGACTCCAATGTATTTCACTCCACTTAAGACTGTGTGTCTTTTTGGATGTTTTCTATTAACACTGAAGTCTTGAAGTCATAAATTGAAAAGGCTGAGAGACTTGTGGCTGTTCAGCCTGGAGAAGAGAAGATTCTGGTGAGACCTTGGAACACCTTCCAGTACCTAGAGGGAACCTTCAAGAGACCTGGAGAGAGACTTTTGACAAGGGCGTGTAGTGACAGGACAAGGCAGAATGAGCTCAGACTGAAAGAGAGTAGGTTTACATTAGACATTAGGAAGAAATTCTCCACTCTGAGCGTGGTAAGACACTGGAACAGGCTTCCCAGAGAAGCTGTGGATGTCCCACCCCTGGAACTTTCCAAGGCCAGGTTGGATGGTGCTCTGAGTAACACAGTCTAGTGAGTAGCATCCCTGCCCATGGCAGTGGAGCTGGAATTAGGTTCAAAGACTCTTCCAATCCAAGCATTCTATAATTCTACAAAATTCCAATGGACTTGATGATGCTTGGGAATCTCTTCCAACTCAAAATAATCTGTCATTCTGAGAGTTTCTTCAGAGCTTGGAGAAGAACTTAATTTTTCTTTTGACATAAATGTATAAATTACTATCTTCAGTATATTTCATTCAAGTTAAAACTTGCCAAACTTTTTATAAACTTCATGCAAGTTAATGGTTTAGGGAACCACAGCTCATGTATAAACTGTTTTCTGTACATTTTCAAGTTATTTTTGGTAAATATCAAAGTTACTGGCAAATCAGCTTCTGAAGGACCACTATTTAATAATATTTTGAAATATTTTTACTTCTACTTCAAAGAGAATTACATGCCGTCACATACCATTATAATTGCCATTGTCTGCTCACATGCAGTCAGCTAATTTTGCATTTTACCTTTATTCTTCCTACAACATGGTGGGAGCATAAAACTTGTATAACATACACTATTTACCAATCTATTTGAATTTTTGATGGCAAAAATCAATAAAGCAATTTGCTAGAAAGAAATCAGTCACATAAGCCTTTTTTATAAGTTAACTCTTTTTAATCAGATGGATGTTGTGTCTCACTTTTTGGTAATTATTGTAGAATTAATTGTTGAATGTAGGACTTAGGGACATTGAAAAAACAAAAAAGATAAAACTGAACTGTTTTGTTTGTGTTGATTCTGGGACTTAAAAAACCAGCCTGTGATTACTTACAAAAGCTCTCACTATCAATTAACATACAAATCCAACACCCTTAAATAAAACCATTAAATCTGTCTCTAAGCCCATTTTTCAACACTGCTGTGGATCAAATGTATTTAAACAACTAAAATCTCACAGTTCTCTGTATTCTGCTAGAAAATACTTTACAATAAAGAGCCAAAAGCTTCCATGTTATTTGTTTAGTAAATCAGCTTCCTGATTTTTGTGCTGCTTTTGCTTGAGGACAGACATTACAAATCACATTCTCTCCAGGACAGCTATAGGAAGCTGATTACTCTCACTAATCCCTAAATCAAGGTGATGAGTATTTTATCAAAGACATTACTCTTACAGTTATGGACCTAAATGGTTCATGTCTTGCTCATGTCATATTAAAACCCTCCCAAGCTTAGTGTTCTTTAAGATCAAGGTGTATTGGTTCTGATTATATGAAAAATATACATCCTCACATCCTCCTCCGCTGAGTGATACTACTCAGGTGTGTTTATTACACAGTTCTAATACTGACAGATGAGTGTGATTTCAGCGACAGGTCCTACCCTAGACACCTCTTTGTCCAGCTGAATGTCATTCTGCCTCCCTCTGGGTCACTATGCAAACTCTTCTCGATGGAACAGAAGGGGAGAAAGGTACACAAGATTGTATTTCTTTGATTCAGGGCTGCATTAACAAGTCTATTGCAAATGACACTTGGAACTGGTCCATTTTAAGGCATGTGCCTTGTTTCAATCAGTTCTGCTGAATGCCTTGTTAATTATGACAATGTTTTGAGATGAAAGAGGCAATACATTTGATCCTGTCCTGTTAGTTTCAATCGATTCTAACTTTAGACAGTGCCAAAGAAAACAGGACCATGATTTCAGTGGGACCACTTAAAATCAGTGCTTGTATCAGTGTAGCACATTACTAATTACAGCTCCTTTCCTGGCTTCATTACGCCTCTGAAACTGTATGAGAAAGATTCCTACAGTTCATGTTTATATGAAAAATAAACACAAATATAGGAAATACAGAGGCCTTCCTTTGGAGTCCCCTGAGATATTTTCCATTCAGTACAACACTGTTCTGGTATTACAGCAAAACAGTGGTGTAAGTATGACCACAATTCAGAGGAACTAGTTAGAAGAAGATATATTATAAAATAGAGGTCCAAAAACCACATCAGGTTTGATTTATGAGGATGTTATTTCTCAAGCATGTTGTATTGTAATTGCCTAATTGTTGTTATGTGAATGTGAATGCTGTGAGGAAGTGGGACAAAGTCCATTCAAACTCTAAGTCTATATTCTTCAACAGGTGGTGTGTGGAAAATTGAACTCGGATGAATAGCAAAGATAAAAAACACCAGGCTCAAAATCTGGTACACAAAGGAAAACATCAAGTGGAGAAGACTGCACATAGACCTTCTCAAGTGAAGTCACAAAACCTCTGAACTCTCCAAAGCACTGCTTGCCAGGTGGTGGAGAAAGTCTGAAGTGACTTCTGAGAACCTCAGTCATGACTGTAAGTGACTGCCAGCTGTCACATAACAAGGACAGACATGGTAATACTGCATTATGCAATAGTAAATCACAAAGAAATAGAGGACATGCAGCAGCTCCATCGGTTTGTGAATTACACTGCTTCAGGAAACTTTCCTGTGTATTGGTCACACAATAATGTAATTATTCTTCGTTGTTATATTACTTTTTAATTGGTTGAAGACAGAATCTTCCTCATGAAATGTAGGTGTGAACGAATAGGGTATTTATTCCCTTGATGCATTAAGAAATTTTAAAACACATAAATACTTTCTGCTTTTGGAAATGTATATGGACCTCATCACTGCTCCTTTTAAATGTAAAAAGTAAGAGTTTCAAGAAACACCTGAAAGTAGCTCAAGATGCATCTTAGAGCTCAGGTAACAGTTTATGTTTTCAGAGGCTACAGTCCAAGGCTTCCTGGTCATTCTAAAATGCTGCAGTATTTATGAAGCTATGGTGGAGAATGCTACTGAACCTTCTCAAAAGGAAAGCTTTGAGTCAGCTTTTGCGTGTGAGACAGTGACATCCAGCGGTGAGTCAGAAAAACATCAATACTTTTATTTAGTTGAAACACATTAAAATATTTCAAACCTATTTTAAAATATTTTAAAATATTTCAGTAGAGAAATATACACAGTTTTTTTTGTTCCCTAAACAAAAAAACCCAAAAACCAAAAAACAAAACAAAACAAAAAAAAAACCCCAAAAACAAAACAAAAAAAAACCAAACAAACATACTTAGATATAATAAATATAAAAATGCTGTGTTCACCTGAAGTGAAAAATTACAGAATCACAGAATGGGTCACATTGGAATGGATCACAGAGAGTCACCTTGGCCAACCTCCTTGCTCAAGCAGGGTCACCAGAGCACATTCTACAGGATTGCATCCAGAACGTTTAATCAAGCTTACAATAAAAGTATGCAAAAATGTTTAGCTGCATTTGAAGAAATAGAACATCTCCTACACTACAGCTGTTTTCTATCTTGTTCAGACAAAGAATCACTACTCCTCTTTTTCCTGAAAATCTCAGTTCCTATAAAAATGGAGCTTATGATTCTCAATACCCACAAAGCCATTCTTTGTAAACTCCATTTGGGATTCACAGCCTCAGCAGATCACCATCTAACTCAAACACAGCTCTTCTAGAGTAGATCCTTCCTTTCAAGACCCAGCTGTTAAAAAGCACTAAGACTGTACTTCAAAGTTCCTTGTTTATACACTCAAGGATGTAGAAGACCTCAATTCAGTGTCCTTCTGTGCCTTTTGGAGACACGTGAGGATTTTATTGGAGATGGAGATCAATGTAGCTACAAAGCTAGGAAATACTGCTGAGGAAGAGACATTTAAAATCCCTTATTGAATCTATTCCATTTTATCTGCTATCATGAGATTTGTTGGACCAAAACAAGGCTAAAAAAAATCCAACATTAAGAACAATTATATTCCTGTGGATATGGAAAAAGAGAGCATTCTAGGTTCTCATTTTTGAAAACTCATCTCAGTTATTACTTTTTCATGGGGAACAAGGACAACCTCAAACTCCAGCAAGTTTGCCAATTAATTTATGATAATCTGTCTTTTCACAGATTATCATTATTTCACAGTGCAGCAAAATTACCTTCTACTATGACAAAGTTGTGAGGTTAATATCATTTTCTCCCTTGTAATGTTTTTCCATGAAGCCGACACCATGTGCTGTCATGGAGAGACACGTTATGGTAAGCTGAAGATCTGAGTCACTGCCCTTGAGATACACAAACCAGTAACAAATCACCTCTGTCTTGTCTCACTCTCCAAAGGATCCAGTTGAGCAGCTACCAGTTTTCTGTATGTATGTTTGGAAAGAAAATTACCAGCTCTTTCAATAGCAACCTAAATTCAGGTTTCCCAATTAAAAGCAAAGGCATTCCACCAGTCTTAAACATTTGGCTCTCCTTCACTTACACATACAAATTCTAAGCAGGCCAAACAGCCTCTAAATTCATGATCTAATTATTTTGGTTTGTCAGCAAGTAGGCCCATACTTAATGTTATTGTACTATCACATCATAAATCCAGACTCATGACGAGAAGAAGTCATGCTTCACTTACCGATGGTTTCTCTTATGGTTTATGATACTTTAAAAGAAACCCAAAAAAAGCAAACCAAACCAACAAACAACTTCGCTCTTTAACTTAGTGTTTCTTAGGTAAGTTTAGGTAGAGGAGATCACAGATAAAATTGAGTCTTTCTGAAATATAGAAAATGGGAGTATTTTTCTGACAAACACACATGCCCATGCAAGACAAGAAAGTTATCCAAGACAGCCAAAAAGACTTTATTAAGGGCAAATCGTGTCTGACCCACCTGGCGGTCTTTTATGATAGAGTGACTGCAACAGTCAACAGGGGAAGACCGACAGATGTCATCTGCATAGACTTGTGCAAGGCCTGTGACCAGTCCCACACACTGTCATCACTGAACTGGAGACACATGGATTTGAAGTGTGGACTATTCTGTGGATAAAAAACTGGCTGGATGGACACAAGTAGAGGATTGTAGTCAATTGCTCACATCCAGGTAGGAGCCAGTGACAAGTGGTGTCCCTCAGAGCCCTAGTCCTGGCATTGGTGCCCTTTAGTGCTTTAACAACAACACTGTGAGATCCAGTGCAACCTCAGCAAGTTTGCAGATGACAAAAAGCTGAGTGCTACAGGTGACACAAAGAAGGAAGGAGTGTCATCTAGAGATGTTCAGCCTAGAGAAGAGAAAACTCCAAGGGGACCTGGTTGCAGCTTTTCAGTATTTAAAGGGTGCTTACAAAAAAGAGGGGGAGCAGCTTTCTATGAGGACATGCAGTGATAGAACAAAGGAGATCAGCTTTCAGCTAAAAGAGGGCAGGTTTAGATTAGTTGTTAGGAGGAAAGTCTTCCTCAAAAAATGGCGAGGCCTTGGTTGCTCAGAGAAGCTGTGGATGCTGCAACCTGGCAGTGTTCAAGACCAGGCAGCATTGGATCTTTGGCCACCCAGTCTAGTGAATGGAATCCTGACCATGGCTGGTGAGTCAGAACTAAATGATCTTCAAGGTCTCCTTCAACCCACTTGTTTTTGTGATATATGGAAACCACATTTTTGTGTTTGTGAAAATTTATCTCACCTGTTTCTTATTGTAGTTCCAGGAGTCAGGGAAGGTTTTAAACTCGCAATTTTGAGACCCTCATCCTTCAAAAAAATACTGATACAATTTTTGAATTTGGAGCTGTTTATGCTTTTATAAAGCAATACTTCTAGAACACAAAAAAAATGCCATCATGCTTTTGAAAGTAAGTATCTTTGAAAGCAAGTATCTTTTTACCAACATTACACAGAAGATAGGCAAAATAGCAAACTATTTAGAGAAAATTTTCCTTGGATGTACTAAATCAGGCACACTGTTTTCCACTGCAAGACTTGTTCAGCTGCTCTGAACCTCCTCACTTACGGTGAATCAAATTCATACACTTCACACTGTGAAATGAAGGTTACTTGATAACAGGTGTTATCTCCATATGAAGTACTACAGCTTCAAGTGTGGGATACTAAAACAATTGTGCACTGATTTATGCAGAAGTTATCACTGGGAAGTCAGGAGCACAACATTTGAGTGGTCATGATGAAGGCCATGTGTGAAAATTGCAAGTCTCCTCATCAAATTGCAGGAGCAAGGCTGAACTTTTATAAACCAGCCTGGGAGGACAACATCCTGTGTATATGAAATCAAAAAGGTCCGTTCCTTGGTCCTGGTGACAGCTGCAGGCATTTGGACAGACTCCTTTCACTCCTTCCCAAAAAGCACACAATATCTACCAGACCACTCAAAATTTCTCCATATAGTTGACACCACCCAGCGCTGCACCAAGAGTCACAGAATGGTCAGAATTCATGACCACAAACCTGCATCTATTAAGATTGCTAATATAAAATAGCCTAGCTGCCAGTAGCTCTGGATGGAGCAATGAGTGGGTAAAGGAACACTAAAGAGGCATGGGAAATGTAAATCAATGGATCCAACACTAACACTTCACTGCCCTTTCAGTAGAGTTTCACTTTGTCCCTGTTTAGGAAACTTGCAAACTGTGTAGGACATGCATTTGCTCTCTTCCTCAAGTCCTTATCTCCACTCCTGTGAATTACTTTAATTTGAGTAATTAAAATTAGTTTCACAAATACTTCCTTAGCTTATAAACTTACAGGTATTCTGCAATTCTGTACCCAAATGCTTTTCACATTAGTATAAGATCAGTTTTGTAGATCACCTTTCCTGTCTTAAATGACAGCTATTTTAGACAGAACAGTACATCTCCACACAAAGATACAACTTTTACTAAATATAGACAGCATCCACGATGTCCATACCCCTTCTCCAATTAACCTTAATTCAATAAAAACAGGCTACTTGAACAAAACTAAAGCCTTCTTCATTTTTAACTATTTGTATTTTTCAGTTATTTATTTTAAAAAAGCATTAAAAAGGGAACAAAATTGCACATAACATTACTAAGTTTCTTTCCTTTCTTTCTGTTCTACAAAGAAGCATAAAACGATCAAACTTTCATCCAGCTTTAAAAAATGTATTTATCTAGAAGCCTTAAAAACATGAAGTATAAATTGAAAGAAATGAAGAGATAATTTTTAATTATTTACACAAATTAAACTGGGGAAATTGCCAAACTGGGAATTTTAATGAGACAAAAAGAAGGAAAAATCTGATTAAAAATGAATACCAATCAACTCCATTTGAGATACAGTAAGAGGATAGTTTTATTTATAAAATGCCACTGGCACACAGTACACATAGGAAGTATGAAACTTGATTTATAAAGAAGTGAAGTGCTTCACAGAAGCATGGATTCCTGAGTTATTCTGAATAAAATCTCTCATTTACTGTAATTCACAACACAACTCCCATTGGCTTAAGCAGCAGAATAACTGATACTTGATAAGCACAGAATAAAGACATAGTAAAAAAATACACAGGCAAATGGAAACTGGGATTGTGTCTCAACAATACTAACAGCCGTGGTCATGGAGGAAAACAATCGTACGCTGAAGGGCAAAAGACTTGTTAAGACTGGTTTCATAATTTCACAGCCAAGTCAAATGTACTGTAGATACCTGCTTTCACCTCAATGCCCACAGCCACAATCACAAAGTCCTCTTGACACCAGACACAAAAATACTTCTGTTCCTGCATACCCTTACAGAAGGACTGATTATCCAGACAGGCAAAATTACAACTGAAGAAAGAAAAAGTTTGGCACTTTCACTTCTTTTTCTCTTTTTCTACTTTCCTTCTCTGCTGTAGCATCTTTAATTCAGTCATTACATTCAAAGTTCTGTAAACCCAGGAGACCTGAAAATAAAGTAAATTATTAAATTCAACTAATTCATATACTTTACTTACTCATTTACTGAAAGCATCTGTATCAATGAACACATACATACCACAATTATAATAGTATTCACCAGCAGTGGCGCTGAAAATACAAGTGAAATGAACATTCCTCTTGAATCAAAGTATTGGTATTTAGAAAAGAGCCTGAAAGAAATAAAAATAAAATGAAAGACAAAGTTTTATTTAGTGTAGTTCACACATTCAACTTTCCCAGCAACTATTCTACATGGACACATCATCCCACATCTTGGGATCACCAAGCATAGGTCAGCATTCTACTGCATTAAGTCAGAAGAAAAGAGGCAGTTGATACTTCTTCAGTTATAAATATTAATATCAGTCTTTCACTTCTTTACAGTTTTACTGTGTAAAAGCTAGCTAACATGACTGACTACAAGAGTGCATCACAAATCATGCTTATTCTGAAGCACCTGAAATGACTTGAGGTATTTTGCTTACTTATATCAGAAAATGTAACAAAAATAATAAATGTAGCAAAGCTGTAATTAGGTCATATATGCCTGAAACATGACTACAACTAGATGCCAGCATAAAGTAGTGTTAAACACGTAACTTTCAGTAATATCAGAGAAAGATTAAGTCAATGCTCAAAATATCAAATAAACCATCAGTTTAATTCTGGTATGCACATTTAGTAAAACAGGCAAATGTTAATGTTTGTTATACATAGAGGTAATTATATAAAGCAGCAGTGGTATTTTTGGGAAGTGGTTCTTCAACTATTAAACATGAATACCAAACCCCCTCCCCCAAACAAACAAAGAAACAAAACCCACCAAGAAACCCCCAAAAAATCCACCATAGCTCACATTCTTTTCCCCTTAACCATAGAACTCTGCTTTTCTCTCAGTTCTTTGATGAGTTATTTTACAAGCATCCATATAAACAGATTTTAAGCAGTACAGTAAATGCATGCTACCATTATTATTTCTTAAAAGTATGTGATAATTATGTTGTACTGTATAGTTTTATTCAAAAAATGAAAGTGAAAACATTTACCTCCAATTCATGGCTGCTAATTCATTGATATATTCAGCACAGTACACTAAGCCCACTATAAATAAAAGAAAAAAATTAGACTTGGTATTTCTTTAAAAATAAATTACTCATAATACATCATCTAGTCTAAATCCATGTAGTCTTAAACCAAAGCTAGTATGTGTTCTGCCAGTCAGCCATGACTGCTTTGGCTAGGCAAGGTCCCTGTGGACTCTCAGGCTGATAAACCCTGGGATAACACAAGTTGTTACTGCAATGTCCAAGCCAGTCTTGCTCTTCCTCATGCCATTATCACGGCTGGCAGCAGGGCACATAATGAACTTGCTCCGGAAACTAAAGCTGACCGTATTCACCGAACTGCACCATTAGAACAACGCAGAGTACAAAGCAACTGCTGGCTCTCAGTCGATTTTTTTTCTGCTTTCCCAGCACAGAACACTTCATCGGGAAGCTGCGATACACACGGCAATGACCACGCAGTCACCTTACCCATCCCACTTCCTCACCAAGGCCAGAACTTTAAGTCACTACTTCATACATTTTCTTAGAAATGAAAGAAATACGTATTTTTAGGTCACAGCAGGATCTATAGCAGATTATTATCGACAGACACACGCACTGCTGGCGGGGATATACGAGCTTGCAGGCACTGCTCTGGCAGCGCACGGCGTGCCCGGGCACTCACCCATGCAGAGGAAGAGCCCGACCTGCACCCGGCGGTGCTGCAGGGACGCGCAGGTCAGCAGGAAGCAGAGCAGGTGGAAGGCGGCCAGCCCCAGCAGCCAGGGCTCGGACCAGTCCGTGCTCTGCGGGCACAGGGAAAGCGGGTCAGGCAGACAGCGGCGGGACAACGGGCGGCCACAGCGACCGAGCACGGCCGGTGTCGCCCACGTACCAGGCTCGGCAAGGAGCGGACCCACAGCAAAGGCCTCCCCCCTCCCCGCCGGACGGCCCCGCTCCCCCGGGCGGCCCTGTTTCCCCGGGCAGCCCCGCTCCCTCACCGCCAACACGGCCGGCAGCCCCGGCGGGCCGCGCACCGGCGGCTCCATGGCGGCGGCAGCGCCGGTTCTCGCGAGACTCGGGCGGCCGCCGCTTCCCTTGCGGGGCGATGGCTGAAGGGGGCAGCGGTGGTCGATGCGGCTCCGCCTTCCCCGAGGCGAGGGGACCGCCGATGGTCCCGCGGTTCGGAACACGGGCTCAGGTGGCTCCTTCTCCTGAGGGTGCTTTGGTCGCGTGTTGAGCGTTTGACGTCGGGCGGCCGCTAATGTCCCCGTCCGCTCTGTGGGGTCCCCCTGGGCTCGGCGCTGTGGGTCCGTGGCCCAGCACTGGTGTTAGCTTTTGGTCTCCTGTCAGCAACACCCAGGGTTGCCTTTAGCGGTGGAAGCGCACGGAAGAAAGAGGTTTAAGTCCAGCTGGGAGTTCTTCAAACACAAACACAGTTGAGCTCTCCAGGCAGGAACTTAAGTCAAATGAAAACCACTTTTTCTCTCCAAGTGAAACCCACCGTGACCCCCCGCCCGCCTCGAGTGGCAGCGGGGCCCCCTCCTGTTACTCCTGACCCCCCTCTGCCACTACAGCAGAGCTCAAGGACACATTTTTTAACTTTGGAAGTTGAAAAAAAATTAAAATATTCCAATGGAAAGGGAACAAGAGACAGGTTAAACCTCTAGTTTATAATTCCATTTGCTAAACGCATCTAGGTCTGGAAGAACCGACTATTCTTAAGACTTACACTTAAAGAGCATTTCAAACTCAGATTCCTAACAAAGCCAAATCTAATTTAAAGAATTACATCTGTCAAACAAACATTGTTTTAGTATATATCACCACATTCTGCTTTCATTGATTTTTTTTTTCTGACATTTTAGCTTATCAGGTGTGAACCTTTGGCTTTTTTTTTCCCAAATGTTTTGAAGTGCATGTATAAGTAAATATTCCAGATACTCTTTTAATTTAGTCTACCATATAGCCAGATACGGGTCATCAGTGTGACCTGGTCTCTCTTCATGTCAAACTTCTGCAATTTAATATGTGATACCTGAAACTGAGGATTTTTTTTTTTAATTTTTAGTTTTTTCACTTTAGGTTTTTGTTAGTCTTTTTCTCAACAAAAATAGTATCTGGAGGCTAATCAAGGCTTTCACTTGAAGTGTTGTAAAATTAAGTAAGGTGATTGAAAGGTGGTAATTACCATTATTGTCTTAAAATTAGGACTAGGGGAAAAAAAGATATTTTTATCCCACATTGTAGATTGGAAAACAAGACTGCAATAACATGGACCTGTATGGGCTGGGGTCTGATCTGCTGGGAAGCAGCTCTGTGGAGAAGGACCTGGGGGTCCTGGTGGCCAACAAGCTGCTCACGAACCAGCGGTGTGTCCTTGTGGCCAAGAAGGCCGAAGGTATCCTGGGGTGCACTGGGAAGAGCATTGCCAGCAGGTCACAGGAGGTGATCCTGTCCTTCTACTCAGCCCTGGTGAGGCACATCTGGAGTGCTGTGTCCAGTTCTGGGCTCCTCAGGACAAGAGAGATGTGGAGCACCTGGCGTGGGTCCCATGGAGGGCTACAAAGATGATTTAGGGACTGGAACATCTCTTTTATGAGGAAAGACTGAGGGAGCTGGGCCTGTTCAGCCTCCAGAAGAGATGACTGAGGTGGGACCTCATCAATGTCTGTCGGTATCTGAAAGGAGGGTGTCAAAAGGATGGACCAGGCTCTTCTTGGTGGTGCCCAGCAATAGGACAAGAGGCAATGGGCAAAAACTGATGCACAGGAAGTTCCAGCTGAAGATGAGGAAGAACTTCTTTACTGTGTGGGTAACCAGGCACGGGAACAGTTTGCTCAGAGAGGCTCTGGAGTCTCCATTCCTGGGGATATTCGAGAACCATCTGGAAACAATCCTGTGTAGTGTGCTGTAGGGTGACCCTGCTTGAGCAGGGTGGTTGGACCAGATTGTGGTCCATTGTGGTCCCTTCCAGCCTGACCCATTCTATGACTTGTTTGGACAGTCTTACGGCTAATAATAAATTTTTGTGTTTTGTAAATGAGGAATGAGTTTTGTGTAATTGCTCAGTAGTTGACTTCAGAAACTGTCTGCAATAGCTGAAGGGCTTCAATGAATGCAGGATGCAGTCGTTAACTATTTGAGTGGAATATGCTGGTCAGTGGTGAATCTGTGATGCAGACAAAGTGGGTGGAGAAGAAATTATTGGCTTACTATGGCTACAACATGTTGAATTAAAAATTCATGCAGCTGTTACTGTCAGCCACTGTAGCATCAGCAGAAACTTTCCTATAGGGAAATAGGAGTTGTTTCTTTAAGACTGACTAAGATAAAGTCAATAATGCTGTTTGTCAGCAGATGGTAGCAGATACATAAGTATTGCCATATCTTTTGTGTAGTACATGTTCTCTTTCATTTATTTTTAGTGGAAAATGAAATGTGAACAGAAGATACTTAGAAGGCAGTGAACAGATACATTACTCTTTAATAGGGAAAAACTTGTGTATTTGTCCTTTTATAGCTCCTTTGCAGAACCAGTATGTGACAATTAGGGCCTAATTTTTAGAATACTAACCATAATTATATAGTAATAATAAAATAATAAAGAAATGTTTATGTTCTCATTATTTTAAGTAACTGAAGTAATTTGTAAAACTCCCTCTCAGTTTTCTGTTGCAAGATTCAGATTCCTATGTAATTTTCTTCTTCACTACAGTATTATCCAAGCAGTTTGGATAAAAGATAAAAAAAAACTTGGTTGATAAAAGGAATTTTTTCCCTTTTAACGACAGAAAAATTTCATTTACTTTACATGGGAAAAGATCTAAAATCAGACATTTATCTTAAGTTTATGTTGCTGAAAAAACAAGCTGGCTAGTAAAAGTCTATGTACAATAGGATATCCCAAATTTAAATGCTAAATTATGTTCCTAGTCATAGCCCTTACACACGTTTGCCAGCAGATCATATTTTGCAATACTAGAAACCACACAGAAGTGCCTGTTATACTTCCTGCTGAAGGAAATTGATTCTGCAGGAGAAGATGTGAGAAGGTGTGTGAGTGAGTGAATGAGGCAGCCCCTCACCTCATCAGTCAAGGCAAAGATATGAGGTGAACACATGTGGGGGTTAGTGACAGGTGTTGACAGCCCAATCTGTGTGCTTTGTAAAATCCCACTGCAGAGTTCTGCTCTTGGGGACAGGGACTGCTCATCTCTGCATCTCCTGCCTGCCGCACAGCCTGCTCCCATGGTGTCCTGTGTTGTACTGGCTGTCTTCAGTAGTCTTTCCAGAGCTTTGGGAGGCATGAGCAGCTTCACTGTGAAAACATGCTGAGCCTGGGAGAGGAACCTGGATAATCATTGTTGCCGTGGTCACTTTCAGGGCATCATTTTTATCTGCTCTGAAGATTTTCTTTATACTCATGGTTGTGCTCAAAAGCTGCCTTAAATTTGTATTTGCTTCCAAGTGCAACAGAAGTGACCCTGAGTCTGGTTACTCACTCTAATACATGTTTCACTAAAATCCTTCACTTTCCCTGTCCTTGCCATTACAAAACAATCATTTTTGAGTGGTTCCATTATATTTTGCAGCTGCTGTCTCTTTATCTTTTATAGTACCAGCTTTTATTGGTCATTATGTGCTTGGAAAATAAGAATAATAATTGTAGTGTTGTAAAGACTTCTTTAGAAATAGAATTTAGAACTGACTGGATTGCTTTATGTATGTAATTTGTGAGTTTCAGGTTTTGATGATGGATGCCACTTCACCCAAGCTTGAGGTTACCCCTGCTTTTGAGAATGAGTTTGACTGGATGACCTCCAATGGTCTGACCTATATTGCTGTATACTTTGGATTTCCCAAGGATATGGACTGGGACCAGCTGGCTGGGAAGCAGCACTGCTGAGCACAGCCCGGGAAGCCTGGGGGGATGCAAAAAGCTGAACAAAAACCAGCAGTGTGACCTGGCAGCAAATACTGTCAGCAGTTTCTTGTATTAACAGCACACCCAGGAGATTGAGGGATTCAGTATTCATCAGGACACATCTGTATCTACCTTTGGATACTTCAAATATAAGGAGAGTAGAGCTAAACGGTGAAAATTCAGCAGAGAGCTGTCAAAAATACTCAGGGAGTTCAAGAACTTGTCCTGGAGCAGGGGCTGAGGGAGCTGGGCTTGTTTGGCCTGGCAAGAGGTGTCTCCAAGGGAAACCCAGTAGCAACCTGACAGTGCTTATGAGGAGCTTGTGAAAAAGATGGAGCAGGGCTCTCCTGGTGTGAGAATGAGGGGCGATGCACCTAAAGTGAAGCTAGAAGTTTGGGCTGGATAAAAAGAAAAGATTTTTCCTCATGAGGACTGTCAAACAGTGGAAAAGGTGTCTGAAGAAGTGGGATGCCTCTTTTAGGGGGATTTTTTGACTTAGTTGGATAAAATCCTGAGCAACATGGTCTCTCCTCATAATGAATCTAGCTTTGAGCAGAAGGTTGAAATGACTTCTTAAGGTCCCTTCCAACCTGGATTATTCTGATTAAGGGATTCCACAACTTAAAATGAGAAAAAACAACATTTTAGTAGTGTTTACTAAACAATATTGCTTTAGCCTGGAAGTGAAATAAATGCTTTTGTGTGTTTTTTTTCAGAATCTTATTCCCATATTCCCTCTCTTTCATCTACTTTCTGTCAGGGCTTTTTTTCCTCATTGCAAAGTAGCTTCAGGCATCTTCATGCTTATTTTTCTTCCTCCTTTATTCTCAGACAGTACATGCAGTCTGAAATACAAATGTCTTTTTTTTCCTCTACCTAATAACATGACCTCCTGTTAAATTGTTCCACTAATCCCAACAAAGGTCTCAGAGTCCTTTCAAAGCCTTACTCTATTCTGGCAAAGAAACCAGATTTTTATTTCTGTTGTGATCTTTTTCCATTCAGGGTGGAAGAGGCCAAGTGTAGTTGCAAGCAAAAATCAGTCCTGACAGTCTCAAGTCCTGTTCTTAATTATATACTTTATTGTCTCTTTGACTCATTCTGAAGTGTTCTTCTCACAGAATTGCTGCATTGATTGTTTTTAATTTCAGAAATACCACTTCATGTCATTCCATGGGATGGTATGGAAATAAAGCACCTCTGCATTTCTTTGATGTGTGATTGCATTGCACCTGAGACAATGAAGTGCATTTAACTTGCAACACAGCTATTGTAATAAAAGGGCAAGAAGGAATAGAAGTACCTGGGTTGTGCAGGGCAACTTTCAGGATTGTATCTGATCTGATTGCAGAACTTCATGTCAGCATTGTATTTTCTCCTTCAGGGCATGCTGTTAAGGCACATCCCAGCCACTCCTGCCTGTCATTCTTAACATGTAGGGGAAGTACAAGCTGCAGGGAGCAGCAGGAGCAGGATCAGCAGGAGAGACATTTTTGTGAACACGTCATTGTTCAGCCTTTTCATCTCTGAGATTAAACACTTGATACAAATCTTGTACTTTGAGGCTCCTGCTGCTTCTTGCTTATCATCATTCTCTAATGAAAGATGAATGAAGTGTGGAAAAATGGTGGTAATTTGGCAAAAGACAGCCAAGAGCTAGAAAGCCAGCACATCCATCTATTGCTCCTGGAGCTGTCCATGGTTGTGCTTTCTGCTGTTTTGTCTATTTCATATCCTCAGCAGTTCATAGTTCTGTTGGTATAATGAGTCCAAATGGCTCAGCCCATCTGAACACTTAAGATTTGAACACTTAAGATTTGAGTTTTTGGATATAGAAATTGACACACACAAATTATGTACTTTCTAATACAACAATAATTGCAAATGTGTAAACATTTGTCCATTTAACATGTCCATTTAACATTTAGCTCCTTAATCTCTGTGAGCTAAAAGCATATGACCAGAGAATATTCCCATTTTGAAATTTTTGGGCACAGGTGTGGGAGCTCCACTGCAACATCTTGCATTAGAAGAGTTGAGAAGCAGGCAGTTAATCCTCCTCCAGCATTTTTTTAGTTTGAGGTTTTACAGATTCATAGGTTATTCCACAATGCTGTTCCCTCATAACTGGTGGGAAATGTCTCTAGCTGTATTCTTGACTGGATGGGGGTGTTGCTGTGGTGATGATGTTTTGAATTGTTCACACACTGCTGTTCAATGTGTGATATATGTATTTTAATTCAAGGTTATCTCCCATGATAGCACACCAGTGCTGACAAGTCCACTGTTGGGAAGATTATGACAGAAGTTTTAGGCACTATTCTGTACATGGATTTTATATGACCTTTCTGTGTCAGAGATTCAAAATATCTAAATCATCAGAGATTTTGATTTAAGAGTATTTCCCAGTTTTGTAGGTGTCTGTGGTAGGGACAGAGATTTGCAGCTCCCCTATGAGTTGCAAGGTACAAGGATGTAGATGGATGTTTTGAGGCACTGAAAAAGGAAATGTATGAGAGATAAATCAGCAAAAACATTTAAGAAGCTAACACACAGCACATCTGGAAAGCCTGAGAGAAAAGTCAAGTTGCACTAATTCCAAGACAATGATGAATGCAAGAAGGAGGCCACACAGAATATTTTGGGCAAAGACTAATTTTTAGACATACAGACAGAAGAATTGCAGACCTAACTCTTGAATTCTCAGTTGCATGCCTGTTGTTTGCAATCTGTTCTGTTCTGTCCAGTAACCATATCCTGTACTTCCTTCCTGGAAAAGAGTTCTACAACTGGAGATCCTCTCCTCCAGCTCCATCCTCCCATTTTTATGTTCTGTGTCCAGTCTTTCTGTGCCCTGCTTGTACAATAAGCAGTACTGCCAGAAAGTAAGATAATAGTCATTTGTTTAAAAAAGAAAAAAAAAAAAAGAAAAAAAAAAAAGAAAAAAAATATCCCCTGCAGTGCCTTTTGGTAGCATCCTGGAAAATACAAAATGAGAAAGAAAAAGTACAGCAGAGGAAAGACAATGACAAAATATGGTAACACCTGGGGCACCACTAAAAATCAATTCTAGAACCTACATTATCAATTAAAGGACAGTGCTTCTCTGTGTGCTTGACTCCACACATAGCAATATTAGGAATGGCAACATTCACCCTTTTGCAGTGTACATTGCAATACCCTTTCCTCGTTACTGCTGTTTTCTCTGTTTCCAATTAAATTTACCTTGCTTTAAAACAGGCTCTCCTAATATATTGCCAGATGCTGCATTTACATAAATATGGGTAACACACATTCACAGAGGGACAGGGAAAGAAACTGTTTCACTGTTGTCCTAATGAAAACAAATAAATGTGTGATCACATGGAAGTAGCTGCTCTGTCTTCCTTGCCCCTTATCCCTTATCCCTGACAGAGTCAAACTACTGCGTGGCTTCATGGTGTCATTAGCTGTTGCTGGGAGAAAGATGCAGGCAGAGATCTTTTCCTTAAAGATTAAGTCTAGTCTTTCACCTCTAGCAGTGGATAGGCAATCTTCCAGATGTCATGAACCACTGGAATTAACTGTCTCTCACCAGTACAATTTTGAGTGAAAGTCAGGGCATTATCAAATCTCTTCAAAAATGCTCATATAGAGACTCCAGGGTATTGGGATGTTTTCACTGGGGAGAGTGGTTTATCTCTCTCTTTTTCAACACCTTTGAATATCTCTCAAGAGGGTCCTCTGATCTCTTCCAAGCTTCAGAAACCGTTTTTCTTCTCACAGACAAAATTCTTGAGTTCACTGTAATAGAGATGGATTTTCCTGGGTTTAGCAGGCTTAGCTTTTATCCCTTTTTTTCAAATATTGCCTTCATTTTAATTTTAACTTCATGCAACATTAATTTGGTAGGGTGGGACTCTACAAGGATGGCCTTGTTACCTTTGCAGACTGCTATCAGATCATTCAACCTTACAATGAAATTTTTGGTCCTTTCAGTGACTGAACTCACCAGAATTGGGGTGATGACCCTCCAAGAGCTCCCCTTGTTTTTGTTCTCCTGAACTGAAGATATACTGGTGGTATAAGAGCACTTACATTGATGTGTTAAATATGGTCTTAGAGTTGTCCTCTTTGGAAGTAGAAAGGCCATTTTTTTTTTTGGAAGGTCTGTAAGCTTGTGACTGGTCTCCTATTACTTTCCTGCTCATTTTGGATTTCCTTCAACTACAGAGGAAGGACAAGGCACATAAATATTTCCAGATCTGTTGCTTGCAAATAGCAGGATTTCAGAGTTTCTGAATTCTTGCTTTAAAGGCTGTACTTTGTGTCCCCAGTAACCCTGGTACTCTGGATTGCATCTCAGTGTGAAGCTTTCTGCTTAGTTTGGGAGAGAAACCACAGTGTGTGCACAGGCTGTGTGCCCAAAGTGTGCTCCTTGTAACTCCAGGCACGGACACTCAGCACATTCATACCTAGGAGAAGTGATGCTGCTCAGTAAACTGCTAATGTAGATTCACCTGAACTGTTCAAGTTAAGTATGTTATCCTTAGTTAATTAACTCAGAAGTCCATCCTCACTGGAGGAAAAAAAGACTTCTAGGTGGTCTAAGGAAGAGGGCCTAAGGCAGAAGGTTGAAAATATCGGTGAGACTTTCTTTCTATGGAAACATTCAGAGAGCTATTTTATTTAGCTTGTTTCTGTTTAAATTGAGGGAATTAAATACTTGTCTATGCAAGGATTTGTTTTATTTGATCTGTTTAACATATAAAGGAAAAATCCAAATAGTAGTTCTGGTAGTTGTTAACTATTAAAGTGCTGGTGGGGTTTTTTTTAAATATCAGAGCATTTTTAAAGGCTTACTTGTAGTTTTGGTGGGTTTTATTTAGTGCTGTTACAAGGCTAAGGTGGTTATAGGAAAACCTTCCTTTTATGGACAGTGGACTTTATGCACTAACTGGTACAACAATTTTGTTTGTCAGTATCCAGTAGCAGATTCCTAGGGAAGGATATAAGAACAGGAAAATCAGGTAGTGATACGTGCCCAATAAATTCTCTCTGTATCTTCCAGCTCTTTGCTTTGGAATACTGAAAGCTGGAAGAAATTCTTTGTGACTGAGATTTGAACTGAAGTTTCTAAAGGCTCAGTGCTCAATTAAACAATTCCTGGTGATCACCAGAAACAGGTTTAAAGAGTGCTGGTGTCCAAATACACGGGCAGTAAACCTGATATCGCCCAGCTGGCTGTGAGTCCAAGGGTACCCGAGTGTGCAGTGGAAGATGAGGAGGAGAAACTGGCATCCAGCGCCGTTTTCCTGTTGGAAAGCAGCGGCAGGTGGCGCTCTGGCTTTGCTTTTCCGCAGACGCCCCTGTTGCAGGAGCACTGGAGCAGTATTCACTAAACATTCAGATGAACGAAGTTTCGTTCTACAGATCCTCATCATAATAAAAAGCCCAGCGCACCTCTTAAGTGTATGGAACAACGCCTATGCTTCCCACAGGCAATATTAATTGCTTTTTTAGCCCCTACTACTAAATATTTTTGTGGGTACAATGACACTGCAGATTTCTGTAGGACCTCACTTGTTAGGGAAAAATGCAGGCAAGGTCTTTCACCTTAAAGGTTAGGAAAGCAAAAAAATGTCATCACTGAGACTTAAAAACTGTGTTAGGCATCCCTGTGGTGTCTGCTATGAGCCAACACCTACTGCAAGTGTGTCTGTCCCATGCACAGTGTGCTGTGCTGTGCAGAGAAACAGCATCTGCTTCGGTTCATTTGTGCTGTGTCCTACAGCTGTTCCAGCATGAAAAGGAAGTCTGTATTTGGAAGATGGGAGGGCTGGTGAATAGGAGGGCAGTATCCAAGTGACTCCGAGCTTTCTAGCCATGCCATGCATACAAAGCTAATCACTCACTGTGCTTATCTGTTAGTGCCCTATCACATGCTTTTACTAAGCAGAATTTCTTTGTAGTGTACTTGATCACTGCCGCTTTCTAAGCACATTTATTTACCTAAGAATAATTTGAGATTTATGGGGACAGAGAAGTTCTCATCAGAGTTCTGAATGCTTGTGGATTCTGCCATGTTCCCTGGTGCAACTTAAAATATAGACCCCAGTGGCTCTTGATTTCTTTGTTGAGGCTGGCTCTGGAACCTCAGCTTGCTGCACAGAACTGGAGAATCTCCATGTGAGGATGTGATGGAGAGTAGAATCCTGGCATAAAATTTAGTTTCAAAATGGAGGAAAGACCTGACTTTCTTTCCAAGAAGAATGGTTTCAATCTTAGGTAAGCAGTTTAGTTTCCTGATTTTGAATATATAATGCTCAATATACAATGCTCAAGTGTGCTAAACCAGGTTTTGGCCATTGCCATCTGTTAGGTGAAAGCAAATTACTACAGAGAGGTGCTGTTGGGCTGCATTCACAAGAATTCAAGTTCCTTGTATTCTCTAATACAAGTTATGCTGGTAGTGTAGTGAGAAACTGCCCTAAAATGAATGGAGTAATTCACATCTTTTGGAGAAGGAAAGTTATGGTAAGAATCAGCATGCTGTGCACAGTGGAATAAGAATTAGAGTTTACTTTGGGGATGGACATGTACCTCTCTGGCTTATTGAGATGCATTTGAAGATTATGGAAAAGCCTGTATGAAACCAGTCTTGTTGAATTCTTGTATATATTGTCAGTGGGATTAGTGCTGAAGTGCAGCCTGACCTTTCTGAATGCCCATTTCCCTGTTCAGGGAATGTTCTGGTAGGAAGAAAAGTTCAGTCTGAATATGTGCCCAAATGCAGGCAATGGACAGTAATGGAAAAATAAAAATCCTAGAACTTAAGTGCACCTGAAAAATGGGACCTGAAACTTGTATTACATGAATCTGTTTGGTTTTTTTTTTTTGGTTTATTTTCTTTTTTTGGTTGTTGTTTTGGTTTTTTGGGGTTTTTTTGGTGTTTTTATTTGTTTGTTTGTTGTTATTTTTTTTGGTGGTTTTTTCTGTGATAGCCAAATGTTTCTTTTGTAAATTGAAGAAGTGTTTTTGATTTCCCATTATTGGTTTCCTAGAAAAGAGACTGCTGTTAATGACTCCTGGTTTTAAGAGTCTTCTACTATGAACAGTGAAACTCTGTATTAGTTACAAGCACCAAAGGCATGAAGAAAGTGCCTGGTTAAAGACATTAAAAGATGGACTTCTTTGGACTTCTAATTAATGCTTCTGTGGAAAACATAGATGAACAAAAAAAACATTTCATGGAACATACCTGAATGTTACTGGCTAAATAAGCAGGCAACGAAAGAACAGTGGAGTTTTCAGGTCTTCATATTTTCTTGGGAAACTATGAATAGTTTTGCAGTGGTGTACAAAGAAAACCCATAGTAAATTGAAAAAAATTACTTAGAATGCAGCTCCATTGTATTGACATGAACTGTAAGCAATCTTAGTGATAACTTGTATATTGTAATTACTGGATTCACAGCATAACAGTAGATTCAAGGCTGAAACAATTTTAGTAATTAAAATGTTCAAAACCAGATTGAGTTAAGATATCTGCCACATGTATGACAGTGAAAATGAAATAATATCTGTTAGGGAAAACTCGATATCAAAGAAAAGTTTTAGGCATGGGAACTTGAATTGCAATGTCAGAAAATAAGAACTATTGTATTGTATTACTGTATTGATTCTTTTTAAATTATGTGTGTGAATGAAAGTTCATGCACTTGGGGTTCTCTGCTAACAAGAAAGTTTGAGAGAAAAATGTTAATTACAGAAAACACTTTTTTCTTACAAATGTTTGCTGGAAATAAGAACTGTTAATTTAGGCTGTTGTAATAAGAGGTTTGACTGTAGTAGCTGAAAGGGGGCAGGACTACCAAAAGTTATGCAGGCAATTCACTTTTATGGGAACTGTGTGCAAGACCTAGTCAGATCTCTGATTTTACTTTTTCTCTCCAACTGCTCTCTTTAAGAAGATTTGTTTGGGGATAAATCTGAGGAGGAAGATTCCAGTGTAGGGCATTTGCTATGTAAACACTTAATGCACCTTTTCCAGACAGATGAATAAGCAGCATGTCCAGCTGAGGTTCCTACCCAGTCAGGGTGTTGGGGATTTTCTGTTTTACAGAGCTTTCTATGTATTTGAAAGCAAAAAAACTCGTTGTACTTTGTTTAGTCACCCATCTTCAACATGTATTTCTAAATACTGGAAAATCACTGAGAAATTTCACTAGAGAAATGATGAATGTAATTAGGGATTTTGAAAATTGCACTGTTCTCTTACACAATTTTTTAAAATTTCAGTTGAATGCTATCAATGTGACATCTCCGTTTCTGGATATTTTCAAAACTTGAGTGGCCAAGGCTCTGAGCGACATGACCTAACCCTGAAGTTGGCCCTGCTGAGAGTAGGAGGTTTGATTGGATGGCCTCTATGGTCCCTTCTTTGGTAAATTTTTGTATTATTGTGAAGATTCAGTTTCAGCTATTAAAATGCCTCTTTTATAAAGGACAAAATAATTCAGTTGCATTCTGACATAAACTCTTGGCATAAGACATATATAACATCTTTTTCCATAAACAAATACTTTAAGAATTTTTCTCCTTGATTTTTTGAATGAGAGGAGTCCTTTCTGCAAAGTTATAAATTTTCCTTCACTTTGATGATGATTAGTGTTTCTTGAATAAGATTTTTTTTTAAAGAAAAGACTTTTACAGCCAAGTCAATACCCATGAATCTGCCTTTGTTAGTCATGAAATATTCCATTTGCTTTCCATGCATATCCTAATTACTTTCCACTTTTATGTATATATATTAGCAGATACTTTTCTTATGCAGGAAGAGGGTTATTTTTTTTTTGTGTGTGATACCTTTGGCAATACCACAAATTTCATAGCAAGGGACTGTTCCCAAAGAAGCCATTTAGGAGTTAGTGTCTGAGAAGGGGTGGGAACAAAGACTTTGGTGAGGACACCATGCAGCTTGAGGCCCTTCCAGGATCAGATACCAGAGGAGGAGGAGCTGGCATGGTGACAGCTGTGAGCAGCTTCTTCAACCTCACCAAAGAGCCTTTAAACAGGTGTGTGTGATCAGCTTTGAGAAAATGCAGTTCCTGATAATCCTGTTGAAATGTGTTGTGATAGTTTTATCCACTGGCTCCCCTCAGCAATTGATCAGACACAGGAGGTGTTGGCAGTGACAATCCAGTGTGTATCAGTTCCTCATAATGCTAGTAGACTCAGAGTTTGAATAGAGCCTAGACCCAGGTCAGGACATTCCCAGGCCTTCAGAGCCTAGGCTGAGTATTCTTGGCATCATTTTAGAAACTGGGAGGCTTTTATAATAGATAACACATTAACTAGAAAATTACTCTGGCAGTTCTTATGCACCACTTTTACTGAAGTCAAATGTTGCCACTCATAAAAATAATAGCAAAGGCTGTTTAAGAATTACATTTTAAAGGTTGTTATGGGAATTGAAAATGATTTATATTAAAAATTGCAATTTAAAGCAGAAGAAACAATTCAAAAGCTAAGTCTATAAAAGCTGTTCTGGCAATTTTTTTGTCATCAAGATGAAGTCAGTATCATCGTCAGTTCAGAAAAAGTGACAAATTACTATGTAATTTATGGTGTTGTCCAATGTCACCCAAAGGCTAACAGTACAACCCAAACATACACTGAGACAATGACAGATTGTAATTACTAATGCTTCATCCTGAATAAACTAAACCCACGCATTCTCTTCTTTCCTTGTAATGAAAGAGCAGTTCTGAATTTTCTTGGTGGGGGGAAGGCATGCACCAAGAGTTATTTATTTCTGCTAGCTTGCCTAAAGCAAGATCAGTGCTGTAAAATTTAAACCAGAAAACTATGAAGAAACACTGGAGAGATTAGCAGAATGTGAAGCGCTGGCAGCTAGCCAGTTGTCTACTGTGTTTGGTATTCATTGCACCCCAGTTTCAGTGGTTTCATCACTGTGAGTGAGATGAAGTTTTAAAGTATTAAAAAGTGATTTAATTTTTTTCTATGATAATTTTAATAGGGTACTGAGGATGGGGTGCTGTTGTGATTTAAAGTAACAGCTTATCAAATGGAATGTAGTGTAGTATTGCCAGCTCTTCATTCTTGCAGAGGGGACATGGATTAATGTTAGCTGTTGAAGTTTTTACACGCTCTGGTGTTGGAGTGTGTAAAAACAGGAACGCGCCATTGCTAAAGGAGTTCAGAAACATAAGAGGCACTAACACATTTGGAGCAAGATGGAGAGGAGATGGCAAAAGCCAGAATGTGGCACACAGGGGGTGAAGCGGAGGAAGCCAAGAGAAAGCATTATTTGAGGACTAGGACAAAGGGCTTAGAAACAAAACCAAAACCAAAATGAAAAAAGACCGAAGCATGAATAGATTAAAACTAGCTATCCCATGGGTGATTTTCAAATATATGCAGCCCTCCAGAGCTGCCAAGTACCAAAGAGAAGAAATTATTTAAACAGAAAGAAGCTGGGTAGGGAGGACTACGGCCTCCACCAGGATCGCCCATGTACCTGCCATGCTGCAAGATTTTTCCTTTTCAAATGAAACTGACACTTTTGAAAACCTTCGTTTTGCATCATCATTCACTCTTCCATGGTCAAACACTGTGGTGGGCTGACTATGGCCAGCTGCCAGGCGCCCACCCAGCCACTGTCATTCCCAGTCCTCAACAGGACCGGGGAGAAAATAAGATAGAATACCTCAAGAGTCAAGATACAGACAAGGAGATGGATTACTTGGCAATTATCATCAAGGGAAAAGCAGACTCACCTTCAGGAAAATTAATTTATTGTCCATTAGAGTTGGATGGAGAGAAATAAAGACAAAAATTAAAACACTTCCCTTCTATCCCCTTCTTCCCAGGCTCAATTTCACTCCTTCTTTCCTGGCTCCTCTATGTCCTTCTTTCCACACACTGAACAGTACAGAAGGATGGGGAATAAGGACTGTAGTCAGTTCATAACACTTCACCTCTGCGCCTCCTTCCTCCACATCTCCCTTGCTCCAGCGCAGATTCTTTCCTGGGCTGCAGTCCTATGGGATAAACCCAGTCCTGCATGGCCTCTCCAGCCTGCACTTCATTCAGAGCACATCCACCTGCTCTGGCCCAGTGTCTGCCATGGCTGCAGTGTAGATATCTGCTCTGACACAATCATCTGGATGCTGCAGGGTGCCAGCCTGCTTCCCCATGGTCTTCTGCATGGGCTGCAGGGGAATCTCTGCTCCATTCCTGTCTGCTTCTCTCACCTTGCTGTTTGCAGGGCTGTTTCTCACACATCTTCCCTACCGTTCTACTGCACAGTGGTTTTTGCCCCTCCTTAAATGTATTCTGCTAGAGGTGCTGCCGTTGTGGCTGTGGGGCTCAGCTGTGCCCTATGGTGACTTGTTTGGAGCCATCTGAACTTGATGTGTCCCACACAGGATAGCCCTGTCCTCTGCTCACAGTGATTCTTCTGCATCCCCCACTGTCCAGCACCTTGCCGCAGAAACCCAGTACAAGCATCATGACACCTCTAGCCACTTTCTTCAAAAAATGTAGGAGACACTGAGGGGTATGTATGTTGTCATTACATGCTGAGCCATGTCTGCTGGAAAAATATCAGTGTCTATGGTCTTCCCTATAGCCTAGATCTGAAAAATACAGCAGTATTGTTATTTTTTTTTCCAAATGGGGACAAACACAATTGATGGAGGCATAGTGCTTATCTGCATGGGGTTGATAGGGCAAATCCCCTCTCTCACTGGGTAATACAACCTTACCCAGACAGTGAAAGATCACATTGCCAGTTCAGGCATGCACTTTTCATCGTGCCACAGCTTGATGAAGCATTCCTTTGGTAGTCTTTCTGCAGGCAGAGATGGCTGTGAAATCTGTAAGTGCCAATGTTGTGAACACTTTGTGAATAACTGGAGCCTGATTTGCTCTCCATACTGATGTGAAGATGCAGGAGAAAGATGTTACTGTGTCTACAACAGTTTCTGCAACAATTGTCCTCCCAGCCTACAGGAACTACTTGTAGCACATGTAATGCACAGGAGGAGCTCAGAATCTGAAATGCTATTTTCAGCCTTTTTAGTAACAGTGGTGATAACTCTCACCATGATTTAAAAAAAAAAAAATTATTAAATGATTGTTAGTGAAAATTTTAGGAAAAAAAAATGACTTGTCTCATAAATCCATGATGGTTTTCAGAGGCATTATTGTGATGCTTGCTTTCTAATTTAGCTGCTTTCTGTCTTCTCTTCTGGCCTTTGATGAGTCAGAACCCATGAAAGGACTGGCATTGTTGTATGTATAAATTAAGATTTTCCTCATTTTAGGAAGATATAGATGCCTTTTTCACAATTGCTGTAATCTTTTCTGAAGGATAATTTATGGATGTAATCTCATAACAAAACTACACATATGACAGCTGAAACTGCATAACCTTTGCTGGGAATAATATATAACTCTGTAGGACAGTGAGAGGAATGATTTCTAGTGCTAACAGTGTGTATGGAAATCTGCATGGCATCTTCTGGATAGAATGGCCTGAGTAACAACAGCTGATACAACAGCAATATGAGTGAGTGAATGGAATACCCCAAACAAACTGTTCTAAGGGGTGTTTGCCCAAAAATCTGATACTGCTAGGAAGAAAGTAACAATGATTGAGTTTGCTTTGGATGACCTTCCTAATGATTAAATTATAACAAACAAATTATCATGATACTTTAGAGAAAATAAATCAATTTGAAAACTGGAAAAAACTTGGAAAGTAAAAAAAAAAAGCTGAAAATTTTGTAAATGTGGAGAAAGATCTTGGAATTAGTGGAAAAGAACAGCAACTTAGTAAGATGCTATGAGCACCCAGGTACTGGAGCAACAGTCTGACACAGAGACCCACACCTTAGTGTGTATGTGAACTTGTGGTATCCGTTTTCATCAGTGTGTCTTGGCAGATTGTAAGGACATACACATAAAACTAGAGAACCCATATGTCCATCAGCAGCTGTGGGTAAGAATTGAGAACTTGTCCAAAAGTGAGGTTTCATGGTGTGGATGCAGGAAGAAATACATGAGTAATTTAAACAGGAGCTTCAGAGGAGTGGTGAGGTGGCAGGGAGAATAACATACCCACAGTGGGTATTAGGGGAAGACAGGTCACCTTTTAAAAGCAGAAGTGACATTGGTGCACAAAAAGTTTGCATTTCAAGGCTAAAAAGAGGAGCAGAAACAGGAGCAGAAAGAGGAGTGTGGGACATCAGCAGAGAGAACGTTCTGGTACACAGCTGAAAAAATGTAAAGAGTGAAAAAACTGGGCAAATATAACACAGCAGTTGACAGCTAGTGCAATGCTGGAACACATCGTTCCAGAGGAGGAGGAGGAAAAGCCATGCTGCACTTTAGATGATTGCCAGCCAAAAAAGAACTGCATAATTAGAAAATTACACTTAAGGGGAGCTTTCATGAAAACAAATGTTGTTGAAACCTCAGTGCTCCCCCCACCAAAAAAAAACCTCCCCAAATCATAATTGTAAACATAAGAAATCTTAATGAAGAAGAGTAGGTGCTGCTTCCAGTTCAGAGGAGCAGAATTGTAAAGTATGTGAGGGAAGGAAGCAGGGGAGGTGAGGGGATTTCTTTGAGTGGTGACTGACTGTTTTCAGAAAGCTTGGACAGCGAGTGATGAGATGAAGGCAAACCACTGCTCTGCTTTTAGAAAGCTGGAAGCTGTTTGCAGGAGGAGATCTTACATGTAGCCGCTGAGATAAAGTGTTTATATCTGCCTCTTCCTTTTTAATTTTTTTCTTTCAGCAGTCTGAATTTTAGTAGCAGGGAAAAAGGGAAATAATTTTAATGAAACAGGAGCAAAACATAATTCTTACTGAAACTAATCCCAGCTGCTTGAATAACCAAACGTCTGATAAAGGTGATTTTCTCAACCCCTTAATTTCAGGAAAAATGTGTGTGACAGCATTCTGAGTATTCTCACCTGTATGTGGCTTTTCATATCAATGATGTATGCATTTATGTCTTCTTAGAGGAGAAAGCTACCCTGACCAGAATATTCTCCTTTCTTTGTTGGCCAAAGATAAAGTATAAATATAGGAAATGCCTCCCTGAAGCAGCAATTCACTATGTAAATAACTCTCCTGTCTTAGGGTGATCGAGCCAATTCCCTTCTCTAGAACAGGAACATTCTAGTAAAGTGATCATGTTCTAAAAAAGATAAACTCTTAGCATTAGCACATGAATGGCTGTGGTAAACTGGAGCCTATTGCTAAAGATTAAATATGAGAATGTTTTTCAGTTCAGAGGCTCTAAATACCTTTATAATTTCATGTGGATATACAGGATCGTGTGGCTGCTAGAAGAGAGCTATATAATTTAGTGATATATAAATTGTCCTACTTAGGACAATTTATATATCACTAATATATATCACTAATATATATCACTAATATCACATAGCTGCTCTATGACCGACCCCCCTCCCTCCCACCAATGTACGTGGATGTGTACGTGGGAACCAGAGCTTCAGCCCCACCAGCCTGGTGTAGACCAGCTAAGAACCAGTGAGGGAGAAAGGTGCTTGCTCTGACTGGTTCTGTGCTGCAGCCACAGAGTACAGCTCAGCTCCTGCACATGGTGGTTCCCGTCCTTGAACTTTTGCTTCTGTAGATGTTAGACATCTGTGTGTTATGACTTCCTTTCAAGCAGATAATGCCATAATTATTTATTGCTTTCTAATGGCTTTGCTAATCTTGTAGCCTCAGACCAGCTCTTGAACTTCCTCCATCACTGAGGCCAACCAGATGGAGGTTGCTACCAATTGTGGTTTGTCTAACTTGTCAGGTTCTGTCCTGGTGTGTTTCAGAAAAATGGGTATATTTGTTATCCAGGTCAAACCAGGTGAATCCCATCACCTTATGCTGCAAGCAAGCAACAGTAGTCCATTAATCTGTGTTTCTGCTGGGTAGTATGACACCTGGAAAAGGTTTAAACCAATTGTCTGCAAAGTCTCCAGGCTGTTGCTCTGGAACCTTTTGCCTGCTTGGCCTGTGGGTTATTTAAAATTGCTGATGGTCAGATAAGAAAATCAATTTAGAATTGAGCCATGGGATTGATGGAAAAGCCTACAAATCAATATCTTGGATGTTTGGTTTGTAAGCCCAAGTCTTCTAAGATGTCTCCATGGAAAGCTTAGGAAACGGGGGCTGCCTTTCAATGATCTTTATCACCTTTTTAAGCTTTCTTGACATGAGAGGGAGTTGTATGATTTGCAGCTATTCCCAATATTGTATTTCTATGAGTCATTTCTAGGAGAAGGCAAGCCAGTCCCCTACCCCCTGAAGTGCAGTGTCCTCACTACAGAAGGGGCACTGCATGGGCTCCAGTGTGCAGCTTCCTTCCAACAGGAGGAACAACTTTTCTTACACGAGCCAATTGTCAGAGATTGGATTAGATCAATGTCTAAAGACATCTTGGAGTGCCAGTGCCAGTGCCGATGTCCATGTCCGTGTCCATGTCTGTGTCTGTGTCTGTAACCATGTCTGTGTCTGTGTCTGTGTCCGTGTCACTGTTTGTGTCCATGTCTGTGTCCATGTCCGTGTCTATGTCCGTGTCTGTGTCTGTGCCCGTATCTCTGTCTGTGTCCATGTCCGTGTGTGTCCTGGGGTCTGTGTCCGTGTCCGTGTCCATGTCCATGTCCATGTCCCTGTCTGTGTCTGTCCGTGTCCGTGTCTCTGTCCATATCCATATCCATGTCCGTGTCCGGCTGCAGGGGCGGACCAGGTTTGCATGGGTGAGGCAACGCCCTGTCCCACCCTCAGACCCCCTGCCAGTCAGAGCTATCCCCCAATCACACGCTGGGATGGTGCCAACCCAGCTTCTAATTGGTGGAGCTTTCCATCACTCACACATGTCAGTGCCAGTCCAGTTCTGATTGGCTGAGCCACAGCAGTCCCGCCTGAGGGGCAGGCCCACGGAGGTTCAAAAGGGGCTGACTGTGAGGTGGGCATTTGTCTGGATCCTGCCTTCTCTGGGGTTCCCCATGGGAATTCAGGAGTTGGTGGCTATTGCATGTGTGGTTTTCTGTACCTTTGCTTTCTTTCTGCCTCCTCCTCATTCTCTTTACATGGAACATTTTTGGGTAACTTAACTTCTCATAGGTTTAAAAGTTTCTAGGTTGAATAGACTGAGTTTATACTAACTTAAATTAATACTAACTACTGCTATAATAAGTGTTTTATATTGAATTTGGTGTTGTATTTACTCCTCTGCCATAGTTCCTTTATTTTCTATATTTTTACCAGTAAACTTTTGTGTACTTTTGACCTTTTGAGACTATCTAGTTGGGATTTCTCCTTGCACCAAATGAGAGTAAAGGAACCTTTGGTTTTAACTTCTGGGTTTATGTTCTGGAGTGTAACACCAGTACTGCCTGCTATTGCAATGCCTATAACTCCAGCTGTGGTCATGTATGGAAGTCACACCTAAAAAGAGTCTATGTTGATCACTAAGCTGCTGACTTAGACACCATTGGAGTGCTTTAGACGGCACTTAACTCCTTTTTTCAATTGCAGAATTGTGCCCCATGCAATTTCTTCTGGTTGCCAAGAGACTTTCCACTGTTACTGTGTCCTTGGATGTTATCCTGGCATGCAGAACGGATGTCTTGGGCTTTTTAGCATTGTCAGCCACAGGAACTCTTTCTTGTCTCTCAGAAGGGTGCAGGAAGGAGGTGAGGTGAAGGATTGGGGGTTGTCTGGCATTTCCAAACCTGCAGGGCATGGCTATGAAGAGAGCTCATAGAACACTGTACTTGACTACTTAGGCAGACAAAAGTCTTTGAAATCTAGGCTTGAGGTTTTTATCTTCAGTTTCAGTTTGAAAAAGGTGGCTGACTGTTTTTGTGCTTCCTGCTTCAACTGACCAGAAGATAAAAGAAGGCTGAGCATACTATTGCAAGAGGGAGAACGAGCTGTCAGAAGCACATGTATAATCCTGAAGGATGTTGAAGAGCACTTTGGCCACATGATCTGTCCATGAGGGCACTACTGTACAATGACATTAAGTGCAACAGCACTATATGGAAGGTGGTGATATGACAAGTTGTTTCTGAAGTGCTTCAAACTGTTCTTTGTTCCTTGAGTTGTTTTTAATCCCTGCAGGAAGAAAGCCTAGCTTTTCCCTGTTGCTGCAATTTTGTAAAACCGTACATAAATGTTTTCCTGTTTCTTTCATGGCCATTTTGTGCGTAATCTGCCCCAGCAGAAAAAAGCTGGATGTGCACAAGTTCTGTGCTGCTCTGTTAATGTGACTCATGTGGTATTTCAAACTAAAAATGTGATACTATTTCCATCTTTCACCAGAGTAAGAACCTGCAACTAAGCAATATATGTAGCACAGCTGCTGAACTGCAGAGTTATTGGTTATAACTTGAAAGTACACAATCTCTGAGTATTTTGTTTTACAAAGTCCCTTTTACAGTGCATCAGCTCCTGTGCACCATTCAAAAAACTGAATAGGATGCAACCATTGCTTCTGCTGAGAGGGACAGCTCTCATGGGCTGTCCTCAATGGTCCATAAGTTTTCAAAGACACACTCTTCAAGAACTGAAGCATATATGTATTAAATAAAAAATGTAAAGATTTTGAAACCTTCTGCTTTCAGTGATCCAAGATGATGTTAGCATTGAAATGTCAGTGCTATACTATCAATATGGCTTATGAATTCAAATGTTTTATATCCATGATGTTTTTTTGTTTTTCTTTTTTTTTTTTTTTTCTGGAAGATGTACTTATGATCATCTCTTTTGCATATACAATGATTTGTGTGAGTTTTTATACACCTTGTCAGGAACTAGGCTTTCTATACATTTTTGAATTGAACAATAATGGAGCTTGACAACATGTTGGAAACCAAAGTTTTATTGAGGCAGTGGGAAAGATGAGCAGTGGTGTAGCTACATGGAAACTCACCCATCCCCAACAGCAAAAACAACATCCTTAGTGATGCCATGGCTTTGGACTTCTGGGACACTTGGTGTTGGAGTCATTTGGCCACAACTGCCAGTCGTGCAAGTGACTTTTGCAGGTGAGTAGGAGTCATGCTGCCCCCTGGCTCCACTGGTGGCACTGTGATGTGAGAGAATCCTGCCTTAGATGAATCATGTGTGTGGTATCCTGCCTGTGCTGCCCAGGGCAGGGTGTTGGCAATGTGTCAGTGTGCCTGACACCGGTGGGGCCAGGGTGTCACCAGTCTGGCTGGGCTGACCTTACTGGGCAGAGCCTGCCTGTCAGGAGCAAGCCTTTCTAAATATTAAAGGAGTTTAAGTATAAGTTCTCAATTCCTTGTCAATGCTTAAGCCAGCACTTCATGAGAAACAGTGTATAGCAGAGTTGGAATAGGGCTACAACCAGGTAATCTGTTCCTTTGTAACGAGAGAGTATTTTGGGTTGGTTTTCTGTACTTGTAAATGTTTTCCTTATTTTCTCTCTACCCTTCAAGTACTGCACTTCTTTCATTCTACTGCTACCCAGGCAAGACCTTGATGAATCCTAGGATGTGCAGCTGACTTCTAGGGACTGAAACTGGAGCTTAGATAATTCTTGTCAATATTCCACGTGGAGGAATGTATTGATGTGTTTTTTTCAGACCAGCTAAAGGCAAGAGGTTTTATAAGCACTGCTAGAACAATGGGTCAAGTGAAGGATTCCCACCATAGAAAAGAACAAGCAAGTGTACCAAAAAGGACTATTAAAAAACCAGATGGTTTAAAAAACTCCTTAAACCAACTTGCTTTTGATTGCAATCCTGACTGGTTTTGAGATGCAGATGTGCTCTGATACTAAATAACTTTTCAAAGAAGCAGTAAGCATACAATATTTTGTGTTGTTTTCTTTTTTTTTAAATTAATAAATAATTTCAGAGAATCTAATACAGCCCATGCAACTCCAATGACTAATCCTATTTCTTCTGTTCCTAATGGGAACAAAACAACTGTTTTATTTGCCTTCTGTGATTTTATCTTCACATACACACTTCAGGTTGATGAGCTAGACAGCAAATATATTGTATAGTAGCTATGCTATTATGGACTGCCTTCATTTTTTTGAACACCAGAAGTCTAAAAGTCTGTAGTCTGAGCTTAGTGAGTACTTTACATTTATTCTTCTTTCTTCTACATCTTTTCATTTACTGTTCATGTAAATAGAACTCTTCCTCTCCAAAAGATACTTCATCTCACTTGCTTTTATAAATCTACCTCAGGATGAAGTGGAGAGAGATTTTATAAAAGATGTTTAAATCACTAAAAAAAAATTACTGGTGATCTACAGCAGGTGTTTACCACAAAAGCACTTTTAATATTCCATGTGGTAGGCTTATGGTTAGTTTGGAGCAGCTGTGTACTGTCCCTGAATCCACTGCATAATAGCTTCCCTAACTCCAAGTTAAGTTAATTCACTGACATACTCTGGTTAAACTGACATTTAGGATTAGGTTGAAAAGAATTTAAGGTAACCAACTTGCCATTACGCTTGCAAAACACTTGTAAAATAAAGATGTGCACATTTTTAGGAAATATCAAAAACTTGAAAAATAACAAACTCAGTCATGATTTATAAAATCATATTTATTAGTTCTAAAAGTGAAAGTGAAAAAAAGAGCTTTATGTATTCATTCCACCCTCACCAGAATAAAAATAATCAGGTGTTAATTTGGATGTGAGAAATGTTTTCAGTTCTGCTTCAGAAAGTATTATTAAAACTTGATGGGAGCTAATGGCAAGCACAGGCAGCAAGTATTAATAATGCTGGAGACCCAGTGTAATCAAGTTGTAATAACTGCTTCCACAGGGATGTTTTTGCCTTCTCTGCAGGGTTCAATTTTCTATCACAGACAGGAGGAGAGCATCTGAGCAATAGGAAAGATCAGCCTCCCAGGCATGACAGCTGTGTCTGCTCCTACTTTCAAGTTATGCTCTTTCCTCTTTTTCTGGTGACACATGTCAGATGGATTAATGACAAGTACTAGGCCTCCAGTAATAAGGAAACACTTTTGTTTTTTTAAGATCTCCATTTGCTTTAGTGCAGATATGTGTGCTTAGTGTGACCCTGGCATGGAGTTGAGTGACCATAATCATGCCAGGGATTAATTCACATTGCAGATAACAATTTTAGATAGATTCAGTAATCTGGGCCAGTAGCTTGAAAACCCTAATTGGTAAAAAAACACCCCAACTTTTCAAGGGCAAGATCTTGTATATAAGTACAAAAGCAGTCAGACATTTGTAACTTTCTATTACCCTGAGGGTTTGGAACACCTATAGAGAATTCTGTCACTTTGCAAGCCTCTAAGAGCAGGAACAAGAAATTGCTCTTATCAGGCTGGATCAGGGAGACTTATCACTTCAAAGGATGAATATTCTTGATGCTTCCTGAGGTTCATGTTCATATTTCCATGAGCACTTACTGCCTCCTGCACAGGAGAGAGTTACCAGTTCTGCAGTCTGGATCAGAAGTGAATTATAGGGTACTCTCTGAGACCTCATATGAGAAAGCTATGAAAGCACACAGATAAAGGAACATCCTGGATTTTACTTAGATGAAAGATGCTTACATCCTTTCAGATTGTGAACCTACATAACTCAGAGTATGGGAGAAGACTCAGTTGTTGTGGTACCTGGAAGAATATGCACCGTCCCTCATCTTCTGTGTAAATTACCTGTATTGTTGGTTTTTCCAGTTTTAGAGCCTTTGGGAATTGCTTTAATTCTCAGGAAAAAGAGTAAAGAAGTGGAGAATGATGTGACAAGATACAAATAATTCCAATTAGTGGCACAAACTACTGAGTGATTTGGTCACTGAACTATGTGGCTTATTTGAGAGGTAATTTGATTTGTGTACTGCTTTAAGGGTTCTCCCCATCCTCTTTTTTGATTTTTTTTTTCCCCACCAGAAATTGCTCTTTCAGAATGTCCATTTCCAGAGGCAGGAGTGGTATGTTAGTCTATTTCTAAGAATAATTTTTATAGAGGGGAAGAAGTCCCTTAAAAGGACAGGAAGAAAGAATACTGATGTGGCAGTGTAGTATCTTAGATTAATTCTCAGTTAATGGTGTTCAGGATTCACCTGTTGGCTATTTCAATTTGCTACAACACCTGACAGGTTGGGAGCTGGGCTCAGGCTTCTTAAACCCTTTCTTAACTCAAAGAAGCAGACAGTCCCTGCTAAAGTCAGTCTGGTAACAGTATTGTCAGTTTCTCTCAGGTGTGAGGCCCCTTCAGGTGTACCAAAGTAGTTTGGGTAAACTGAGGGTATAAAGAAAAGCTGTAAACCTGGTCTGACGTTCTGCTTTCCACAGCAGACTGAAAGACTGCTAAGAATGGAAGGTCCTTGCTGGTGGCAGGGAGGTCTTACACAAGGGGAGTTAATGTCAATGTCGGGCACAGGCACTTGGTTAGACAAATCTTCATAAATGAAGGAGATATAAAGGAAAAAAAAAAAAAGTGTTTCAATCTTTGGCAAAGTTTCTTTATTGTCCTTTACTTGTGCATTTGAGCCAGTATCTGGGTGTGTCACTGAAAAATAGGAAATCAACTCTTCAAACAATTTACTGGGTTACAAAGTCACCATTACTTTATTACCAGTGCTGGATGCATGGGGAGTTCTCCTCAAAGCATGCATGCCCACTAACCTAACAGACCAGGTTATATTCCTCAAAGCAATACATATTCATCATATTTCCTGAATATATGCATATATGCTAATTATTTTGGTGGACTTATTGGATATGGTTCTGGATCTTTTGATGAATGTTACCTCCTTGAGAGTTTGTCAATTATGTGATCAGGGCATAATGTACTTCTCTTACTATTCTTTGCTCTGACATACCATCCTCGATCTCAAAACTAAGAAATCTGCTGATATGAATCACTAATATAAATAGATAAGGAAGCACTAGCTGGCACAAGACTTATTAGTCAGAGATAAAGGGAGTTAACACAAGGCCACATTAATCTCTGGTATTTGTACTAATCACTGTATGGTACAAAAGTAAGCATTAACCATGAATACAGGGATCATACACTAATGTGCTAAAGTTGAAAGAATTTTCCAGCATCTTCACCCAGTGCTGTGTAGACTTCTTAAATTTGTTTGGTGACAGGTGTAGATCTGCCAAGTGGAATTTCGTCATTTCCAGCATCTATTTTTCACTTTGTGTCTTGAAACACATCTGAGGCTATTGCGTTACTCATCAGATCTAACTGAAACTTTAGAAGCTTTATTTCCAACAGATTTGGTTGTTCAGTGCTGCATGTTAGAAGTTTTTTTTTTTTTAAGTAACTAAAAGGGGATTTTAACTTCAATCAAGATGCAAATCACTGAAAAAAAAATATCACACATTTCAACTTATTAGGGAGTTCTGGGTGATCTGATACCTGAATTGTTTGGTCTAGAAAAGATAAAATCTATCAGTATCAATGATCAAATTTGAAGAAAGGCGGGGGGAAGTCACATTCTGTAGTAATGTGGTTTTATTAAGCTGTCATGCTTAAAAGCAGATGCTGACAAGCAGGATGGGGTGGTGGGAAAGCAATGTGGCTTGGAATAAATTTCCTTCATTCCAGAAGTTACATCACTTCGCCCAGCAGTCTCCCAGAATTTTATTCTTTCTTCCTTTTTTCTGCCCTCTAACATAGCATGTATATGTAATAACTCTCATTGCTATTAATTGTTCATGCTTTTGTAACTTTCTGGCTGGCAAATGCTTCATTATCACCTCAGCAGCATTGTGAATCAGCAGGATACCAGCCATTAGTGCATAGTGTAAAGGAGTAGCTGCTGTTGTAGTAAATGTCACAGAAACCTAATCACAAGGTGACTGCTCTGCTGTAAGTAAAAGTCTCTGATCAGTGATATCCAGTGCTTTTATCAGAAATTTATGTTTTCATTTCAGTTCCACTAAGACATTTAGAAACATACTAGATTGTACCAGTGACAGAAGGATTTGAGTTCTGTATCTTTTCAGGGATTGCAATGAATATGTTTTTACAAGTGCTGATTTCTCTATGCTTTTTCCTTCCTACATAGTGCTCCCCTTTGTTATTGCTTTTATTAATAATAATATTTTACTTTGAATTTAGAATTAATATTTTAATTTGCTATTTATATCAACTAGTCTTGTACAGTCTCAGACAATTTATACTTACATAATTTGGTTGTGGACATGTGTGTGCTGCTGCTTCAGTAGGCATCACTGTTATGCTTTGTATTTAGCATATGCCTTGCATAGTACATGATGTGGCCATAGAAGAGTCCCACCAGGCTCTTGAGAGGTCATAGAATCAAAGAATATGCTGCACTGGAAGGGACCCATAAGGATCATTGAGCCCAGCTCTTGGCTCTGTGCAGGATACCTCAAGGACACACCACATGGCCAAGAGCATTGTCCAAATGCTTCCTGAGCTCTGTCAGGCTTGGTGCTGTGACAAATCCCCTGAGGAGCCTGTTCCAGTGTCCAAACACGCTCTGGGTGAAGAGCCTTTATTCTAATATCCAACCTAATTTCCCCTGACACAACTGAGGCCATTCCCTTGGGTCCTGTCAGTAGTCATGAGAGTGAAGAGATTTGTGTCTGTCCTTCGGCTTGCACTTGTGAGGAAATTGTAACTGCAATGAGGTCTCCCCTCAGTCTCCTTCAGGCTGAACAGACCAAGTGACCTCAGCTGTTCCTTCTATGGCTTCCCCTCAAGGCCTTTCACCACTCTCATGGCTTCCTGTTGACTTTCTAGTACCTTAGGGTCTTCTTTATATTGTGGTTCTCAAACCTGCGCACGATATTCAAGGTGAGGCCACTCAAGGGCAGAGCAGAGCAGAGCAGAACAATCCCCTCCCTTGCCTGGCTGGTGATGCTGGGCCTGATGTGCTTTAGGATTTGATTGGTCCTTCTTGCTGCAAGGGCACACTGTCATTTTCCCATCAGACACGGAATTCTGTTCTGGTATTTGGCAAGGAGGGAATGTATCAAGCTCTCCTTTGCACTGGGACACTTGTAACTGGTTCTGTTGGTGCCCCATGGTGGAATATCTGGAAAGAAATCCTTAAGCAGGGAACACCAAGAATCCTGTGTGTGATCTGAGCCTGCCTACTCCCTCCCACCAACATCTGCAGTTGTCCATGAATAATCTCTTTTTACAGTTTTTATCACAGTGGCCTGAGCCTACTCTTTACCCAAACATCCTTCTCTTTTTGTAATTTCTGCTGCAATGTGCAAAAAGTAAGTAAATAATATTGCTTGGATACTGAAAATATTGCCTAGTCACCTTATAGGTTATCTTGATTTTTCTCTCTGAACATAATACAGAAAATGAAAAAAATCACTTTGAAGCATCTGTTTCCTTCTTCCATTTACAATGCCTCTAGAAATAGTGTTAGCTCATCTTTATAAGGCTGCTATGCCAATGTATTCCTCTCTAATATCTGTGACTCTTGATAGTGAGACTTGAAATCAGAGTGGCTAAATGGTGCCATGCTTGTACAGGCTCTAAAAGCAGGTGTTAAAGTGCAGCCTAACAGTCACCTTTAGTTCCCTTCTGTGTTTCCCCTTTGGGAAGGCTGGCTAGCAGAGAGAGTACAGGAGCTGGCTGTGATTCCTTTGCTCCCATTTTTGGATTGCTGGTGAAAGTCTCTTGCCTATGGAGTGACCATCTGTGACTCTTTGGAATGGTGGGATGTTGGCAGATGTTTATCTCCCTATCTTGTCTGTGAAGGCGAGTTGGTCCAGAATAGGCTTTCTGTGCATTTGTAGCAGGGTGGGCTGTGTTGCTCCATGGCCAAGTGCAGAGTCCTTGGTGGGTGTGCAGTTGTGTGTTTGTGGGAGTTTGAGGTGAGCAAGGAAGGTGATACTTGTGCTGGGCATTGCATGCTCCATAAATGCAGATATCAGTATAGAAATCTCTCCCTAATGCTCCTGCAATCTGGGAAGCAAGTAAACTTCTCCAATACAGTAATAAAGACAGTAGGTATCACTGCCAGGCATCTTCCCCTGAGGTAGCCAGACATCTCTGGTTGTGATTAAAATTCTGGGTTTTCAGAGTTGTCTTGCAGATAAGTGAGTCAATAGACCTCAAGCTGACTCGTAGTTGGGTAGGTTTCAAAGGTGTTCTTGCAGGCAGATAGAGTCTTTGAGAGTGTATTTTCTCCTTGTGCCCTGCTACTGTCCTGTGTCTGTGCAGTGCAGAGATAGGGGATGCTGGATGAGTGTTGTGAAGGGTCTTTCAAAGAGCTCCCTGCCTGGGCTGCTCACTGATTGCTATCAGTAACCTTCCCTGCCACTCCTCTTTGTTGTGTGTGTTCCATTTGCAGTTCTGTACAGTGGAGAGCTGTTTCCTCTGCACTCAAATGTAGTTTGACCTTTGTGGCAGAGGGCTGGAGCAATCAACTTACAATATAGGACATAATTGTGTACTCTGAATTGACCAGATACACAACAGGCTCAGCCTTACTGAACTACCTTTTATATCTTTTTTTTCCTTACCACCTACAGCAACCACTATTATTTCATCACTGATTGTGCATTCTCATGGTGTGCTCTCTCACCAGAACTGAGGAGCAGTACATTTTCCACTGTGTGGGTGACAGCGGTCACTTGGCATCTTGATAATGGAGTTGAGATGCCCCTACTTCCCTGGCAGCATACTAGAGTATGACCTTTAAAAGAAAAATGGGATATTTTTTCCTAGGCTTTGTTTTGTAAAAATCACCTATAACTGGTCTGTGGAATATTTCTAATTAGGTGCTTGAGGATGCTAAAAATTATGATAGCATCGAGAAGATGCAAAAGAAATCGAGACCGCAGGGTAATGTAGGAGGAGAGACTCCAGCAGAAGGTGAGGAAGATGATGAGGGGACTGGAGCCTCCCAGGCTGAGTGAGCTGAGCCTGTTCAGCCTTCAGAAGAGACAACAGAGAGGGAACTTCATCAATGTCTGCAAGTATCTGAAGGGAGGGTGCATAGAGGCTGGAGCTTGCTCTTCTTGATAGTGCCAAGTAATGGGACAAGAGGCAGGAGGCAAAAAGGGGTGATCAGGAAGCTCCACTTGAAGGAAGAACTTTACTGTGTGGGTGACCCAGCGCTAGAACAGATTTCCCAGAGAGGCTGTGGAGACTCCCTCACTGGAGATATTCAAGAACCATCTGGACACAATGCTGTGCTGTGTTCTCTGGGATGTAGTAGTTGGACCAGATGACACACTGCGGTCCCTTCCAACCTGACCCATTCTGTGATTGTGTGATGTGGTGGTGCATCCCTTTCCCCTCACCTCTTCAGGATGCTTGGAAATGCTTGTTAGGTCTCAGCATTGATGAACAGAACCTGGGCTCAGGTGTAGAACAGGACCTGGGCTCAGCTGATCATTTCTGATCAGAAATGCTATCTGCTCCCCTGAACCTTTGCTGTCCAGCGAGCTACTGGTTTTTTAACAAACAGCCTTGGAAACTAATTTTTTGCCAAGATAGCAACCCAAGTGGAACAATAGTTTTGTTATTGAACTTTCTTTGAAAGTTAACAACCTGAATTGCAGACAGGATGGAAAATTACTGTGACCAAAGTAATCTCTCTTGTCACCCTATAAACAGCAATCCTAAGTGAGACCCTTTGATCTCTCCTAGTCTACAATGGGCTGTGACCAGAAATTTCCCTCTGAGTGGGGCCTCTCAGAGCCAGTGAAATTTCAAGTTTGCTATACTTGGAAGGCTGCCACCAAAGACTGCTAGCAGAGCCTGGGCTGATAGCCCCATTCCTCAATGGAGAGGATGCAAAGGCATCTGGTGTGAGTACTTCATTGACTGAAAGGGGAATTTTTCATAAGTTTACCTTCTACACACTCATTTAGGTCTGTGTGCATGCAAGTGTGAATATCCTATAGCAAATGTCCTGTGAATGTTTCTCTTCTAGATTCTGAAGTACTTTAGATTCATAGGTGGATTTTGCCTATAGGTGAGTTACTGTTGTGCTTGTAGTAAATTCTATTGAATCTTTCATTAAGATGTTTAAATTAGGCTATTGATTAAGTGCTGTTAAGTTGAAATATTAAAACCTTTAGGCCTAAACTGGGAAATCTAGGGTGTGGTTTGGCAAGGGGCTCCATTCTGAACCTTGGGACATGGTGAGAAGGTCTCCCTTATCCTTTTTATCCTTACCTTTTCCTCTCCTTACTCTTTTCCATCCCCAGGTGCATAGACTTCTTAAAGAACTATAACTTGTTTGGTGACAGGTGTAGATCTGCCAAGTGGAATTTTTTCATTCCCAGCATCTATTTTTCACTTTGTGTCTTGAAACACACCTAAGGCTGTATTGATATTTTTTGGATGATTTTAGGTTTAGATTGTTTGATTTTAGTGGAATTTTTCTGTGTGCTTTAACCATCTTGTAAGTGGTAGAGCAAACCTTGCCAAGGAACCTTTTCATGCTTTCACTTAAAAAACAAACCTGCTTTTGCTGGTGAGTGAGCCATCTAAAGCACTCATTCACAACATGTGATTCAGTAAATGGAGATGGGGTGTGGTTGAATAGCCCATTAAATACAGCGCTGTCATTGCTAGTAACAGACTGCAGGCTTTTTATTTACTTTGGAAAGCTTCTGGACTATGGCTTGCCAAGTTTAATTTGTCCAGGCACTTCTGCCCTATATTGAGTTTTATTTTAGCTTGTTTGGCTAAACCAGCAATAGTTTAACAAGCACGTAACTATTATGTAACTTGTTTAGCATTAGCTGGTGTTATACACTTGTGTAGTAATTTTGATGTCCTTCTGCAAATTACAGATAGCAATACCAAGCAGTTCTTATGTGTACAGTGAACTGTCTATGACCCTAGAATAATAATGTAGTGAATTGGAGTACAAGCAAAGGATGTAGCAGAGGCCTTGATGGTACAAGAACAGGAAAGTACCAGAGGCTATAAACAAATCACCAAGTCTGTTATAGCTCATTAAAATAACGCAATCTTGGGAGCTCAGTAAAACCATTAAGGATAACAGAATAAAACCCAAGTACTCAGTAAGTATGAAACACAGTATAGGTAGTATCTTTAGGAAAGATTTTGAATTATGGGCTGTGAAAAAATAGCAAAGTGTAGCACAAATTAACATAAAAAATTAACAGTCAAATACTTGCCACACACTGAAGTGAGGAGAAAAGAAACCCTACCATCAGTATCAGTATTCTCCTCTGCTGGTTCTCCTCCTCTTCTTGATGAGGAGGATTGGAGTAGTAATTGGTTAGTGTAACAGCAGAAATAGAAGTGTGTATGCATGTACGTGTCTAGCAATTTTAACTGTAGAATTTTGAGAATTTACCAATGGAATTTTGTTTTGTGTTCTTCCTAGCTTTTCTTGTAATGGTTATATCTGAATAACAGTAACTATTTGGTTAGAATGTTAATATTATAATTATAAACCAATAAATTACTGGTTTCACCTGAAAAAGGTGTTTCTGTGGTGCAAATAAACTGCACATGGTGTAGTGTAACATGACACAGGTTAAAATACCTTCAAACTATATCCAGAGAAGTGCTTCATATTATTGCTTCTGAGTATTACTGAGGTTAGAGATGAGGAGACAGAAGGATTTGTGCAGGTGGAGTGGCAAGGGCAGACTGGGTAGGGGTGTCAGGAAGATGTCACATGACTCTGGAGTTATGGATGAAAAGAGTGTTTAAAAATAAGCAGTCAAGCAAGATAAACATTACTGCTTAGTTTAAATGGGAGATAAACATTAAAGCAAGGAATCCATCTAGTGACATATATTCTGTTATTTATGATGTATTTTAACAGTATTGATATCTATTATCTAACTCAAATTAGTGTTAACTGTTACTAGATGGCGGTGGACAAATTGCCAGTTTTATGGATGAGAAAGTAAAAATGCTCAAACATATATCTAGTTCATAGTTGAAAAAAGACTGGCCTTATTAAAAAAGACTGGGTTATTATAATGACAACACATCCCACTCCAATAATAACTCACAAATTTGTGAAAGCACCTATGCTAAAATGAAATATTTTACAATTATCTGGTCAAGGTATTTTACTTACAGGAGTTTTAAAACAGGAGATTGAATGGTTTTTCCAATAAATCTGGAAGCTGCTGGCAAATCCAAGAGATTTAAAATGCATAGTGGAAAGCCAATATTATTTAGAAGGTTGAACAAGAGGACCCAAGATTCTGGCCCCTTGTATTGATCAGGGGTAAATGAGGTCCTAGGTGATGCACAATGTTAAAAGTACTTAATGAAGGTAATGCTAAACACTGTGTGAAATGGAGAATCTGTCAGCTTGAAACTAAGAAGCTTAGATATGAAAGAAATCAGACTCTTAATATATTTTTGTAAAATATTTAATTTCACACCATATTAATTAATGGAGTAGTGGAAAGCTGATCCCAGTAGGCTGATTTAGCATTCCTGAAGTAAATGTGTGCAATCTCAGTACATTAGGAACAATTCAAGCAACTTGGGCAGCACCTGGAGCTCCAGAGACCTTCTGACAAAAAAAGTAGGTGAGGCAGAAGGTAAGGAAATGATATGAAAAAGATGTATAACCTTAGATGAAGGAATGCTGTTTCTATTAATAAAGAGCAATGTAAGCCATGGGCACTGGGTTGTAATTGTCCAGACTATGATGCTGACATTAGGGAGTTCTTAGAGACTGCAGTATAGATGCACACAGTCCCCAGGAATAGAAATGCATCATATTGATGGCAATTGCAAAAAGAAATCATAATGAATATACCTTTTTGTGCCTGTAACATACAAAGATTAGTGTAGAATTTTGTATTGCCAAGACCTCAAAAGAGGTTTCATTTTTCAGTAGCTACTCAGATTCCTGTTGCACAGTAGTTGCAGGACTGGAGGTTTTTGTCTAGCTCTGCTGTTCAGAAAAATTTCTGAAAATTGATATTGTGCCAGCAGTTGCCTTTTACTATGATACAGACATTATTTTTTAAATTTTTTTCTGAACGACTTGGTGCTCCTCATTAAGCTCATTAATTGTGGTCAGTCAGCATGGGATGATAAATGCAGTGGTATGAGCCCTTGCTTTGAAATCATGCTCCTTGTCACACTTATGAATTCAGAAATGGTTGTCTAATGCTTCTCCGGCCAAGTTGTGTTTCATGATCACCTTTTTTTTCATATGGGTTGCTATTTTTGCTTTAAATGAGATTATAGAATGCTGTGTGCCCACCCACATGCTTATCATGCACAGTTAAGAAGAGACAGTAAGACAAAGATTCATCTGGTAAAGACAAGTCATTTCAATAAGGAGTTCTCAGCCACCACTGACTTCCAGAGCAATGTATTACATTTGGGTCTTGTTTTTTTCTCTGACTGAGCATGCATTAGAAATTTTGATAAGTGAGTGTAAGGGGTGCACCTTTGAATGTAAGGGGTGCACCTTTGAAGAGAATCAACCTTACCTTACTTTGGTAAGGTATTCATGATCTTAATCTGAAGCAAGACCTGCATGTTTTATTACATGTAGGAAGTTATAATGGTCCAAGCCTGCATAATTGGCTGATGGCTATAAAAAGGTGTGTTTAAGGCATTTCCTTCTTTTCCAGCTGCACTGACTATCAAAGATAAAGTTTGCTCTTGTGTGGGTGAAGAAATCAGAATAAATATTTACTGTGTCTTCTGGTAAATTGTGCACTGGAATCAGCTCTAGTTGTCAGGCTGAACATTGAAGAAGCAATGTCCTCTAATACAGTGCTGCAAACATGTTCCTCAGCATCCCTCAAAGTACAATCTGAGGTACAGCTGACAAGGAGTCAGAGTGCCTTTCTGTTACATCTGCAGCCTCCTTTACTTGGCACAGCTTCCTGGAAATCAGAGTCTGATGTCTGATACAGATGGGAAGATGCTTTGTATTTGTTACTCCAGCAAAGAAGGTTAACATCTGCCATGAATAAATCCAGAGCATTTGTTGTTTTGTTGGTGCTGCTGTTTTTGCCTCCTGTTGGCATTATCTGAGATAGTAAATCATACAATGTCAGCTGTTTCAGTATTACATCTATCACCTACTGACTGTTGAATGGCAGCAGCTTGTTGCTGAAAAGAAAGTTGCAGCTCTTTCATGATCATATTGACATTGGGAAGGGTATCACCTTTCATAATCTTCCTGTGCTCTTCATTTATCATGCTAAGAGATGAGTGTGACAGTGCAATGATATGAGCTACCTCTTGGACCAGAAGATGCCATGTGGTGCACTAATTTGCTCCCAGGGAATATTGTTCAAGGCATATATTCCCTGTGGCATTTCATGTCACTGTATTCCAGTGCATGGTCACCATGACTAAAATGTCTTAGTCCTGCATAACAAGCACTCTTGATTCTACTGTATTGCCAGGTATTAGGACTAGCTAATACCTGTGTCCTTTGAGGCTATAAAAAATCAGAAACTTGCCTTGTTTAAGGAAACATGTTTAAGTGTTTATTTGGTGAGGAACATGATTGTACGTGATGATATTTTAATACAAAAAATGTTACTGCAGCTAAAATATAAAGACTATATGCCTTACTATATATTACCTATCAAGTAAGTCAGGTTTGATGCTAGGCTGGGGTTATATTACTGTTTATTGAAGAAAAATTAGCTAAATTCAATAAAGGTTTCAAAAGGTAAGAAATATAGGCTTGTCTTGGAATAAGTCAGCTAGCCTTAGTTTGAAAAATTTCTGATTACATTATTAGTGAAGGACAAAACCTCCACAAGCCAGAAATATTTTCTACATCTCCAACCCTACTAAAACTCTAAAAAGAATTGATATCAAGTATGTGTGATTACTTGTTCAAAACCTGCTATCCTTTTGAGAAGGCAAATATATTATAGTCTGTAACAAGATCTAGTGTAAAAAATTACAACTAGAGAAGCAAAAGAAGAATTAATTATTCAGCAAAACCCAAATTAAATTCAAGGTTGTAACTAGTTTCATCAAGTTTCTTCTAATCTAAAGATAGAAAGATGCTTGTTAATGGGTTTTTTTTTTTGGTTTTTGTTTGTTGGGTTTTGTTTTCTTCTATATTCACAGTGTTTTCCTAATGTGGCTTAGTTCTTTATATAAATCAGACTTGTAGACATGTAAAACACATATTTGAAAAGTCACGTTTTCTATGATAATGTAGAAGTGTTTTGATTTATATTTTCTATCAAAGTTCATCTTTGTGCTGTGTTTTTTTTCCTTTAGGTTGGAGTCTGGTCACAAATGCAACAGGTTTCTTTTATAAATATTTATATTTTTACATTTTACGTGTATGGGAGATGTATGTTAATTTTTCTCTAGGCATCAGCTTACCATCCCGTTTTCTGTATGTCTGTACATAGTAATGAGGGAAAAAATAGAAAAATTAACTCACTAAATGGTATGCATGTAAGTTACTAACTTCCTTTGTATTTTTCCAGTCTGATGATTATTTTAACAAAGAAGCAATTTTACTTTGCTCTATCACTGCACCTTGCAGATACCTTCTTTACTTACTTGAATAAAGGAAAAAAAAATTATTTTGTGTATGTTTTACAGTTATAGTAAAAATATGTTGCAATGCAAAGTATCTACATTGAGCTAATATGTTTAGAAAATAGACACCATCCCTTTTTTGGCCCTCACATTCAGGGTGAATTTCTATGAATGTCACATATGAAAAGACCTTTTAGGTTTTTTTCTAGCATCCTGGATGACAAACGCTGCACTTACATCTGGAGAAGTGGCAAAGCCTCCCTCTCCTGTGTTCTGCAATTATTTAGCTTACTTGTTGGTATTGTCCTTCTACCATGCTGGCTTGTTTAGTTGAGTGCATAAAATGCTGTTATAACATGGAAAGTCCCTTCACAGGATTCTATCAGAAGCAGAGTTAAGTATCAAAACATACAACAGTTTGAAAAATGTAAGGTGTTAGGGCAAAAATACTATGAAAACAAAAAAAAGGCTTTTTACCCTGTTTTTATTTTTTCAAATAAAGCTACCTCATCTAAAATCTGGATAAGTGAACAGCCTATTCTACCCATATTATTCCCTATTTATCACTTGTTCTCAGAAGAATGCTGCTACATACTTGCATTTTTTTTTCTATGTACTAGATTAAAGATAGTCTTTCCTGTCTGAAAGCTATATTGGATACATACATTCTGTGAGAAACTAAAATGAGTGTTTATGAAATAATGGTCACTTAAGCATCTGGTTTTGTGTAATTGGTTTCATTAAGCATTCCAAATTAGTTTACTACTCCAGTGAAACTCTACTAAAAATGTGTTATGAGTAATCTCCTCACTTAAGTTTTCAATGTGAAAAATCCCCAAACCTATAAAAGAGAGGGGAGCCTTTACTAGGGGAAGAAAGGAGTCTGATTTTTTTTTTAGATTTATTTTATAGTTTTTAAGTTAATTGTATTACATTATCAAGTTTTTTAGCTTTGAGACTGTTTTAGAAGAACAAGGAGAAATAAAGAAGGCAGGAGGACAGTTAAAGATTTAAAAGCCAACTGTTGTACAAAACTGTCTACTCATGCTGAAAATAACTACTTTGTTTTGAAATTTGTGATCAATACTATCCTATATATCTTGTAGTTGGTCCCACAACAAGTCTCCTCCACTGACGTTATCTCTTAATTATAACAGAAAAAAAAAGTGGAATAACAGGCACGTTTTAAGTGATTGAGTTCCTTTTCTTGAACGCTTTATTCTAGATAAATGAAAGCTATTAGTTTTTTTCAGGAATAATTACATGTCAGGGACAGAAGAATTTGTAGCAGTCTGTCACTAATCCTTTGTCTCTGAATCAATAGAAATGTTGCTAGAATCTGTGAATTTTCATAGGAAGGGCCACAGTCATGGGAAGAGAGAATTGAATCTGAGATTTCTGGCGCTACATCTTGAGCTAACTGTATTTGTGTGGACATATGATTAAGCTTGTGATTTCTATGGTTCACCATGGCATGACAGAAAATACTCCAGATCTGTTTCTGTGGCCATGGTAGTAATTTCAGTAGTGCTTAGATCCCAGTTTTAATGTCTTGATATGTCCAGAATAACTGGGAGATATGCCAATCACTGTTGCCATCCCAGCAAAGCCTAGGCAATGCTTCTGCGGTGTTCCCTAACTTGGATACATTTTTCAGTTTGAAGATATTTTGCTTTACATGCAGGCTTTTGATATCAATGCTTAATCATCAGATTTATATATTTTTTTCCCCTTGAATACATCTAGATAATCTCAGAATCTTAGGAGTTCTTACAAGGCTGCTATTTTGCTATCCATGGGGCGATTTTCAGAGGATTCCTGTGCACATAAGCAAGCACCTGGAATTTAGCTGAATGCTAATTTAGTGTTATAGATTATAAGCTTCTGTTAGCCATTTGCCACCTTCTCTTGAAGGCCTTTAGAGAAAGATTTTGAGATGAAGAAGCCTAGACTGATGAAATAATAGTGCCATTTTTGCACTGGTGTGTGCTTTAGCAATGGAATTGTGGCAAATGGACAGTGGCAAAATGAACTGACAATTAACAACCAACTCTTATATGTTTACTGTAGGAGTTTCCAAAACTGTGACTGATTTGGTGCACCTTGTCTGGGTAAAGAGTAATCTTAATATAATACCTGGATTTCAGGGACTACTTTATCCAGCTGAGCAAGGGCAGCTGATGGCTCCATATGCCAAATAATTGTCTGCTGAGGAGTTTTCCAGAATATGCCAACAGAAGATTACATTTTCCCCGAGCTCCACCTGGCTGTTTTCCCTGCCTGCAAGCTGAATCTCTGCCATGCTCTTCTTTGCTTTCCTTTGCATGAACATTCTCACAGGATGTGTTGGTAACCAGTGGGTGACCAGTGGCTGTGGTCTTAGACAGGGTGAATAAGAAGCACATACAGAGAACATTTCACCAGTGGGTTGCAGCAAGACACCTTGCACACACAGTACAGCTGGTCTCCTCAATTGCTGTGCCAGAGACACTGCAAACCATTGATCCAAATTCTCCCCAGACATAATAGGTAATATTAACAATTTACAGTCCTTGGGTAGGCAGATACAAAAAAAAAAAACAAAACCCAGAAAATCAAACAAACCAAACTGTTCATGATAAGGAAAGATAACTGTTCCTCTTTGCTAGTAGCAGTTTCTCCCAGAACACTTAAGTATTCAAATAAGTACAAAAGTAAGTTTTGTTTGGTGGCTTCTGAGCTTTATTGGAGTGGTACTAAAGTAAAAGAAAGGTGAATTTTTTGAAAGAGGAGAAGCTAATATGAGTAATGTCCTTCAGATAATCCAGTAGACAAAGACTGAACCAAAGGGAATTATTTCATCAGTTAGTTTACAGTAGGTGAAACTGCTGAAAGTAAAATGTACAGTGTTGTATATCAAACCCCCACAATTCTCACTGTTGAAAATACTGAGCTGGATTTAAATTCATTCTTGAGAACTTAATGTGTCTCTGTGAGAAAACTTGAATGACTCTGGAAGGAATGTTACTAAAAATCAATGCAAATCATTGCTGATTGCAGGGTATTTCACATATGTAGTCATTATGTCTCTCACATTTCCATCTGTTGTTTGTTTAACGTGGCCTGTTGTGTTGGTGCTATGAGATTAGCAGGTTGACGAAAATGTTAATGTGAGCTCTAACAGAGCCCTGAGAAAAAGTGGAAGCAGCATGTCTGGATGTGAGAAGCCTATTATGAAAAATTTACAAATGCTGAAGGAAGCATTGATTGCCTTCAGCTTGCAAAGTCTTGATTAGACAAAGACTACACAAGCATCCATCATCCACAAAAAGGGTGCTGGGCAGCTAGACATTTAATCTGCCATTTGCATCTACCTGCCAAACTTCCCTTTCTCACCTGTTCAGAGAAAACATAGTGCAGAAACATTCTGCTGACATATAACAGTAATAGCCCTACCCATTCTTCTGTAGTGCAGACTGGAATGGGGATCCAGGGAACTACAGGCCTGTCAGTCTGACCTCTTCATGGAGAAGTTCATCTTGAATGGCATCATGCAGCACATCTGGGACATCCAGGGCATCAGGCCCAGCTAGCAAGGGTTTACAAAACATCCTGCTTGATCAGCCTGATCTCCTTCTATGACAAGGTGACCCACTTAGTGGATGAGAGAAGGGCTGTGGAGATCTGCCTGAACCTTAGTAAAGCCTTTGGCACTGTCTCCCACAGCATTCTCCTGGAGAAACTGGCTGCTCATGGCTTGGAGAAGTGAAGTGTCAGTGGGTAAAAGCTGGCTGGATGGCTGCGCCCAGAGAGTGCTGGTAAATGGAGTTATATCCAGCTGGCAGCCGGTCACAAGAAGTGTTCTTCCGCACTCAGGATTGGGCCTGGCCTGTTTCACATCCTTATCAATCATCTGCATGAGAGGACTGGGTGCAGCCTCAGTCAGTTTGCAGATGACACCAAACTGGGTGGGAGTGTTGATCACCTGGAGGGTAGGAAGACTCTGCAGAGGGATCTGGACAGGCTGAGTTGATGAGCCAAGGCCAGTTGTATGAGGCTCAACAATACCAAGTGCCAGGTCCTGCCCTTGGATCACAGTGAGCCCCTGCAGTGCTGCAGGCTGGGGACAGAGTGTCTGGAAAGCTGCCCTGTGGAAAAGGACCTGAGGGTGCTGGTCGACATCAGCTGAAGCCAATGACATGTGTGTCCAGGTGGCCAAGAAGGCCAGTGGCATCCTGGCCTGTATCAGCAATAGCGTGGCCAGCAGGACCAGGGCAGGGATTGTCCCCCTGTACTCAGCACTGGTGAGGCTGCACCTCAAGTGCTGTGTTCAGTTCTGGGCTTATCACTAGAAGAAATTGAGGGGCTGCAGAATGTCCAGAGAAGGGCAATGGAGCTGGTGAAGGGTCTGGAGCACAAGTCCTCCGAGGAGCAGCTGATGGAGCTGGGATTGTTTAGTCTGGAGAAAACAAAAAAGTTTTCCCAATAAAGGGAAAACTTTATTGCTCCCTATAACTACCTGAAACAAATTACAAGCAACAGAATAAGAAGAAACCTTCTGAAGTTGTGCAAGCAGGGGAGTAGATTGGATATCGGGGGAAAATTCTTCACCAAAATGGTTGTCAAGCAGTGGCTTGCCAGGCTGCCCTGGGAAATGGTGCTGTCACCATCTCTCGTAGTATTTAAAAGACATGTAGATGTGGCATTTAGGAACATGGTTTTACTTAAGGAACTTAAAGGTCTTTTCTAACCTAAACAATTATATGCTACTACCATTCTGTGATTTTGTTTTGTTCTTCTAGAATTTTTTTTTCTATCTAAGGACAAGGAGAAGCCCTAAAATGAATGAACCCCAAAATATCATTTGTAGTTGGCAACTATAGGGAGCTCTGAGAGAAATGGAGAATGGACCTGGGCTATTGATGGAACCACAGAGAAGAATAATGGGATATACCCTGAGCAAATATGATTGATGTGTATCCTGCCTTCTTTTTCAGTAGCTCTTGTGAGGTAACTTTTTTTTCCTGATTTCTAACCCACTGTAAAATTGCCTTTTTTACATCTATGTAGTTCATTCAAGGAGCAGTGCCCACTGACAGCTGTGATTTATCAAAGCATGAAAGTACTTTGATGCTATAAGCAGAATGTGAGCTAATTGATGTAAAATTTAAGAAGAAAATAGTCACTTAGGGACTGCAGGGAATGCAATTTATGAAAAGGTAGAATCACAGTTCTGCTTTGATTTAGGTCCCTGTCTTCAGCAAGATTGCCTTTCATTTGTTGAAGTGAGGTCGTACAAAATTCTAGTTTGCCTTTTCTTAACTGATGATGTGCTTTTCTTGCTGCAAAATTTTAAAGATAATAATGTAATGCCCTCTTTACTTTTAACCAAACCAGCAGCTTGTTCTTTTACCTTGGTTATTTCCATTTCTTCCTTGCAAAACATCTTGAAAGAAGTAACAGACATTTTTGACCACTGTCTTAGTTTGAAGATATATTCCAAGGAAATGGATGGAGAATTGGAAACTTTTAGAAGTACAAGTACATGAAATTTCTAGATGCAAATAACATTTCTTTAGTAACAAAAGGAAGCAACTGGAGATAGTTCCATTTATTTGCTGATTATGAACTTGGCAATTATCCCCCCTATATTTTGCTCTGCTGTGATTAAGCCTTCTGTTGTGTCTCATGTTTTCTACTTCCCTAAACTCTGTATTTCCTTGCATAGTGATTCATATGAGGCCTTGAAAAGGTTGGGGAGGCTGGAATTTATACATCACCTGTCCTACTTGACCTTGACTAGGGTTTGCATTTTCCAGACCAGCTATTTGATTATATTCATTATGTCCTACACTCTAATCCAGAAGAGAGACCTCTCTTTTAATTATGTTAATGATGTGAATCATGCAAAATGACTACTTTTATGCTCAAGATATTTGTGATAGACACTCCTTTACATCCTATGTTCTTTTGGGAAAGGGAGGGACTAGCACTCAGGGACTGAAGCTTCTGTATTCCTGGGTGCCCAGAGCAGTTCCTTATTCCCAGAGCTGGATGTGAAAATGCCTTAGCACACTTTCCATTTGCTGCCTGTCATCTCACAAATACCACTATACTTCTTCAGTTCCTAGCCAAATACATGCTTTCTGACAAGTCTAAATTTTTACTGAAATATTAAATGAAACCTTTACTTTAGACTTCTATATCTGTGTTGCTGCAATTATTTTAATGTAAAGAAAAGGAAAGGCAAAGGTCAGAAAAACAGTAATGATAGTGGCTAGCAGATTAAGGTATAAAATGGTCTGTGAAGACTCTCTTAAGTGAGAGATGCAAAGGATATGAATAACAAGGTATTGCTGAAATAGTCTAGTTAAAACCTCTTCCTGCCACCACATCCTGCTGTCACTGATGCCCAGTGGTTTAATCAGTTCTGGAAAGGTGTTAGAAGTGTGTTGGTTTCTTTGGTGTGCTGAAGCAATGTTCAGCTCTATAATCTTAAAAAAAATATTAAACAACAGAATTCTGTTCTTCTGTAAGTATCTCTATATCTCTGCTAATCAGTGTAATGTTGGCTAGCAAAGAAAGGAGAGATGAATGCTTAGATCTGCAATGCTACATGGTAGTGATTAAATAGGAATGATTTAAAGAAAATATTATGTACAACTAGAGGGAGCAAGAAGTGACTAAAGCTGAGCAGATGTAGAGATTTTCCTATTTTCTTCCTGCAGATTGTGTGAGAGGAGACCTGGATCCAAAGTAGGATTCTGACCTGATCTGTGCAATGTGACAGGTTAGGTCCTACAGTCTCATCCATCATCTCTCCATGGGTGCAGTGCCTGTGCTGAATTCAGTCTCAACAACTATAGATTTTATATATGGATCTAAGACACTTCTGAACATTTTCATGATTACAAAGTCACACTAAATCATTACATCAAAAATTAGATTCAGGGTAATTTTATTGTTTGTTAGCATGCTTTTCTTTCTTTATTGATCTGCAGCTCTGCATTACATCTGAACTCACTATGTATGACTATTTTACATATATTATTAACAAAGAGAACACTCTGTCTGTGTTCTCTTTGTTACAACAGAATTATTTTTGTCTGGCTTCAGGTTTGCATTTCTTTAACTGACCATAGCTGAGTTGTTTATGACTGTGGACCCTCCAGTGCCAGATTGGTGCCCCACCTCTTATTGCCCCATGCTCGTACTCCCCTGTACCACATCTGGTGCCTCCACTTCTGAAAGCCTGTGCAGTCACCTCAGGCTTGTAGTTCTTGCCTCCAGGCTGCATCAAAAGAAGCATGGCCACCAGGCTGAGCAGGGTGATTCTCTTTTCTGTTCTCATGAGATCCCACCTGGACTGCTGTGTCCAGCCCAAGAAAGACTTGGACCCATTAGAACAGTTCCAGAGGAGGGTACCAAAAGTAGTCAGAAGGCTGTGATATCTCTCATGTGAGGAAAGGCTGAGAGAGCTGGAGAAGAGAAGGCTCTGGGGAGACCTTATTGTGGTCTTTCACTGTATGAAGAATGCTTATTAGAAAGATGAGACAGACTTTTTACAGGGATATGTTTAGAATGGATACAAAGAAAAAATTTTTCATTGCAAGGGTGATGAGTCTGTGGAAGTGGGTGAGAAACTGCAACAGGTTGCATGAGAAGTTGTGCCTGCCCTGTCTCTGGAGGTGTTTAAGACCAGGCTGGATGGGGCTTTGAGCAACTTGATCCATTGGAATGTGTCTCTGACCACGGCAGGAATGTTGGAAATTTAAGGTCATTTCCAATCCACGTGTTTCTGTGATTCTGTTATATTAGTCATAAATATCTATTTCTACATAGGATAAGTCTTTGTTACTTCTATGTTTTCAGAACTACAGTTGGACTCTGCACAGATAAGCAAAAGTAAACCACATTACATACAGATAACTGGCCAGTAAGGGAATTCCAGTCACAGCTAAACTGTGTAAACCAAAGTTCACACAAATCAGACTCGACCAGCCTCAGTTCTGAGGCTTTGAAAACTCCATACAAAGATTATATCCTGTTACTAGCAGTGGCAGTACCACTGCCAGAGTTACAGCTCTGCACAGCAATTAGGAGCTGTTTGGCAGCTTGTCATAGGAGTCACAAGACAAAACTAAGTTTGTGGACTCCTGAAATGTGCTAATGTTCCCACAAGGTCTGTAGCTCCTATGTGGCTTTTTACTCTGGGGTGGTTTCTGAGTATTTTCACAGGCATCAGTGGTGCAAGCAATAAGAGTTATGACATTGTAAATGGTTGATGAAATAAAATCCAGGCTTAAGCATAGCTGAGATACTCTCACTTTCACCACCTCAATTCCCAACCTGAGGCATACCCTGTCAGCTATGATTCACATTTAAAACCAGCCATATATGTAAGGTGAACAGCTCCATTTAAATTCTCCTGAAACAACAAAAAACTATTTTCATGACAGGAGTGTTTTCTTCACTTAATAATACTAGCAATCAATTTATATCTAAAAGGCTATTTGTGTTTCTAGGTGTATTCCTGCTTTTACTTCATTTTTTTCTTTCTAAACAGGAATATCCTTTAACTTCCATATTAAAGTAAACAGCCCACAGTATTTCTATTTCTTAAACACTTGATTTAGATTTATAATGTAGTATTTCCCTCTCTCTTTTCTGAACACTCATAATTGTCTCAGGAGATGGTGTAGACAGAGCTGGTATGCCAGGCTTTCCAGCAACTTTTCTGTTCTGTTTGGAGAGGTGGCAAAGTAATTCTTTTTGGTGATTTTTATGCCACTGGAAGTCCCCACACTCATGGAGAAGTTGATTTTCTGCCTTTTAGTACATTGAGATCATGATATGAAAGGGTTTGTTTGTCAAAAATTACTGCAGTCTCAGAAATTTATAATAATTCTGTGCTGTTTTTATCAAGAGCACCCTAACCCAAACTATACATTTGTCAGCAATTTTTCCCTTTTATACATGATAAAAATTGAAGTGGAATGTGAAGCAGTAGCTAAATAGCTTACATGGAAGAGAATGGGGAAGCTGATGATGTTTGGGATATTGAGTCTGGGTGGTCCAGAACAGCTCGCTGCTGAGAGCTGGGGAGGTGGGAACCAGGGAAAAAACAACATGATTATAGAGGAACTTTGGTCAAGTGAGATTTTCATTTTACTGCAGTTGTTTGGTTCCAGTTGATTGAAACACTGTGCAAATTTACCTCCAAAATTCAAAACAAGAGACAAAGGTCAGTCTAAACCCATATTTTATCTGTATGACATGGAGTTTAAATAACAGCTAACAGAAAATTCAACAATAAAACTACCAGATTTCCAAGACAACAAGTAATGATCTTTTAGTTTTAAACAGCAAATTCAGCAGGTAAATCCCACTCCATTACTGAAAATAGTGGGATTTACCTATTCAAATTAAGCACAACAAATGATGTGACTCTTCATACCTAAACCATGCATATTGAAAAAGAATTAACCTACAGTAGTGCTGATGTACTCACACTGGCACTATCTCTTTTCCTTGTATCTCTCAAGCTGGCAGGTATTTGTGTGGTAGCCTGGATTCCCTAGTTGTTTAAAATATGCATCAGGATACTTCTTCAGATTCTCATTCTCTTTAAAATCTCTTTCCTTTTGTTTCACAGTCAATGTGCAAAACAAGGCAGGCAGTCATTCAGGGGGCATTTTGGACATTCCAGTTGTTCCGATGGCTTAAGGCTTTGTTTTGTATTAATTTATCTGTACTTCTTGGCTATTAGGTGCTGCTTTATAAGTCAAAGAAGCAAGTTTTAGGTCATGTCAGAGAGTCCCAAAAATTCTATTGCTTGAGAATGATAGTGCAGTGTCACAGTCTGAGGATGAAATAGATGCATTGTGCCTTACTAACCAATTAAAGGGAAAAGAGAGGCTAAGACTGACCAAGGCTGTCCATGAGTTACACAATTCAACCTTACTGTAGTAACCTTTGACCAGAAAACTGATGGGACTCTTGGCAAATGATCTATGTCATTGCAAGTGCACATGGGCACAGCTAAGAAAACATTGCTTGTAAATGGCTGGACAAAAAAAAAATGTAGTTCACAAAGTACAGTTTGCTATAGAAAAGTAAGCAATCCTCCATCAAAGCCTCTGCTAATGTGTTTGGTTTTTTTTTTACACTATGTCAGTATCACCAGTTTTTTCAAGAAGCAATAGGTTTAAATGGCTCAACATAATCCTTTCATTATTCTCACTTGTTTTTGCTCAAGAAGGAAAGGGGAAATTAGGAACTGAGACTGAAAAGTCTGTTTCATGGAGATGCAGAGTGATTGCTGTATTCCCAGAACTTTTGAAAGGAATTTTTGACTAACAGCTATGACACAAATTCTCAAGGTAGTGAGCAAGATAGCTCCTAATTTACTCTTGTCCTTGGGCACTGATTTTGATCACTGAGTGCTGGTTTGAGAGAAAAAGAAATAGATAAGGTTTTATTTGGAATATGATCCTCTGATTTCAGGTGTGGAATGAGAACCCACTTTCTGTTTATGCATAGATTAAGTTCTTCACATGTTAATGGCATGCTCTGCAAAGAATTAGCCATGAAATACTGTAAGCAACCAATTCTATAGCTCTGACTGTTTTTATATATCACTCTTAATTGTGGATTTGTTCTGAGAGATAATTGTCTAGATAAGTACATGTTTGTCCCTATAGACCTGTTACAAATTCTGTGGGTTGGATATTCCTCTCCTAACATGACTAAGTGCTGCAGTAGAATATCAACCTTCTACGGAACATCACCTTTCAACTCCATTTGGACCTATCAAGTTTATGCTGAGGTAGTACAAAACTTTTTTTGCCATGAGTCACCAGACCTTCTTCAGTTAAAATTTTTTGTGTGGTGAATGTAATGTTATCTGTGTGTCTCATTTTTATAGCCTTTACAGGAGAACTAAAAAATTGTATATTTCCCTCTTTCTTTCCAGCTCTTTGAATTGAGGTGAAGGTACCTTCTCTATGTCTTTAACTTCTGTACAAGATGTAGAGCTTTGTTCAGAGGTACTTGGAGACAAAGAGATTGTGTACTATTAAAACAAAGGTTCTGTTTATTTCCTTAGGCACAGTTTTGGGCATTAAAGATAAGTTCATATTTTGCCTCTATTCTCTATTTTGTCCATGTTACGGAGTATATGTATTTCATGAATATCAGTAGGTGTAAAAAAAGACATAATTCAATTCTGTGTACATAACAAAATTGTATCCAAACACTTGTTTAGAAATGATAGTAGAAACAGAATAAGTAATTCTTCAGAAGTTTATAATCCTTTATCTTACTTTCAAATCATTTGATGAACAACTGAGAGAGATTTGGGCACTTCTGCCTTGAAGCAGTAACGTTCTAACCCTATAGAGGCAGATCCACAAAGTGGAAGCTAATGGAATGCAGCTCTGTGGCACTTTGTGACCTGTAGATACCAGCAAGCTTTATACTTACCCAAAGTCTTAAATTTTTTTTTTTTTTTTTGTAGGTTGTAAGTTGTGGCAGTCACACGTGCCTTTTGCAAAGCTTCTCTTAATGCAAGTAGAGAGAAATTCTCAAATTTCACTTCAATTTCAGTGATCTATCAATAGGGTTATTGTCACCAGGGCGTGTTCTTTAGCTACTTTTCTTTGGCATGATTGGCATGGAGGTGGGCACCTTGGATATTTGGTAATGTCACCACTGCCTTTCAGAGAATCCATGTAAAAACCGTTTGATGTAAGGTGAGCAAGGAATTCTGTAGGGATGCCGTGTTTTAGCCTCAAAGTAAGATAGACTGGCAGAACAGGAACAAGTTCATTGCAACACTTGGAAAGGCACAGAGGTGCCAGCTCTTAGTCAAGTGTAGCAAATACAGGCCTGGAAGGTAAGGAAGGGAACTGGCAGACAGAAAGACCAAAGAGTGAAAGGAACGAGCCAAACAAAACACTGAAGTGGCCTGGGCAAGTGTGCTCAGGCAGTATCTTCCAGGGAAAGGACAAGCAGCATCCATTTGTTCCTAAGTGGGATGATATCTAGCTGACAGAAGCTTTTCCTGGATGTTTTTGAGGAAATCTGCATCCATATGTAATGCCTGAGTCTTGTTGCACTATACTGTCTGTATTATATGTTCAGGAGTAGCTTTGATCCAGACATGGCCTTACATATTTCAGAGCTGTTTGGGATTTAATTCTCTGGCTGTTGTGCTTCCTTGACCATTTTACTGGCTTTGTATACCTGCCATTTTAGCCCCACCACAGAGATGAAACATCATCTTCTCTCCCAAGTCTTTTGTCATGCTTTCACTGTATAAGTAAAATTCATCCTGCACCCCAGGCAGTATATTTAAGTCAGGGAATGCAAACTGCCCCTTAAATGTAATGGCTGAGTGCAGTGCAAACATGACTCTTTAGGCCCCAATCTGTTTATGATTATCATATCCCACTTTCAGCAAGCTGGGCTGCATTTTTTTGCTTCTTTAAATCTCTGTATGCATTGTGTTGGACCTGAAGTACATTTCTTAGTTGAATTAATCTGTACTGTGCCTTTTGTGCCTCATTCCTTCCTAATGTTGATAAGTACCTGAAGCATACATCCTGCATTTAGCATCCCTGGAACAGGTTAGAGGTGATTTGGTTTTGTATGTTGTGTGTCCTGTCAAGGTGTCACATGAATATATGAGAACATTTTCTCTCTCCTGACATGGTGGTCCAGGTCCAATCAGTGCCTGTCTTTTGGTTAGGATTTGTGCTATACAATGGGTCTTGAAAAAGAACTGAGGTAGATAATGGGAAAAATCTCAATCATTCTCTGAATGTGCCAGTTGTTCTCTACTGAATATAGAGGGAGATGAGGTTTGTAATTTAGAAGTTTTAGTTAAGTACCATTACTATATGGCAAGGATTCAAGTCCTGGAATCCACTAAAACAAAAATGTTTGTATGTGTGTGACCACAAGGGAGTAAAGAAGTAGACTGTGTATGTGTTTGCTTGTGTGGCAGGTGGGATCTGACATTCCATAAATTTCACATAGCCTTAGGGAGAAAAGAATCAGGGGAAGTTGCTGAAGTTACAAACTAAGAAAATATCTCTCATTGTGCTATTTTGGAGCCTGTCTGTCCATTTCTGAATCTGTAGCATTCACAGATGTTGCAGGCTTTAAGCTTCTCGGTGTTACAAACGATATGGAAATTATTCTTCTTCATTATCACAGAAATATATGTAACAGGAGGTTTATTAAAACAAAATGTAAAATCAAACAAAATCATAGAAACTATCAATTCATCACTGAAATGATGATCCAGAGCAAAGCAATTTTTAACATCACCATCAATGAGTATCACAATTTGATCAAAAGTAAATTCATGGCAGAATGAAAGAAGGTAAAGGGAGCGAAGATCTCTTATTTCTACTTACATAATATTTACAGCTGCTGTTAAAATAACACTTTTACTGTGCCAAGGAGAGAATCTTTCAGCAAAGCAAAATTCATTTTGTGTATGACCTTTAAAAGTCATCAGTTTCAGATGACCTCCTCACATACAATGTAGTAGCCCTTTTCAGGTGGTAATGAACTGTCTGCTCTAATACTTTCAGGTAAAGCAGCAGTTAAAGTTATAAATGTGGAGAAAAAAAGCTCTCAGGCTTATCTCATTGGCTTAATCTTTTAAACACCATCAGACCTGCACAACAAACTAACTTAATACAGCCCCAGACTGAAGTTATCAAGGCACAAGAAGCAGAATGCCTTGCATCTTTCATTTAAGTAAAATGTGTGGCAAAACCTAACTTGTAACTATGTCAAAATATAATAAATTCTTTTTACATTTGCCAGTGATGAGAGAATAGATTTTAAATTTTAAAAGTGCTGTACTACAACTAGTTACTTCCTGCCAATATTAATATTAGAGAACAGTAAACTAATCCAGTTTTTATGTGACTGGAGAGTCACACTTGGTGCAAGATACAGTATCCTTTCAATTAATGAGAACATTAGCTTTTTAAATCCTCTTGAAAAACTGAAGAAGGTATTTTGATATCTATCACTTGGAATAAAACATTGCTAATGCTGTATGACTTTAAAGATAAAATCTTTTCACTACTGTAGAAAAACCATTTCTGCAATAGCAGAATGTTAAAATAAAAAGAGAAGGTCTGTGAAAGCACTGTGAGGGGGAAAACTCATTTTTTAAAAATAAGAGGGTTGGGATAAGGGACTTATATTATTTACTATATTCCTGAGGGTTTAGAAAGATATGGGTTTACAATTTTTCCAGGCTGTAGGTATTTGAAGATAAACTGAAGTTGAATTGTTTCAGTTCATTATAATTGTTTTGAGGAGCACTGAGAATAGTCTGTAGAACAGCACAGAAGAGTGCAAAAAATGCTATAAATTGCTGTTAGTCTAATTCCTTTAAAAATAAGAAATCTCTAGGCATCTATAGTTAAAGTTTTCTTAAAAATAGTTTTTCTAAAACCTTACTACATAATTCATAATTTCTACAGTGAATAATTGTATTCACTTCATGCTATTTTTAAAAGATACTAATTTTTATCTCCTGTGGTTTTTGTTTAAAGAAGTAGTTTGAAATATTAGTTGCACATTAAACTGATAATGTGGTTAACATACATTGATGTTTTCTGTTTAGTTCACTTGGGACTTCTCATACCTGTAAACCCAAAATGATAAATCAGCTAATGAAATTGTTTAATATATTTTTGTGGTCCAATTTTTATCTTTCAGAAAGGTTTTGCCAGTTATTTCACAAAGAGCAGTGAAGAAACTTGCAAGAAGTTGAAGTTTGACAAGAAATCAACTGTTCATATTAAATAACTGAAGAAAAAAATGGATGGGTAATGGCTGAAAATTGTATAATAAATCAAATATGCTGGTCCTTGGAAACTAACTTATTGATATTTGGTATTTTCAGTCTCTAGTGTCTATGTCTAATGAAGTTGGGGTGCCTAGAAGAGCTTCATTTCCTGTGTGATCAGAATTCCTTAAATAATTGATTCTTTGCCTATACCTGAAGCGGGAGCCCCTGAGAGAAAAAAACACCCAACAGTACATAGATACAAAAAGTACTGAAAAATTGCTTTGGACAGTTGTTCTTAACTATAATATTTGTTTTTCCATCAGGAATAATACTATCTTATTTTTTGTTTCTTTATTTCTCTCTTGCTTTCCCAAAATTTCATCTCACAGAATTTTTAAAGAGCTAAAAAAGGTGTGTGTAACAGGTGGTGGAGGTTGGAAGGGTCCTCAGGAGGTCAACTCATCCAATTCCCCTGCTCAAGCAGGGTCATCCAGACCTGGTTGCCCAGGACTTCCCAGCTTTTGAATATCTCTAATGAATGACTCCACAAAATCCCTGGATTATCTGTGCCAGTCCTTGGTCATCCTCCCAGTAGCAAACTGTTGAAGTTTGAGAGCACCTCCTGTGTTTCATTTTATGTTCTTTGCTTTTGAACCTCTCATTGTTTCTGGAACAGCAGTTTTAACCTCCTAATGAAACTTTTTACTCGTCAAAAACCCCTAAAAATGTTTACAGAAAAGGCTCAAATATGATATGGTGGAACTTGAATAGAAGGTGGTGAATAGAAGAACTGTGAACTGCAAATGCAGCCTCTGGATTCCTCCATTCCTGAAACAAGGATTGTATTGTTTGCTCAATTCTTAGAGTAAAATGGCCAAGTCTAAGTCTGTGGAGAAGCTTTATGTGAATTCAGCTGTTAGAGTTTGGTGAAAGAAGTGTGGACTTAAAGTTCCTATCATTAATGTTTTCACTGGCATTGTGTGAATGTTAGAGAAAAGACATCCTAATTTATCTCCTGCCCAGAGATCAAGTGTCACACAATGGCTTCCTGTAGCATTGGACAGCTGTGTGGACTTTAGAAAAAATATGTTTAATTGGAAAGTTTTGAGATTTTAGGAGTTCTCTAAAGTTTCAGTGTAACACACATTTCTCCTATTTCAGAATTAGAACCTGGTTATTTTTCAAATTTTTATTCAAGTCCCATGCCATTATTAGAACTCCTGAAAATCCATCTTGGAAAAAAAGAAACCCTTCAGGAATGGCAGTAGCCCATATTCTCTTCTAAAGTTAGTGTTAAAACCTTTTTTTCTTCCATTTAATAAAAAGCAAATGAATAATGAAACAAGTAACTTGAACATTTATTTTGATTAAAAGCAATTGGGAGCAGAATTTTGTTTATGATTGTGTTTATTGCCAATACATATATATATAAAGATTGACTACAGTGTAGCTACATTAAACGGTTTTGCTTGAAGAGATTACTGCAATGTCAGTGTTTGTAGAAAAAAAAGCCAGCAGAAGCCTTCTAGATTGTAAACCTCCTGCTACAGTAACTAACTGCAGATTGTAATCTTTTTCATAAATGTCACCTTTTTGAGATTAAAGTTGATTTGAACTCAGACTTGACTGTCGTCCTGTTTTGTCTTGTCACCCCCTAGGCTGCTGTTTAACTTTTTCTATTATTTCCATCCTAAAATGATACACTGCTAATTCATACCCATATATTCTGAAGTCTTGTTCTTTATTTTAAACAGCTATTCTCCATTCATGATATATATTCCTAGATGTATTTTTAGAGAGCAATCAGGTCTTCTGGAATTAGTACTTTTAAAATAGATATCACACTAATTGCCTTCTTATTTCATGCAAATCTTACAGGCTGGAGACCCCTCTCAAGCCTGGACTACTAAGTGAGATTTTCTCTTTTCATTTGCAGGTTGTTCTCTCTTTTCCTGATCTTATACCCAGTAGGATCAGCTGCTCAAGAACGTATAGGCAGAGGAGATGAAGGTAGGAGTATTCAGAGCATCCCTGCTGGCAAGGGTTACACAGTTACTTAGCTGTTACAGCTTTAATCCTATTGGTTTGTGTTCAGTCCTTCAGGAAAGTGCATGTTTTTCTTTGCCTTTATTTTTCATTGGTATTTGAAGAAATATTTTGCTTATGCAAGCCTTGAGCTAATCTCATTCTCAACACCTGGATTAAAATGGATTAATTTCATAAAAGGCAAGCAAGAATATAATCTTTTTTTGCTACAATTAGCTTCAAAAAGACATTGGAATACAGAATCACACAAAGAACATCAAACTGAATCCCTAGCTATTTACTAGAATTCCAATGTTGATTGAATTTTATTGACTTCTACAGCACTCTTTCTTAGTTCTTTTCAAAGGCCATGATGTACTTTTTCCCTTTTCCAAAAAAGGAGGGGACAGTTTTATTTGTTGTATTAGAATTTCCTGCAGTTGATACTATGATATCAGAGTTGTAAATGGATAATGGCAATCCAGGGACAAGTTCTTTTGCTAGCAAGAGCAGAACTACATGTCAGACTTGCAGAGAACAGATGGCAGAACAAGCTCTGGGCTAGACTCTCTCTACTACCATGCTAACCATTTTACAAATGGGATTAAAGGTACCTAACTGAATCTCAGAAGAGTTTAGAAGGGGCTTAGATGGAAAATGTTCCCTATTTTCCATATCTTCCCTGTGAAGCAAATGGGTGATAAGTGTAACTGCATTCTTGTGTCTGGCTTCCTCACCTGCATTAAAAAAAAAAAAAAAAAGTCATCTGTTGTCATTTGTGAATGAAGTTGAATCTAGTTTGAGGGCATTGAAATTGATAAGCAGGCAAAATCAAGATGGTGCTGGAAACCACTTTCTCCAGGAGTTCTTGGGTCAGTTTACTCTCCTTGTTTACCAGGAGGAAGTGTGAATAATTTCAGGTCTCACAAAGGAAGGAACAGAGCACTTATTTGCAAAGGTTCTTGCCCAACAGCATATAGGAACTTAGCTAATAATGCATGATATCAAAAGAGAGGAGCTTAAATTAACTTAAATTAAGACTGCTGTGATTGTATGGTACACAGAGTTACATTGCATTAAATACTGGGCACAGTTACTTCTTATCTTTGTGAAAGCACAGTTGCCTATACCCTAGAGGATCTCTGTCCATCCATATCCTTTGTCAAATCTCTGCTCACTCTCTCTTTTTTTGTGTTTCTTCTAAACCAAAGGTCGGCTGGACATCTTCATTTTTTTGTTTCAAAGGATCAGAAGTATGAAGAAAACTCTGAACTATTGAGTGACTTGAAAGACAGGTCTATGACAGGTCAACAAAATCAGTAAAGGTTATGAAAATAAACAGCCTGCGTTAATGCTTAGCATCACTGAACTGCTGACTCCTGGGCACCAAAGGGTTAATCAGCTTTTATTCTCACAGAATTGAATAAGGTTGATTAAGATTGGTTTTGAATTTTTTTTTTTTCAGAAGAAGAATTTTTGATTTACTGCCAGCACTAGCAAAACTGCACAAATAGACAAATTGCACTGGGATGGTATCTGTAGCCTGTGAGGGGAGAGGCTGCTTGCAACATACATTTTTATAACATGCTATGAAAGAGATGTGATTTGCACTTGCTGACACTGAGCTCCTTTATCACAGCCAACCAGGTATTACAAAGCCAGTCATAGAGTGTGCTTTTGTGTGATACACAGAATTTATATATGCTTCCTCAGGTTTTATCTAATCTGGGAATTTAAATTGATAGAATGTGTTGTTGGAACCACCCATACACTCAGTTTACAAACATCTAGGGCTTTCTTTTCATCTTTCTAGTCCCATTGGTCCATCAGATGTATTCTCTATGCTAGATTTAGAAATACTGGCTTTTGAGAAAAATATGGTAGTAAATATTGTTGTCACAATTTTCTCTTTGGGGTTTTCAGTGAAGAAGCTGTTACTTTAGCAGCAATAGTATGAAAGGAGTCTTCTTCTAAATTGTATGCATTTTACCATATTTTTCTGTTTCCTTCTTGTGCTGATTCTGTAGTGGAGATGGGTAGATGTTCCATTTATTTAATGCTTCTATTTGCAGTTCCTTATCATTTGTGGTTTTGATTTATAGTGTTGCCTTGATGTAATTCAGGAAGGGGTAGGTGCTGTAGAGAGTTTCAGGTGGTTGATTGTGGGCAAAAGCATGTCATGTTCAAAGTGTTTCTCTTTGTGATGATTTGAAGAGCCATTTAAATTATACAAATTATGACCTGTGATTTCAATCACATGGACTGGTGCATATATAGTATTGAGTATATAGATTTCCTGTGAGGTCCTTCTGTTCTACCACTGCATTTAATTTAATTTAATTTACACTTTCTATTTTAATAATGGCATTTTCTGTGGTTTAGTAGTCATTAATGTATTTTCTGCTAATGCTAATGGATTTTTTTCATGGATATGCAAGTATGCTTTACTCTATAGATTGGGTCAAACCAACCTATATAGGAATTTAGGAAAGTAGGAATATATAGGAATATAGGAATTCCTATATAGGAATCCCTACATGAGATGGTTAGATATATTTTCCTCCCCAGCAATCACCTATCTATGAAAATAATACAGTCAGTGTGTTTTTTTATTATTATTACTACTATTATTATTATAAAAAAACCCAGTTAACATGCATGAAGAACAATCATTGAAAGTGAACACAGAGGCAAGACTTACGACTTCTGGGTCAGAAAATTGTAGCATGAAAGGTCATAAGAAAGGTTGATTCAAGGCTTATGCAAAGGAAAAAGAAGGGGAAAAAAACAAATTTTTTTAAAGTCATCAGTATTTCATGGAAACAACATAGAGAGAATAAAATTTATTTACTTTTGTTGATTTCTTCTGGTAAAGGTCTTAATTCCCATGGACTCTTGATTAATTTAAGCTTTCTACTATCTCATTGCTCCACAGGAATAAATTAAAACCTTTTGCTGTCTAAAGGAGATGGAGTTGTCTGTGGGTCTTATGATTCTGTGCTTCCTATTTGCTGGTGTGTTCCATGTGATAATAACCTCTATACTTGTGCACTTCTCCAACCATATTCCCATTTCCATTCAGGATCTTCTACCTGTTCAGTAATAGCAATCTGTGTTGGTTTTACGTGGCCTGGCTCTTGGTAATGGAGGGCCACAGATGTGGCTTCTGTGAGAAAGGTGTTTTTAAGGGCTTATTTTACTTCTCAGTGCCCTGCTTTGATTTTGCTAGTAATAAATTCACTTAATATGGATAAGTTGAGGCTCTTGTGCCCTTGATGGTAATTGATAAGTGTTTTCTCTCAGTCCTTACCTCAACTCATAAAGCCTTTGTCATATTTTCTCCCCTCTATCTGGATGTAGAGGGGAGTGAGTGGCTTGTAGAGAGGTTTCCATGGGTGCCTGACATCTTGCCAGCATCAAACCACAGCACAGTCCTACTCAGTGAAGGTGTCTGTTCCATGCTCCAGTTCTGGTGTAATGTCTCTTTCAGCACATCAAAATATGCTCTGACAGACCCTTCTGTCATTCATGGAATGAACTGGGAGACACCTGAGGCTGTATGGTCATTCTGGTCAGTTATTCAGAGTTCCTCACGTGATTGTCGTCTCCTTTTTAGGGTTTGTCAGATAGTACCAAGTAGACCCAAGAAATGAGGATTGGAGAACTGACGGAGAAGGAAATGCAATAAAAACTGTGCATTAGCTGGTCATAATCTTGGGGATGGAGAGTGGTGACTGCTTTAAATGGAAATTCAAAGATTCTTGGAATGGGTATTCCATGATTTATCCATAAGTGTGGTTTGAGGACCAAAATTTTTGTTGATTACTTGCAAGCCATACCCATGGAGACCAGGGTAATTTTAACAGTAAGTTCAGTGGGTCCAGAATAAACTTTTACGTGAATAAATAATTTTACTTTCAAACAAAGTCTCAACACTGAAAATATTCTAATGTCAAAGACTCGTATTCCTATATTCCATTAATATTCATTAAGAACTGAAAGAAACACACATTATATTCCACTGGGGTATGGCTTCTACTTTTTTTGTTCATACTGAAGTTTCATTTAATATATTCTGAAAAGTCTTTGGTAACCTTTACGCTCTTTAGTTGTATGCAAGCTTTTACACTTCTTCCTCCACAGAAATCACTGTCTGCTTCTGAAAGTATTTCTGTTGTTTTCTGTCATATTGCAGACCTCCTTTGTAGCTTGTTGAGACTGAGTGAATCTTCTGTTCATTTTGAATGAAAGCTGGTACAGAAAATTGGACACATTCACCAGGGTAATTGCATCTATTTTGCAGTTCAGCTTTCAGTGGTTTTGTTGCAGTGAGAGAATTGAGATGTGGTGACACTGTCAGGCTTTTTGACACAAAGCTGGGTGAGACTCACATATGATGCCTTCAATTAATTTCTCATTCTGTGGAAAAGAGAACACCTGCAGAAAATATACTTGTTTTTCCATCTACTATTACCTAGACTCATTGTCTTTTGGTTCTATTTTCCGTGTTAGAATGTTGCCTGTGATTATGGTGTACTTATATTTGCTTTGAGTAGTTGTAAATGATCCCCATGTGGGAATATTGTTATATACTAAGAAGTATATTGAAATACCATCTTGAAAAATATCATTAAGATACTCAGTAAATGGGGCGCTAAAGGTGATTTATAGATTGTTAAGTGGTTTTATTACAGGCCAATACCTAGAAATTATGGGCTAAATTTCTGATTTTCTGAATTTTTATTTAATTATTCTTTGAAAATATTGGTTCCAAAGTCTCTTGACTGATCTCAATTTCTCAAATGATTCTGTAACAAACAGATGAGTGCACAAATCATTAAGAAACCCCATTTTCATACTCTATTCTCATGGAGTGAAAAAAAGGACACCACCATATTTCTGTGAAGATTTAAAGAAAAAAGCTATTTATGGTATTTACACTATCAGAAATAGATATGCTTTTCAAATTACTCTGATTGTGGCAGGTTATGTTTTGTAGGTGGAAAATTAGTTATTGAAAAAATTTAAATCTTCAAATATAAAGCAGTGATGAAATCTTAAGTAAAGATCACATTTTCCACATTATTTTCTCAAGTCAATTACATGAGTTATGAAGCAAATGGATAGCATGAAATTTCAGGAACAAATAAAAATGTATCATTTTTGACACAGAGCTCCAGCTCAGGTTTTGACTTGTATCTTTTAAATGATTGCTTTGAGAAGTCATGTAAAGGACTTAATGAAGATCTCAGAGTAGCAGTGGTACTCTAAAATTCTAAAATATCAAAGGAGAAAAATATCTACTTGCTCACAGCCAGGTATTTATTCTGGCAATAAGAGAAATTTACATTAAACTGTTTGGAAGTCAATCAAGATGTTGACATTAATACAGTATAGGCTTTTTGGTATTGAATAAAGCAAGGTTCATTGACAAATGGCTCTTTAATCCACAAGCTGTTCAGAACTAGTGATAACACAGAAAGCAATCGCAAGCCCTCACTACCAAGCCTCAGTCTTAGTCTCCTCCTGGCCCAATCAGTCTTTTACTGTGAATTACATGGTAACAGAACTTTGTCAGAGGATAATGAAAGCTCTCAGCTCGTTGACTACAGAACATTTGTAAGATGAGAGATGCATCTTATTCTTCCTCAAGCTGCAGAGAAGGCTCCTCTGTATATTAAGAAGCAGCTGTATACCACAAAAGACACATCCAAAAGCATCCAAATGCAGGAACAGGTCCAGGCTGTGAATCCCTAACACATGAATAAGACCACTCTAAGGGAGACGAGAACTTCAGACATGCCTCTGTCTTTGTAAGTGTCTGGGTATTAGGAGGACTGCTGAGACTTGCCTAATTTTTCACTGAATTAAGAGCCAAAATGACTAAGTGTGGAGCTTAAGGATTTAATTCCCAGTCAGATGCTTAAAACTGAGGTATGACAGCACAGAAATTCTTTGTGAATTGAGGCCTGAGACTTTTCTTGCATCATTCACAAAATTCCTAAAACTGCTTATTCTTATAGATTTTTTATAAAAAATAAGAATATTAATGTGTAATGTTGTGACTTAAGAACATCAATTTCTGTCGAAGAAAATAGATATAAAAATATATTTGGCACATTTATAAATTTTACATTCTAAAATACTTTATATATCTGGGATAATTCTGTAAGATGTCTTGCCATTATTTTTCTGAGGGGAAAAAAAACTTTCTGAACAGGAAATGTGCTACAGATAATAAGATTTAGCAGTGATTAGGATAGGCCTGATGGCTAAAGCCTAAAAGGAACATGAATCTCCTTCCTTCCAAAAGGATGAGTTTGGAGCTCAGTATGAGCTCCACTGACATTTTGTGGAGAGAATGGGAGGTAAATGAAGAGATTCCAGTGAGCAATTATGGAACATGTTTATTTTATAGGTATTAGGGATCTTTTGGGATTTAGGGTTATTTTTTGGTACACATTTTTGTTTACAGAGGGAAGTGTGCTGAAAGGGTGGTGGAAGGTTGATAGTTAAAAATGTACGATATATCACAAATGAAAGACTGAGTATGCTAGTTGTGTTCAAATGTTCTGGAAGTTCATGGCCACTCTGCCTTATCAGCTTGCAACCCCAGCATCCTAAAACCATATCCTTAAGAAAGGAAAAAGTAATAGGCCTTCTTGTCCCCCTGCCCAGGGAGGCAGGAGACCCATTCTGGCTCTGCCCAGGGCCCCCTGTTCCAGCTGTTACGGGTCATGCCAGTGCCCAGCTGTGTTCCCTCACCTCATGGCTGGATTTTCTGGATCTCACTGGACTTTCTATAAAATGACATCTGTGTATAAGAGGTGGTAGTACTCATTGCCTTTTAAAGATTTCAGCAGAGAATGAAGAATTATTTATTTAATAATCAAACATTTAAAAAAATTGTTAAACCAATTTATATAAACAGAAAAATGTGAAACTTTTGGTTATGACAAAACAAGTCGTGTGGCTTGTGTAATTTTTTAACAACATATCAACTTTTGTTAATATGTCTTCTGATTACTGAAATGTAGTTTCCTACTCTGTTATGTGGTGCCTTTATAACAGGGAATTGTTTAAATGAAAAAAATTTAATCAGGAAGGAAGCAACACAAGTTATTCTAGCTATGCAGGAGAATGTCCATGAATCTTATTTTTTGTCTCCTGGGAATGACTGCAGTCATCTTAAGTAATGAAATTTTTAGGTTAACGGAGTGCCAGTGTAGGTCAAAAAAGTAGGACATGAAATTTTTGAAGCTATTCAACTGTTGTTATGGGGAGCTTGACAATGTGATTTACAGGAAATTTCAATGTAAATTAAAAGAAGATTAGCTGTGTAGAAGATACCTGTATTATAGTGTGAAAACGTACAGAGCAATTCTGTGTATATGTCAGTGTTGTATGACTGAGGTGCAGAGCTTGGCACACTGTTCATAGGGGTGTGGGGCTGTGTTTGAAGGGAGCAATAGGAACCCTAACAAAAATTCAGTTCCTCCACACACTGCTTTAGGAGATCTGGGACTTCCATGGAAGATATATGGATTATTTTGAGACTTGCATTGAAGAGGCTCTTTTGCTTATAGATAGGAAACCTCTTGTGTATGTGCTATTACCTGGCAGTGAGGAGCTTGTATGAAACTTGGGGTGCTTTTGTTACCGTGGACATTGACACCACTGCTTCTTGGTTTGTTTTCTAGTTTGTATTCTTTTGTTTCTGAAGAGAACCTGTTTATCTGGTGGTTTTTGACATATTTCTAAAATCACTTTATCAAGCTCCATCCCGTTCTGTGGTACTGGGGCCTCTCTGTCACAGTTAATTTGGTATTTTCCGGTTACTGCAGGATGTCTAGCAGAGCCAAAGGATGGGTTGGTTTGTTGTGCTTTCTATCAGAGCCATCTGGGGACTTGCTGAAAAGGGAACCGTTGTGTTAGAGGAGTTATTGGCTGTATTCATGTTCTTGTGTGTGTATGTGCCTCTCCAAGTGTCAGAGCATTGTCTCACTTCCACTGGAGATATTACCTGCTTTGATTGCTAAGAAAACACCTACTTATCTTGCATAGCAGCAATTTTGCCTCAAAGATGCACGTAACACTTTTCAAAAAGAATATCCTTCAATTAAAAAAAAAAGTGGAAATACTTACAGAGATTTTTTTTCAAGATGTTCACAATGCAGTTTCTATTAATTCTGAGTTGTCCAAACTACTCAACATACAGCTGTTGCAAATTAACTTCCTTGTTAAGACAAAATGTTATGTAAAGCATTGAAATAAATTGCAAATGGATCAGATTAGGATCTTTTGCTGTGATGAAAAATAAAATATAATATCAGAAATTACATGAGAGCCTGCTTTTCTGTTGCTGTTTTGAGAAGGATACAAAGAAGATAGATTATAGTAGTATCTGAGTTCTTAAGTGTACTTTGCATATTTAACTTGTTTTCTTTGCTTTTCACTACTATTGATAAACATGATTAGGTTTTTGGGGTTTTTGTGAACAAGCAAAAGTTGCTTTGTTGAGAACTTGGTTTTAAACCACTAGAATGGCTAGTGCCAAAAAGGAGAAATAGTGTCTCATTTTTTTATTATTCTTTGCACAGTGGAGAGCTGGTCTAAACACTTGTATTGATTTGCTTTTGTTTACAGTTACACATTTCTCTTCAGATGCATTCATTGGCTGTTCTCTCGTCTGACTCATATGTTTTAAAAATGCTGTCAATAAACTGCTCTGGGAAATTCTACCTAATTTATTAAGAGCATCATAATGCAGCAGTACACAAATCTACTTTTATTGTGAAGGCATAGCTGTCCTGAAGAGGCGGTGGAGTCCTTCCTCCTTGGAGACAGTCAAAAGCCCTGTGGATGTGGTCCTCAGCAACTGGTTCTGTGTGGCCCTGCTTGAGCAGGGAGCTTGGATCAGGTGACCTCCACACATCCCTTCCAACCTCAGCCACTTTGGGATTCCATGATTCCATTCAGGCATCCCATGGTTGTTCTGGGCTTGATTTAGATGAGCAAATCAGCTTTGCAGCCCCCCAAACCAGGAAAAAAAACTATTAAATGTAAACTATTTGGGAGCAAGTGTTCAGATCTGAGTGTCTAAGGAAAAATTAGGAGTTTATATCCTTAAATGATTGGACTTGCATTGGCAGATGCATCCCTTTTCTCTCTTGAGTGGGATAGTAGACTGGATCATGGAACAATATGACACAAGACAGCATCTTTGGTCTCTTGAAGACCTTTGATATCAAGGTTCTCAGAGGTTAAACCCAGGTCCAACGTTTATTTTTGGTATAGACGTGAATGAAAGGAAATGAATGAATGAAATGAAGATATGTATTGTACCTGGAGAAAGGACTCGGTGCATTAAGTCTATTTTCTGATTGTCAGTTGGTCTAATAAAAGACATTACATCTCTTGCCTCCTGTGTAGTTCAGTAGGTTTCAGGATCTCAACATACTTTCATAGCATTTCCTGTCAGTGAAGATATTTTCAGCTTTGCAGATAGCCTCAATTTCACTTGACCTACAACTGAGCTGTGCAATAGCCAAACTGGTCCAAGTCTACTCTACTGCAAAGAGCTTTAAATCAGTATTGATTATATACTTATGAAGATAAGTATATCTTCAAATCAGTATTGATTGTATACTTATGAAGATAAGTATATCATGCAAAACATTGCTGAATATATTGCTTTTAAAAGAAATTTCTTTTAAAAGCAATATATTCAGCAATGTTTTGCATGATATACTTATCTTCATAAGTATATATTTTTATAATATATTTTTATATATTTATATATTTATATATTTATATTTATATATATTTATATATATTTATATATTTATATATAAATATATATATATTTATATATATATTTATATATTTATATATATATTTATATATATATTTATATATTTATATATTTTTATATATATAATATATTTTTATAATAAAATTATTATGCCACCTTACAGTGTGGCTGCATGTGGTATGTTTTATTATTTTAGTTGTCTAATAATCAGACTGAATAACAATAGCTGTAGCAGTGCTACATTTTTTTTTTGTTGTTAAACTTGTTTTTCAACTGTGGGTCGTTGAACAATGAAATAATTTATCAATAAAGAACAATTGCTCCTTTTTCAACATCCTTGTCTAGCCCCTGTTTCTTCTAGAAGTCTTGTAAGACTGCATGTAGTGGGCAGTTCCTGTATTTGTTTCATGGTTTTATGCTATGGAATAAAAACTAATCACAGATATAGCTTTGCACCTGGATATTTCAAGATTACCTCACAACTATTTTAATTGCCAGTGTTCAGGTCACATTTATCTTAAAAATTATTATAGTACTTTGTTTCTTTGTCTTATAATTCCCTTCAGAGGAGAAAATACAAAATCTTTGAAATTAAACATGGTATCATCTTCATAAACTTAGCAATTAATATATTCAGATGTTTAATTGAAATTAACCCCCCCCCCAAAAAACCCCCAAACAATAACAAACAAAAACCTAGCCAGCCAAAGAAACAAACAAACAGCCCTCCTAGAGCAGCACATTGCAAGGACAAGTATTAGAGTAAAATCTGAAATGTTTTCATTGAATTACTGTTTTTCTTTTTTCCACCCAGGAAAGAAAACTTTCCCAAAATCTATGTTTTCACATTTTCTGCTAGGATTTTTTTTATTTTGATGTATGTTCAGGTTAAATGGCAAAAAGCTTGGAAGATGTGTACACCTTTTTTAAGCTTTCTTTGGACCATATCTCGGTGGAAGGTTTGTAGTGCAGCCTGCTGCTCCAGGCAGGGTAAGATGTGAGATTAGACCAGGATGCTCAGGGCTTTATCTGGCTTGATCTTGTGAATTTCCAAGGCTGGAGGCTGCACAACCTTTCTGGGCAACTTGCCTAACTGCATGGCTGTCTTTGAGGTAGAAAATGTTTTCCTATATTCAGTCTGAATCTCTCATTTTAATTTGTGCCTGTCCCTTGTCCTACCACCATACATAACAGAAGAATCTGGCTTCGTCTTGTTTAACTCCTCATAGGTGTTTGGAAGCTGATTTTAGATATTCTCTTCAACCTTTTCCAGAAAATGAGAATTTAGTATATATATTTAGTAGAGACTCATTATGACTTTATTGCTTATATTTTATTATTATTACTTTTACTTCCATAAATGTGTGCTGATAATATAATTTCACTGCATTTTAGAATAATAGTAATAGGAATATTAAATTAAAATTAAATAATTCTTCCATTTTCCCTAGATGCGTTTATTTAATACTTTTTCTTCTGTCTGCTATGTAAGGCACAAACCCAAAATTTGCCTCCAGGTAATGTCTCTTTAAAAGTTAACTCAGCTACATAAGGGCAACACACCTTTGACCAGGCAGCAAAATATGTCCTTTCATTAGAAAACCAGCTCTTGGTTAACTTGCTAACCACATTGCAGCTGGTGGATTCTTCAATAAACACAGTGTCCTGTTGGAATTATTCCTTGTCTGAAGCCAGTCCAAAGCAATTTGTCTATCAAGAATGAAGAGGTAGCTTGCCTGCAACAACTGAAGCTAACTGCAACAAGTGTGTTTGAGAGGCAGACAGTCAGGGTCTGTGGCTGGAGTCAGAACATGTGGGGTAAAGCAGAGGCTGTGGGACACAGCCATGCAATTGGCAGATGAATAAAAAGTTACTTCAACCAGCCTTGCTTTCCCAAATGTGCTGGAGAGCTCCCTGTGGGACACTGAGTTGGTGCTCTCCCTGTTTCTAAAGAGGAAAACACATAATTTGTTTATAATTAATGCCGCTAAAAGACAGAGTCCCTCCAGAACTTATGTTATCATCATAGCAAAGAATTAGGAGGGAAAAAGTATGTGATTTCAAAACATGAACTCCTGCATCTTTTTAAAAGTAAGTTGTAGTCTTTTTATACCCATCTGTTTGAAGACATGATTTTTAGCCACTATTTTTCATTGCATCTCATTTCTGTTGAAATTATCATAATGTATGAAATAATCAGCAGTGTACAATCACTGCAGAAAACTTTTGCTGTATCTGGAAATGTGTCAGGTTATGTCTCTGTATTTCCATAGGGATAGCACACTATGATCATTCACACACTACGTAACATTTAGAACTGTTTTATACTGACAAGCAATGCAGGTTTCATTCCATAATTATCCTTTTTGTCAGTTTTCCTTTCTTGAATGGTGTAGCACAGGGAAAAGGTGCCAGAAAAGGTCCAGATCTTTATTGGAACCAGTCATACTCTGGGAAATGAGAGATATACCAATTACATATAACAGTTGTTGTAGTTCTGAATATAAAGATTACCATAAAACTTATGTCTAATGCTCCTGCCTTACCAAAGTTATTTCTGTGTTTGTAGATGAAACTGAATTGGTAATGGAGATTATAAGTAGGAATAACAATTTTAAAATTAAGCAATAAAATTATGATGGATGCTGCTTCAATTTCTTTTTCTTTTTTCCTTCATTAGGTGGAATTCAAATGTGAGAAAAACCAAGCACATATGACTGTGGAACAGAAACAAATTCCACTTATAGGCTATGATATGTAACAGAAAAATGTTTGTGGGCAGCTACAATCAGCAAAAATATTATTCCATCCACCTAATGTCATATTAACCTTACAGAAAGGACTGCCTTGAGGAAAGTGAAGAATGTTGATTGGTGAGTGGCTCTCTTGATATTCCATTTTCCTTTGTGATACACTGACTGAGCACACTATTCTGATTCAGATGTTAATTTATGGAAATGGATAATACAATGTATCTGATTACTTAATTATACATCCTGGGGATTCATTCAGAACCCTTATAAATACATCTTGATGACCTTTTAAAGGCAGAACTGGCAATTTACAACTTTTATTGGGGTTTAATCAACTGGACAATACTTCTCACATCTTTTTCTGATGAGGGAACTGACCCCTGTCTCTGGCATGTTTGTCATGTACTATAATCACTGATCTCTAATGCAAAAAGAAGTCATTCTTGTGTAGCATCAGTGAATCCAAGAGCAAACAGAGTTAGCCCACAGCACTGTCTCCTTACTCTTTAATGCCTAAAAAAGGCTACGCAGGTTTGGTATGGAGGGGTTTGCAGTGTGCTGGCAAAAATGTGGTATGAAAGCCAAATGACATGAGCAGTGAACACAGGAAGCTGTACATTGCACAGTAATAAATGTAAAAAATGGCATGGAGAAAGTGGATTTGTATTTCCCACTTGGACTGTTTCATTACAAAAAACAAGGTGTTTCTACTGGAAATAAAAGAATTTATTGAAAATTGAAGAAAGGGCTGTTTACTGCATCGACTGCAATTAACATGCATAATTGATTGCCAAGACATGTGAACGAAGAAAAAATATAACAGACTAAAAATCCAGCTAATGTTTCATATGTATAATATGAACTTCTATATTTGAATCTAGGAGCAACCCTCCCTTGTGTTTAGTTAACTACCAACTGCAGAGTTTTTTCATTTCTTTCAGAAAACCTGAGCCTCTCTATTAGTTTCAGTCTGTATATCTTGCTGGTGTGCATCACCAGGGGATTCCTAGCTAATTATGACTGACTTGTCAATTAATCATAGTGAGAAAGCTGACACTCTTGGCTGCCACTCCAAAACAGCAAAATAAATAACCCATGCAGAAATTACACACCCTGCTTGTGTTCTGTATTTTGGAACACTGAACCAAATCAATGCTCTTGAAATCCAAACATCTTTTACAGTTTCAATATTCCATTATGCTACCACGAGAGCCTGAAGTGAAGAATGTAATATCTCATAGCAATAAATAAAGATGAATATAAGAAGAGAAATACTTTCTGTTGACCAATAGAGAGACTTAGAATTTCAGTGTTTATATAACTCACTGCCAAGAATTAAAACTTTTACAAACTATCCTTTCCCTTCTTTTTTTTTTTTTTGATTTTTTTTTCCCGGTGAGGTGGAGCAGTAGAGCAGTTTATGGTTTCAATTTCTTTCTTTAAGCAGAGATGTTAAGGAAAAAAAATCACCTTGTCCAAGCTAAAGGTCTAGGAGAGGTAATATTCCACCAAATGAGTTGACAGGACATATAGGAAGGGAACAAAAGCTTTTGATGGTGTGGTGTTGATAAGCCAGTACGTGGCAGTCTGTTTCTGCAGAGAGTTGGCATAAAATGCATTTAAACACTCACAGAAAAATGTTTGGCTGCAGACAGTACTTGAAATTCTTGCCACCTTCTACATATGCTGTACAATGAACATGCTGCTCTATCATGCATTGAGTGTGCCTGAGAGTTACTGGGCTGGGAAAAATGTAATCTTTGCAATAGTGGATAGACAGGACAGCAGGACAGGGTTTTCTTTTTAAATAGCTTTAATTCACTTCTTTGATATTCTGTTGATGAGTAGCTCTGGGTTTATATTTTAAAGGCTTTATAGGCTACTAGATTTTATGAAACTTAAGGCAATTTTACTGTAGTAAATTACATGATGAAAAGTAAGTAAATGAGAAAATATGCATTTTTCTTTCTTTGCTTTTAATTACCTTTTTTGGACTGTCTTCTCAAATGGAACTTGTAGGGGATAACTGTATGAAGGAAGATCTACATATCCTAGATTTTGTTAAAAAAGACAGCTCACAACTGATTAAAGTTTAAAATGAAAAAGTATCTTTTCTTAATTAGTGATCTAATCTAAATGATAAAGACACCAGCAGAGCATGCAAATGCACTTAGTCACAAAATATGTAAAATGCAAATACAGTCACAGACTGTTGTGGGGTGGAAGAGTGAGACTAGACACTGTTTCCCCTCAAAGAAGAGAGATTAATTGCACCCACTGTCTCAAACGTGTCTGGGATGGTTTTGTACCAGATTAGTCTGGAGCTAATCTGCTGCACCCAGTAGCTGAGTAGTCAGAGTGAGATTTTGACCTAATTTATCAGTTACTTCTAGAATTGTTTATTTTCATGTTTGAAAGATTTTTATACCACACAAGCTGTCTGAATAATAGGGAACCATCAAGTCTTATGTTGACAAACACATTTGTCTGAAATATTTTGCATGACAGGTTTCAGATTGTGACAATTACACTGGGTCAGAGAAGAGAACACCAAGTAATGCCAGTGATTGTAATGAAGAATGGTCTGACCTGATGGAAGCACCTTGATTGAACATGGCATGTTGTATTTCTTATGAGAGAGAAACAGAAAAGAAAAAAAAAAGTCTATGAAACGTTGTCTCTTGCCACAATTTTGAGCCAAAACCTCATGCTAGCTGTTTCTGAATGCTGTTTTGTTTTATATAAACCATGGCAGGCATGGAGATGGTTACCTGAAGGGTGGCAGGTCATCACCTGCTGTACTAAGGCTGCCCCATGCCAGAAGTGGTACATGGGTCCCCCCTGTTCTGGGCCTTTTGCTACTGTTCCTGACTTCTGATTAGAGCAGAGACTCACTGCTGTGCTGGGCATTCACTGCTAATGACACTGCCTAAAGTTTCTCTTGTCTCTGTAGCACTTCCTATCAGCTGGTTTCCATTTACAAGCTTCACTGGAGGGACTCTGGTGTCAAGATCCAATATATATGCCTCAAATATTTCCAGTCTCACTTTCTGATGCAAAAAATGTTCTGGTTGATAATTACTTATTTTTCTTTATTGAAGGACGAAGCCTTTCTATCCAGCAACCAGATCTTCTCATAACAATAAGTAGTTAATTTTACACTGATTTAATCTCTAATCTCCAGCTCTCATAACTGCTTTTCTGTGGCATTATGTTTGAGATTTGAAATTTATGTTAAAAAATAAGAGCAGATGTTTTGTGTATCTTTGCTTTCAGCTTCTTGTGTCTAAAATGTCACGTCCTATTGAGCACTTCCTTTCATCTTATGCATTTCTGTTGAGATAGATAAATTCCTAGGGTTACTTATTATTTTGTTTTTTTCTTCTCATGTGGTTTTCTTGAAGCAGCTGATTCTGAACAGAGCCTGCTCCACAGTTTTTATGTTGTGGCAGGGGTACTATCCCACTTATGGCAACACCAAACAACAGCTAAGAATCTCTTTTACCAACCTGAGGTGTTGTTGTGGATCGCTGCAGAGTACTTCACATTTCTGTAAAAGGCCTTGAGCAAACAGACATATTTAGATGGAATTTTGAAGAGTACTGTTTAGTCTTTTTGTGCTTTTATTTTTGCCATTCTAGTATTCCAGTGGTGTTCCAATTCAAGATTTTCCTTTTGCAGAATTTTCATTTGTGAAATGCCGTATTTCTCTGCTTATCCCTTTGGTTCTGCATATCTCTGTGGATATGCAGCCATAAGTGCTGCAGTTAAGTCATTGCTGCTTGCTGTACACTGTTCTTCACACCAGCCTTCACTGCTTTTAACAGTGCCTTAAATCTGCTCTTTTAGTTTGCTCTAGATTTTGCTTGAAGAGTCGCACAGTAATGAGATTACTTCGGCTTCTACTGATACGTGTTTCCTAGTATGTACTTACATTTTAGGTCAGTAAACTGAGTCTTGCATTAGTAGAGAGATGCCTGGGCTGTTTTGTCATTCTATCTGTCCTTTAGCAGGAGACTTCAGGGCAGCTCACCATGTAGCAAACAGTGTTTGCTATCCACCATTAATGATAATGATGATTCCCTTCAAATTATCTGATACCGAAAGGACATTTATTCTTCAAAAAAATGCTCTGCATGAAGTATGCAAGAATCTACACTTTACACACCTGCTGCTAATACAAACTTATTTAAATGAATACATCTGCTGTATGTATAAATTATCTCATAATTTAATAGTTGTATACCAAATCATTGACTTTGTAGATTGGGATATTATGTCAAGGCCAAAGTCACAATAGAATTGAGCTGTTTCTTCTATTTCTTCTGCACATGACATTCCCTAAGGCAGAGATTTCTAAATTGCAATATAGATCTTAAAACTTAACCTCAAATTTTTCTATAAGAAAACATAGGAGGTGGTTTTGGCCAAATAAATTCTCCTAACTCTGTGCACTGATAGGTCAGATCTGCTGCAGGATTTGCTTAGATCATAAGTGATTCATAAGTAAGAGGTACCTGAAACAGGAAAGTGATGAAAGCTAGAATGTTTTGGCAATTCCTAACTCCATGTTGAAAATCATATTGCTAGTTACCTAAAAACCAATCTTGGTCCCACTCTGATGCCTTATTTTGTGTGATTAAACAAAGAAGTGAGTATGAAGAAGTAGAGACCAGTGGCAGGACAACAAACAAACCAAAATCATTATGTTTTCAGCTTGGTTATTATATAAGACAACTAATTTTATTTTCATATCAGAGACATGAGTGACTGTTCTACTGCCAAAAAAGGGAGGGGAATTTTTACTAGTTTCTGCTCTAGGAATACAATTAAAAACTACCCTATATAATGAAATCACATACTATATATTCTTTTTTTTTCCCTGTTACTAATTGAGTTACATTAAGCATAGCATTGGATTAACTTTCTTACAAAAGAAGATTTATACTTTTCTTCAGGCAATTTTTCAGTCTCCTCTCATGTTCACTTGAAAGCCTGTCATCTGAAATCATTCTGTGCTTCAGGTTCTAGGAATCAGATGAAAGTGGAGAATGCTTTCATACCCCATAGATTTTAATCCCACACTATTCTGACTCAGTTATTTTAAATGAAGAAGTCTTACAAGAAGTCTTGAGTCTTTCACTCTTAGAGATGTTGCATAAAAATTTTATAAAGGAGAACAAAATTAGTTTTCTATTTTTTTTCTTTTCTTTTTGTGAACAAGGTAAATGGTGGCCTTTGCAGAATGAATGTTTCCAGGAGATGAAATTTCTGTGCAGTGAACTTCAAAGCAATGCTGACTGTATTTATTTATGTCTGTAAGAACAGTCATCTTCACAAACATCCCACCATGTAGCATCATTAAATTGATAGCTTCTACTAAAAAGTAGCCAGCTGCATGCCACTGTAGGAGACTGTATAAAACAGAATGTGTTTTCATAATTATCTAGAAGACATGGAGAAAGGAGCTGACACAGTCACTGTGCCACACTGCTGGACTGTCACTGGTTGCTCAGTGTAACAAATGGAGCTGATTGCTCTGCACAGCAGTGGATAACCAAAGTTCTGCATTTCATCACTTACTGTAACACTGGAAACAAGCTCAGTAACATGGAACCATGAAATTTGCCAACTATTGCTACAGGTATCCTCACTATTTCCTTTGTGTCTCCAGGCTTCAGATTTTTATGTATTTATTTAATTTTAGTTCTGGATTAACTTGGATGCCTTTTGTACATATATCATATTCTGGTGGAAAGTTTTTGGTATATGGAATTTCAGTAACAATGTGAAGGTCAGCACAATAAGGAACTCATAAAGAAGTAAATGCCAAGTTGTAAAAATATTAATAAAGAAAAATGCTGGGTGGTAAGCATAAAAAAATCCTCCGGAGTTTAAGAATTGTCCCATCAAGTAAGAAAAACCCTATACAACAATAATACGGTGTAGAAATTCCTTCCAACGTGATGTTGAATAAAAAGATTGTGATACAGCCTAAAAAACCTTGAAATATTTTACAGAGTATCTATGACATCTTTTTAATGGTGATGGTTTGAACTCATAAAGGTGGGCAATAGGGTATCTGAACACAAGGGCATCAGAGAGTATTGATGAGACAATAGAGAGTGATGGATTATTTACTATTAACCACTTAAAAGACATTCAGAGGTACTGGAATTAATTTTACATCTTGCTGTTTAAAAGGGAAAAAAAAGCCGCACTAAAATCAAACCTTTTAAAATAAAATAGTGAAATGGTAATAATTTAATACAACTCCTCAATTTTTCTTGCTTTATTATCATCAAACACCTTTTTGGGATTACCTAAAAACATTTTTCCAGTATTTGTTCAAAATGACCTTTCAGAAGGTTACAAGGCAAAAGCTGTAGTGAAAGATAAAGAATTTAATTCCTTCTAAGGAGAGACTCTGAACAGTTTGTCTTTCAGAGTACAAAACAGTAAATTTGAAATGGATCGTATAAGGGGAGCTAGAGAAATTGTATCAGATTCTGTGATAGAGCTGACTCTGATATTGAACAAGGTTTAATGTGAAACAAGAGTTGCATTAGAAACAAAGCCAGTAATATATCGATAGGTAAGTGATAAAAGTTTCCTGACTAGAATGCATTAAATGAAGGAACTAAAACTGTAATATTTTAGTGGTATGAGATACAAAGTGAATAGATTAATAGTAAGGGTAAACTAAACAGAAGATGAGCATGTCATCTAAAGGATTAATTTATGAATTTCATTACCCATATAAAATGCAGTATTTTGATAAGAAAGAGAGATTATCTGAAGTATTATAATGGGATGGGGTTGAGGCTGGTATCTTTCGCTTATCTTACTACAATTATTTCATAAAAATTTCATTTCAATGTCAAATGCTCTATTTAGAAAGAATTTCTCAGTGTTAAACTTGACAGTGTTTAATGATTGCTATCATGCTTTATTTTTACTGTATAGATATTTCTATTACCATACCCTCAGCTCAACAAGCATTTGTCTCATCTAGAATGGTTAAATTAGTGTTATTTTTTAATAAAGCAGCTTTTGGTCTTTTATTCAGGCTTGAAATTCTATCAGTTTGATTTTTGTTATACCATATATATATGTAACTAAGCAATCATGCTATGTTTCATTGTATTAAAGAACTTTTATTGCATCTTGTGCCAGCTGATTCAAAATTGCATTAGGTGATGTCCAGACACAGCTTATTGCTTTGTTCTTGATTTCAATATCTATAAACAGTGCTATGACCAATGTATAAGGGGACAATTTCATAGTATCATCCTCACGCCCTACTAAACCCTTTCTCTAGTAGCATATCACCTTTTTGCTAGGTACAGTTGGGACAGGCACATGGGGTGGGACGCACATCCCAATATACTTCATGGAAATATCTGATTAGCAAGTCTGATGATGGCCTCATTCCCCTTCATGGGGACATTTCTGAGGCCTTTCCATTTGGCAGGAAATTTTCAGTGAGGAAAATTTACCACATGCAGCATAAGCAGGCTGGGTGCACAGATGCTTATTCTGCAAGGCATTTCCCTTAGACTTGAAATAGTCAATAATAGTTTAAAAAAACACAAACACACAAAGAAAGAAAAAGAAAGGGAGCAAAAGAAAAAAAGATCAAACTTCTGAATTTTTTTTGTTCATTAATGAATGAGAAACACAGCAAAGCTTGTGTGAATACAAATGGCTATGGTCAGCTTCTTTTTGCAACTGCATTTTTCATCATATTTGACATTTTTTCACAAAGTACCGTTGCAGTTGACTAATCTGTACTGCTGGGATTGTGAGATACAAATAAGTACACAGGGTATAAAAGGATCATTCAAACATTTTATCTCAAGGTTGACTGATTGCATTTTGGGAAGTCCTTTATGATGTGGTGAAATTAAATTGAAGTATGTTTTCTGTAACTTGTGGCTCTTGCTGGTGCTTTGCTGTCTGTGGAAAAAGCTCTGTGTGTGTGTTCTACAAGATATGAACCCATTATTTTTAGTTCTTGATCACTGCTAATGATTCCTGCTAGTTGTTCACTTTCATATAAGAAAAAATGTCTTAATTACTCCATGCCCTAAGTAAATTTAAGTGCATCACATTTAATGCGTTCAGATCCTCTGTGTCTGCTCTACCAGGCACTGGGCAGAAAGACTTAAGCTTTTGTGTTGGCTTATCCTTGGTCTTGGGAAACTTAAGTCTCCTACACTGCAGGACCCCAAACTTGTAGATGGAAATTGTATTTTACCTAGGTCACAGGATGCTTATGAGGAGCTTTGAAGCCCTAATATGCCAGGAAAGTTTTACAGAGTCTATTCTTATGTTTCACATTCTTACTGTTTGGAAAGAATTTAATTGTTCTAGGAGTTGCTGAGCAATACAGCCAGGCTCATTGGCCAGCTGTGTCACTGAGGATGGGATAATCTTTTTACATGTACAGCAGATCTATAAGGTCTGTACTGAACTTTTTCCTTCCTTTTAGTTTTACAATATGAATAGGAGTTGGGTTCTGGGAAAGTTCCTGTCACTTTTATTAAGATAGATCATCTGGTATTCTGCAGAGGAGGGGTTTACAATTTGTGCAGAGAAAAAACTTTTTTTTTTATTTTGCCCAAGAGTTTAAATGCAATGCGCAGTAATAAAAAACAAAAAAACAAAACCAAACCAAAAACCAACATAGTATATAGGGAAGTTTCAGCAATTTGCATTTTAGATTGAATAGTAGATCTGAAAAGAAGATGGTGCTAGTAAGTCTCTGTTCCCTCCTTTTTACAGGGCTCTTAAAATCTAATTTATGCAGATGAAATTTCAGTTTTAGCTGTGATTTGCCAATATAGTTCAATAAGTCATAGCCACTATGTCCAATCTGCTGTATTCTGGCATATGACCCCTATACATACATGAGGAAAACTTTTATGGCCATTAATCTCCTTGAATTTCCTAGCCTGGGATGTGGAGCTGATCTTCAAGTCTGTCATAGCTTTACCATTTTGCATATGCTTTTAGACTCTTTCAGGTCTGTATAGAGCAGGAGGGGTAGAACCAATAACTGATTCTGGAACTGAATTTATCCAGCTGACAGTAAAAGGACTGAATTGTGACCCCCTTGTGTTTCTTTTTATTTGGTGATTTTCTAACGTGACCCTTTGGTGCAGGAGATAACAGACTTGAATCCCTTTAGATTAAAGATACCTAGAACCCAATCTCTTGCATCCTGGGTAAATGCTATGACTTAAAGCCTGTCATGAAAAAAGCTTACTCATAAAGACTACTCACACTCACCAGCTTATGGATATTCTTAATTAATAACTGACCTTGCCCTGAAGATTACATCTCATCGTGTAAGAGCACAGCCAGTGCTCTTACTACTGCCTGTTCAGGATTGACACCATTTTAGTATTTCTTCTGTCCTCACTGTCTGTTCCCATCTAGTATGGAAGATCTTGTTGGGCTGTCTCCATAGTTAATGTAGAAGGAGACTCTTCTCCCTGTGTGCAGAGTTGCTGCAGTGGGTTTCTGTGCTCTATTACCCTTCAGGTACAGTTCTTTTCTCATCGCCATCAGTAGAGGAAGCCTGGGAAGGTTTAACCTCATCAGGATCAAATAAATCTTTGTGAAAACCTTCACCACTCACCTTAGGTGTTAGAAAGAATGGTCTTTTCTTTTATGTATGTATGGTAGAAGGTGGCTCTAGATTTCAAGTGGAAAAAGTATATAATGTGCAACCAGGACTCTGGTTTTTGTGTTCCTGGGTCTCAAATCAAACACATTCTTGGTTTTGGGCTTTTTCTTAATATGAAGGCATGGCTTTTTGTGGGTCATCCTTAGACGCACCAAGTTCTCCTCTTGTCAGGCTTCTTATACATTCAAAGCCTCGATTTTTTTAGACTGCCTGTTAGAGATGAATGCCCAGTTTTTTGTCATGGACTTTAATCTAATTGTGTGGAAGGCATACTCCAAATTCCAGCCTTAGGGAAAGCAGATTTAGATATTATTGACTTTTTTACCAATACAGAAAAGATCATAGAGAGATTCGGAAAACTATGTTTTTAGTTGCTTATTGAAATTCTGTTCTCTGATTCCTTTGTTATGCCATTAGATGTGTCTCAGTTTTACCCATTTTAGTTGACTTTTTTTCTGCCAGATGAGCTTCTCAGCTTTAGATCTTTAGTTTATCTTACAAACTCTGGGACGGCAAACTGCAGAAAATTTTAAATCTAAGGTTCTTGGAATCTTCTGTTCTTGTTGTGAGTAAAAAAAAATAGTGGATAACTGGTGGGAATGAGAAACAAAGTTTTTGAACTCATAACAAACAATTTTACTCTATAGATTAAAGATAATTTAATATACTTGATTCTTACATGGACTTGGCTGTGTAGTATATGACCTGATTACAGCATTGCTTAAGACGTGAGATAACCAGGTGAGGTATAACATTTTGAATAGAGATTTTTTTTTTTTGCCAAAGCAGTACTGTTTACCAAATCATTGGCAACGTCTTATCACACTAAAACAGACATAGGCTTCTTGCATTTAGTTTGAGAGGCTGCTAAAATCCAATATGTGTACAGCACCTTTAAATGGTATTGAAACAGCCTGTCTACAGACAAGATAAGTAACATTGAACATTAGTGTCTTCCACACACCTTCACTTTCTGAAAAACCTGGAGTTTACTAGGAAAAACCCTAGCTTTTTCTTTATCATTTTTGTCATGCAAATGGATGTAATTTGTAGAATCCCTGAAACCCTTGGCATTCCTGTGAATTCCCAATTTATTTTAAACTCTTAGTAACTCCCTATTGCTTCAGTTTAGTTTTGGAAATGAACATTAGCAGAAATTATCATTTTAGATGCATAATTAACAGTTCCAGACACATGTTCTCTTTCTGAAACCAATTACTGTGGTCTTGACCACAACTGTAAAACTTAATGCTAAGACCTTCCCAAACTGGTCAGCTTTAGGGAAAGCATTTCCAGCAGGTAAAAGCAGGTGATTCTTCCTCTCTACTCAGCACAGGTGAGGCCCCATCTGGAGTGGTGGGTGTAGTCCTTGGCCCACCAATATAACAGACACAAACACACTAGAAGAAGCCCAGCAAAGGGCCATGAAGATGATGGAGGAGTGGGTGCATCTTACATTCAGAAGAGCTGAGACTTTTTTCATCTTGGAGAAGAGAAGGCTTGGGAGGATACTGGGAAGTAAAGGTGAAGTAGCCAGACTCCTCTCAGGGGTGTTCCCAGTGGCAGGACCTGCAGCAATAAGGAAAAATTGAAGTAGGAAATTCTGTGTACATTTAGGAAACAAGCTGTTACAGTGAGTTTAGTCAAACACTGGAACAGGTTAATGAAGAAGGTTGTGGGACCTTCTTCATTAGAGATGCTCTAAACATGTCTGGACACAGGTCTGACCAACTTACTTGAACTGTCCCTGCTCTAAGTCAAGTAATAAAACTAGATGATTTCCAGAGAGGTGCCTTTCCATCTCAACAGTTCTATGAAAACAGAGCAGCTTCCAGATTTAATAGTTAGAATTGCCTCAGGTCTGAGCTAATGCCTGAATCTCACCCAGGAATATATTGGCAAAAGATATTTGACCTGAGCCAAATCACAGCTGGGATTGTTCTAATCTGGAGAAATGTTGAAAAGAAATACAGAAAATGTGCAGATGCCTTTGTGATAATAAGATCTTTCAGGCATTTGACAATGTATCATAGAATCAGAATGGGTTTAGTTGGAAGGGACATTAAAGATCATCTAGCTCCAACCCACCTGCCATGGACAGGGACACCTGCCACTGAGACCAAAGCTCAGAGCTTCATCCCAGCTGTCCTTAAACACTTCCAGGGATGGGATACCCACAGCTTCTCTGGGCAGCCTCTTTCAGTGCCTCACCAGATTCACATTAAAGAGCTTTTTCTTAATATTGAATCTAAACCTACCCTCTTTCAGTTTCCAGCCTTCTCCCTTGTCCTGTAATTACATGCTCTGGTAAAAAGTTGCTCTTAGTTCCTTGTAGACTCCTTTCAGGTACTAGAAGGCTGAAATTAAGTCACCCCTAAGCCTTCTCTTTTCCAATCTGAACAAAATTAAACTAATCTAACTGCTACTTTATCTGCCTCCTGTGAGATTGATATGTTACTTATTTTTATTCTCTTTTAATGTGAGAACTGAACAATTTGCAGTGCACAGCAAATTAGGATTTTACTTAACAAATTTCTTGCTGATATGTGGCCCTAGTAAAATCCTCAAGTACTTTTGCTCTCTTTATGTGCCACTTTGTTACCATAGGTTTTGGCCTTTAGTACAGTTCTAGGTACACTGCAGTGTTTTGACATGTTATGTAAGAGTTCTTGGTGCCTCATGAAATAAGGATTGTGGGAAATATAGGTGCAATCAAAATTAGGTGTTTAGATGCTGTGACAGCAAAGATATAAACCTTCTAAACCAGGCAGTTTCATGGCATTATTATTAAGAGAAAGACCTTCTGCATGCTTTTCTCTGTTATCAGATTTTTGTGAGCATTGTTTCATTTCTGTATAATGCTAATGCATATTGGGTGACATCAGTAAAATGTAAAATATTGTCCTCTCCCATCTGAAGAGGAAAAACAAAAAACACGTCCCAGGTGATTATTTTAGGCCTATATGCACATTCAAAAAAGAGCAAAACAGCCCCCTGACCTGTGTCCTAGGACAACCTAATACCAAAATAACCCAAACAAACCCCAAAACCTGCTGGGAGATGAAGTCCTAATCATCAGTACAGCTTGCCCACAAATGTCTCTTAGGAAGTAGATGCTTCAGGGTACTAGGAATGAAAAATCTCTCCTTAATCTGGAGAGATTGCTAGAGCAGCTCTCCTATGAGGACAGGCTGAGAGAGTTGGAGAAGGCTCCAGGGAAGCCCCATTACTCAGGATTTAAAGAGGGCCTATAAGAAAGATGAAGAGCAGCTTTTGGCATGGGCCTTTAGTGACAGGACAAGAGAGAGTGGCTTTGAACTGAGAGCGGGTTTTAATTATATATTAGGAAGAAATTCTTCCCTACAAGGGTAATGAGGCACTGGAGCAGGTCACACTGTCTTTCCTGATCCATAAATAGGATTTTCAAGTCCAACTGTTTGTTATCAACCTCTCTGTTAACTTTTGTAACTGAGAAGCACGAGGAGAAATTTATCCTTACTTGTGCTACTTTTTTCCAGCCTAAACCTACAGTTTGGCCTTCAAAAACCATTGCTCTTCAAAGTAGCATTAAAATAGAGTGGTATCTTGGTTTATGATTTCAATCTAGTTTTCAGTCTGTATGAATGCCTGAACATACATGTACATTTTTCCCTGTATGTATGTGATTTATCTGCTTCATCACAGAATAATATTCTGTGATGCCTGTTGTTGTGCCTGTGGGTAATAAAAATAATCTGAAGGTATCATTACTTGAAATTTGTAAAGCACAGAAAGGGTCAAACTTGTTTATTTAGTTGTTGTATGTTTTTTGTTGTTGGTTTATTAAATCATGGGCACATTAATATAACTGAGGAAACTTAAATCACAGGATAATATTTTTCCTATGACACAGTAGGAATATATTTAAAATGCCAGACATATTTGTATTTGCATACTTTAACACAGTACTTCTCTCTAAGTGATACTTCCATACAGAGTGCTAGACATTTAGTATTTAAACCACATTCTCTTTGCTTCAGATAATGGGCAACTATAATGTCTGGTTCAAGTCACAACACATTGTGAATATTTTATGTGTTGTTTTAGGCAATATTGTATTAATGTTGTGTCTGGAACTAAGTTAATTCTTAGAGAACTCTGGTCTTCTTTGATTTTCATGTTTGCATGTGTGTGCTTTTTCTTCTTTTGGAATAAGGGATAGAAATTTGAACAAATTGATGTTCTAATACATTTTTTCAGAAGTCAGCATAATTGTAAAAATAATTTATGAACAGTAGTTTTTTACATATAGAAATAGTAACATGGAACTCAAATTAGGGCTATCACAACAAAATACATAATGTCTTGATGAGCTTGTATAAGGTAAATTGCTGGGATATAATCCAATAGAGAAAATAATAATTACAGTGAAGGAAGCAGCCAGAAGAGTTGGCAGAATTTATCTTGGTGTGAGTTGTTAGGGAAATGAATAGTTTTTTGCAGATTATGTTAGAAATATGGGGAAGCTGCTATGTCTGGATGGCCTGGGAAGATATGCAGCTTTCATCCTCATGACTTCAGACAGAGAAGCAGCCCCTGCCCATTTGACTGCAGACCCGCCACCTGCATTTCTGTCACCTCAAGATGTGGGTGTTGTGGTGGGTTTGCCTGGTTCCATGCCTGAGAGCAAGCAGAGGGGAAGGCAGTGAAGAATGCTCTGCCTGCTTTGCAAGTTGAGCTGAGAGCTGGAGTACTTCAACCCTGTCATGTCACTGCCATGGTTCCACCCCAGCCAGCAACCCAGCCCCACAGGGCCTCTTGCTCACCCCCACATCAGCAGCATCAGGGGGAGAACTGGAAGGGTAAAAGGTAAAAACTTATGGGTTTAAATAAGAACAGTTTAGTAGGGAGAGCAAAATCCATGCATGAGAGCCAAGCAAAGCAAAGAATTAATTCCAAAGGGTAGGCAGATGTTCAGCCAGTGCCAGGAGAGCAGGGCCCCTCATGTGCAGCAGTTCCTTGGGTGGACAAACACTGTTGCAGCACAGGTCACAGCATGTGTCACAGCTGAGATGGCCACAATACACAGAGTATTGCCATTTAATATCAGAAGACTTCAACCCATACAGAGGAACACCATACCACATCAGGAGACATTAGGTGTCTGCCCATACAGAGCCAACCCATACCACCTCAAAAAACTTCAAACCCCTGCCCTTCTTGTTCTTTATTCCAACCTTTTATACCCCTCATTGTTCATGCACTGCACCTGTGTGCCCTCTGTTCCCTTTGGTGATCAGTCAGTGCACCTGGGCACTCCATGGCTCATTGCTTTCTTTATTGTTTCATTGCTTTCAATGCTGGTCACCTGCTTTTCACAGCTGTAGCTCATTGGGGATGAGGCTTGCCCACAGCCCCTCTCCCAATCACCACAAACTGTGTGCCTACAAAACACCATCACTCCAAATGGTCTGCTCTCCTTGCCCCACCACAGCCTGCTCTGCCCCCACTGCCCTTCCTTCTTCCCTGCACTTGATATATTAAGCATGATGCTCTGGAATTTCCTTCTGGTCACCTATTCTAGCTTTGTCTCCTCCCAACCTCTCACCCCCAAGTTCCTCACCAGTGTGGCAGTACAAAAAGGAGGAAAGGCCTTGGCTCTGTGCAAGCCCTGCTCAGCAATAACAAAACTATCTCTGTATTATCAACCCTGTGTTCAGCACAAATCCAGAACATAGCCCCATACCAGCCACTAGGAGGACAACTAATTCTCCCTCAGCCAAAACTAGCACAGTCACCCACTGCAAAGCCATTTGATATCAACTCTTCTGTCTTTTTCCAGACACTGTCCTGATCCTTCAAAGTATGCACAGGCATTTTTATGCCATGCTAATTTTCCTTGCCAAATTCATAAGATTGCTGAATAGAGCCTTCTAATAGAAGCTGCTGCAACTTTCACTACAGGATGGCTAATATTTCCATGTAATGATGGAGAAGTGGATCCTGTTTCTGTGGTTCTAATAGTAATGTTGAAATTGAGGAGGCATATCAAGTGTCTCCCTATCATTAAGGAAAATTGAAGAGAAAATGCTCTAAATAGAGAAGAGGAAGGTTACAATTACTGTTCTTTCTATTTACTTCCTCTGTTCTATTCATACTTTCTCCCTTTTTCCTCCTTTCTCATTTTTTCTGTCACTAACTTTTCCTATTTTTAATTAGTGGCTAGCAGCACAGATTTCAGAGACAACATTAAAAAGGAAGTTATCAGGCTGTGGTTTATGCTGCACCAACAGAGAAACTGCAGGGTGAAATATGGTCCCAGGTGAAAGTTATTGCTGCAAAGGCAGGTTTGTCTCAAGACTGCCATACTCAGAAGTAGAATTTCTTTTGGATTGCAGACACACAAAAACATTTCCCTGCTACTAAGACAGTAAGCATAAGAGATGGGAAACAATATAAAACCACTTTTGCTGATCCTTTTGTTTTTCTTTTGAAGCAGATTTCTTTTTCACTCTCATAGAATTTATATACTGGGTCACATTTGCCTGGCGTTTTCTAGTATCCTAGATCAATCAGACTAAAAAACTCATTCCCTGAGAGCAGGCAGCTAAACTAAAAAAAGGCTAGCATCATACTTGGCTGACACCAACTTGGGGGGGAAAAAAAAAGAAAACTTTAGGCTAGCAGATGTCAAAATATCTGCTGCTATATAATATAACACAATGCATACTTTTGTGCATACCAACTTTTATATATCCTAAGTATTTTGTTAGAAAATTTCAAAGGCTTTTCCAGTATCTTTTCTGTCTAAGCCTAAGATCTTGTACTCAACTGTGCAATCCTTATAAGAAAAGAAGATTCAAAGTCATAAAAATACCTTTTGGCAAACAAGACCATAATGACCACCACTCATGGGATCAGTGTTATTCAGGACATCTTTGCTGTATAATATACAATGCTACCTTCCCTGCAGTTCAGGCAGTTGCTGCTGTCTGCTTTTATTTTCAAAACAGGATTATTTTTATTTATGTCTAAGATTTTTGATTCCTAAGAAAGTAGACTTTATTTTTCTAGAAATAATTTAAAATAAAAACTTAGACTTGTGATGAACTCAACTGTTCCATTTTTCTCACAGCAATTAGGTATATATCTGTCCTAAATGCAGGAAATTACACTTATCTCTCTTGGTGCTGAATTTTTAAATACTTACTTAAAAGGTATTCATCAAATATGCTTTAATTTCACAAAAACAGATAAATAGCAAAGAACCTAAATAAAATTCTGTCTTGGGCCATGTTTCCTTGAGGACTTTGTTACCTTGCAAGTATAAGCTGAAAGCCTTCTTCCCAGCTCTTTTTGCTAATTTATTAACTCCAGACTGCATATGGAGTCATAAAGATAGCTTACAGCTAGGAGGCATAGGAAAGAGGGATTATTGCATGGGTACTTTGGGTAAAAAATACCTTAGATTGAAGTGTATGTTCTCTGAGATATTAATCACCAAAACATAGACAAGGAGGTGGGGCTACAATTCTGTCTAAGAGAGAAACATTGAGATCCTGAATGTGAATATTGTGGGATACAAGTATTAATACCTAAATTAATTAGCACCTTTCAGATATTATTCTGACTTTGGCATCCAACAGACTCCACAGGCAGTGACAGGAAACTTGTCATGACATCTCAGTCACACACTTTTATCTGACTGCAGAATTCTCATGTTTTATCACAGCTTTAAGACTGATGCTTACTGTGTAGGCAGGGCCAGAAGCTGGACTGAATGATCCTGATGGGTTCTTTCCAACTCAGCATATTCTGTGATTTTCTAGGTGTTAACTGAGAACTATTTTTTGCTATGAGATAAGCGCACTCCAACTCATGCTGAGGTCAACCTTTATGACTGTCCATCTTGTCTATACAGAAGCTACATTGGTGTTTGTCTTTAGTATGAGCTTCAAAGTATGCCAGGTCAAAAAGGATGCTCAGATAATTGCTTTCCTATGACCCTGGGCACATGCAGTACAGGTGGACCAAGCATGCTGGTGTGGATAACACTCATGTTGAACTGACACAACCCTTGCAGCACCTTGCAATGCTTACAAAACATGGCAATGCAACACAAAAGCAGAAAGCTGCTCCCCTAGGCCTGAACCGTTAAGTATTATCTCACTTGAAATATGAGAACTGAGCCTGCTGAGGTGGCTGTTGACTAGCGTGAAGCAGTTATGCATGTTTTCCCATCTCTTGTAGAAGAGAACCCTGAGGATATAAAGACTTGCAAAAGCTTTTCTGTCCAGTCATCTATGAGCTAATTTTTTAATGTTGCTAGGGCTGTCTTTTTCCATCTCTGCATCTACGTGTTGGATGTTATGTTAATAGAGAGTGGTACTTTGAGTTATATTAAATTTTCAGAAGCCTATTCTAGCTTCTTGTTCTATTTCTGCCCTTGTAATTTATCATTAGTGAGTAGCTTGCTGTCTGCTAGTAAAGATTGAAATTTCCAGTTTTCCTTTACTTGAAATGTTTTGTCTGACTCCTTTTCCTCTTTTTTGATGTGCTCTGCTAACATTGATGACTAAGGCAGCTTTTGAAAGAGAACTATCCCCATTATCTGCTGCATGCTACATTTTCTTTTTACTCTTGTTGTTTTCAAAGCAACAGTGTCATAGATTTTTTAATTCCTTCCCAGGTAGCCCTTGCTTGCATATTTTTAAATCCCTGTGAATTGTTTTTATTAATTTCCATGCCCATAGTTTAGCCATCTATGGGGGGGAGTGGAAGGGAGACTGCCATTAAAGTTTGCAAGTCTGTGAGGGGGAAATTTGGCATTAACTGAATCATGTATTGCAATTACCAGTATCCACCAGGTTGTCAATGGTCACTAAGCTCAGTAATCAGAGTGATAATACTTGCTGCTGCTGTTACTGTTGTTGGGAGTTACTGATGTGTATTTGTGAGATCCTGAATATTGTATTGCCAGCTTACTTGCAATCAAGAGATCTCAGCACTCTTAACTTGAGGAATGGCCAAAAGCTTGGTACAAAGGCTAAGATTTATTGGAGGCAAGCACAGTTCCAACACATTTAACCTACCAGGAAGGGATATGAGTTAAAGGAAATACACTGATGGAAAGGTGCTTGTCGAAACACAGTGATATCACTTACCCTGTACTGGTCATTGTCAGACTTTTATCCTTTGTTGTGATGTAGTAAAAAGAGCACAACATGTCCCTCACATGCCGGCTATATCTTTGTTTTCTTACTGTCCTGTATGGCCCCTTTCTAGCCTAATCTCATTATGCACTTATTACAACATTCCATTTCCACCGCTGCAGCAAGATTGTGTAGCCACAATTCTCTTTACAGAGAAAACCAAGGCACAATTTCCCAAGAATTTCTTCTGGGAAAGACAGTGACAAAACCTCAGAGAAGAAGGGAAAACAATTCTTATCACTGCTTGCTCCTCCTGTTGTTTTGCACATGTGGAATGTGTTGGAAGGTTTATCTGAAGGAATTTAGTAATTGAATTCTGGTGGAGATTATTTATGTTAATTAGCCAATCAGGTCCAAGCTGTGTGGACTGTTGGTCTGCAAACAGTCATGAGTTTGTCAGTAGTAGTTAGTTAGTTAGTGACAGTTCTTGTTAGTGTAATATAGTTATAGTATAATATAGTATAATAAAGTAACTAATTAGCCTTCTGATATCATGGAGTTCTGTGCGTCATTCTTCCCACCCATCAGCCATCATAGCACTGATAAGATTGCACAATGCCTTAGCACGAGCCTTTGTGTTGCTGGTATTCTGGTGAACCCTACATTGGGCAGCCACAGAACATATTTCCCCATCAGACACATGGTTCCATCAAACACAGAACAAATAAAACCTTATTTCTTATTGATTTGTCTTGCATTAACCTCATGAACTTTCTGTAATCCAACAAAGTGTGAAACCATATTGTAACATCTCCCTCACAAGGGATTATTATACGGTGTCTTTCCTTTGCACAAAATCTGCAAAGAATTCTAACTTCCTGCCAGTCACATAGTAATGTAAGGGCAGGAATGAGTTGGAATTAAAAGTTTTGCATACATGTGTGCTGGGGGGAATAGGGGGGATAGAGAGACTGTGCATTCCTAAAGGCTGTTTTGCAATTAGTTTGCAATTAATTTGATTAGGGAAAAAGGATATCTAGAGGCCTTATGGACCCCAGAAGGTCTGACTGAAAAGTTCTTAGATCAGTATCAGGTCTTGATAATAGCTGAGCCAGGCTATTTCAAGACTTGTGTGTGTCATATGCATATGAGTAAGTCTGTACTTAAATTGTAAATGAACACAAGGGAATCAGGCCGGCAGTTCCTGTCTAATATAGGGCAACTGTCATTATATTACAAGCAAACCAAAGAGTCTCCTGAAATGCCTACCTGGCTTTGAAAGTTATTCCTGGGGAATTCAAAAGTCTGCACAGAAATAAGGAGAGAAACCAACTGAAAGAAGAAAAGCAAAGAAAGTAATCTGAGATGAAAGCATCCATCCCCCTTCTTACAACTTTTGTCACAGAAAAGGTGACTAGTAGTTCACAGAAAAGGCATGAAGCTACTTACAGCATTGTTAAAGACATGTTCCAGGTGATTAGTGTTGTCTATCATGAGTTATTTCTTGCATCTCCTGAAATATGAATAATCTTGAAAAAAATCTACACCAGAAGGTGTATTCATTTCTACCCAGAACTATACTTTGCTAGACATTTGGATTCTTGATGTGGAAGAAAAATAGGAATTGACTACTTAGATACTTCTTTTAAGGGTGAAATATATTTTCAAAAATCCCAAACTTCCTAAATTGTGAAAAGTGGAGGGAGAAAGTGGCCTAAAATGTCCTCTTACTGTCTGCATTTCTATAATTACTCTATCAGTTTCTTCTTTTGGTTTGGCTTGTTTCAAGCTCTACTGCCAAGCAGGCTATGTGTGTGAACTCTTTTATTAGCACAGTGATGAAGAAGTTGACAAGTTCTCTTCTCTTGCCTGAAGATGCTACCTTGTCAGCCTGGCTGATGCTCCCTCAGTAATTTTTTCTTGTCATATATTCTTGTTTCCTGTGGTTTTTACTTCTTTACTACATGACAGTCACATAGATGAAAAGCAGCCAAAGGAAAAGAGAGTAAAAAATCCAATTCAATCAGAAACCATAAATAATGCACCTTCAAGAAAAAAACTAATTAAACTGGTGAGAAGTCCAGCATACAAGAGACTAATAAAAGGTTTGGGAGTATTTTATCAAAATCAGTAGTGAAGATCAAGTCAAGTGATCACGAAGGCAGAAAATAAAAATGAAATTAGGACTTATTCAAAAAGGGCTTTTTTCTGTTACACTGCACAGTGTGATGACTTTGGCTCTCAAGACATCCAAGTTCCCAACTTTTTTCAGGAAGAAATAGCAAGTACTAATATAATATCTGAGAAATATATAAATTACAATCAATAGTAATTAGTATACATAGTGATTTATAAATATAAGGAATAAATAGACATGGGAATCTAAACATAGCCGGAACAACTTCCTGTAAGTTACCATTGTGAAGGCAATAGCAATGTCAAAGTATGAATTTTAATATAGTTAAACTATATCTGTAATGAAAGAAATGCCAGTACCACTCAGGGAAACCCTAGGACTTGAACAGCCAAACTATGACAAAAACCAATAGTATTTAATAACTTTTTATTTCCATATTTTAAAAAGTGGGGGATATATTCATGTATCAGAATAACAAAGTGCTCTCCAGTCCACTGATTTAAAAGCTCATAAGAGAGCAATAATAGAAGCAGTATTTAAGATCTAAACCCCAAGATAGCTTTGCCCAGAAGCCTTTTAAGATTCAGTAGATGCTCTTTTTTGACCTGAGAGTCCTGGTGAACAACTTTAAAAGGACCCAACAGTGTTCCCTGGAAAATAAGAGGGCCAAGAGCATCTTTGGGTGTCTTTGACTACTGGCAAGAGCTGAACAGGTGGGTTGAAGGCATCCAACCCTAAAAAGGCTAAAGGAAGATCAAGCTGCTGCCTGTAGCTCTTTATTAGGATGTGAAAAAGAAGGTGCAGCCAGACGTCTCAGTGTTGCACAGAGAAGAATGGGAGGTTCAGCACAGGCAATTCCAGTGCGGTGTAAGGAAAAACATATTTCTATGAGAGTGGTCAAACATTGAAAAGTTGTCTGGCCAGGAAGTGGGATTGTTAGCATTCAGAAACACATAATCACATAAGCGATTATATGCGGTGCTTTTTATTTAAGAGCTCTGGGAATCGGGGCAGTTTTCCACCCAAATCTGATTCCGACCATGCATTCGAGGTGAACGTGTTTTATACTCTATGGTTATATGTTAATTATTAAACTTATATTGTTCTATTGTATACACAGATTTCAGCTAAACATAGCTTCTCATGGTTCCCCCTTAAATTTCTAACATAGCTTCTCATGATTCTTCTTATGATCATACAATAATTATATTTAGTTACTAAACAATCATCACATCTAACAATTATATCATTTCTCATACTGCTTATGCAGGTGCAGTGATCTGAAAAAACACAAAGCCTAACATTTTCAAAGTCTATCTTTAACATTTTCCAGGGCTCCACTATCAGGATGTCCATCCTTGAAGCTACACAAAATTGAACATGGCTCTGAACAACCTGTTCTTACAAGGACATCACTGGGCAAAGGAGCTTTGTATGTCCCTTCAAACTGGTGTGATTCCATGTTTCTATGGTTAAAGGATACTACTTAAAAAAAAATGAAAGGTATTCTAAAATTATAGAAGAATAATTATGAATAATTAGAATAATTAGATTAATAGATTAATAATTAGAAATACTAGAATAATTCCAGTTAGGAATTAGTCTGGGCTTCATGTCACTTACTGAGTTACATACTGGATAGTTAGCCACACAGGAATCCTAGGCAAAAAGTAATAGCTGTGAATGGATACAATGAACCAGCAGCAAATCATGTGAGTGTCAGAAACAATGACGGCTTGAAAACCAAGCCTTGAAGACCTGTGAGATCTGAAGTCTAATTAAAGCAGGGCTCATGGGTGCTTTAAAATGTCTTATTTTCTTTTTTTCTACCATTAAAAAAAAACCCCAGAAACAGGAAATCTTTGAAATCTCTTCCACCTGGTCAGATATGTTTGAAATTGCTGGTCAGCTCATGGTTCCTGTCATGAGATCGATCAACAAGAAAGTGAATACAGAGACAATGTCTTATTTCTGTAGGAAACCAGGCTGAAAATAAAAGGACCAAAAATCTAATTTGGAACAGGCAACTTAATATTATGGAAAGAAGTCTTGTCCAGGAAACATGGTTTCATTCCTTCATATCATTTGAAATGGGATTCATAAAACTAAAAGCAGAGAATAAAAGTACTTAGGTGCTTTATTAGTCACTCATAACACCTTGACTGCCAAAAATATGATAATGAATTATCAGTAAAGAGATTTTTAAAGGGATTAAGAACTGCCTTGTTGAAAAGAACTGGAAAATAAGCTGTCAGTGGGGAGTCACAGCAGCATAGAAGCTTGGCTAGTAGGGTTCCTTAGTATTAACTTGTTCCAGTCAATGACTGAAGGTGAATATAAAGTCACTGATAACTAAATCAGGCTATTCAAATAAAAGCAGGGCATGCATTTTCACCATTAGGGATTATAGTCCCCTGTGGAACAAACTAAGGGAAGCAGCAATGTTCTAATCCCATGATGACTTCAAATTAAAGGAAAAAAGATGCTGCTAGGATGCTTTTTTGCTAAGGCTGTTGACTTATTTCAGATAAGGTGAGTGAATAGCACCTTTTAATCTTTTCCCTCCAAGAGCTGAAATCAGATGGTTTAATGGTTCTTTCCATTTTGGAAACCCTATTAATTGAAAACAGTGACAGAAAAATGTCATTGATGAGACCAAAGAGATAAAAACTGAAAGAGAAAAAATATTAGGGAAAAAAAGAAAACCTGTGATAAAAACCAAGAAAATTATTGCCTAATTTTGCATTACTAAAACAAATATTCTTAAAATTCATCTTCAGATAGGACTGGACTTGTTGGATATTAGTAAAAGGTTCTTGACCCAGAGGGTGGCTGGACACTGGAACAGGCTCCCTAGGGAAGTGGTCACAGCACCAAGTCTGACAAAATTCAAGAAGTGTTTGGACAACTCTCTCAAACACATGGTGTGTCCTGTGCAGGACAGGGAATTGGACTTGATGATCCTTGTGCGTCTCTTCCAATTCAGCTGATTCTGTGATTCTGTGAAGGTTGGAAAAATGCAGTCGAAAACTCATTCTTAGATTCAGCTCTCAAAGACAGAAAATTCAGGCAGCCAAGAAGTCCCATCCTAATGTCATTTACACTAGTGTTATGCAGTAGCTCAGGCTTTCAGTAGGTTCCTGACAAATGTTTCAAGGGCTTCCAGTAGCAAACAAAGTTGTTAAGGTACCTTTCAAAATAGAATGGCTGTAAAAATGACAGTGTGTTTCTTATGTCTGTCTGGCAACACACATAGCCTCCCAACCCCCCCCTTCCCCCTTCCTTAATAGAAATCCTGAAGAAGTCAAGCAGTGAAAATAGAATTGTGTTCTTTGGATTGTGCAACAGGGGTTCCAAACAATTGCATTATTTATGGTTACTGAAACCTCTGCATACAGATTAGAAGCTTATTGCTCCTCTATGCACACTTATGGTCATTAGTAGCTTCACACCCTTGTACATGTATTATTTTCAGAAAGAACTGTGTTGAAAGTTTAAAGAACTTTCTCACTATTACAGTCTTGTTTTGTTCATTGCAATACTAATTATAAGTCTGGTTAAGTTTTTTCCAGCTGCTTCACTTCCTAATTGTTGGTAGGAGTCCAGTTTCTTCTTTGAAAAAAACATTATGAAATCCTTAACATTTTTTAAACCTTCTGTGATGTTTTTTTACTTATTAAAAGCTGTGTTTCATCTTAGACTAATTCTATATCCAGTGTTCAGTAACTATCCTCACACACATGCTTGTGTGTGACCTTTGTGTCAGGACATTTATCTGACTACAGTATTCACAAGCCAAGTAAACAACAATCAAGTGTTTGGTACCTGGAATTGAGATGTGCATTTTATAAAAGGAGAGTTGTACAGGTCAACCTTCAGACTCAAATGACTGGATACTGAAATTTTAGAATGTTGGTGCTTTAAAAATTACCTGAATTACCTGAGGACTCTATGCAGTTATGTCTGCAGCTAAAGAGGCCAAAAGATCCTGGTAAGTGAGAAATAAAGACTTTCAAAGGAAACTATCTCAAATTATTGCATCTTCCTTCTGTCACATCTTTGCCTGTGTTCTTTGCCTTTAACATTTGGCATTATGTCATCAAGCCTTCTACTTCTACATTTCCTATTTCACATAATTTTCTATTAAGTTTGACTGTAATATTTTAGTTGTTATGGAACATTTATTTCTGTACGGTATTCTCCAACTCCATAGCTCTAAGTGTATTCATCATTACTTGCATCAAATATTTTTTCCATCACTTTGATGACTTTGAGGTGCACAGCAGTATGTTATTTGGGGAGAAGCTGCAATCCCCTCTATTAAAAAAATGTATATTCTGTACACATTTATGTCTATTCACTAAATTACTTGGTGTCCACATTCTCAAATCTTCTCAACTTTAACTAGAGGAATCAAATTCTCTTTCCTGGACCTTGTTACCAAGTTAAACACCAAGTATTTACCTTGCAGATTGCTCTGGTTAATACATTTCTGCTACAGGAATTCTTAAGCATCTCCATCTCTATGTGTCACTAGTAGAAGCATTAGGAAATATTTCTTTCCCATTACAGTTATAAGCAGATCAGGGTACTCAGACTCCTGCCATTTCTTTCACAAGCAGTACTCTGTAAGAATCTTAAATACATTATGCTAAACTGCATTTCATCTTTTCAAGTGAAATGATGCTCCACTTGTTCAAATGCTGCATATGCAAGCAGTCATGGTGTGAGCACCCCTGCTGTAATGAGACATGTGAGTAGAGCTAAGCCCAGCTGTGTTGTCCTTTCCTTGACAGCACTCAGATAATATCTGAAATGATCAGTCAACAGTGCTGGGAAAGTCCCTTGGAAATGTAATCCCTCTGGTTATGCTGTCTTTAGCAACTTCAGAACAGGTCCTTGGTGCCACAAAAAGACACAGGAGAATCTCATATTACTGACTAACTATATAGTAAGTAAGCATGTAAAATTCAAAGTTACTAAAGTTAAAGCATGGCATAAAACCACAGTTTCAGCAGATGACAAATGAGAATGGCAACACTTCAGAAAAGAAAGCATGTCAGAAAGAAACTCTGGAGTCATGATGAAAAGTTCAGTGAAAAGACAAACATGATGTCTAGGACTGGTCAAACAATAAACCAGAAAGATTGGAGTTCTTGGAAAAAGATGAGGCAACAAATCAAAGATGCTATGCCACTATTTAGTTGAGGATGTACTTGTTAAATGCTGTTCTAGCCTCAAAATGGATACAATAGAACTTAAAAAGTCTTAGAGAAGGTGAAGTGAATTATGAGAGGAGGTTGGGAGGTAAACTAAATAGAACTTGGAAAAGAGACAGCTGAATGGGGAAAAATAAGTGTTAATTGTCATGAGAGCTATGAAGAAGATAAAATTTCCGTTTTTTCCTTAGAAATAAGCAGAGTGAAAACAAGACATTGCAAGGCAGTATCTTAGCTACACAAAACCCAATAATTTTCTGTAATTTTAATAGTGGAACTCACTCACTTGTGAGAGGAATGAGTCATGGAAAAATGTATGGAAATATTCTTATAGTCTCTCCCTGAGTATCCACTGTGATCAATGCTGAAAACATGGTACAGGGCTGAAAAAGAAATTATTTTATTGTTTGCTTTGTTAGTGATATTTCAAAGCACAGACACTGTGTGTAAAAAGACCACAGGTGTAAAAAGACCACAACTTCCAAGAAGAATACAGAGAGGAAGTTGTGCATCTCCCTTTGCTACCTGGAGTAACTGGATCACAAAGTAGCTCACAGTAGATGCCAGTTTTGCTGAAGTAAAAGAAGCAGCTGACAGGATCAGAATGTTTGTGCACATACAAATGATGAGAGAACATTTCTTTCCCATGTTGTTTTCAATGTCTTCTCAACACCTAAAAAGTAATAATCACAGGTTCGCTTCTGATGGCCTTGCTTGTGCTTTACACTACTGGTTATAGCTGACTGAGAACTGAAAGGGGGTGGACATTGCAATACTAAGGATGAGAGCCCCCTAAGGGAAAGGAGAATTTAAAGTGAACTAAATGAGAGACACTGCATGCACAAGGGGTGCCTGGCAGCAAGGCATCAGGGAATAAAAGCACTCAATGTGTGAATCAGTACTCTTTTTATAAATTTGTAGAGAAACATCCCTCTTTCCTCCAGGCTCACAACTGCACTGCATTGCTGATGATGTGAACAGCTTCTTTCCTCAGGCATTGGTACTTTTGGTAATATTAGAGCACTGTTGTGGTGCACTGCATTTGTACTTTCTCTGCCATGGGATGCACTGTTTTCTTTTTTTCTGCCAGAAGTGCACAGTTCTTATTTAATTCGCATTCTGAGCACAACAGCTGAGTTGCTAATGTATGGAAAAGCATTGCCCAGAATTAATATGATTCCATTCATACCATCCCCTACCATCTTCTGTCAGCCCTTATAAACTTAAGTTATACTTATCTTGGACTGACCTTTTCTGCTAATTGGACAGGAGAGTGCAGAAAAATATCTAGGAGCTAGGATAATGCCTTACTGTGGTAAGGAGGGAAAAAGTGTTAGTTTTCTATAAGAAGTGTAATTTCTTGGAGAGGATGTATATCCAAGACCCTGGATATACATATTGGCCCTCTTTCAACAATACAGTTTCTGCTTTTATGTCCAATTAAAACTCTTTTAAGAAATTTATGTATTTTTTCTATCAAAACACTGATTGAGGAGATTTTTTTTTCTGTGTTAAAATATTGTCTATTGTTATTTGGGTTGATTTAAACACTGGCAGCTTAAACTGTGTTAGTGGTTACATTCCTTTATGGAGATCCTAATTGCTGGACTTGACCAGGACTAGTAGGGTGATTCCACTCCCACTGATGATCTACAGCAAATACTGCAGAAAAACATGCCAGAAACCCCAGTCTGCAAATGTAAAGTGGTCTTCATTCTAATCCTTTTAAATTAGACTTTGGTTTAGATCTTAAAATGTAATTTCATAATCTCTCCTTCTTTTTATAATCTTTATTTTAAATATAACAAACTGATTCCTCTCCTGTGAAGCATCAACTCCACTTTGTGGCCTATTCAAATGCACAGCTATGTCTTTCCCAAGATTCAGGCAGATCAATAGGGTTCAGAATCAGGACACGTTGCCTATTTGTATGATTCTCAGTACAGGATGGCACGCACCAATTCCAATCAATTATTTCTGTGGGAGCTGTAGTTCATGCTGGATGTGCCTCTGCTGGAGGTGTTTTGATGCTTGTTCAGGAGTTATGTGTCCCTGCCAGGAATCTATACTGCTGAAGCAAGGGTTTCTGCCCAATATGTTTTATAAAATTGTGGGAGCTTAATGCATCACTGTACTTTGCTGTGGGTGAGCAAATAGGTCATGGTTGTCCTAAGGAAAAGGCAATGTTTATCCCTCTCTGGCCCCAGAGAGAACTCAGGGTGGCTCACATCACCACCAAACATCCAAACTGACCAGGAGGTGTTTGCTTTTGCCCCACAGCTTGCAGTTTTCTGTGGCAGAGGAACAAAAGGCTGCTGCTGCAGAAGCCAGGGACAGCTTTTTGTTTACCATAAGTATTATTGAGCAACAGAGTACGTTGCTTTCACCTTTAATCTTCATGTCAATGAAAAAGCCTCTCATCTGTGCCTTATGTGTCTGTGTAAAATGTTAGTAGCACTTATAAGAGCAGAGCTCTGGAATATGTTTCAGCATTGCAGCCCATTAGTCACGTAGGAAAATCACATAACCTTTACATTCCTGCTTCATATCCAACACCCAGGAAAAGTAGTATCACAGTCATAACTAGTTCCTGGAGTCAGTCTGTTTAATTAGTGCCACTTTCCTTGTCAGTATTTCTAATGCAAAGAAAATCCAAGAAAAAAACCCTCAAAAAGCTTAAAGCAAAGTGAGGGGTCTTAGCAACTTTCCGAAAGGATTTCCTGCCAAAACATGGGTAAAAGAGCAAGTCACAGGAGACCTATAGCCCTCAGGCACAACTCAGGTTCAAAGAGATCAGCATGACACCTTGTGCTACTCAGCTCTTCTCATAGCTGCCTGCCAACTTTTTTCATGTGTTTACAAAGTACATTTTGCTTTGTGTAGACCTGAGTATGAAATTCTAAATTTTAATGCAGCTTGTGTTTTTGATTATCAGCATTATTTGCCAAAGAAACAACTTGGGCATTGCATAATCCTGTTTCTTTTAGCAACTAAGATCAGACAGGGTATGATTAGAATCAAAGATCAAAACGTAGTACACAGAAAAACTGAACAGGGTGCTTTCACTCTATGAACAGTGATTTCTGTCACAGAGATATTTTTTCCAAAATAATTCATGCCTCATTCTTCATGGCATATGGCAAATATCAAGACAATCTAAGTAAATACCTGGATTTTAGAAAACGTACAACAGCTATATATATAGGTACAGCAGAAATATTGCTGTAGCACTCTGTATATTTACAGGCATCTCTCTGTGTCATGGTTAAATAAGAAGTATAAACTTTTCAAAAAGCAGCATCCTCACAATGTTTATTTGCCCTGTTTAAAGTAGGGGGACTAAAGAGAGACAAGAGAGTCAGGAAAGAATAGAATATTATATAACATTAGCTAAAGAGAAGAAATAGGTGCTATTCCTGTGGAACTATATTGTCATTGTTAGAAGAGTAAGTGTTCTTCTAGAAACTTATGCTGGTACTTGACTTCACCAGAGACAATTCTTGCCTGTTTCAAATAGTAGCATACATTATAGTCCTTGTTTTCTTTATACTGACATAAACTGTAGCATTCTTCTGAGACACTGAAATGTAGAAGGATCTGGGACACTTGAGTTTGCTCGTGTCTATTGAACTGGCTGCATTTGTTCAAGTCTGACATGATGAAAAATGTTAGTAAAAAGAGAGTTCTTGCCTTGAATGACTATTATCCAACAGAATAAGAAGCTGTTTGATAACCCTGCTTTTGTTTGGAACAAAAGCAAAATAGAATCAGATCTTTGTGATCAGATACTCTTAGATTTTTTAAAAAAATTTCTGCGGGTTGAAGACTTCACTGGGTCATTTTTCTACTTTTTTAAACAAATATAGTAGACACCTAAACGGATAATGTTGCTCAAAATCCTGGATTTATGGTCAGTGCACTCTCCATTAGGCTACCTAAGGTAAAATTCAAGGCAGAATACAGACATGTCTAGCCAAATTTAGGTGTTCTCTGTTTCTGTGCTCCAAAAGATAGGCTAAGCTGGGTATGAAGCATATAGACAATTGATTCTATTCAGAAATATTAACTTTTCTCCAAATTCAGGGAAAGAGTATTGACTTCTAATCATAAGGATAAGGAGATAAGACTGTTTCTAGAATCCTACCTAGAAAAGCTCTCAGTGTTTTCATGGCAAGTATGAGGATTGCATGGTACCATCCAAAGTATTTGTCACTGGCTCACTCACAATCCCAACAGCAGAAGTTTTCTGACTATAGCTGAGCCACAAGTTAAGTCTTTCATTGGCATCACATTCATTTAGGAAAATCATGGTGAATATTGAATTAGAAATTACAGCAAGGGCTTTTATTCTTGTCCTTCTACCTTCTCAATTGCAGGAACAATTTATGACTCATTTAATGTTACCCTTATTTGAATAAACTGCAGCCTTTCTTGACCTAACAGCATTTAAGGCACCAAGTTAGAATATTGAATATCAGTGGCTGTGCTGGATGTGATTTGAGACTTCTCTAAACATTAGACATAGGTTTCTTTTCCATTTAGGGGCATAATTAAATAGCCATGACATGGAAATTTTTTCCTACTTTTAAAATGTGATTGCTTGAAGTACAAGGTGGCCTTAAACAGGATGATTTAAACATGATGAAAAAACCAATTTGCCGTTGTGAATGTTTAAGGGAAAAAGAGTAGAATTTAAAATAAAAATATTTGTATAAAAATAAAAATTCTTAACACTAAAGTAAAACATTTATTATTAACACTAGAGTAAAACATTTATTAAACTGAAAGTTGAGACTAGACTACATGTTATATTTTCAGAGAGGTTTCTCATTCCAGTACTCACCATTTCCTTCTATTATTAACATTTTGGTTTAGAACTATCATAGTTCAGAGATGATTTTGTCTAAACTTCTGAAATAAAAAAAAATTGTACTTTTCCAACTCCATCATCAGCTAAAATCATCCTTGTCTACAAAAAAGAATGGGCTCAGTTTTTCATGGTTTGTCACAGACAGCAGGCAAGAAAATGCATGGACGAATGAGGGAGATGATAATGAGAGGAATTGTAAATCAGGATACTGAGAAATACAAGGCTCTCATAGGCTTCCAGGCACGTGAGCTATTTTCAAAGCTGAGCTCCTGCCTGCCACCCTCAAACACTGGTTCCCAAGTATTGAAAGTCTTTGGAGTACTTGTTTATTTCTCCTGACCTTCATTTTATCTTCACTGGCTCACTCTTTTTCCTTTCCAATGTTCAAAATAAACTCAGTGATACAAATCATTGTAACAAAGTTATGCACGTAGCAAAAGAATTGACAATCCAAGGCTCTGGGCATCATTTTCCATTTATTTCAACAGCTTATGTTCAGTGTCAGAACAGTTTGGGGAAAAGGGGATGCACAATACAGCCTTGATTGTAGGAAATGTATCCATAACCAAGAGATGGAATTGTATTTATCCAAGCTGTTATTTATTGTGTGGATTTTTGTGTCTCTAAAAAAAGGATGAATGATTCAAGAAAGCATGACATGCAACAGTTCAAAATAGTGTTGTGAATTTAAAGTTAAAAATAGTACTAAAATAAAGTATCACCTCCCTCCTTATTCCTCATTCTTCCGATATGTTTAAACCAAAATAAAATTGCTTTTAGATTGTTTTTCAGGAGGATTTTTGTGATGAACTGTAGGTTTAGAAGAAGGGCAATAAATGGCAAGTTCTCTCAACCCCAGACACTCATGGGAGCACCTTGATATTATTTAATAGGTCCTCTGAACTGCACTGACTTTAAAAGGAGCACAGTATTCCCCTCCACACCCCTCGCTGACAGCTGTCCCCTTTTTGCCCATAATGCCTATGGGATAGAGCCTGGTACTTACTTACCTGTTATTTTCTTCACTATTAGCATTTAATTTTTTCTGCACTGACCTGTTCAAATGTATAAACACAAATGGAGATCCTCTTTCTATTTTTAATTCAGCTACACAAATGGAATCTGATGGAAATTTTATTCTCTGCAGTGAGTCTGTAACTTTAATAAGAGAGTTTTGGGTTTTTTCTTTCAAAACTGTGAAAATACACTATCTGAGGATGCAGTATGAAAGTACTTTTTAATATGTAAATAACTGATAAAAGTTTATGGAAAGCTCCATTGTGTTAAGCCACACAGCCAGGAACAACTGTTTATAAGCCCATTTTTCATTTAAAAACCCTCAAGGCAAATTTGCTTTTATCAGACAAAGCAGGGTTTTTTTTTGTTTGTTTGGTTTGGTTTGAATTTTTTTGTGGATATTTTTTGCTCTTTTTATGATAGTATTAAATGCGAAGACAGATTTTGTGTTTAATTGTAAATTATCTGTGTTATGCAAACGAAAAAGACAACTTAAAAGCATAGAAGACTGCAGATAGATAAGCTCTTACTTATTTTCCTAGATATTTTGCAGCTTCATTGTAGCTCTTGAATTCTTTCAGTTTGTGACACAGAATCTGCACATGTCAGAAACAAAATAATTTCATACTGCAGTGTTTTGTTACGGGTTTTCTCTCCATTGGAAGTCTCTGTTTTTATTCAATGCACTCTTGGGAGAGTATGAAGGGATGCAGCTGCTATTTGTATTCTGAAGGTTTGATTAGGTACAGTTTGTAACTAATGACTGATATCTCTGCAAGAGTTGAAAATCGTGACAATTCACCCCGGGTACCTCTCAACTTCAACTTTTTGAGGCACTTTCATGCGAAGTTCCTGGGATCTCTGGCATGTTTGGTACTGATCAGCCTTCAGTCATCAACTTGCCCATGTTTGGAAAATATAAAAGGGATTTTTTTTCTTTTTTTTTCTGTCCTTCCAGTCATGTAGCTGCATGACCTCTCAAAGAGCCATTACTGCCTCCACAGTAGTGGCTTATTTTGATTAGCTGCAATTTTTTGGATGTGTCTTCAGGCAGAAAAGGTGAATCAACTGACTTGATACTGCACTTAGTATCTGCTATAGGAGGTAGATGGGGAGGTTTGACTCTAGAAATCACAGAAGAGGACATTTATTCATTTAACTGTAGTAACACAAGGGTAATATCACATCAGGCTTCCCTGACTTTCCCCGTTTCTCTAAAACCTATTAAATGTCTGATGTTTTTTATGGTATCAGAAGTTTAATCCGCACATTGGGATGAAAGTCTGCAATATTTTGTTTTTTCTTATTACAACACATGGTTAAAAACTCTGAAATCCTTCACTAAAAGCAAGTACAAAAGTAAAAGAAACAGGAATAATTGAAAAAGTGCTGGAAGCAGTGCTTTAAAAAACCTAGCACACAAAACAGTAAACAGCAGGGACTAGAACAAATAGTCCTGTGGTAACAGAAGAAATTATATAATGACTTTCAGGGAATAGAGAACTCTAGGATGTATTTAGAATTTAATAATGTTGTTGTATTAACTGGAATTTTATATATATTCATGCACTTCTGCAGAACAGAAATGTATTCAATCCTACATCTTTATTTTAATGGTTTTATTAAAAAAAAATAAAAATCCATTGAAGTCAGTGCAAGCAAAAAAAGCATTTTAAATCAGTAGGTTGTACATACAGCTTCAGCTGGTTTTGTAGCAGAAATTTTACTTAATTTCCTCTTTTAATCTGAACGAAATATTTGATTTATTCTATTCATGTCCTAGCAATTGAGTCCAACCAGAATCTGTAAAGAGCAGTGAAATATTCTGTGTATATGCAATTGGATGAGTCTGGTAAACCTCCTCCTTCAAATAATGGTCATATTAAATATTGAGAAAGATAAACATTCCACTTTCATCTTTTGCTTTCAGCAGTTTGTAATTTCATAACATGTAGCCAGCATGAACAGAAAAGATGCACTGCAGGTATTTACCTTTGCTTTCTTAAGTTCATGTTGGGAAGTTGAGTTCGACTAACTATTGATTAAAAATGTTATGCTTCCATGGATGCCTCTACAAAACAAAACAAACAAAAAAAAAAGCTGTTAGAAATATTCTTTACACTCTTTCTTTATTGCCTTTAGTCATAAAATATCCCCAGATGGCAAACCATTCCTCATACCTCAAAATCATTGTTTCTGTTTCAAATAATTGATGTTTTCAAAATAATTGTTTCTGTTTTCCTGCTCTTTATGGCAGCAACACCCATTCACATCTCTATCTTTTGCTTTCCTGGTGATATTGTCAATTCTATTTTTTGTGTGATCCTCTCCTCCTTCTACTCTGTGATTATGAAAGAATCAGAAGTAATGCAAATAAAATATGTTCTATATCAAAGTTTCCAGTTAAATGGAGTGTGTCTTCAAGGAAAAAATTGGATGTTGCTCATTGAAAGGATCTACCAATCTTGTCCCCTTCAATTGCTAAAATATTCTTTTGATGTTTAACTTCCTAATTTACACAGCGCATTATATTTTATAGGTTAAAATCTTTCAGTTCCCATATTTTAAACAAAAAGAAGCAGTTCACTCAAATATATTGATAGATGTAAACATTTTCTGGGAGATTCTAGCTTTAACTTTTCTCCTCTGCAGTTAATGAGAGTTTTCTAATTTTACCTGAAATAAAATGTGCTTGAATGTCATAGCAGATGGATGTAAAACTTCAGGAAACATCCAAAGCAAAACCCACAGAAAGCCTAAGTTACTGAGTACTTTTTTTCTGTGTTCCAAACATTTTCTCCTGTTTAAATATTTTATGTTCACATAAATACTTGAAAAGAAAAGCCGAAGTAACCAGCCTCTGAATTCTAAGGTTATGAAAAAAATGTTGCCAGTTGAAAACAAACTATTAAAGGTCTTTATTTCAGGGGCTTACTTGCAGCATTCTTGGTAAGAAATAATATGTTTGGTTCCCCTTTTCTGCCTTGTTTCCAACTGCCTACTTCATAATTCCTTAGGCAAAGGCTACTGGCCAGTTGAATAAATGACTGAAGGGCTTTGACATGACATGGCTCATCAATCCTTGTGGTTAAACTGCTATTACAGGTATTATATGAACATACATATTTAATTTTTAATATTTAAATCCTAAGATGAATTCCTAAAACTTTATATATAAGGAACTCTGTTCAGGTGCTGGTTCATGCAGGTGGACATGTGAAAAGGTTTTAGCTATGCAGAAGTCTAACTGTTTCCATAAATTTTCTTGCTGGTGTTCAAACCTTTCACACTGGGGAAGGGAGAAGTGAAGATTGAATAAGAAATGTCCTCCAAAACTGGGTTTTTAAATTCTGAATTGGGGTTAACATACCTGTCTTCCAGTTTAGATACTACAGGACAAGAGGCTGATGTACCATGAACAGTTGATGTGTTTCTCAAACACAAATCTCAAAATACAGAATAAAAATTCCTTTGCAAAGTCTTAACAGCTCATCCATAGATCTAGATTTGTATGAAAGAAATAAAGCAGTTAAGCTAAGTCCTGGTTCTGTTAATTTTAATTACCCAGTGGGAACCATATTAAACCCACAGTCTCGTCACTTTGGTACAGTTTAAACTTGGCTAAATGTTATCAGGTGCTTCTTCAAAAAGTTTAAGCAATTTAAAAACTTCAAGTAATTTGATAAAGTTTAAATTACCTTTCCTTAATATTCAATCTTCTTCTGATCTCCAGATTTCTAGAAAGTCTTTAGGTAAGACATTCATAAAGTATACAACACAAAAGCCCTCCTAAGAAGAAAACCATTTACATCTAAGAGTAGATATGCAATTGTTGCAACAGTACACAAAATGGATCTGCATTCTGGTAGTCTTGCAAGAGTTTGCTGGAGGTAAAAGCCAAATATAAAAAGATATAAAAGATATATAAAAAGAAAATGTTTCTACTTTGTGTGGAGATTTGAAGGGTTTACTTGCTTTATTACTAAAAACCAGGCCAAGTCAGTTCAAGACTTCCCAGAAGCAGGGCTCCATGGAAATCTGCCCAGAGAAGAATGAAACAAAATAAAATCAGTTTGGAGCATTCAGTTAAGCAGATGGGGAGTCAGGGAGGAGGAGTCAGGGGTCAGTAGGAGACATCCTGGCGTGGATCACTCTAATTTCAAGGGGTTTAGTATGGGAGAGAGGTTGAGAGTCAAAGTTTTGAGGCAATTGATACTGGGTAGTGAAGTCTTTCCTTGCACAGACTGTTGTCCTAAAGTGGGGAGAGTCAGGTGCTTCTGGAGAAGAAAGAAGGGACAAAGTAAGGTCACAACAGAGGTATCTACTACTTGCTGCAGTCAGTGTGTATGACAGGCAAGTCCATCACAGGCCATCCATCCTCTGTATGTGCCTGGTCTTGTCTGCAACAGCACTGCTGTGGAAAAGCTCTGCTTTCTTTACATCCCAGGCTTTGTCTGCTTTCCACCTCTGAGTTCAGAAAAAACCCCAAACCCTGATATAGTCTCTGTTAATTACTTAAATATGGATGATTTGAAATATTTAAAAAAATTACTATAAATCAAGAAACCCAGTTTCTTCAGGTTTGAGGTAGCAGTAATATGGTCATTGTGCTTATAATATCCCCAGCCTTTACTCATTCATCTTCTGTCCCTATGAATATGTTACTTATGTGTTTTAGTAGAAAAGCAAATCCCAAAGATGAAATTCCCAGATTACTGCTCTCATTTGGAGTTAATACAAATTAATTCTGACTATTAATTTTGCAGAAGAGTTAATTTTATGTTACTTATTCACTTACTTCCCATGAGAAACTGGAGAAAGACCCCTTTTAAAACTGCAAAGATCTGTACCTGTGACATTTGGCAACAGGCTGCTTGCAGGAGCTTTTTCAAACAGTCAGCATTCTAATAGACTCCCTGAGCTTAATCATATACTGTCTACTTTTTCCTTGATTTCATTATGCTTTATATCAGTGAGACAGAATGTTAGCATATTGCTACACCAAGCACAATCAAAGTATAGCATCTATCAAATTAAGAAAAACATAATTAATTGAAATAAAAGAGCTTGGTTGACTAAGTTTAAATATGTATAATGTCTGTATAGAGGTGAGCAATTTTCCCCATGCTTTTTAAGAGATTAGGTGTTCAGAGAAATTAACCTCATATGATGGATGGATTCCATGTTTCAAAAGGTAAACTGGGCATTTCTAAAGTCAAAAATGGACAACATCCACAGAGAAATAAAAAGGGATTGTATGTCTTTGCTTCCAGACCATAATTTGGTAAATCTCTATTGCTTTTGATTCCTCTGTCTCTTCACTTACATTATGTGACAGCCAAGTGCCTCTTTATATTACTGCCACAAGAAATAAAAAGAGCATGGTACCACTATGTGAGAGTCTGTGTACTCAATATGTTCCTCTCTGAGTGAACTGTTCAGCAATTAAACCATCCCTTTAATCAGTAGAAAAAAAATTCTGTTTTTAAATAGACTTCAGTATGAAACATGTTGTTCCTCTTTTCCCTACAAACCATCTGGAATACAACAGAAGTTTTTGCAGCTGCCTCTCCTGGTTTCTTTGAAAGAGAAGATATTCTTCCACAAATATATAACTTATTTTAATTAAAATCAATCTTGCTGAGACTGGTGCCACCTTTTTCAAAACTGTTAAGAGATTGGAAAATGTCAAGATATTTGTTTACAGTAGGGGTTAGTTATTCTGCTGAATAAGAAACCACACCCTAAATTTTACTTTCACTCAGGCTGTTGTGATTAGAAAAAAAAAATCTAAACTCTAAAGATATTTCTGTATAAAATGATTCTTTATTTCCAAAATATGGGCTCAGAGCCTTTGTTTCCTTCAAAATATGCCTTGAAAAAATTATAAAAAAATTCTTGGCCCATTTTTAAAAAAAAACTTCTGTGACAAAATTTAATGTTCTCTTCATTAGTTCAGCTTGGGAATAGTTCAGGTAGCAAGTCCTCATTTTTTTCCAGTTCTTCTTTAACAACAACAAAAAAAATTTCTGTGGAGTTATCTTAGCACAGAACTGAAGTGAGACAGCAGTAAATTAGACCCAGCGGAAATGGATGTTTAGACATCTGAGCTGAAGATCACAGGGAAAGGAACATTGAGCAGACATTGAATTCACCAAAGAAGGAACAAAATAAAACCTCCTAAGTCAGATCACACGACTGTGGGACTTCACTAATTGCTCATAACAAGTGTACAAAGGAAGCACTTGAAAGGAACTTCTTTGTATCAAATATTCTCACAGTAGCTTATAAAGAAAATGAAGCAGAGGATCACTGACACTATGTCATGAATATTGTCTTTTAAGATCATAAGTTTGATCAGTTCCTTTTTTCTCTCTGCTCTTGCCTGAAATTGTTTTTCTCTTGCACTAAGTGATTTTCTCTTGGCTGAAACTTTTTTACACAGACTTGATACTTAGGAGGAAAGGGAAATTGCATGTTGTGAAGAGCTAAGAGAATGCATGTCTGTTAATATTGAGAGGTAGTTATAGAAAACTGAACTAACATATGAGCAGATTGATTTCACACAAAATAAAGAAATCATGCAACAGTCATTTTCTTTTATTAATAAAAATGTTTTTCTGTGTAATCTTTTGGGGGTTTGCTTTTTTTCCTTGTTTTTCCTTAATTTTTGCTCCTCTGGCCCTTGTTCTTTGCTTTCTCAGCCTCCCTTGAGAGCAGCTGGAATAGCCACCACAGAGAAGTATGGAATGTGTGATATGAAAAATCAATTCTATGCTCTAGCATTCCATGCCACTTATAAGGATGCTATGTCAAATTTCTGATGTTCCTGATGTTTTAAGTTACCAAAAAAACAAAAAGTTCTGAAGGTCTGTTCATTATCTTCTGCACTTTCTGTGTGTTTCTCTTTCAGGCTGGTGAGCTGAACAACTCTCTGAGCTGTACTGACTCTGTGAATTAGCTCTTAGTTGACAGTAATGGACACTCACAACTATGGTGTATTTTGGTACCTATATCAGACATGTAAATTTAGCCTCACAATGAATTGCACTAAAGATGTTGATGAGGTTCTTGGTATTAGCAGAAAAACTGAAAGGGGTTCAGAACTTCTTGGTTCATAGACTTGATTTGTATCATGTTGTCAAAGCAGATCTCAGCAAAACTCTCTCTGCTGATGTCTACAGCACAGTAGGCAAAGGTATAAATTGGGATTCAGGCCAGGTCCCAGACCCTATGACCAAGAAATTATGATCAAAACACACAGCACTGTGAAGAAAGGGATGTTTATCACTCACTCCAGCAATTCAATGGTAATCTAGCATTTGGAGCAATATACCTTTCTGACTGTAAATGAATCTTACTGAGAGTAGTATTGTCAAGACATAAGAAAGAATTTGACCAGAAGTCATACAAGAAAAGAAAAAATGAAAATAATTAGCAGACCAAAGCTATGAAAAAAAATGTTCTGACACATAATGTTCTAAGACACTAAGTTAAAAAAAGGCAAGAAAACCGCAGAGAACCTGCGGAGGCTGCAGTTCTGCAGTACCACTGCACAGCCTTTTCTGAAAAGAAGCAGAGAGTGATCCTTCCCCATCTGATTGACAGCTCTCTGGACAGCAAATCCTCATCTATCATCTTACCAGCAGTGGTCAGTATATTGATGCTCAGCCTTGCAGCTCCTTAGCCACAACTATCTTCTCTGTCTGCTGGCTGACACTCAGTTGCTTTGTTTGTGTAGTGCCTCTGTTTATGATAAAAGAGGCCAAAGCATCAATAATCAGAAGGGGAGAGTTATAGCTGGATTTACAATGAAGATGCTTAAATGCCAGTTAATATGCAAAGCAATTCTTTTATAGCTTCACTGGGAAGCTCTATTGGTACCAGTCCAATTATAAGGTCATAGTTTTATTTAAAAAATGCGATTAATTCCAAAAAGTGATAAATTTATTAATATATTGTGGGAACTTAGTGAAAGGTCCCATATCTTTGCCAACCAGAAAAACTTCAGCAACACTGCTGCTAATATTATCAATTAAATTTTGGCAGCAGATAAGGTTCAGTTTTCCAACAAATGGCCAAAGTGCTAGGAAAACATTTATGGTCATAGTGACAGCATTGTGTTGATAGTATCCCAATAAAGTGCTTTCCTGTTCTCAATGTCAGGTTTCTCAGACCATTTGGTGCAGGTTGCTGGTCAGATCATCACTTAGTGAGCAGCACAGTATCCTTAACTGCTTGGTGCTTGCAGAACACATAGTAAATTCTCCTTTAAAGGCTAAATGCCATGTTATTCCCCATGACAGTCACAAAATAAAATCACTGAAAAGCGAACTTGCTATTGCATCTTTCAAACACAAACTCATAGTAAATTAAGGATCTCAAAGAGGGACTACAGAATGTCCCAGCAAAGTACTCCTGTTTTGTCAAAGATGGCTTTTCTGATGGGTTTAATGGAAATGGCAGACCCATCAGTTCACTATTATATGTATGGATTTCACAAGATGGAGTAAAATATTTTCATAATAAACCTTCTTATCACACAGTTAAAAGAAGCCAAAGAAAAGTTTTCTGTCCTGGAAGATGAGCGATGTACAGGGAGGAGATTCAAGCTAGGAATGAGTGTATGAGGGGGTAGAAGGAGGAAGGTGAGAACATTCAGAGTTATCACATATTTTTTCTAAGTAACTGTTAATGAAGGTCTGTTTTTCTGGAGATGGCTGAGCACTGCCCTGCCAATGGGAAGCAGTGAATGAATTCCTTCTTTTACTTCACTTATCAACATGGCTTTTGCTTTGTTTATTAAATTGTCTTTATTTCAACCCATGTGTATTCTCACTTTGACTCCTCTGATTCTCTCCCCTGTCCTGCCACAGGGGTGAGTGAGTGAGTGAGTGAGTGAGTGACTGACTGACTGACTGACTGACTCTGTAGGGCTGAGTTGTCAGCTGGAGTTAAACCATGAAAGTCCTTAAAACTCCACTGGCATTAGTGAACATAGTCAAATACTGTTAGGGAGAAAGACAAATTCCCAGCACAAACCTTCAACAGTTTATGCAGTTATCCATCTTCCATCTCTGATGGAATATCAGCTGTAGTCCAGTGGGCAGCAAACTGCAGTATCATCTACTCTGCTGAAGACTTTTGAGACAATGAAACAGATGCTACAGTGCAAGGATAAGTATTGCTGACATTTTTTTCCAAAATAAACAAATCTGGAGGTTAGGATCTTATCACAAGTGATTGCAGCTCTTCACTGTTGCATGTTAAATGAAAGTTCACAGTAGCTGAGGGATGCACACATCACCCACTTTCTCAAACCAAAATCTGTTCCATCACAGTATGATAATGACTGGGATGTATAATTTTTTTCCAGTAGATTTTTGCTGACATAGATCTCTGCAACCTTTTGTAGCTGAGGGGGATCCACAGAAAGTTGGTGTTAAGGCATGATCCATGTGTTTTTTAAAGCTGTGAAGAATCAAGGGATATAAATAGAAGAAAAGCAAGATCTGTGTCAGCCAGTGGAGGATTTTGGCCCCTTGACTCTACTTTTACTACTTGTCAGGATTTATGGGAGAAAGCTTTACTTCATTCAGCTATCTAGATGAACTTGCAAATTGTTCAATTACTCACAGAGGCAGTGCCAGGTCTGTTGGTTTCTCACATGGTCATCAGTAAGGCTCTACTCTTCCTCTGATATGACTGTTGTGAGGAAAGCTCCTTCTCACATTTAGGTGTGGTGCTATGCAGCCCTACCTCTGTAGGTGTTGTCATGTTTGACCTACAGAGACTCTAAGATGACCTAAAAGACACAGACTGAGTGGTCCCTGCTGGAAAAGGTCTTTCTGGTGCAGGCTGCACCCCTCATTGCTGGCTGCTTTGTCTGCACAATTAGGCATCTAAACCTGCCCCTCTGTGTGATGCAGCGATCCTGTGCATGTCTCTCCCAGGCACGGGCACTGGGAATACAGTACAGAAATCTCTGACATCAACAAACTCTGCCAGTCTGGCAGCACCCCTTCCCACTACCTCTCTTGATGATGAAACCATGCAGAGGGGAGCAAAACCTGGTGTAGCTTTTGAGCCATTCAAACAGCATGTCTGGAATTAAGAGGGCATCTGACTTCAAACGAATGTTAATATGCACTCTGTGGTTGTCACCATTTTTCTCCATGATTTTAATACTTGAACAAATGAAGGGGTTCAAATCAAGCCTTCCAGCCAGTTCCATGTGACCTATTTTTCTGCCCTTAGTAATGTTAATATGTGCAGCATGATACAATCCCAAGCAGTTCTGAGAGAGTGTTCCTCTGGGGCTGAGCTAAAATGTCCAAGCCTCTGATGCTTATCTCAGAAAAATGATTGCTCAGAGCTATTTTCTTTTTTTAAAATGTGTGAACAGCTGAGAGGTCAGCCAATGAATTGTTAAACAGATGTGTTAAAAGCAAATCTTCAGCTGTGTGGCATTAGCTGTACAATGTGGGACATGGCAGCTAAGAGATGATCTGCTGTGCCAGGGGAGAGGAGCTGGTACTGTCACAGCCCATGAGCAGAGCTGGCTGACACGGTGCAGCACAGAACACAGGCAGGAGACTCCCTCTCATGCATGCAGCTATTTTGATGACAGCACCAGTCATATATCTCACCAAGTTTTCCATAAAGGAGAATCCCCATATGATTAACTGGTGGAAGACTGGCAATAGATTTTTCTGCATTTGCCATATAGATGAGTTTTGGAGGTTATGAAATTGAGCATCTTAGTTTTTTCCTGTGAACAGAATATGCAATAGAAGGGCTGATGTAAAATAATGCAGTAAAGTTTGTTATAAATCTGTGAAGTAGGCACTTGGAGATATTGGCTGGGGAGATTGAAATAATTTGGTTGGTCAAAAAACTTGAAATGGTTCAGTTTTCTGTGAGGATTTTCTCAGGAAAGATGAAATTTACTCAGCTCTCATCTTTAGAAAGCAGTGGAGTATTTAGTGATTGCTGCAATATTTTTAATCACATTTCTCAATTATTAACTTTGTTAAATATTGGAGTTCAATGTTCTGCCCAAAAATCACATATGGAAAACTGACATAAATTTATAATTCCAGAAAAATATTTTCATAGAAGAGCAAATGATTTTTGTATAATTCCAGAACAATATTTTCAATAATCTTTGTATTTCCAGGCATGAGTCTTTCACAGATAATTTCTGTTCAATGAAGGAAACTGTAGGTGTTCTGTTAAGAAAAAAAAGAAAATCAAATTCTTTTCCAATGATGTCCATTATTTCCTGGCCCAAGAACAGCAATATTGATTAAATAAGTTTCACACCATCTTATACTCTGTGTTTTCTTCCTCAGCCTAACTTTTAACTTTTTAATCCCCTGAGGTAACAGAATGAGTCCCTTGGGCAGCACACTGCACACAAGGCTTGGTTCAAGTCTAATCCAAGATGATAATCCTCAACAATAAATGTTTAGGATTTTCTTGGTAGCTTGCATTAAACCTGCAGTTTCTGGCTCAGCACTTGGAACAGTGTTTAAAGAATCAAACATTCCTGTCTGCCAGTCTTGGCATAGCTTTGTCCAGCTCTCCTAAACCTACTTTCTGCTCTATGGAAAAACAATATTAGATTAACACCTGCTTAGGAGGAATGCTTGAGATGTGCTGGGTTTTTTGGCACATATTTATAATGTATTTTGAAAACAAAACCAGGCTTGTTGAGGGTAAATATTAATGATGTTGCAGCAGTCATTCCATTTACAACACAGAAAACTCAAATGCTACCCCAAAGTAGATATTAAGGACTTGGTCTCAGTGGTAGCAAGTTCCTGTGCATCCATCTAAAATTATATCCATATGATCTTCTGTAAATTTGCATTGCTTGTTATATCATATAATTGGAAATGACTGACAATGCAAAGTAATTTTTCGTTCTCTCTGACTTTGATTTTGTTTAAATAAATGTATAGTGTTGAAGAGAGGGGAGACCATGTAGAATAAATCCCAAATTTATCAAAATAAAAGTCTTTCAGAGGAAGAGTTAATAGCTCTGAATTCCCAGCTCAGTGTCACAATAAGACCAGATTCATCATCCTGAAGATGATAATACTTATAAACTTTAATAATCTCAATAAGGAGGACAGGTTTCCTGAGCATGCCTATGTCCAAAGAATCTAATTTCAATCAGGAGGAAAGGTTGCCTGCATGTGTCCCAGTGATCACCTGGTCTTGATCTGACACAGGAGAGGATTGCCAGCACATAACATATTAATGTCCCAGGTTTAAAAAAAGTGAAACAGGTAAAAAACTCTAGGGAGAATTATGCTGCATATTCTGATGAAACTTTTCATGTGTTTCTGTTTCAAGAATGAAGCTTTAATAAAATAAGCTGATCAATTATATATTGTTATTGTTTATTCACCTAAAGTGCTAGAGAAGTTTGATATTTTTGTCTCAGCTTGGGTTTTTTAGTTGGTTGTTTTCAGGTTTTTTTTTTGCAAAAAGATGATTGGGAATTTTTAGTATTCTCATACCACTACATCAGTTTCCCAAGAGAAAATAATTAAGAAGCAAAAATTCTGTAAATATCACACCAGAAATTCATACTATTTTTATATATATATTACTCAAGAGATAAAAATAGATTATATTTACAGGAAATTGAGGATAAATTCTCATATGTTTAAAAACATAATTTCATGTAGACAGTGTTTTCCAGCAATTATTCTTGAAATTTGCAATAATATATGAGGAACTATAGATGTGATATAATGTTTCTACAGGCATTATAGGAGATGTGATGCATCATCTGCCAACCACAGCCTTATTTACAACTTGTTGAAATAATAAATTACTGTTTTACTCCGACAACGAGCTGTGCTCTCATTGCACATTGTTTATATAGATGTAGCCTGGTGCAGACTATAAATTAGAAGATTGATTCTAAAGCTCATGGGAATTACTTCTGGAGTAACTTGCAAGTATGAGGAGAGGAGGGACCAAGCTACATTTATTAAAATGGATGATGTTAAATTTATGTTTGGGGTTAGGTTATCAGCTAAGGTGGAAAATGACCTGGGAGAATTCCTCTCTTCTCTATTCCAAACTATGCTGCTCTTAGACCTTTACTCTGTGCCTAATGTATTGTTTGCTGGTAGCCAGGCTGAAATGCTCAAAAAGACAAAGGCAAGTAGGAAAAATAACACCATGCTATCTGGCTTTGCATGCCTAGGAGTTCGAGAGGAATAGCCAGTCCCCATCCTATAAAAACCACACAGCTTGTTTCTACTGTCTATGATGGCTTTTTAAAGAAACAGCCCATAATTTGCTGACTAATATATTTATCTGGTTTGGTGCATCAAACATTAGGCACTGCTTGATAAATGTATATAGATCACACTAATTAAGTACAAAAATGCATTTTTTGAGGACTATTTGAACAGTTTGTATATTTAAAGTCAATAAAATTGATTTTTCAGTCATACTGATGTTGAAATGCCTTGTCCCATTTACCTTATAAATCTATAATCAGATATAAACAGCTGCTCTGTGTTGCTGGGAAAAAATGGAAAAGATCTATCAGAAATGTGTGGATTCAAATCTGGTAGATATTGCTATTATTTTGTTATTTCTGTAGCTTCAAAATTAAAAAATGCCTCTTTAAGGACCCAGATTTTTTAATTTCTCCAGGTGATGAGATTTTGAGTTATTGGGATTGAGGGGTCACAGCCTAAGTTGCTGAATACCATCTACTAGCGAGTCATGTTTCAGAGAACCTGTTCCCTTTCTATGGCTTTCATGGTCCTTGTGGTAAGTGCTGGCTGCATCTACATGTGCAGCAGTGTTATAAATAGCACATTTAATGTTGTTGCCACTGTAGTAAATGTTCATGAAAGGGACCATTTCTGCTCACAGGCTTTTTTCTGTGGAAAATTATTTTGCCTTTAACGAGATCTTTCCCTTTTGCCCACTGACTGCTTGTCCTGTTCTTTACATTTTCATGTGTGTATGTTTATGTTGTCTTCTCTTATCTCTATTAGAAAACTGGAACTGGTCTTAAGAGAGGAAAAAGCTTCTCTAAACTGTAGAAGGGATTTGGCTATTAAATATCCATTAATTCTATGTTTACCCCCATACATTGTTTGAAAATGTTAATCTTGTTTAATTCATCTTGTTTATTTGCTAAATAAAAGTTGTCTCCATCATCTTGTAACAGTTCCCTAGCTCTCCACTTAAATGTGACAATTTAGAAATCATAACAGCCTCTCTAATTTTAGGGCAGAAGATAACCATTGTTGGAAATCTATCTAAAAACCTATAGATGCTTGATTACAGCTTCCAGGGACAGTCATCTTGTTAAATTGTAAGTGTTTTAGCATTTGCTAAACTTCACTGTCTCTAATAAAATCAGACATTTCCAAAATTTATTTCTGCATGCAAGAGTATGCAGATTTCTGTGAAAAGTAAAAAACGTTTGCCAAAATTATTCAGAGTAATGCAATCCCCCAAAAATCTTCCACACATTTTATTTTTCCATGTGCTTTTAATAAATTTCTCAGAAAATTCAGAATTAAGTGTAAAACTTGAAGCTGTAAAACAGTAAAAAAAATAAAATTATAATTTCAGTGTTCAATTTCCTTGGTTTAGATTAAGAAAAAATTGTAATAATTTATAAAAAGGCCAAAAGTTATGTTGGACAGTAAATATTGAGGTAACAGTGTAGTCAGTATCCATATTAAAATGTGAAATTGTCAGGTTTTTAAACCCAGGAAATAACTCTGAAAGTCAGAACATTATCAATGTAAAAATTAAGCTAGGTTCTGTTTTTATTAACCCAGCCCTGATTTATGCTACCTATTTGTGTGTCAGCATTACTTTTTCATCCTAAGTAGACTCAAACCTGTATCTATGAAGAAATGATGTAGAGTTATTTGTATTGGAGCACATGACTGCTGTGCAGCCCAGCAACACCTCTTTTTCCATGCTCTGTGCACTGAAAGTCAATATTAGATGTGTCATTACCCCACACTCTGTTAGGAATAGGTTTGCTTACTTGTGAAACAGAATGACTGAAATACCACTCCTCTGCATAGTAACTGATTTTCACAGTCTGTTCTTCAAGATTAATTCAAAATTACCGACAGTGATCATTTATGCATGAATATTGTAGACAAACTGCACTGTGCAGTTGACTGCTTAGTTGGTATACACTGTAAATCAAAGGTGTATTTGACAGTACATGAAAGATTATTTTGGAAACTAATTACAAATTAACAAATCATAAATATGGATGTGCACAGTGCTGTGAAAAATGTCTTTGTTTACATTGGGGCTAGAAAGATTCCCAGTCCTTACTGAATTTTTCAAAATTCTTATTACATACTGTCTTCAGTGATAGGTTTGAATCTTCCAAATTAACCTCTTCAATTAAATAAACCAAACAACACCTCGTATTCTCTGAAAGTGCCTCTTCCACTTTCATTTGGCACACATTATCCCTTGTATTTGTGTAGTAGAATAACTTCCTTGAATCATTTAATACCACAGTCTCTCTTTTAGCTGCTTTACTCAATCATGATTCAAAATGAATAACTGAGTGCCTTATCAAAAGTAGTTCCCTATTAGAATTTATTCTCTTCCTAGTAACTAGGATCAAATATTAATTCTTTTGGAGGCTGAAAATCCACTCAGTGCATTTAAAAGCATAGGAAGCTTTAGAGTTTTGGATAGCTGGAGATCAAACAGAGTTTAAAGATAGCACAACTAAATATTTTAAAATTTTGAATTTGAATTTAAATGCATCAGATGCTTTTCCTGAGATAAGTTTTTGAGGTTTTTGGGGTTTTTTTCTTCCCCAATGAATGGTCATAGATTTTATTTAATATAAATGATCCCTGCTTTTGCTGCTTTCATTGCTTCAGTCCTAAAAGGTTTTAATGCAACTTTGTGCAAAACAGCATATTTCTTCAACTGCAGAGATTTTAATTGTATCTTTTGTATCTGCCAAGAATGATTCACCTGATGTATATTTCTTGGGTACTGGCTGGTATCAGTGCATGCAACCTTAAGTTGACAGGATTAATTTTGTCTGAATTTTCTTTCTCAAAATGTGTAACAGGCAAGGTGAACAGCTGAGAATTTAAGGCCCCTGAGTCAATCAATGTAGATGGCAAGTGGCAAGCCCTAATTGGGTTTTATATTAGACTAATATAAATATTTAAGGAAGGTGGTCAAACGGTTTTCTGGGGCTCTTTATCTCTTTATATGAGGAACAGAAGGGGACTAATTGACAAACTGAGGATAGGCACCTCAGTGGCATTTTCCCTGTAGAACATTCCTCAAAATTTTAGGACAAATATGTATTTTCATTATTCCCCAGGTATTTCTTAATTGGTGAATTTTTCATCTGGACAGAATTTCTAAGGGAAAAAACAACACTATCGTACCTTTTTTTTTTTTTTTCAAATAATTTCAGGGAGTTTTTTTAAGTCTGCTCTCAGTTTTTTAAGTATAAAGGTCACATCTCATGATCAATTTCTCCCTTAAACTTTTTGAGTTCTATTAACAAGGGAAAAATTCTCACAGTATGGAAAATTCAGGGAAAAAATAAATTCTTAAAGTAAAAGCATGTGAGAAAGCAATTATTCTTCATGGACACACTTCATCAGCCATGTATAAAGAGGCAATACTACTCTGGTAAGGAAGTCTTGGTGTCACTATCCACAAATGAACGTGTTGATCAAAGGACTAAGAATGACTTTTATGGAGCTGATAATTAATTATGTATGATAGGAATATGGAAGGAGGATCACATGAAAGAGTATCAGTATTGTCACACAGAGGCCATAATTTACTCTACAGAACAATTCAAGAAAAATTATATTACAGTACTTTTGGAGCCATATCTTTGAACCTAATAACCTGTGACTAAAGTAAAACTAGTGACATTTCCATGACACTTCACTCAGACTAACAATCTATTTGCTGTTACGTTCATGCCATCAGAAACAGTAAAGAAATGGCCACTAATGATTTTACAGCAAAGTTCTAGCCAATACAAAATGATGAGGAAAAGAATTAATTTTCTCATAATAAGAATAAAAACAATTCTATTAGAAGAAAAGATTGTCGTAATCATATGAAATCACTATGTTCTTATTCTGAATACAATTTCACATAAGTACCACCAAGAACCTATCTGACTTGATTGAAGCCTAAATCAACTTAAAGAAAAAAGCTGTAAACTCCAAATGTAATGATATTTTCTTCTATTCCTCATTAATAGTTTTGCATAAAGAGATGTGGATGTTTCACAGTTAAAATGTATGCCTTGTAAGTCATTACCTCATTTTATCACTGTAGGTCAGTCCTAGTAAGGGATTCCTGAACCCAAATAGGTGACACCCACAAGAAGAGGTCATTTGGTCCCTATGCAGAAGGTGATTTAGACATCTTAGTGGGAATCAGAGCAGTCACATTGTTGAGCAGCAAGCAGAAAAGCACCTACAGATAACCAAAAGGCTGATGCACACTTGATATTTATGTTAATCGCTTCAGGGTGGCTTAGGACATTTCTGCTGCTTTTGTATGACCCAGAAAAAAGGCTTTTTGAAGGAGGTTGGTTTCAGGATTAGGAACCACAGGATTAAAATTACAGAACTACAGATTTTAAAGATTAGGATTAGATTTAAATCATAAAGTTTTAATGGTCTAGATTCTATGAGACAGCATGACAAAATTGACTTTAAGAGTGCTAAGTGCCATTTATGCCTGGGGCCATTAGAAGCTAAAAGCAATTCATGATGAGAAAGGGAGACAAATATGCAAAAGAGAATTAGAGAAAGGATCAAGGAGGAGCTTTGTTTGGTGATGACCCTGTGGCAAAGACTAAAAAGATTTTTCAGCTGGGGAAGATGATTTGGAGTTCAGAATGGCCTGCATAGCTGAGCTGAGACTGGAAAGACTGATGGATTATGATAGTTCTGATATTTTATGGTCTACCAGACCAGTGTTGTGACTGAGATCAGGCACAGGATTTAATCAAACAGGAACCAACAGGAACAAATGCAGTGCTACAAGGGTTGTGTCTTCCTGAGAAAATAAAATACAAAATAAAATAATAACAACAACCGCATCTATCTTAAACCTGAGTAAAAACAGATACATAAACCAGTTAGGATTAAGTTGAGGCCCAACTCATGAGGTACTGGTGGAGAGATCTTTGGAGTAAGTCTAATAAGAATTTCCAAACTGTGGTTAGAATTGTGTTGGTGTGGATGTTGGCACTGGGTTTGGCCCATGAGCCAGCTGGAGCTGATAAATCTAAGTTATGTTTGTTCTGACAACTACAGATTACATTTGGGACTAGGCAGAGCCTACTGGCATGGAGGCTGTGGGTCTTCCACCAGTGCTTGGACTTGCTTGAGTTGCTATTCTATTCTAATACCCAGCTATCCCATTGCTTTCATTATTGAATGACTTGATGGAAGATGCTATCATGTTAGGACATGAGCCCTTAAGGGTTGGCTGGGCATGGTTTACTGCTCTTTTTCAAATTCCCAGATCCTTTGATACCATCCAGAATGAAAGCTCTCAAATCAGTTAGTCACTCATTGACATGAGTGCACTGCAGATTTTAGGCATGTTTGTGAGTTTATTTGGTTTTCTTTGAATGGTAATGAAGTAATACTTCCCTCAGATTGTATACAAAACTTGGTAATTAAATTGAATTAAAAAATTGTGCAACTCAGTGAAAATCCACTACTGAAATTCATAAATTGTCTGCCCATTTTTATAAGCTATTAATTTAGAAAATATCATAAAATACGCAGCATAGAAGTTGAAATAATTTTCCTAAACAAGTAGAAACATCTTTAGCTTGTGCCTTTTCATTATTTTTTCTTGGTCTTCAATTTTAAATTGGGGAACCCCTGTCTAGTTTTCTTAGAAGAATAATAACTGCTATGTCCTTATGATGATGAACAGAAAGGGGAACAAAAATGTAATATTCATCTTTGGTTCATCTCTTGATGATATCAAATATTTTGAAGTCTCAAAATTTCATTTTATTAAGTAACTGCTCATGTCAGTGACATTTACCTTCTATATGTGCAGGTTTTTCAACTCCTTTACCAACACATATTACAAAATTAATTGCGTATTTTCTGTGTATTTTTCTTTCAAAAAATAAGCTTAATCTTTTTCTAATTTTCTAATGTCAATTGGGAGAAAATTGCAGGGAGCACTAAAATTCAAAATCATTCAGTACCATATAGAAAAATCCATCAGCCTTTTCTGTCACAGCTAGCATTCCAAACAGCAGGGACTGAAAGAATTCCAACCAGTAACTATTAAAATGGCTCCTCCGTGTCCTAGATGCTAAAGAAAAAAGCCCCAAAACAACTACCACCACCTCTCCCGCTCCCTGCAAAAAACTCAAACCAAAGCAAACAAACAGAAAAACACCCAAAACCACCAACAGGAACAACAATAACGACAACAAAAGAGAAAACACACCAACAAAACATAGGGGAGAAAAAATTGGAGTGAAAATCTGAAAAGAAAAACGATTTGTGTTAGTAATTCAGAAATCAAATCATAGGCTATCTCTTTGAATTATTATTGTACAATTTCAAAGTTCATATGGTACTTCTAGTCATGGTTTAATTATAATAATATCTTCACTGGGAGATGCAAAGATGGATTGATAAGAATAGCTGACAACTTCTTTAATTTTGCTCCAGAGAAATAAACACTGACCTAAATGTTAATTGACTGAGTTTCCTGAATTTTTAAGAAAGCAAAACTTGGAGCAAGGATGACAGAATTAGTGAGAGTGTAATTCAAGGTACGTGGTCCTTTTATTTCTTTTCAACCTTATGTAACTTCAGGTGAGACACAGCTTTTCATTTAGTGTGTCACGATATTGTCAGATTTCACACTCAAGCTATCATTGCAATTTTGATAATAGAGGTGAAGGTGAAATAAACATAGAAATCAATGCTTTAGAAGGCATGATCTACCCAGAGATCTTTTTACTTTTACTGATACTGTCCTGTAATTTACAGCTTTGTCTGAATAAAATTAGAGAAGCTCATGGGATTATCTGAGGGAGGCAAGAGAAGTCCAATATTGGGTGTACATATACATTGTATGACTGAGGCAGGAGTGATACCTTAAGATTCGTTTGAAAGCTCATTAGTGCTGCATACAAGAACATTGTCCACAAAAATCCCAAAATGTGACACAATGTGGTGTGCAATGGCATTATACTGCTAACATAAATTTTGTGATATTGCTGTGAAATTTAAAATGAGTTCGAGATCAAAAGGAGATGCTCCCTACAGCTCAAGTTTGAAATGTCATGAGTAGGGTAAATAGCTCTGAGATGCAGGTTATCAGCTTTATATCCATTCAAAGCTCACAGTAACTCCAAAACTGCTGGTGTAAAACATGTATTTGACATCAATAATGATTGCCTGAATAGGGAGCTCAAATGAAGTAATTAAACAGCATTGATTTTGTTTAAAGATTAGGCCAAATACTCTGAGTATGATTTCTGTCTTTTGATACCCCCCTAGAGATGAATATGTCAGAGGCAATTACCCAAACCTCTTTTGTAGTGAGAGGAGAAAAAGAATTTATAGATTAGAACAAATTTTATGGTTGGAGCAAGATATTTTGTGCCCTACACACACATTTACAAACTGACTGCAGACAACTGATCTAAGGGGGCAGATAAAACCTGCTTTAGGTGTTCAGGGCAGTTTATAAGTGCACAAGACATCTGGATACTTCTAGAGCAACAATGCAAAAATTTCTCAGGGTCATAGAGACATCAATGTAATATATGACTTCAAGAACTTTCTAGTAAGCATAATATCAAATAAGAAAAAATAGTGTACTAGAGGATGGGCAGAAAACCTTGGAAAATGCAGAATACAACTGCCAAGGGTTGCACCTAGGTTGAGGGTTTTGAAAACCACAAAGCCCAGAGCTCCAGGCCCACAGCAGCTTAAAGGGCATCCCAACTGGAACACAAAACTGCCACAACATTGCTTCCTCCACAGATTTTCCTTAGTACCAGCCGTAGCCCTAGGCTGGTTTTAATGCCTAGGTTTAGGCTTAGGGTTTTGCCTAGGGTTAGGGTTCTACCTAGGGTTAGGATTTTGAAAACCACAAAGCCCAGAGCTCCAGGCACACAGCAGCTGCAAAAGGCCTCCCAAGGGGAGCACAAAACTGCCAAAACATCTCTTCCTCCACAGCTTTTTTAATGGAACCTGCCTGAGCCCTAGGCTGTGTTTACTGCCTAGGGTTAGACTTAGGGTTGCACTGAGGGTTAGGGTTTTGAAAACCACAAAGCCCAGAGCTCCAGGCACACAGCAGCAGCAAAGGGAACACAAAACTGCCACAACATGGCTTCCTCCCCAGCTTTTTCCTTGGAACCAACCTTAGCCCTTAGTTGCTTTTAGTCCCTAGGCTTTGGCTGATGGATCCGCCTCAGGTTAGGCTGAGCCTTCCACTTAAGGTTAGAGTTTTGAAAAGCACAAAGCCCAGAGCTCCAGGCCAACAGCAGCTGCAAAAGGCATCCCAAGGGGAACACAAAACTGCCACAACATGGCTTCCTCCACAGCTTTTTCCTTGGAAGCAGCCTTAGTCTTAGGCTGCATTCACTCCCTAGAGTTAGGCTGAGGGTTCTGCCTAGGTTTCGGGTTTTGAAAAGCACAAAGCCCATTGCACCAGGCTCACTGCTGCTGTAACAGCCATCCCAAGGGGAACACAAAACTGCCACAACATGGCTTCCTCCACAGCTTTTTCCTTTAACCTTTTGGATAGGAAGAATTTAAAAAAAATTATGACAGACAACAAGGAGAGGAGAACAATAATGAGAATGAATCTTGTGGTAATTCAGTTTTTTCTTTTGTCCTTCTTGTTGTGTGAGAGTCATTTAAAATTTTCATGGTGTCATTCCTCATATGTATCAATTGTTATTTCTTATACTTTGAAGTGTACCAATATCTTCCGCACCAAAAATACTATTTGGTAGTTATAGATAATAAAAGGAATGGCTTGACTTGTTGCATCAGGTGAATAGACTGAATACAGGCTTTCAGGGTACCAGTCACTCACATTTAGAAAAGTCAGACTTGCTTGTTGGTTTGCAGCAAGGTTCCCTGCTGCACTGAAATGTGCTCAGAATAAACTGTAGTGAAAGAAAAAATTAAAGTTCTGGTTTCTCTCTCAAAAACAACAAAGCAATTGAGTTCTTTGGGGTTTTTTGATAAATAGGCTCATTCCATTCTGTTCATTCTTTGAGATGCAGGTAATTTTCAATCCAGCTCTGGAATCTTCTTTTCTGAATAAAGTAAAACATAGTTCCGCAGCCTGTTTTTTTTTAGCGCTCAAGTCTACACCACGAGAGGGAAAAGTTGCTGCTTTTGTGAACAGGAAAACACACTTTTCACAATCAACCATTAGGAGACAAATCATCCTAACCCCCAAATATAATTAGTTGATGCCTTTGTCAGAGGTGAAATATTTATGTTCCTCAGTCAATCTAGAACAAGTATTAGCAAAAAACAGTTTATAGGTATTCTAGACCTTAATTCCTACATGCCACCTTCAGATGAAGAACAAGAGACACCAAAAAAGAAAAAAAACAGTCCTCCAGTTGCCCACAATGTAGAAGTAGTAATGTGAGTTCTGGTGAGTTTCAAATACACTATTCAGGGAAAAAAAAAGAAAGGGATTTTTGCATCCATGGAATTTTTTCTGCATAAACTCATATGCATTTTGAAATAAAATAATATAAATCAGCATAACAATTGGAATAAAACAAAGTAACCATTCCTTAAAAGAATTGTACTTTTGAAGAGACTTAGTTGTTCTGAAATCCTCCCCTCAGAGGGTATCCTCTGCCAAAGATTTGAGATATTTTTGGGTCAAAGGAACTCTTTCAACAGTATAAGCCTTCCTTAGTGACTTTACACCCAAATGGAGGTCTGATCTTTTTCTCTCCCACACAGTAAACATAAATAGTCCAGGCATGATTCTAGCCATTGCCAAGGACCCTTAAATATGTCACAGGTTTCAAACCTTAAACCTGCACCTAGCATTTCCCAAGGGTCCATTTGAATATTTTTTCAAGAGAAAATATTTTTACAAGCTAAGCCTTCCTTTGACAGACCCTCTACAGCCCCACTACAGATGCACCTCAGGTATTTTTTCCTTCCTTATCCTCACCCTAATCCTAACCCTAAACATATTCTGACCCTCAGCCATGGACATGCTGACCTGGCTCAGATTAAACATATTTAAGAGAAAGTATTATGTGCAACCCACCCTCCTTTAGCAGATTCTATAGCTCCACTCCAAATGGTATACTGAGTTTTGATTCTCTCCTATTTTGAATTGCTAAGACCACCTTAAACTCAAGTTTTTTATAGACCAAAACCCCCCAAAAAATATTATCCCAGTCAGACCTATCGCAGTTGAAAAACATTATTGTGGCATAATTTTTTTAATGTAGCTTTTCCTTTCCTTTGTCAGTTACTTTGCAGCACCCAACTCCAATCCGAAGGCTATAGATAATTTTCTTGGGCTAAATCTCCACAAAATTCAAGACTGAGAAAGGGAAATCCCTTGATTTCTGTCATGCATATACATATACTTGAACATGTATATGCATACAGTGAGGGATTTTAAGGTCCCTTTAAACCCAAACAATTCCATGTTTCTGTCATTCAGTGATTGGCTCGGTGATCCTGTGTCTCTTTGTGATTCTCTTTAAGACATACATGTGTCACTGATACATACATATGCATACCCACATGTGCTCGCATTCCTGCAAATGTAAGCTACAATACTCAGTAATTCCAACAGTGTGAGACCAAGCTCCACAGAAGTCTAAGCCTACCTGAAGTGTTTTTCCCCACTATACTATCTCATGTTTTTTAATTTAATGCCTGTGGTAGCCTCTGTAGCCCTGTGTTTCAAAACCATGGCTGGGGAAATGACAAAGTTCCATCAGTCTAGTTCTGATACTAGACTTGTTCAACAGTTGCTGCTCCATCTGGATGCACATAAGTATATGGAGTCTGATGGGATTCATCCCAGAGTACTGAAATAGCTGGCTGATGTTATTGCAGGCCCTCTCCATTGCTTTTAAGTGTTGTGAGTGGCTAGAGAGGTCCCAGTCAACTGGAAGCTAAAGAATGCTGTCCTAATTTTCAGGAAGAGTAAGGAGGACCCAAGTAATTTCAGTCCTGTCAGTCTCACTTCAGTGCTTGGTGAAATTGTGGAGGATGGGTTGTTCTGGGAGTTCTTGAAAAATGCTTGACAGACAATGCATTCTTTGGTTGTAGCCAGCATGGGTTTGTGAGGGAAAGTCCTCGCCAACCAACCTAATTTCCTTATACTATGAAGTTATCCATCTAGTTGACCAAAGGAAGATAGTAGATGTGGGGGGTTTTATTTGAGCAAAGTTTCTGATATTGTCTCTCACTTTTCTGTCTGGATGTGTCCAGCACATTTCTAGACAAGTCATAATACATTGTCAATTGGCCAATGGGTCAGGCTCAAAGAGCTACTGTGAATGGGCCTGGTGGCTCTTCCCGAGAGCTCAATGCTAGGGTCAGCACCTTTCCAGTGTTTTTATAAGTTATCTGGATGCAGGAACAGAACCTACATTAAATTTGCTAATGATACTAGGCTGAGGGGCTGTAGACTTCCAGACATTGGAAAGCAGCCCTGCAGGAAGAGATCTGGGGGACATGGTCAATCACAGGTTGAATATGAGTGCCCCGGCAGTCAAAATAGCCCACAGTGTCCTGGGACCAGGCATCAGGCACAGCAACACGAACCATTGGAGGGAGGAGATGGTCCCACTCTGCACCAGTGTGGCTTCACATTGGGTACTGTATATAGTTTAGGATGCCTCAATATAAAAATGACATTAAACTATTAGAGTGTGTGTTGCCATTAGAGTGTAAGAGTTCTATTGTCATTACATTGTAAGGGTTCCATATTGCTAGAGATTTGTACCTCCTTGATGTTTTCTTGTAGGCATCTCCTCTAGTCATTGACTCTTCCTTGTCCTCGTAGTAGCCAACTGACTCCAGTTCCCCTCAAACAACCAATCCACTCTTTTATATCACTCTTCTTATTGGCTACAGCTGTGGCCTGTTAAAATCAGGCCTGCTCCTAATCTTTAATAATTAACCCAGCTGCAACTCTTTAGGGGGTAAGATTACTTTGTATACTACCTTTATTTACTTATAGTCTATCCCCCTACAATTCCCCATTTTTCTTCTAATTACAGAGTTGCAGCATTTCTAGAAGGATATGTTCAAATAAATTAACATTATGACACATTAATATATTTCATTTAAAACTAATAGCTATACAAATATTCAGACAACATATTATAGTACAAATATATATATTTCTAAGTGTCAGTTCAGTTTTGCACCTTTTTTTCAGTTTACAAGGTACTTATCTTCAAAATCTTTTATACTCATATTTAACAAACATTAATAACTACAATTGATATATTTCACTAATCAATCTACAATTGATATATTTCTATATTTCATATATATATTTCATATATATTTCTATATTTCTATATTTCAATCTACAATTGATATATTTCACTAATCAATAAACACATCGCACTGAATAATAGAACTGTTATTTTTTCCAGTTCTTACAGTTGCTTTAGTAAATTCTCCCCTTCCTCTTTTGGTTTTATTGCTTTTCCTCATACAGTTCTCTACCCAGATCACCATGGGATTACATTGCTTAATATTTAAGTCTTCTTTCCCAAATCACCAGGGGATCATGTTGGTTGATACTTAGGTCCTTTTTCCAAATCACTGCCAGGTCATATAGTTTAGCATCAGAGTCCTTTTTCCCAAATCCATGGGGTCATATAGTTTAGTATTCGAGTCCTTTTTCCCAAGTCACATCGGGGTCACCAATGGTTGCCATTATAGCACAACAGTTCTATTATCATTACATTGCAAGGGTTCCATATTGCTAGAGTTTCATATCTCCTTGATGTTTCTCACAGGCATCTCCTCTAGGCACTGACCCTTCCTTGTCCCCACAGTAGCCAACTGACTCCAGTTCCCCTCAGCCAACCAATCCACTCTTTTATAACACTCTTCTGATTGGCTACAGCTGTGGCCTGTTAAAATCAGGCTTGCTCCTAATCTCTAATAATTAACCCAGCTGCAACTCTTTAGGGGCTAAGATTACTTTCTATACTACCTTTATTTACTTCTATTCTATCCCCCTACAAGTGTGTGCAGAGAAAAACCACAAAGATGGTGAAAAGCTGTGAGGGAAAGACTTATGAGAAGCAGCTGAAGTCACTTCATTTGTTCACCTTGGAGAAGAGAAGGCTGAAGGATCATAGTGTAGAACTTGCTCAAAGGAGGTATTGAGAGGAAGATGCTTGATATCTCTCTGGTGACCAGCAAGAAAACATGAGGAAGTAGAATGAAGCTGCATTAAGGGAAGTTCACACTGGACATTAGGAAAAAGTCATGGTTTGTCACCAGAACAAGCTTCCCAGGGAAGCGATCATGGCATCAAACATGCCAGAGTTCAAGGAGCATCTGGATGATGTTCTTAGTCATAAGATTTAAGATTTATTTAATTCTTATGCTACTGCTAGTGTGAGTAACAGTAATTGGGCTTGATGGTGATTATGGGTTCTTTACAATTAAAGATATTCAATGATTCTATGCATTTGGGTCACTATTTACAAATGTTCTGGATTACTGCTGAGTGGGGAGGCTAGAGGGAAAAGGATGTGTATGCATCCATGGGCATTCTTTTCATAACAAACTAAGGCAATATGCATACTTTGAATAGCTGTAAGTTTTAAACTGTATCTTTTCCAGACAATGTCAGTTAACGTTCTTTTTTTCCACTGGAAGAAAAGAAAAAGTAGAAACTAAAAAATTTTCTACTGGGGTGAAATTTATGTAAATTGATACTGTAGCAATAAGTAACAACTTAAAAAAAAATCACTGATGCTTGTGGGAAGACATTGTTCTAATAAAGACTATTCCTTTGAAGCTGAGTCAGTCTGTGTGTATTGGGTATGGCTGAGATGGAGCTCATTTTCCTCACAGCAACCCTCACAGTGCTGTGCTGTGCACTGGTATCTAGAAAGGTGCTGTAATACACCACTGTTTTGTGTGTTTTGTCAGCTGCTGGGCAGCACTGGCACAGCATCAATGCTGTCTCCAACATTCTGTTCCCCATCAGGCTGGGGGGTGGGAAAGGTCTTGGAAGGGGACACAACTTGACCCAAACTGATCAAAGGGATATTCTATCCCTTATGATGTCAGGTCAGATATAGAAGCTAAGAAAAGGATGAGTGTTGGAATTATTTACTAATATAACCGGATGGAACATGCCTGGGCTTGTCTGGCCCTTGGTGCTTGACCACAGGTGGCAGCTGTGGTGGTTTCACCTCAGAGACACCTTTGGCTGGCTGGATGCTGCAGCTGGATGCTTGGGACAAGTCCAGGAACTCAGATTTACCTCTGGTGAAGGAGCTTTAAGGCAAGGTGAAGGAAAGAAGTCAGGTTCTGCTAGAGGGTTTCGATCCAGAGCTTTATTCCTGGCACACAGGCCTCTGAATCCTATAACAGCTCTAACGGAACTTCCCAAACTGTGTGGTTGTTGTGTCTTTTAACCTGAGGGAAAGGGAGAGGGCAGGGGTAGGGATCCCACCACCCAGGTAAGGGGGGGAGTCTCAGGGGACAAATGACACCTGGATGGCCCAATGATCCCAGGGCTGAGAGGCATCTTTTGAACTCTGCCAATCACTTGATGCCCTTCTGGAATGCCAGGACTGACAGACAGCATTCCACAAGGGGGCAAAGGAGGGGGAAAGGAGTGGTGATTGGCACCTGGGGAAGGACTGGGAAACTGAGGCAAGATATGACATCACACTGCATCAGATGAGGAAGGGGGACAATCATAATTTACAGTGTTTGCCTTCTGGAGCAACCACTACATGTACTGAAGCCCTGCTTCTCAGGAAGTGGCTGGATATCACTCATGGGTGGGAAGTAGAGAATAATTTTTTTCTTTTTTACTTGTGCAACCTTTCATTTTTACTTTAGCAAACTGCCTTATTTCAACTTACTAGTTGCTTTCTACCTTATTTTCTGTCCCTGCTCAGCTGAGAAGGGGGAGTGATAGAGTGGCTTGGTGGGCACGTGGCATCCAGTCAAGGTCAACCCATCACTGTGGTAATTCTGCCCCAGGAAGTTCCAGGAGAATACAGCAGGGAGCTTCTAACAAATGAGGTTCCCTCACATGAATGGCAGAAAACTCTCAAGTTTTGATTGTGTTATTTGCCTGAGTTTGTCAGACAGCAGTTACTGAAATGGCACAGATCCACTAACTGGCACAGCTGGGACTCACACAAGAAAATAAATAAAAAAATATGGCTCCCTTTGCGAAGAGTTACTTAGCTCATAACATGAACAAAATTTGTTTCAGCATAAAAGGTGTAGGAGATACTAAACTAGCTGCATTGCTTTACTTTGATTGCAACTCTTTCAAAACGTGAAGACTATTGGGAAACAAAGAAACACACAAAAATGTCACCACTGGTTTATAAAAACATTCTGTAAAGTTTATATTGCAACTGCACACAGAAGCCCATTGAAAAATATAAAAACAAACTCTTATTAAACCAGAACAAAAGAGAAGATGGAGGAAATGTAAACAGTTTAAAATATAATCCCTGTACTTGATGTTGGTGTTGTTAAAATTTTTAGGATCTGCTGATTCAAATAGCCTGAACCACGCACATTTGTAACTCACAGTCCAAAGTCTTTCCCACCTGATACGTTTTAGTCAGCTCAGTCTTTATATCACTGATGCTGGGAAGCAATACAGATCACTTATCTGAGATTATGGTTGTTCTAAGAATAAATAGATTGCCCATACATGACTGTTCAACACCAAGAGGGCAACCAAAATTGTAGCAAGGTAGGGGGTGACCACTTCTCCCAGGCAGTCAGTGATAGGACAAGAGGAAATTGCCTCAAACTGCACCAGAGGATGTTCAGGTTGAACATTAGGAAGAATTTCTTCACTGAAAGTGTTGTCAGTGGGCTGCCCAGGGTAGTAGTGGAGCTGCTGTCCCTTGGAAGTGTTCAAGAAAAGACTGGATGTGATACTTTGTGCCAGAGTTTAGTTGACATGGTGGTGTTTGGTCAAAGGCTGGACTCCATGACCTTGGAGGTGTTTTCCAACCTTAATGATTCTATGGTTCTATGATTCTAAAATCATGAAACTTTGCTGTTGTCTTATAGTGCAAGAGTTCTATTGTCAGTACATTGCAAAGGTTCCATATCGATAGTTTCATACCTCCTCGATGTTTCTTGTAGGCAGCTCCTCTAGGCACTGACCCTCCCTTGTCCCCACAGTAGGCACTGACTCGTCCTTGCAGTAGCCAACTGACTCTAGCTCCCTTCAACCAACCAATCCACTCTTTTATAACACTCTTTTGATTGGCTACAGCTATGGCCTGTTAAAATCAGGCCTGCTCCTAATCCTTAAAAATTGGCTCAGCTGCAATTCTTTAGGGGGTAAGATTACATTCTATACCACCTTCATTTACCCATACTGTATCCCTGTACAATTCCCCCTTTTTTTTTTAATTATGGAGTTGCAGCATTTCTAGAAGGACATATTCAAATAAATTAACATTATGACACATTCATACATTTAATTTAGAACTAAGAGTTATGCAAATGTTCAGACAACATATTATAGTATGAATATATATATTTCTCAGTGTTGGTTCAGTTTTGCAGCTTTTCTCAGTTTACAAAGTACTTATCTTTGAAATCTTTTATACTCATATTGAACAAATGTTAATAGCTGCAATTGATATATTTTACCAGTAGTTTAGTATTCAAGTCCTTTTCCCCAAATCCACAGGGTTATATAGCCAAGTCCTGTTTCCTCAAATCCACAGGGTTATATAGTCAAGTCCCGTTTCCCCAAATCCATGGGGTCACATAGTTTAGTCTTGTTTCCCCAAATCCATGGGGTTATATAGTCAAGTCCTGTTTCCCCAAATCCATGGGGTCATATAGCTTAGTCCCAAAGCCACGGGGTCATCCTGAATCCATAGGGTCATATAGTTTAGTATTTGAGTCCTTTATCCCAAATCCACAGGGTTATATTTTAGTATTACTTAAGTCCATATCCCAAACCATGTCAGGGTCACCATTTGTTGTCCTATAGTGCAAGAGATCTATTGTCATTACATTGCAATTGTTCCATATCAATAGAGTTTTGTATCTCCTTGATGTTTCTTGTAGGCATCTCCTCTAGGCACTGACTCTTCCTTGTCCTCACAAGAGCCAACTAACTCCAGGTCCCCTCAACCAACAAATCCACTCTTTTATAACACTCTTCTGATTGGCTACAGCTGTGGCCTGGTAAAATCAGGCCTGCTCCTAATCCTTAATAATTGGCTCAGCTGCAATTCTTTAGGGGGTAAGATTACATTCTATACCACCTTCATTTACCCATACTGTATCCCTCTACACTTTGCTAGTTTCTTTCTGTAAGCCTTTGCTTTCATGGACAAAGGTGTTTAGAAGGACCATGTTTTAAAATTAAGTTTCAAACTGCATTTTCAGCACCTGTATTCACAGAACAGACATGGTGCCTGATTGGTTGAAGGTAAAATACTGACTATAGTATATGAATATAGTATGCAGAGCAGCCCATTAAATATCTCTTGAGTTTCTTTGGGAACATCTTAGAGAAATTGTGCTGAATGTAATGGCTACCCAGCTTGACTGGGAAGGGAAGAGATCCTGTGAGTAAGGAGGCATAAAACCAGTAAGAACCAGGGAGGACTTCTGTAAGAGAAACTTCTGGAAGTTTATAAATACTTTTATGAGAAAAACTATGCACTTTTTTTGAGTCTAAACTTTCTCTGAATTGTATGGCTGTACAATGTTTTGATAATAAAGACCAAATATTGTACAGAAATTATTTAAGACAAAAGAGACATAATTTACTCTTGCCAGTGGTTGGCCTATTAAATGTTAACAGATCATTATAAATAATATATTTTGAAGGGAATATGTCAACCAGGAATAACAGCATAGTGTAGAGGCAGCATCTTTATTCAGGGATCAATATCTGCTTTCTTCATCAGAAGTTGTGTCCTATGAGGAGCACCAAACAACATGGAGCATATATAGTTTGGAGAAAAAGAATTGAGGGGTGACCTCATCGCTGTCTACAGCCTTCTGAGGAGGGGAAGTGGAGAGGTGGGTGCTGAGATCTTCTCCATAGGACCCACTGACAGGACACATGGGGTTCAAACAATGCTTTGAACAATGGTTCATCAGAAGCTGCATCAGAAGACGTTCAGACTGGACATTAGCATTCCTACACAGAGAGGGTGGTCAAATACTAGAACAGGTTTCCTAGAGAGGTCATGGGTGCCCCAAATCTGTTAGTGGTTAGGAGGCATTTGTACAACAGAATATAAGTTTGGTCAGCCCTGAAGCAGTCATGCTGTTGGACTAGATCACTGTTGTAGGTACCTTCCAACTTAAACATGCTTTCCTCTTCTTGGACTATATTTTGACAAGATGAAAACAAGTGAGAATTTTATTAAATGCCTTTAATTATTTTTAGGGGCTTTAACACTTGCCTTTTTAGGGGTCTTTAACACTAAAAATCATTTTTTAAAAGAGCTGTTTAGAGCTGTTTCTCCTTGTGCAAGCAACATCCCTTGAGAAGTGATGGAGCAAGAGAGATTGAAGGTCGACAGTTGTGAACTGAGCACAGTTTTCAGTTTTTATTTAATTTCCCTTTCTATCAGATTCAAGAAGTACATCTTAGAATGAATGAAAGATTAATAAATTAAAGATTAATATTTTAGGAAAACTTGGTTTAGTATTTTCAGGCATTGATCGATCTTTTATGTGAAGACTTTTTTCAATAAAATACGGGAACTTGAAATACAAGTCTGAAATCAATGATGCAGTGCAGGAACTCCTGTTTGTCTCTTCTGAGAGTTTGTCTTGTTGCCATTGAGATCCCTGGTAAATTCCTCTTGACATCCATAATGTGATATCAGTTGTTTATAAACAGGGGATGGGAGTCAAGGAATTGGTACTAAGTTATGCTCCACATTTACAGAAAATAATCCAGCATTCAGAGGTTTCTGTGTCCAAATTATAAACCTACATAAAAATGTACATTGACTGGTGCAATTAAAAAGCCCAAAACTTTCCAAAGAATAATATTGCTCTGTATAACTTCATTTTAAGTATATGATACTGTAGTTTCATAATTCCTGGTGCAGCCTCTTAAAATTTTAAATAGCAGTAACATAAACCTGCAATGAATACATTTACAAGACACCGAGATTTTACAAAACTCAGATGCTTATGGACACTAGGCAAATTCTAATTATGCCAGAACAGCCTAATAAAGTTTCTCATGGACTAAAATGCCCTGGGATCTATTCCAAAAATTGTCTTGTTTTAAAAAGTACCATAACCTGAGGGGTTTCATAGTTTGAGTGTGGAAAATGAGGTCAAATACACACAAAAAGAAAGGAGTATAAAATGTCATCACTTATGACATATCTTTTTAAAGGAGGTCGTTTTATCAAGACTTTTTCCCAATATTGGATAAAAAGAGCAAGAATAATGAATGCCATAATGAGATGGTGATGATTTTTTTGTTTTATTCGCTATGCTTCATAATCACATTCAGCAGGTCCAAATAAAACTCTGAAACAAGACACATCTAATCCAGTAGCACTGTCTGCTGCAGCATAAGCCTAAGGTCACAGATCCCTGCTGTCTCTCATTCACTTATAGCCCAATGGGGACCCAAGGCCACAATGAGAATCTCGGGATAGCCTGCTCTCACTGATTTTCAACTCCCAATGGTGCTTCTTTAAATGCTTTAACAAAAATACATTGATATCTTCACCAGAAATTACACTGGAAAGACAGTAGCAGACAGACTGTTGTGGGCAGCACAATGGCCAGCAGTTGGACCCAAATTCCCAGTGCAAAGGAGATGAGAGCCAAAGGAGATGAGAGCACACCACTGGTTGTGCCAGAAAACATCCAGCCTTGCATCAGACTGCCAGGGCTTTTTGGATATGGTTGTCATGAACCTGTCAGAAACCAGTCATCAACTCTCCCTCTGCCTCGGTCTCAACTAAGTTGTGTATACCTTGTTGCTCTTAACAAGTCAGGTCTGTGATTTTTAGAAAGTTTGTCCATGTCTCAGCCAGGACTTCTTATGTGGCAGAACGATGCACAGAAACTGTAGAAATGAGCACAGTTAATATATCTGACATCACTCTGCTCACACTCATTGGCACCTACTCATACCAATAGTCATTATTCATTAAACACACTTTATCTAATTGCAATCAACACTTTGAGCAATGAATATGTTCTATCTTGATAGAAATAAAATAGCTTTCTTTCCCTGTATATTCGTAAGAGAATATCCGGAAAACTGTGTCTCTTTAAAACATGCTACAGAAACCCCTATCATGAAGTCCTGTTCAAAAGTAAGGTAGTTTTTTATTGTACAGAGAAATGTATCAAATAATTATCATTAGATTACTTTGGAACTTAATTATATTTAGATATATAATTTCTCATAGATCTTAGGTGTCTGTAAAGAGTTTTAAACCCTAACTACGTCTCCTCCAAACAGCATTCCTGAATTGTGGTCTCTCTTATTTACACAGTATTACTTTGAGCTGCTCTTAGAAAAAATGTCTTGACTAAATGGTTTTAGAATAAAACAAAATTTGCAAACTTTATTTAATGTACTACAAAAAATTCAATTTAAATAATACAAAAAATTCAATTAAATTTGATATTTTATGTATTTGCTTTGTTGTGGAAAATAAACATCTAGTGCTACTGGCTCAAAAAAAGCCTCAATCGATAAAAAAACTTCATACTTTTTTCTTGCTGTCTGAATGTTCTCAGCCTTTATGAGAAATGCATTCTGTTTCTGTGTAGGACCATACTGGGCTGAGTTGCAGAGCAGGGGATAGGAGAGGTGAGGGAAAATAGCCATAAATATAGAAAATTCACATCAAAGAACACTTCTAACTTGACCAAAATATTCTTTATGAGTATATAACATGACGTGATGTTGTTATAATGGTAGGCAAATCTCTCATCAGATATTCAGCCTATGCCTTAGCTCTGGCATAAATCCTTTTATGCTATTTTCCTGACAGAAACAATCCTAAAATCAGCTGTCATGTTTACATCCACCAAAGTACTTAGTTTTAGGCTCTTTCTGCACTAATGGAGCCAGAGGAAAAAGATATGCCCAGCACACACATCACAATTATCTCACAAAGGAATTAATTTTGCCTGCCTATTTTAGAAATGTATAAAAATACTTCCGGGAACCCAGGTTCCTTCAACAAATTATAGAGAAAATAGAATAAATTTCTTAGAATTAAGATTTAATAGTTAAGTAAAGCAATCCTCTAAGTAGATACAAATTATGGCATTAAAAACCCTATCTATTGACAGCCTATAATGAAAGCACTGTACTCCATGTAACATCCCTTTACTACCCGTCGTTGTCAGTAGTTAATAAGTCATGGACATTGGGTAAGGTTATTAAGACTGAAAAAGAGTTGAAAATAAATAAAGGAAAAATTGTAAGTAAGCCCAGTAACCAAAGAATCATTTAGCCTGTTGTCAGTGGACTGCTTGCACTTCATAAAGCATCTGGAAAAACTCTGCAAAATGATTACAAAACCCAGCATGCCTGCAGACATCATCAGGAACCAGTCATTTCTAGCACATGTACTTCAGTCTGTTACTGCACATTAATCAAGCAATTGCAAATTATTAAACATGTCAATAGGGTGGTCCTTGCCTGAGGTTTGGTTTTTCTCCAGATAAAAATTCAGAAGTTCATAAACTCAAAACCCCTATTCCAAACAGCCACTGTCTGTGTAACAAGAATTACCTTTAAAAGTAAATACTCTAGAAGACCTCAGAAGCAGCATGAAAAAATGAATAATCTCCTTTTTAACAATAGTTTCTGTGAAAATGTCGGAGCTATTTGTGGCAGTGGACACATTACCTCTACAGCTATTGTGTTTGTGTTATTACAGGATGTGGTTTTGATTCCAAGGTTTTCATTTGGATGGTTCTTTGAAAAACATGCATATTTTTAAAAGGCTCTAATCAATCCTGAATTGTTCTATTTTTCTTCAAGTGTTTCTTGTAATTATATTACCATTTAATCACATTAGCATTTAAAACTCCCAAACTAAATTATTGAATTACCATTTTGTTGAGTTTTATTCAAATTTTAGCAAGTATCCATAAAGCAGAGAAATAAATGGGAATATTATTGGGAAAATGTAAAACAGAATGCAAGGATGGACTACCAACTGCCAGAAAAAGGGGTTAAGTACAGTAGGGTGCATCTGCTTTCCTGTTCAATACAGAGGAAATGCGAATAGAGATCAGAAAATTTAAAATCATTTCACATTGATTTATCCCTTATTCACAGTAGTGCCTACTTCTTTGAAGTAGAAATATGCATAGAAACACAGAAACATGCACATTTGATCCATTAGTTTCTCAAATAGCAGCTTGTGCTGGCAAAACCTGCCAGATGGGTGCCTTGTGTTTCTTCCACAGAGCAGAACAATTCTTTCAACATACTGTAAATTTGTTTCTTGAGAGGTAGTTTTAGGACAAGTGATAAAACACATATATAACATATGTTTTTTTCCCCAAATTTAAAGTAAATTGCAATAAAAAGTACCAGCTAGCTCAAATAATCCTCTGTGTGTGAAATGTGTGAAATATGTGAAATGTTATTGATGGACATTTAAAAAATATCCTGGAAGTTTGGACTTTCTTCAAAGAAAGAAGAAAGTGAATGTCTTATCATTTTCACATTTAAGTTTGCCTTACCCTGGACACTGATAATGTTACAGGCTTTTTTCCTCAAAAAGAAAATGCTAGATTTATTTTTCCCAATTCCTGGAAATAGATCCGAGGATCTAAGATGTTGGGTGTTTTTTCTACATCATAAGATAAAATTCAAATAATGTTCTCTAAATATTTTATAAACCATCAGCTTATCTTTTCCATTCAGTAAAGTTATCACCCTTCCCTTTCTTATACATGACGACATTGTAAGCTACATTGTGCCTGATGTTGAAGCTAAGAAAGATGTCTGAGGCAATTTAGCAATTAATGACTGTGAAGAAAAAGAGGACTCTCTTCTTTCCTCCCTTACTGTGTTCTTTTGTATAGACACATCTGTGGGGTTTTATTTTTCCTGAAGCAGCTTATCTGGTACTCACCAAGTATCTCTTTGTGCCCGTCCAAGTCACCAATCCTGCAACGTAGGATTCCAGTGAGGAAATAAAGACATTTCTCCCATATGAGTTGAACTGACCAACCAAATGTTGCAACAAGCACCAGAGTGCCACAGGGAAACACGTGCATACAATTCGTTCTGTTTTAAAGAAGTTTCATGTGCATGTGCTTCCCTTGGAGTATTTGGAGTATACTGTGATCACACATGTGATCTCATAAAGCAGTTTAGCTAACAAGTGGGTGTTTTATTGCATTGAAAAAAGAAAACAAAAAAAAAAGCCCATCTAAATTGGGCTAGAAGCCCAATTTAAATTTTTAAACAGTTTCCCTAAAACCTTAAACTACAGTTTTAGAACCTTGACCTTCTTTACTTCTACCATTTATTTCACCCATACATCTTTTTTACACATTTGTTTACAAATTTGTTTAACCTAGACAAAAGAAAGTGTTCCTGTGACACATTTGTTACTATAAAAAGTATCTAGTAAGAGTTAATTTAAGTAATTTGATCATTAGTCTTCAGTTTTAGCAGCAGCATTATAGAAAAACATTTGCATGGTTTATCAGAATGTGAATATTTGTGGTCCTTCTTTGTTACTTGTGGTGACTCTCCACAAGCTGTCTTGCTTTCCTTGGAAGTGGCTGAGAAAATGCTCTCAAGTGACTTTACAGTTTGCATATTCAAGTTGAATAGCTGAGAAAATGTATTTTCTCTAAGTTTCCAAGTCCCCCTGCTTGCTGCTGAAACAGCATTTATGAGCAAAACATATTCATTTGGTCATGAGCAAACGGATTGTTTTACCTAAACATAAAAATGGATAGAATTCAACCTAATTGTACAGGAAATAGCAGTTTAGCAGGTGACAAAACTGTCAAGAGATTTGCTGAGATTCCATATTTATGATCATATGCTGAAGCTGGAGGTTAGCTGCAAACTGCATAATGGCCACATGCAAGAATCTTGTTGTGCTTTTATGGCTTAGATTTCTTGCCATGAGTCACACTGAAGCCACACAATTAAAAAAGAAAAAAACAAGGCAGGTTGAAAAGGACTGAAGAAAGGGAAGTGTGGGAGAAAGAAAGGTAGAAAGGATGGCAGGAAAAAAAACAAGGGGATGAAGGGAGGAAGCAAGCAAGCAAGCAAGCAGAGAAATGACTGGGGGGACTAGCAAAAACATATTCCAATACTAACAAGAAAATAGGCTATCAAAGAATTATTCACAAGAAACACAAAAACTTGTCATACAGAAAGTGTTTGCTAGAGCTCTAAGCTGAAGTAATATCAAGGTAATGACAAAAGGACGATTTTTCCAAGAACTAAAAAATAAAAGTGCTGTATGGAACAGAATCCTCTTTCATTCTGCCTCAAAAATCACAAGCAAGCAAGCAAAAAGCAGTGATCAATAAAATGGGAATGCTAAAATTCAAAGAGGAGGGCAGTACCCATAAACTTAAAAATAGAGGAGAAATAGAGAATACTCATCACCATAGACAGCAAAGAAGAGATTAGGCTGTTCACATGAGGTGCACAAGATTGTGGTGATAAAGTACAAGGAGATAATAGCTAAGGAAAAAACTGGCTGTGTTCTCAAAGCAGTTACACTTTCTGGCTGCAAAGTTTGATCACATTTATTACTCAGGAAAGTGGACAGTGGCTGTGATAAGGAAGTGACATCATTCTGTGAAGGCAGAGCAGAGTCATGGCCAGACCCGCATAATCAACACAGAAATGCAGGACGCTGCTTCTCTTCCACTGCCAGAACAAGCACATAAGCATTCCCTGTTCAGGAGTAAGCAGGAAAATCCTGGAATTTAAAAAACAGCTAGTGTTCATTCTTTGCCAATGTGTGAGGAAGCTTATTTGCAGTCCAATATTTTCTTTCTTCAGGAATATTTATTGTCTTCTGTATGGTTTCAGAGACAATGCTGGCATGAATGGTTTTCTGCAAAATCTTTCCAACGAAAAATTTCTTATGTGTTGATGAAATTTCCTGTGTGTCTTACTTTTCATAGCAATTCCCTAGGCAAGTTCATCTCAAAAAGCAGGGGAGGACATAGCTAGGACTAGACCTCCTAAAGTTTTTCTAAAGTATTTCTTTTGACAGATGTTGGCAATAGGGCAGTAATACTCATCAAGTAGTCTTCAGAAAGTTTTGCTTACAAGGTCTATACATTTTAGAATATTTTTCCACTTCTAATCCAATCAAATCCACAGATCAGATTCTTACACTTATATCAGATCTTTACCAAATGCACTTATGGCTTACAGGGATGCTTTGAAATAGACAGTCCTAATACATTATCACAGTATTTATTTTTAATTTCTAAAAATGCTCTTACAAAATCAAGAAATATTTTCTATCCATTATTTCTAGTAAGCCTGCAACTACAAAAACCAAATAATTAGATTTATTTCAACAGAGTAATGATGTAACTTATTATAAATAGAAAAAAGGACCTTCAAATTGTTTTCTGTTAGTTTAGAATAGCTATTATCCAGTATGTCTTTCAATAATGCAATTACAATCTCAAATTAGACTTTACCTTCTATAATATTTATAGCAAGGCCCTGGGAAGGCTATGGACATTTCTGGATACCAAACAGGAGGATGGACTTTATGAAATAATTTGAAACGTTAAAAGATGATGATGATCTGTTTCTGCATAATTCACACCTCATACAGCATGGCTCATGCCAATACATTTTAAAGCAAGCCAACTTCTGAGCAGTACAGAAGTAGAATGAGCAAGTAGAAAAAATAGATTTAGGGAGAAGTATCAATAAACCAACACATGTGCTAATCTTTTGAGAAACTAGAACATTAGCAGCAGAACCTAAGGCAAAATATTGAGTTTGGTTCAAATACACTATGCTTATCAAAAAGAATAAGGATTGTTATCCAGAACTGCCTGTTACAAACTTTGCAGCCTCAGCAGAACATAAAATGAAGAAATGTTCTACATTTTAATGCTACTACATTCATTACAGGGCCTGCAGGGGCCATTGTGAGAATCTTGTCTGACCTTCTGCATAGCACAAGGCTGCAGTGAGTTCAATCTCACTGGGAAGAGAGAATATGGAAGTTTTTCTTCTACAAGTCTGTGATTTTATCACAGACATTCAAAAAGTTCTATGGGGCAATTTGGGAAAAGATAGGAGTGGTGAGCACATAGACAGCTGTAACTAAGCGTACCTAGGGCTGTCATTCCCCTTAAACTTACACAGAGAGGCATCAAACACTTCTTCAGAGTCCTGCCTCTGCTCTGCACTCTCAGCATCTTTTTTATACAGTTAGCAGAGACTTCTGAAGAGAAATTCCATCAAATTCAATATGGCCTTCATCACATGGCATTTATATACCTAAAGTTATGGGATTTGGATTTTTGTATAGCTCATGCTTTTTAAAATGTATTTAAAGTCCGTCTATCATGTAAGAAGCAAGGAAGGAAATTCCACTACTTTTCATACCTCACCAAGAGGTACACAAGACTGTTAAAACAGTGTTTCTTGATGTAATCAAGAGACTACATCTTTTATATACAGGTTTACCAAATAATCTTTATCTTCTACAATTCATATGAGCTATAAAAATAATTTTTGTATGCTATTCCACACACAAATAATGTAAATTATTAAAAACTGTCTTACAGCCTTATTGAGATGCACATCTGCATCTATTTAATCCTCATAACTATTTCAAAATTTACTAAAATCAATTTTCCAAAGTTCTGTTATTAACTAATAAAGAACTATATTCCAATAAAAATATATTTTTACATGGTTGCAAACTTTGGTATTACTTTCCCAAAGCAAAGTCATTCCTTCTAGAGTAAAAAGTTTCTCCATATTCTTTGTTTGTTCTGTGAATTGACTTCTCAGAAGGATAAGCTGGACACATTTTCTTACAAGGATTTTAAATTAAAAGCTCTAGTTAATCTTCCCCCCCCCTCCATTTTGTGAGGATAAAGACAGTGTAAGAATTAGAATTTTCAATTTGAACGTATTCTTGCACTTCAGTGTATTTTTCACATGGCCCCCTACCTTGAGCAGTAAAATGTCCCCCTCAGCTGATCTTTAAACACTGTGCTGCACTGCAAATTTAAGCTGTAGCACATTGATAGCTCAGCTTGTGCTCCAAAGTCATGGGGATGGACAGGATTCGAAAATATGAAGTCAGAGTCATTCTTAGTTAAAACATAAATATTATGTCTATAATTTTTTTTCTAATTCAATAATTTAATTTTAACATCATTTTAAACATAAAATGGTAGAGTGGTTGAATAATGCTTTCTTGTTACACATGGTAAAGTTGTTAGGGGAATAGTGAGATGCAGCAGTGTAATTTTGCAGGTGAAAATTCATAAGGTTTCCCTCTGGCTAGAATATACTATTTGCTTTAAAATCAAAGAAGAAGTCAAACTGCTGAATACAAAAGAGTTTATTACTTTTGATTATAAGAAAAGGATTATGGTTCCTCTTGTAGGCTTCCAAAGGCATCCTTACAATATCTAAGATAAATATGTTTGGGTCTAAATTCAGATATGGCAACAACAACAATGGACGTATTTCAGGGAAAGCTGTCAGTAAATTCTACAAACTAATTAATAATTGTATTTACAGGGATCACTTTCCCATCACTGAAATCTTGACAACCCTAGGGTGAAAATCAGCAACACTTACAACTAAAACACAGAAAGCTGTATGTTCAACATGGAAATGTTGTGTTCCCTTGAAACCAGTAAAAATGTAGACAGGCAGAAAACATAAGCTGTAGTACAATTTAGCCAGTACATTATGTCGATGCTTCAGAAGGAATCTGCATCATTTTGTGTTTAGAAGAAACTACAGATAATGTCTAAAGGAATAAGTGTGTCTATCTGCATTGCATTCAGGGCCATTAGACAACCATAAACTAGAGCAATCTCTACATTTGCACCCTTTTTTAGGACTGGAATGAGCAGGGCTCAAGTTTTCTGAACACTCCAGATTTATGTTTTTCAGAGTAACAGGGCTCAACAAAAGTTATGACTCATCTCCTGTCCTAGACAGAAACTCTGCTTTGTCTGCCCTAGACCTCAGCAGCCTCACTAGAATGTTGAAAAGCACAGTGGTGAGGATCTGAAAACCACCTAAGTATTTTCGTATGTAAGGTTTCTCCTCAGGCTGCCCCAGCAGCAATGAATGGACAGGTTTCCTCTAAAATGCTGCAGCTCACATGTCCGTTCTCATGCATGTATTTTCTTACAGGCAGTTCAAGGTCATGTTTTCATTTATTACATTTTTGTACCTTATTCCAACTTTGCACATAAAGAGTCTAGTAAGAACCCAAGCTCAAGTCTGTGCAGGGATGTGTGTGAGATGTGTGCAAGGGCCCCTGCAGAAGCTGAGGTGATATGAAAACATCACAGTGAGGGACTGCCTCTAGGCCTTCACTGTCACAGGGTGCTCCTCCTGTCAGTGCAGGGCAAACGAACAAATGAAGGAAATGCGAGGTAATTCTATCATTTAAATAGACAAAATAGGATAATCACAAATGGAGGCATTAAAAACATTTCACAGGAAAATGCTGAACTCTGTTTGTCTGTGATTTTTGTTTTTGCTTTTTTTTTAGTGTGTTTTTTGTTTGGTTAGGGTTTTTTTTGTTGTTGTTGTTTGGGTTTTGTTTTGTTGGGTATTTTTATTTGGTGGGGGTTTTTTTGTGGTATTTTGGTTTGTTTTTCTGGGATATTTATTCTCTTTTAGCCCTTTTTCTGACCTTATGCTATACCAATGATATAAAAAAAAATCACTAGCACAGTTATGTTACGTGGACAGATTATGAATGTTCTTCTATACTATTAATATATAACTTTAAACCAGTATTTGTTTTAATGTATATTTTTTAAATTAAGGTTAAATGAGCTTGTTTAAAATTAAGTCACAGTATAAATACAATTCTCATTTCATTTAACCTTAATTTATATTCTCCTTTTTTTTTTAATTTCTTCAAAATAATTGTTTCCTTTTTCCTTGTCATCACCTTGGTAATTTCCCTCACTGCTTGAATTACAAAATGGTATTAAAAAGGGCAGTAGAGTATGAATGGGCTAAGATAGAATAATTTTGTTTATTGTTTTACAGATTATAGGGAGCAATTTGTTTTATGAAGCAGCACAGAAGAAAATAGGCACTATTCTGGAAATTAAAGGTCTGCCAGTGTGATGCACAATTCTCTCCTGAATTGAAAATTAATTAAATACCTTTAAAAAAAATCAAAGTAAATGTCAGAGAGCTGAAATTAAAGAATATAGAATAACTATTACAAGCATAGCTAAGACAAAATAATTTAAAATATTATCATAAATAATGCATCATTTTATCTGAAAAATAATCTTCTCTTTTTCAGGTCTGGGATTCTGCATAAACAGATATTGATATGGTAACAATGATATGTTGGTGTGCATTTAATTAATGTGGGTTTAGAATGGAGCATTATGCTTTCCTCTCATGTATATGAAACTACTTACAATTTCCAAATAAATAACAAGGGAATTTATTTATGCAAATGGGTTTGATGAAAGTCTTCTAGAACTTTGTTTCTGTAGCAATAGAGAAACTGTGAATGTTTTACATTAGAAAGACATAGTCTGAAATACTGAAAAATTACTAACTGCTAAGGCAGATGTGGGACATCATGAATGAGATTTTTCTCTCACCAAACTACTTTCCCACTACTTCATGAAGTAAACTATTGACTACTGTGAAAGTTAAGCCTTTTTTAAATAAAAATGACTAAGAGACACTAGAAGGCTTCATTTTAATCTGCATTTTGGTAAAGAGCACTCTAAAAGAGGAGCAGGAAGAGTCTTAAACATTTTGAATACAAAAAGCAACAAAGAGTAGTCGCTGTCTTGGAGCCTTCTTTTGCATCTCTCTATCCTAATGTTTACTTGTTCTTTTCCTAATCTTGTGTTTCACATTCTAGCTCTTTACATATCCCTCCTCCTCTTCTACATATTTTCCTTTTGCAGTTTTGTAAATTTTCTAATTCACCTTTTGTACCTTCTCTACTGTAACTTTGTTTAGGTCACCAGGATGTTGAAGAACTATGTGAAAACATACCCTCACTCTTTGCTTGCAAGCAGTGGTGAGCATAGCCCAACTTGGCTAGCATGACTCTCCTTTTTGGCAGAGACAAAGACTCCTTAAGCCTTCTCTTTCTCAGTCAATTGCTGACTTGTCTTCCTCATTGGATAGCATTTTTAATTGTTTATCATTTTTTACAGCTTCTATAATCTTTTACAGCTTTTCATTTTGATCAGCTTCTGATCAAAAATTTCCCAGTATTCTGAAATGTCACATGCCCCACGTAGTAGATGAGGGAGCATTACATGATGACAGACAAGACTAAATCAAAGGCACTGCATACATGGATATTAAAATATTTTAGTGAACCTAGAGATGAAAGAAGGATATTAAAGTCACTGAATACTCTCTTTAAAGAGTCTTGAGCAGCAGAGAGCTGTGCTTAGGACATAGGCAAAGAGAAAAGGAGGAAATCAGATGATGTATTGGCTTGTGTTGATTAGAAACTCTTTCACTGTGCTTCTAAATATAGATATTCTTTTGAGAAATGACAGGGGGTTTTAGCTCAGCAAGTATGTGCATTATATGCATCAGACATTGAGAACAAATTCTTACTGTGAATTATCAGTCAAGCATCTCAGTTCTCTAAATACATCTACTTATGAATTTGCTTTTGAACAGAATGCGAAGCTGAACTGTATGCATCTACTTTAGAGAACATACTCAAGCTTTGAGGGAGAAAATCTTTTGCAGACCTACAAAGCTTTTATCATTTTTGTCTAATTTTTTGCTTGCCATTTAAAATATATAAGACAGAAGCTTACTGGTAGAGGTAACTCACTGACTTGTGGACACAAATAAAAACTGAAAGAATAACAATTATATTAATAATCCTTCTTTTACATCTTCTTTATTTGTACATTTTAATGGATGCTGTTGTTATGTGTATGAGGATGTCTGTTTTATGAAATAGATTTTTAAGCAAGACAATGGAGATCAATTTTTAGATTATATTTTACTGACATTTCTGTTAAGCACATTTAGGAGGAACTCAAAATAACTGGCTATTGACTCAGATGTCCAGAAGGAAGTTTTAACAGTTGTGTCCTCTTTTAAAATGTCAAGAGAACACAAAGTTTGCATGGCTTGAACAGATATTTAAAAATACAACAAGAACAGAAAGTATAGGGAGCAGATAACTGATGATGTATTTCTACATCTGTCATCTCCTGCTGACATCAATAAGATGCTTCTAAAAGACCTTGAGAGCCTTTGGGAGAAATCAGAATCATGCTCACTTGAATTCACTTTTTAATTTTTGACTTATCCATCAAGATAATGCCTGTTATTGTGGTTCACAACATCACAAAATAACAGAATATTTGTGATTGGAAGGGACCTCCTGAGATCACCTAGTCCAACACCCCTGCTCTAACAGGAACACCTGGAGTCAGCTGCCCAGGACCATGTCCAGATGTCATTTCAACATTTCCTTGTTCATCTGACTGTCAGTTAATTAATTTCTTTTAACTACTGATTTTTTTTTTTACTTGTTTAACAATGCCCTTTCTTCCTTTAGTAGTCAACTGGTTATAATTAGCAATTGTCATCTTGAAATCTGAGAAGCACATAAATTAGCAGGAAATCCCATCCCTGATTTGCTATTAAGGCCAATAACCTTTGGGAGCTATGCTCACCTGCCACTACTTGACAATTTTTAGAGAAAAGATTTTGTTGCTTCATACCTGGAAAGAACCCCTTCTTCTTAGTGTTCTTTGGGCTTTGCTTAAAAGGATCTCTATTATCTCTTGCTGTCACTATTTTACACATTGCACATTTTAGTAGTCCGCAAGTATTGCTGTAGTTTATTCACTTTTTCATGTTTGAATAATTGTTGAGCTTACACCTATCCTTCATGATCAGCTAACCACGCTCAATGAAATACTCTCCATAGTCAGGCAAAAGATGTGCCCACACATCAAAGAGATTACAACAGATACTGGAGTTCAGGAGATTTAAGGCTTTTAGCACTACCTCTACTATAAAGATAACACCATAATCTCTATAGTAAAAGTAGAAAAGCAAATTACAGGTGTCTAGGCATCAATAAATCTGAAGAAACCACTAAATTTCTTGTAGAGGTGGATGAAAATCAAACTCACTGACAAACACACAGATATTGCCTTCCATATATTGCAGTCTCTTTGGCTCTTTCAGAAATAATTTTTTTTCCCATTGCATATTTACTTTTTTTCAGCCATCTCAAGGGTATATGAAGATATGCAAAACATACCAGAACATTATTGGCACTGAATTGCAAAGCAGATTTGAGTTGTGTTCTACTTCTCTGTAGTTTTATGTGAGCTTTGACTTTATACTTAATGATTCCCACAACTCCTTCTCTCCTCCTCTATTTGGTGTTCACCAAGAGGAAATAATTTTACTTCAGTGGGTACTGAATCTAGCTCTGAGTACATTTTCAGACTTGACATATGAAGCTATTTGCTCAAAAGTATTTTCAAGCTAGTTTTTTCAACTTGAATATAAATTATATTCATTACCACACAGAGATTTTGCATTGAAACTTTGTACTAATAAGTGCTCTACACTAAGTGCTGAATACTTATGTTTTCTTCTACTCCCATTATTTCTCCTGTTTACCTACCTGAGACATAAAAAGAATTTAAACAGTAAATATATGCCAGCAAAGATACAATAGATTTCCAGGTATGCAAGCGTGACAGATGTGAGTTATTTTTTACAAAAGAATAAATCACTCTGCCCTTTAGCTGCCAGGCTGTCGGCTTCACCTGTAATTTAGAGAGAGCATTTCCTAATTTTCATAAAATGGTAGATTTCAGGCCCACAGACTTCCTTGTAAATAATTGCTGATTTCAGAAGAGTCAATGCTCTCCTTTTATAGTGATTTTTAACATCGTGGAAATCAATTCTATTTTGTTGAAAGAAACTTCCACACCTATTTTTCAAAGTTTAGCCAATTAATCCAATCCATGAAAGAAGAAACAAAAAAAGGAAAACCTTATCTTTTTCTAGTACAAGTTTTAGTTACAGCATATGTTATAGGACACTGATTTTTATGTCATGTCTTTGAGGAATATGGCACAATTTCCTATGTTTAGTAACCAAGGAATCTAATGGGGTTTAGACTCCTGGAAAATCTTCATAAATGTGACCTCTCGTACTGAATTCAAACCATTTGTACTCTTTTGCCCTTAGCTGAATTCAGCCAAGATAAAACTGGGCTTCTTTTTCTTTACCTTTCAGATACAAGACATCTGCATCACTGGATTTTTTTTAGTTCTGATATTATTTCATTATTTTTCATCAAATGCGTTGAGATTGTCACATGAAAGATGCTGAAAAAGTGGGATTTTTTTCCTTATCATAACAGGGTTGTAAATATATATGTAAAGTAAAGGACAGGTAGATACTTGAATTGTAAGGACCTTTGAGGATATAAAGAGGGTATTTAGTAAACAGTTATTCAAATTAAGAAAAAATGTCAAAAGACTGAAAAATTAATAAATTGAACACCAAGGTACACAAAGCCTAATCAGAGATAATGAAAACCATAACAAAAATGAGAACACTTAGGCCTCTGAATGATGAACTCCAGTGAATCTGGAGATTGATGAAATCCAGTCACTGGTCTGCCACCAGCGACTTACACCTGATCAGCTGGAAAGGACCAGGCAGTCTGTGCAGCCCATGTCTGTGTGAGTGATGCTGGTTTTGTGGCTGAAGGAACTGCTGTGCCTCTGCTGGTCTGTGACACTGCCTGCAAAGCTGGTCTCATCCAAACAAATTCATTTGAATAGAGGCAAATGAAAAAACTGTTCTAGTTTTCATCTGGAAGTAATCTCAGCTAACATTAACTGCCTCAAACACAGGTCTTCAGTCAGAGGAGTCTCTAGACAGTTGAATCCCATATGTTAGCACTGGATTAAGCAACTTCTGTAGGTAACCATCTCTCACAGCAGAAGAACTGAGGTCACTTAAGGAAGAAAAGGAAATTCTAAAAGGCTAAGGTTAACTGGTAGAAAATCTTGACCTTAGGTACCAAGAAAGGAGAGAAAGGTTTTTCTGAAATAAAAACCATTTAGAAATCATAGAAATTCCAGATCAAGCCTGTAATTAATATGACTCTGCATATATACATCAGGCAGAAGTAATTAGGGAGATAATCCTTTTTCACACAGTGTTGATAAGATTGATATAATAGATTGCCACTAAAACAGCCTTCTTAAATGATTTGGAGAAGATGCTGGCAACTAGACATTCTGCAGGAAAAGTTGTTCAAAAAGATATACAGTATACATAAGGGCTGAGTATACATGTCACTTTAGGAGATCATCACATGAATCCCTAAGGGTCTCTAGATCTTTGAAACACATTTAAATGTATGTGAAATATATTTTCCAAATATATAAGATTGAAATATTCTTTGATTTCTGCATTAACCTGATCCAGATTATATTTCCTACACAACGTTAATGTTACTCATAAAATTCTGCAAAAATGTCATTTGGAATGTTATTCCTGAGCTGTTCCAGAAAGAAATTATAAATGCAATTCATTGTATAAAATTATTATTCAAAGTTCATCTACCAGTTTGAAAGACCTTGATTTATGGCACAGACTTTTTCCTCTTCAGCGCCTGAAGTGATTGACAAAATTAGTTATCATCCTTTGGATGAACAAACCAGTAAAAAGGATAAGATACTGAGCTTCTGTGCTTCACAGGCTATTCTTTTGGCAGGGAAAATAGCATAACTCAAATATCTTTGGTTCTGTTCTAGATACTCCACTGTGTCATGTTCATACTCATACTTCTTGCAGGTTTTCTTCCACTTCTTTCTAGTGTTCTCCCATAAAGGACATATTTTTTGTTAAAATTGTTATCTGTTTTTTATTCCAGAATAAAGTCTGTAACTTTGATTTACCACATCTCTTTACCCAAAGAGATCATTGGCTCAAGAAATTTGTCACCATATCCTATATTTTTAATGTTAGCTTTTTTGACACCCCCTCATAATAATTGATACAAGGAGACTGTTAGCAGTCAATACCATAGAGATAAAACTTTCACAGAAAGAGATAAGAAAGTATTGATAATTAAGCAGGCAACATTGTGAATAAAGGACTGCACAATTCAGATATGACACAGGGCACTGTTGATGTAATACAGTGTTGTGAAAAACATCACCAGTGATGACGGTTACTAAATGAAATGTGTTTTCAAGCAGAAGAGAAAAAAGGGAACTTAAAACTGTGGGAAAGTTTCACCTCAGGCTGATTCAGTTTTGGAAACCAAGCCAAGACTTCTGTAACAAGTGACATCGCGGAACAAGAACAATAACCAACCCCAAGTGATGCTTGGGGGTGTTGTAAAACCAACACTTGAGAGAAGAATTACAGTACGACATATACCAGAGCTTTTTTAAAATATCACTGAGGATGAACAATGTTAGTAAGTAGAAATGAAGGAATATAACAAAGAAAAACCCTTGAGGAGAGTTGTACATGCCAGAGAATTCAGTATAAGCCAAATTAGGCTGTGAACTACACAATTTTTCAGGAGCTTGCAGTCAGTAGGAAGAAACCAGATAGCAAAATAAACAAAAAACATTACTGTAACTGAATTCCTCATTATGTTTTGTCTTCACATAAGACAAAATATTAACTGGTTGGGCACTATACTATAAATCAATTTATTCCTATATTCATTGTTAATTTGCTTTCCAAAAGTACATGGTTGAAAATATGAAAGTAGATCTCATGATTTAAAGAGCTGAGTGTATTTCCACTGAAGAAGTGATGGGCCATGATGGGTCACAATAACTGTTTTAGAAAGGTATATTTTCAGTGTATGGTAAAAAATACACTGATTATTGCATTAATCTCACATCAGCATTGAAGCTGAGGGTTTTCTTTTAAAGATAAATGAAAATTATAATTAAGGGAAAGGAGAATGAGGAACATACAAGTTCATCTCTGAGCCTAGAAAAATATTCATTTGTCTCAAGGGATGCTTCTCTAGGTTCCCTTTTCTTAAGGCAGAAGCTGATTGTTCAGCCACATAAAGGCTTTGCTGTGAGAATCTGCTCATCAGAGAGGATTAAATCAGGTCCTCTTCTTGGCCAGTACAGAAGAAAAGACAACGTAGCTCTGGAAAGCACATCTTTCATTGAAGATATGTGCCTTTTAATGGAGTGGTAAACAATACATGTCTCTGTAAAATAAAGAGCAGAAAAGTATAGTTTCATTCTTTCCTGTTCTTTGAATTTATTTGGGATAATATTTTTTGATTATTCTACCAGTATCTAAAAGACTCAAGTTTCGTGTCAAAATTGAAACTTCTATGGCTATCCATTATCTAAAAGGCTTTTTACAACTAGCTTCCCATGCAGTATTTTTATTTTATCATTTACTTTTATCATTTGTCTGGTTTGTTTTAAATAGTGAGTGGGTTTTTTATTATTATTTTGAGCTTTATCTATGCCATTTTTAGTTAACATTTTATGCTGTACATGTTCTACATGTACCCTGTAGAACATCCATTATTTGACAGCACACTCAGAACACTAGATAATAGTTGTATTGCTTGTTATAGTTAATTTCAAAGTACATCCCATCAAATCTATGTGAAGAAATATCTCTTTATTCTGCCTCAAACAACATAAAGAACACACTTTTCTTTGCTTATCATGAAGCTATATTACTACTAAGGAAAGGGGGCAAGAATTGATAAAACCACCCTCTTGTGAAATCCACACTGTATTTAATATTATCCACAGAGTGAATATAACTCGTATTTATACCACACTAAATTGTACTTGGGGTGTTGGATGCAGTTAGAAGACAGAAGATTTGCCTGACAGAATATAGGATCTCAAAGAAGAAAGAAATCCAAAGGATGAAGAACAGAATGCAATGCTGGAGTGGAGGGGATCTCCTACACCATTTTATAACTGTTCTCATCTCCAGCAGGTAAATCCCTTACAGAATGACTTTTGGTAGCTGTCGAGGTTCTGCCTTTGTAGAGGTTCTCCCTTCTGCTCCTCAAAGATTCTCCTGGAATACTATTCCTCCAGTTAGAAATCAGCTTCCATTTTCCAATTTAAAGGTGAGTAGGGACAGCTATTCTCGTGATTTGGTGTCAACAGATGATTTTTAAGATATAAGTTGTGAGCTTAGTGCTGTTCCTAGGCCTTCCTGGAATATACTCTCATGTCCTAAAATGTAGGAGCACCCCAGGTTTGTTTGGTGTGGGGGGTTTGGTTCACTGCAGGAGGAGAAAGGTGGCAGTGGGAAATGGAAAAGGAAATCTAATATAGAAGGATTTGGAGCTTAAGAGTGAAGTGATTTCAATCAGACAAAAGGGGGCTGCTCCTGGGATTCCCCTGTATGAAGCTGGACAGCCTGGGAGGAAACAGAGGATCGTGGAGTAGCATGGGGCCAAGCAAAGGGGGCTTGACCATGTAGCACAGAAGTATTTGGAGACAAGTATAAGGGCACAGGAAAGTAAGGGTGAGGAGGACTGTGAAAGGGTGAGGAGCTGTGTGTGTCCACATGGAGCATCCCTGAACACTGCCCTTGCACACACCCTGCCCCACACTGATGGCTGGGCACACTCTTCTCCATCCTTCACTGTTGTGAGAAATGCAGTCCTAGTGAAAGGGTTTCTTTGCTTACAATGAATCTGTGTAAAAGGTGGATGAACATGAAGCTGTGTAAAGGCTTTGTAAGCTCTCATGTTAGTAAGATGAGTGATTCATAAGACTGAGAATGCTAAACTATAGGTAAGTGCTGTAGGTAAGTGTAGACTGAGAAAAAGAACTTTTATTATGACTGACTCAGATAACCCAACTGTTTGGTTGATTTTACTGTGACAAAAGGAAATATTGCCTCTGTGTTTTGTGATTCACAGCTCCACATTTTTACTGCATCTTCTAAGATAGATATCCTTCACTTAGTCACAGTTCATGTAAAAACAGCAAAAGAAAATAAGTTTTTGGTTTTTTGCATGAAATCACACTACAGAAAAATCAGAGGCTGAAGAAGAGCATCCAGTAATCTGTTTGGTGCAGTATTCAGTGACACTGAGTATAAGTACATAGGTTGATACCAAAATAAACCAAGATTCTCCTGGCTGAGGTCCCATTCCTATATAGGCATACACATATCACTGTTTTCAAAGAAATTCATGTCTGAGGATGTTAAAATTCCCTAACATTGGGATTTTGGTTTCTGGATGATTTAGGAAAAAAAACCTTAAAATATCCTAAATATAGAAACTGTGTAACTATCATTCCCATTGATTAAGACTTTAACATTCTAATTCTGGTTTTAAAAGTAGATAAATTCCTTAGACACTTTTATCACAAGGTTCCATTCAAAACTATAACACATGTTCTGTTCACAACTCTGGAAGGTGGCCCTATACAAATTACAACCTGCACTGGATTTCAATAACTAAATAAATATATAAATATTACATTCTTTCTCCACTCAGAGCATCACTCACAAAACCACAGATGAAGAAAAGCCAAGATGACAGGGGCACAGATGGATGCTAATATACTTGAACTTTTTCTAGCAGTAGTCAGAATTGATATTAACACAATCTCATCTTTTTTTATGCTCAGTATATGGAAAGTTATTTTAACTTCCTAAATCTAATAACATCACCAGACACAATTCGTTCCAAAATCTGAGGAAAGTCATTGACTTTTTTCCTACTCCTCGGTCATCATCATTTGCCTAGACTGAACAAGGCAAAATTATTTAATATAGTACTAATACTCTAACAATTATCCAGTATCACAAGACTTCAGCTGGTATTTTAGGAATTTTGGATTGATAGTCATGCCATTCATGAATGAAAACACAGTTTTCAGAGTGTTTTTAATGGGTTTTTTGTCAGACCACTGTCACATCACATTGACCACAAAGGAATGAGTATAATTTAAGTTATAATCATTATACTATGAATGCACTTCTTGTAAGTTGGTATTAAGGTGAGTGTCTGGGGAAAATTTAGGAGTATTTAACAATAATAGTTTAATGAATTCTGCACAACTGCTCTGTTATGATTCCGTAAGATCTGGTGCCCTATTTATTACCAAGATAATGATGCAACTCATTCTACTTTTACGGTCTGCCAGTTGTTAAATACCATGACAGTCTGTAAATCTCTGAGAATTTCCATCCATCTTCTTCACAAGATGCTGAACAGCAGCAAAGAACTGTTAGAACATATCTAGAACACATCAACCACCACGTCCTTGAAATTTCACATACTTATATTTTTGGTATTCTGTCATTCAATATTTGGATATTTTGTTGAGAGTTCTCAGGATACAGCTGTAGTCTCCTAAACAATATGACATTTTGGATTAGTAAAATAAAATTCAAAACAAGCATGAAAATTAAGAAAAAATAGAAACCAGTATTTTAAGACAAAATGTAAAAATCATCTATAAGTAAAAAAAGTATTATGAATATCATAGTATTTAATGAATTCATTAGTGAAAATATGCTGTACTCAACTTTAAAACTGTGATTCACCTTGAGAAATCAAAGACTATGAGTAGCTATAACACTATGACTGCAATAAATCACTATAAAGATTAATCCAAATAAAGCCCAGCAGTTACTCATTCGGATAATAAGTGTTACCAGTGCTCTTCACAAATAAGGGTCAATTAGAAGTTATGATGATGGAAAAAGATCAAATAAATTTATAGTTTTTGAGTAAAATATAATCAATTTTATTAAAAATAATCCTTGATCAGTCATAATCAAAATTAATCAGGTAATTGTACAAGAGAACATCACAACTAAAGAATAATAATTTAAAAACAAAAAACAGTTTAGGGAAAGAAGAAAGAGGTACCTCTAATATTTTTTCTACACAATTTGGGCAATATCACTACTGCCATGACTTAAATTAGGAAATTTGTTCCCAAGTAAAAGAAAGATAGTGAATAAGCATTTGACTCAATGGAACAATAAGCTAAATCTGTGGGGGTTTTAATAATGAATTTATCAATTTTGCTCTCTTAAAAAAAGCATTCTTCTTCTTCTTCTACAAAAAAGATCCAGTAAGAATGTGATATGATATGGTCCATCCTAATTATAAATGCATAGTAAGTAGTTTAAAATTATGAATACCTAGTTCTAGACTAAAAGCTCAAGCAAAAAAAACCCAAAGAAACAAGCAAAGTCCTCCCTCCACAGACCAAAACTGCAAACAAACAGAAGTGCAGCGATGATAGTCAATTAAATGGTTCTAAAATCCTGGCAAACCCTGGAGACCTGTGTGGATCAATGTAGTAATCTATATTTTGTAAGTTTATTGAATGTTTTCTGTTCTCTAAAGTGAAAAATATCAGATGCAAACAAATTTTTATCAGGAAAATGGGTGCAGGATCTCACTTCTCCTGTAGTGAAGAACAGAAGAGCCATTTATTAAAAACATCATATTACTGAGTTGCTGGCAAATGGGATGTGGCTTTGGTTTCTTCACCCATCAGGTCTACCTGATTCATATGTTCCTAACAATGAGAATTTTATGTAGACAGTTCTGCATCTTCTCCTCACTCCTTCTGTCCCAGATGGATGTAACTGTTTCAAAATTAATATTTGATTATACATAAATGGCCTATGTTAATTTAATTTTAGGTCCTCATCAGAACTAACAACCAGATAAATATGAGTGAATTATATAACTGGTCCACACTCCATGAGTCTGAAATAAAATTAAAATTCAATGATCAATGCTACTGAATTAAATGCAAGAGCTCAAGAGCAGTCTGTCAGATATTATATGTGCTTGTTATAATGAAAGCACAAACAGGTGCTTTGTCAAAGAGGTGTAACTTGTAACTTGACAGTAACTTGGTGATTAATTGATGTTTATTTTTACAGAGTGGAATAGTATGAAACTGGTAACAGCTCTTAGCTGAGACAGAAATAAGATTTTCATCAGTGGAGTTTTTCCAGTACCCACATTTTCTTTAAAGAGCCTTTAAAGGAAGTTATCTGCTTTTGCCTTCAGCTGTCTTTCTGTTAAACCTATTGTCATGGCTCACAGACCAGCTTAGGCTAAAAGGGAACTTTAAAAGTCATCTAGTCTAACCCCCCTGGAATGAGGAAGGACACCTTCAACTAGATCAGTTTGCTCAGAACCCCATCCAGTCTGACCTGGAATTTTTCCAGGGATATGGGATCCATCACCTCCCTGGGCAAGCCATGCTAGCCCTTTACAACCCTCATTATAAAAAAACATCATCCTTACATCTAATCTAAATCAATGCTCTTTTAGTTTAAAACTATTAACCTTATTGCTACAGGCCTTGCTAAAAGTCTGTCCCACCTTTCTTAGAGGCTCCCTTAAAGTCCTGAAAGTCCATAATAAGGTCTTCTTGGAGCCTTCTCCAGGCTGCATGACCCCAACTTTCTCATGGCCTAGTATACCTCACCCAGCGAGGTGTTTCTGCTCAGCCTTTTGTGACCAAGAGTGACTTTGCTGGGCCACTGTACAGAAATCTACACTTAAAAAGAAAATGCCTTCAATTGTCCTCTGGAGCAAATGTGCTCTCAGGACATGCTTTGGACATGGTGACAGAGAGGAACTCTGTTCTTTCATGTGTGTGTGTGCCCAGGGACATCCAGTAGTAGTTCAGTGACTCTGCAGGTTTCTTCCTGCACTTCTGCCTGCAGTACTCACCCAGAATCTCATCAGCCAGACAACACCCAAGCCCCAGAGGCCCCTCTGACTGGCACTGCCACACAGGCTGTGGGATGCTCAGAGTGCCAGCTGCAGGTACTTGCTGGCTCAGGGCAGGTGAGCAGGTGCCAGACACCACCCAGAGCATTCCTGCCATGTCCCACTGCACGGTGCTGTGGCTGCTGCTCCATCTAAAGGATAGAATAGCAGCTTTTGTCTACCTCTGGTGTTGGGCTGATGGGGTCTCTTGTGATTCTAACAGGGAGGTGTCAAATCTGGGCTTCAGTTTTGGTCTAGGTTTCAGCTTAATCCTGGCAGAAGACTGTCCCACATTTCATGTGGAACATCAGCCACCGCAATAGGAAGAGGTTTCTGTGGTGATTTTAAAGTAGGATTTTTTTACTTTTTTTTTTTTTAATCTGAAAAGCAAATGTTGTATAAAATATCTGAAGCTTCTTAGCTTTCTGGGCAATATTCCCAGTCATTTGCAGCAAACAGTCCACCTCCTGGAAGAAAAAAGCCAACAAATTTCCACCCAGTAGGGTGGTAATGCTGAGCTGCTATATGCCATTCCTGCCCACTACCATCAAAAAAACCCACAGAACAGGACACATAAGCTGTTTAACAAATAATTTAAATTGGTGGAAAGATGCCATTGTCAACAGAAGCTGATAATTCAGACAAACTCTCAAAGGTCTCACAACCCCATGGATATTTTCTACTATAGTAAATAATTAACACCAAATGTTAAGCTTTTCTGCATGACTAAAACAAATGTAGTAATACTTAAAGCAAAGTCATATGTCAATATTTATCTATTTTCTTTACCTATTCAACATTATTTTGCAACACTAAAAGTTAGATATTTAGGGTAGCTAAGAAAATTTGAAATACTTAAGCCCTTAGAAGCCTAATCTCTCCAGAAGTATACAAGTATATGCCCAATTTCAGTTTTCATGCTGTAAAGGTGACTTATTTTAAGCATAAATAGAGCCTTTGTGATTCTCTAAAAAGAATGTGAACAAACTTTTCAGCGTCATTTTCCAGTTAAAAAGTAAGGTATATTTATAGACCCATTAATAATCTAAGTACTAATTTTGCTGCTTTATTTCAGAAAATGATTATTTTCTTGAGCTAGCTACTGGAACTATTAAAATTTGTTTTCCAAGCTTCTCCCAACATACATGTGGTTCAGATGGAAATATTAAATTACTAATGCCCAATAATATAAAATGATTTATTTAGCACACATTAAAACCTTAAAAGTATTAACAGTTGTTAATAATAGAGCTATTACTGTCTGATACTATTTAAAGTCAAATTAAATTTTTCATGCTTATGAATTTATTGCCTCTAATTCTTTTGGCCAGCACTAATCACAAGGCACTGAACACATCATAGTGAGAAGATGTCCTAAAGCCCTGTTTGACTCAGCACCATTCACTGGCCTTTGGGCAGTCACAGGAGAGGGAGCTCAGTCTATCCAGAGCCAAATGCTGCATTGAGAATAAACCCAACCCTGCCTGTGCTTTACATGATGAGAGATGTCTTTTCACTGTGAGTCATCCCCATTAGTCACTGAGTAGTGAAGCAGGCTAATCAGCACTTACTTGTAAAAATGTGCCGATTTTGTCCGTGTTTTGGTAGAAAGCCTTTATTTCTGTAACACAGAGTACACATGCAGCTTCAAATGCAGCTTCAATGTAGCTGTGCAAAAGATTCCTGGCAACAGGACATCCCCGTGGCCTTTGCCTTGGGCTTGCAGTGACTAAAGTCACCAAGGAACAACCTGTATTCTTAAAGGTTGGCAAATATTTCCAGTAGTGCTGGGTCAGCACTTCTAATTATACTGATTGTAAGGCAGGTCATGATGTGGTTGTGTTAGGGAAGCTTTCCTGTCTGACTCTGGCAGTCACACTCACACCACCTGAGCTGGGACTGAGACACCTTGGTGGGGGGTGGCTCCAGTGACTGACAAGTCCCTGCACATTCTACTCTCACACAGACAGACCAGATTTCCTTACTGGCTCAGCCCTGGACTACCCAAAGCAGTGTCTCAGACCTCTGATCCTTAAAATTATTGCATAATGGTGCAATAAAAATGACAGGTTGAGCTGACTGCCCTCAAGAAGTGACACTAGAGTTGTTAACATCATTGTCCTGTAAGAATGAATCCAGATGAGAGCCACCAAAATGATCAGGGAGATGCCTCATATGAAGATAGGCTGAGACAGTTGGGGTTGTTCAGCCTGGAGAAGAGAGGATGTTGGGGAGACCTTAGAGCAGCCTCCCAGTACCTAAAGGGGGCTCACAAAAAGGCTGCAGAGACTTTTCACAAGGGCATGTAGTTTAAGGGGAATGGTCTTAAGCTGAAGCAGGGCAAGTCTAGATTAGATGTTAGGAGGTAATTCTTCATTATAACTGAAACAAGTTTGTCTAGAGAAGCTGGGGAATCCCCATCCCCATTCAGGCTGGACTGGTTTCTGAGTAACTTGCTCTGGTGGAAAGTGTCCCTACCCATGGTGGAGGGCTTTGAACTGGATGATCTTTCAGGTCCCTTCCAACACAATCCATTCTATGATTCTATGATTTTAAGGTGAACAGTTACGGTAGGCTCTGTTTTCCCTAAATGGTAATGGAAAATAAAAAAAATGCAGCTTCCCAGCTTTTACTTTTCCTCAGAAATCTTAGAATTCATATTTCATCGTGTTACCACATTTTGTAAAAGGTGCATAGTCCAACATTCTGCTCCTAGTCAAAACTCATAAACAAGTAGCAAGTGGATGTTTCATATATTCCAATCAAAATACTGCAAATTCTTGTGATAATAGTAAGTGAAGTCTGGACATTATTAAAAAAGTTAGTGGGCAAGAACATTGGGAAATAAAAGCTCTTAGGAAAAAAGACAACACAAAAACAAAGTTAGAAGATCAACATTCATTAATATGAGCAGATATAGCAGATAAAAGAATTTTGTATGTACAAAGATTTCTATCCTGGGCTGCCTACCACTAATAGAGATAAACAATATTATGGATGGGAAGGTTTTATAGAGTTCAAACTGACTTAGATACTTTTGATATCATGAGTTGAGTTGGGTTCAAAAGTAATTTTGGCCGTTTTGAAAAACTTTAACATTTGCACAGATTTTGAGAACCGGCTGATGACTCAGGTTTTTTAGTTCTAAGTTTATACTTTGAGATACATAATGGAAATCTCCTAAAAACTCTGAACATGTTCCTTTGAAGCCAGACTTCTTATGATGTCTTGCCTTCACAAATGGCTACTGCCATCAAAACCACTAGTCACTGTTTTAAAAACACAAACTATAAAGCTAAATATTATCTTTCCCATATTCACTCCATGCTCCTGCACCGACACCAAGGAAACAATGTTTTACTATCTCAAGCCAAGAAGAGTACAAACAGTTGAGAATATGGAACTAAATAATCCTTATTCCTATTTCCTGTGAGCTTAAAATATCCTAGAACAATAATAATAAATGCTAAATAAAACCCCAAAACACAGTAAAGTTTGGTTTTGAAGAATAAAAATTTATTCCTCTGACAAGTTATAGAATTATAATTACTCTACACTGTCAAAATAACACAAAATAAATACAACTTGTTTGCAAAATAAACAATACATAATGGAAATAAAACTCAATGAGTCAAACAAGAAGGCTCTGGTCTGTGAATGGCTTTGAGCCCATACTTCACTTCTGTTAGCAACGACATCACTGCCATGGAATTCATCACTGAATGGTCGACATTAAACACTGCATGAAAAAATACCAGAGCTCTTAAAAAGTATATTACCAATGCATTTACATAGAATTTTAAATTTTAAAGATTAGTTCTTGGGTTCTAGAAATTAAAAAAGGTTGGATTAAGTTTGCTTAATGCCAATTATTACTCAAGCAGATACTGGGGAAATGGGAATTCCTTGTTTTCCAGGTGATCTTCTAAAGTACTTCAAAGTGCTAAAATTTAAGGCTGTAAATGCGTAAGAAGCAGGGTTAAAGAAATAGTTCAGTTTATCAGATACAACTACCTTATGCTAAAGGCTACTCCAGTCTATAATGCCTTTCATAAAATGAACAATGGTCTCCTGAATGTTCAATAAGCTAAATACTCCCTGGCTCTACCAAGAACACTTTTCTGATACAATTAATATTGAAACAGTTATGCACTGGCATTGCTATTGTGAAATAAATTGTGATATTTGCTCCATTATTGACTTTCTTTTCTTGCTTTGATCATTCTTTTCCCTTTCTAATTGATTAACTGTCTCCTTACTGCAGGAGTTTCCACAGGCTTTGGTTAAAGTCTTGGGCAAAGGAGCATGTTAACTAATCAGGTCCTCAGAAGCAGATTGAGAGCACTGATTAAAAGCAATTGGACCATCTAACCTTTTACAGCTATGATTACTCAGACAAGCAACTTCCCCTCTGATTCCTGCTGAAGGTTAATAAGGACTTATTGGCTTCCTGATGGCTGATTTATCTCTATCAAGTTAGCTTACACTGGAAATATTTTAGAGTAAATTTTTTCTCTTAAGCAGAAGTGGCCTATATGGATGCTCCACAAATTCCTTAATGTTTGTTACATAAGCTATACAGGTAAATCAAAGATTATCAATCAGTTTCTACTCCTTTGAGTAGTGGACCAATGACACAAAACACAAATAATAATTTCATTTGTTTCTTCTATATTCTTTTTTCACACAATTAAATGGAAGCTAATTTATTACTCCTTTATACAACAAGCATGGAGGTCACGTGGATTACTGAAATTTGATAATTCCTTATTATACTTCTTTGTATTTTGTCCCTTTTTTGGTGTTGATATATTTAAACACTACATAGAGTACATTTGACTACATGGTAGATTTGGTTAATTAAGTTACCAAGGAAAAATAAAATATTTGGCATGAGTTTGTAGAAGGTTAATATTTTTTTCTCCATCTTAAAAGAGTCCTCTTAAAGACAATTATGCTTTTTGCTGTCATGTAGTTTGTATATTATTTAGATTCAACAGTTGAAAGGAAGCATTCTTTGTAATAATAACAGTGATCCTTCTTTGCAGTTTGTACAGAACAAGTCAAACTGATTGTCCTCTTCTACTAACTCTTCATGTGAGACGATTTTTAAGGCTATTATGTTAGATACAGTCCAGTAGCATCTGTTTTTTTTTACCACAGTATTGGAAAATATTAGGTTATGAAAGACTTTTATACTTTTTACTAGAATTTTTTTTATCCAAAAGAGAAATCACAGGAAATAAAATTTTCTCCGATTTTGGCTCATACTTTAGTTCTTCTTTTTTCAGCACCCATTTCACAGTGTCCGCTGGAACTGGCCACTGGAGTTCAGCCATGAGCTCATGAACATTGACTTGTAGATGCATGATTTAAATACATCAGCTTTGAAATAAATTGTCCTGATCCCTTATTCTTTACCCACTATCATCTGTCTGTCTGGTTTAAATCCAAATGAATGTCAGGCATGTGAATCACTGATACTGAATGACAGTCTGGAGGTGCAAGGAAATTGTTTCCCATGCCACCAGAGAATAGCAGGGCAGGCAGGTCAGGGCTACATCTATGCTTAAAAGCAATGAAATCCCTGCCAGAGTAGGAAGACAGCAGTCTAGAAAGCTTAAAACTCAAGCCTGTGCTCTTGACTACCTCCGTTGCTGCAGGGAAACAGTGTGCTAAGTATGGTTGCAATTACAAAGGCAGAGGGAGCACCTACTTCAGTCCTAATCTTGTGGTTGCTAAAAATTATCTCTTCCTGTCCAGTTAAGAACTTAGCTTATGCAGCACAAGCTAAGCATATCTGATTTCTGATAATTTTTCCTTTCCAGTAATCATACAGAGAATAGGAACCCATGAATATATCACCAAACTACTGGATCAATATAGATCTATAGAAATGTGCATTTCTATCTGAGTATAATGAATGTTAGACATGTAAGTCTAAATCTTCCTTATTTTGAGGTAGAAAGCTTCAAACATAACACATAAGGATAAGGTGGAAATAGAACACAGAGATTTCTTGGGCTTTTCTTTATATCTTCTTGCATTCCTATGTGATCATCAGATAGCTTTTTAAAAGAGAAGGATATTTTCTCTTTATTGTCAAAGAGTCTCTGTCATTCTGTCACCGTGTGAGGGATCAAGACCTGCCAACCAAACCAGAATGTGCACTTACCAGAGCAGATTTCAGACACCGGTTTCTAGGTTTCTTTAAAATGGCTGCTTTGGATTAAAAACCTGAATTTGCATAAAGGCATAGATTTAAATCTAGCCTTGAAATTTCACTTGTAAAAAAAATAGCATCTATACTTCCCTGGAAATATATTGTGTGTTTCACAGCTGTGTAATACCTATATGTGCAATCTTCACATGCAGCTGTAAAGGATTTCAGATCAGTCCATAAGAAGCTGTTGTTTGAAAGAGTGCACTATTTATTCTAGTTATGCCATATGTTTTTAGCAATAAAAAATTTGTGAGAAGTCAAGAATTTTTCTCAATTTTTCTGTCCTGTTTCCTTGAAACCTTTACAGATTCTCTTCTAGTCAGTCAGGGACTCTATGTACAGCAATTTCAGTAGTAAAAGGAAAATAAAAAAGGAATGCCTACAATAATAAATAAAGCCACTTCTACTTTGGTTACAATAAGTAGGAATTTGCTTTTTTTCCCACCTGTTAGAAAGCATATAAAGTATGCTGATTATCAATTTCTGTGCATCTTGTTTCTATGGGAATTGAACTAAAATAAGGAATCATCATGTAATTTTACAGCATTTTACCCATACAGCATTTTTTGCTGTGTGGCTTTCTGTAATGTTTTGTCTTTTAAGCAAACTAAGCAAGCTGGAAAAAAATACTTTAATAAATGCTGGAGGGGCAAAAAGAAGTATGAAAGAGAATCTCTGAGGTACCAATTCATTAAAAATTAGGCTCTATTGTTGAACTACTCAGAAGAAGCTAATGGGTAAGGTTCTCTCAGTGTTAAGTTTGTACTCAAAGCTATCAGATGTAAAATACAGAATAAAATAGTAATTGGTATGGTCTGGTAGTGAGCATAAATGAAATAATTCACTGTTCATTAAATAAATTTTAAATATTCCCTCAAAGCTTTCAACAAAACAAGTTTTCAAAGGAATGTTAATTTTGATTTATGCACTCATTTGACTAAATTAGTATTTTTTAGTATTTTTGCTTGTCTTATTTTAATAGAAGCAATTCCCACTTTTAGTTTCTGTTTGTCCACCTCTGTCTAAAATGACTGAAAAAGCTTATATCAATGCTTTTTATTTTTCAGCTCCTCAAAAAAGGGGAAAAGTAAAAAAAGGTCAAAGTTCCTTTTGGTTTTTGGAAAAGAGTATTCTTAAAAGCATAAAAATAATAATCTTTTCAAAACTTACTCTTTTAGAAATGACTTTATCAGAATTATTCAAAGTTCAAAAATAAGTCGCTGCAAAATTACTGTCATCTATCTTGTAGTTTAGATCACAGTTTAATTAGTGATACATTATGGAATCATTCTCCTGCATTATTTTTCCTAAAATTGTTGAAGATAACAAATTGTAGTCCAAAAGCTTGACTACCTCAGCTTCTGCTTTGGCTGTAGGGAAATGTCTATGATTGGAACAGATTTTATTCATCTACTTTAGCCTACCTTAGTTTTCCTACTCTTAAATTTGTTAACTTCTGCAGGCAAACACTGGCATGATAAATTATTAGAGGACTGAGCTCTTTATCTCTGTGGTACCTCTGGGGGGAATCCAAACCCTTCAAACTATTTTACTGTTGTTTTTTTGCACTTTTAGCTACTTCATAACAAAGCATTCTCTCTGGACAGCACAGACCATCACTTCACCATCACCAAAACACAGTAACTTCAGCTGGGATGTGGTTCTGGCCATGTATTTTCCAAAAAGCTGAATTTCTGTATTTAAAGTATAAAATCATGCACAGAGATGGAGCCTTTCCCCACAGCTTGGGCTCTGGCCTGGCTGCTGCAGTCTCTGGGCCACACCAGGTCTTGCTTGAAGGAGCCAAGACTCTTTTTCTCCAGGAAACTGGGCTGGATTACTTGTGTAGAATCACAGAATGGTTTGGTTTGAAAGGGACCCACCTTAAAGATCATCTAGTTGCAGCTGCTGCTGCCAGAGGTAGGAAGACCATGCAATAGATCAGATTGCTCAGGGTCCCATTCAGCCCGGCCATGAACGCTGCCTTGAACACTTCCAAAGAGTGTTTTTAAAAAAACATTGGAACAGCCTGTGTGTTTGTCTGGGTACCCCTGATGCCTATTTAGACAAGTGCTTGGATTGAGCCAGCTGTCCATTTTGGCTTAGACCTTTCCTAGCTGTCAGACATCTGTCACAAAAATCCTGAAACAACTTCTCTCTTCTTAATTGGGTTACTTACACAATGTGCTTTACCACGTTCTTCCCAACATGGCCCTCAAATCCTGCTCCCTCGATTTTGCCCATTTATTTGTGCTACTCCAGCACAATATTGCTGCCTGACAGCAGTCAGCAGCTGACAGATATTTGGCCATTCCTCCTCCCTCCCCTTGTCCCTCGTCACATCTTCTCCCACTTCTGAGCTGTCACCACCTTCCCCTAAGCTGTACCAGGGAGAAGAGGAGAAAATTAATTGTGTCATTTTCACATAACATCCTTCTACCATCATAACCCTGGAAATGCTACCTCCTTGCAATTACAGTGAGTTTGCACAGGTGTAACTTCATTTATTTAAATAGCCCGACATCTGATTGACACATGCAAGTATGTGAGGAGAATCTTGACCTACATCTTTGTCAATTTGAGTTATTTCAAATGGAAGAACATTATTTACTACTTTCAGTTATATAAGGATAAATATAACTAGATATATATTGCTGCTGTCACTTCTCCCCCAAAATACAGAATTAATGAGCTCTGACAGGACAGTTTTGGCTTGTCTCAGATTTGTTTGGGGGAGGTTTTGGGGGCAAAATGGGCATCGCTCTTTTTTTCACTAGTTAGGTTTTAAATTTTTCTAAAACTTTAGTTACAGACTTTTTCCTCAAGTGATGACATGAAACTTTTATTTTGTTAGAAAACTCCATTTCAAATCTAACCTGTGGAACAGTGAAGGGGTTTTTCTGGTGTTTGCTGCAATTTGTAACTGGATCCATTCAACCCTGAGACTACAAAGTTCATTTGTCCTTTAATGTATTCAAAGGATAAAGGGAAACTCACATTATACACAAAACCTGGAATTTATTACTAAGTGTAGAAGCAAAGAAATATTATAAGACAAGACCTGATTTAAGAGAAGGAAAGGAGAGGGAAGGGAATGGAAGGGAAGGTTAAATAACTTAAATATGAACAGTTTATAATAAGCTTTTATCATAGGCTTATCATAAAATGTCTTTTAAATTTTTCTAGCATTTTTACTTTTTCCTTTTTATCACCAACCAGTAATTACACATGATGGCTTTTTTACCTTACATCTCACAAGGCAAATGATTTGATTTTTGCATCAAAAAAATTTGCAGCAAATCAGTTTTATGCATCAAAGGAACTACATAAGAAAACTCTTTCAAATAGCTTGTTTTTTTTAATCAAACTTTTATAGTCTGCTGCCACTACCAGAACCTTTCTGAACCTATTACTACATGAATTTTTAAGTATTAAAAGTGTGGGGGACAGAATTCTTGTTGCCGTTGTTGCTATTGTTATCATTATGTTGAAGTATTTTAATTGGAATACTTTCTTGCATAAATCATGCAATATATCTTCTTAAAGAAGCAACCTGAAAAGGAAATAAGGCCCTGGATTTTATTAAATTCTTGGTTTGTTTGGTTTTTTCTTTCTAGCATCAAAAAAATGATATTTTCAATATGTTTAGCTGTACAAGTCCATTGACTGTGAAGTCATGAGGATGTGCATGCAAAAATTCTGACAGAATGATTAAATACTATATTGAGCTTCTCTGAGCCTTTCATTATTTTGACCATGATTTTTTTAGCTGGGGTAAATGATAGGATAGAATTTCAAAATAGATTTTGCTCTTTGTACCAGAAGAAAACACAAAAGTTTACTTCTTAACAGGAAAAATAGCATTAATTTGAAAAATAATGAAAAAGAACTCTAAATACTTTTGGCCGTCATTTTAATAGGAAGTGTCTTTTCTCTGGAAAAACGTTGAATCAAAACATCAAAATTTAATTTTTTTTTTCTCAGTAGTTCATTTTTAATCATGTCTAGTTTAGATTTAGAAGATTTATTAGCTTTACTCAGTTTAGAAATAATTAAATCATAGCTCTCTATTATTACCTCTGGGTTGAAAATGTTCCCTTCTGTCTCCATTAGGCTTGTACCCAATTGCTCACATCTTTCCTCACTTGCAGTAATTGTTTCATGCAGAGAGTCCAGCTGTTAGACCATAATACCATGGTCCCAATCTATCATATTCAATGAGTTCTTGAAAGATAAATCATTTTTGAAGCCCACAAGAGGAGATATCTAAAGATAACTTTGTATATATAGGACAGAATGCTTTTACTGATAGAAGTGCTGTTTATTATTGTTTTCAGCAAGCCCCAAAACAAGTTCCATGAAAATTTTAAGAGGAGAAAAACCCTAACAACCAAGGCCATGTTTCAGTTTTTGAAGACACTGGGGTTTTTGTTGCATTTATGGAAATTGACATTCTTCTGAATTGTATTTGTATGAAAATGTCTTTTACTACAGAAGGCAAATCTTTTTGGGAATTGCTGAGACCAGTCAGGTATGTAGTGTATTCCTTTATGATTGTGGAGTCAAAATCTGAAATGATGACAGATTTTAATAGTTTTTACCTCAAATTTGACATGCTTTGAAAATTCCTATACTTGACCTTTTATTAAAAAATACTAAAACCTATTTGCTGTTAATATTGGGGTTTTTGCTTCCTAAAATAATGAGTTTGGTGCTAATGCTGCAATTGAAAAGCTAAACCCTTGTGAATGGTCAAATTCTGATCTTGGGGAAATGTGACTTCTAAAAATATTGATTGTACAACATTTAGAAAAGATTTACATTCTTAAAACCTTACATACATACAAGCTATAGTTGTTACCATTATTATTAAGCAAGTTTAGACAGCAACAGATTTTAACTGTGATGATATATCACAAGCCTATTAAAAACATCATGTTTTAACCTTTATAGATCTAGGAACTGACATTATGCTCACTTAATATTCTTCACTCACACTTGCTGAAGACCTAAGGCAGCTTGTCATCTGAGGTGTATTAAGCACCATGACAGAGACTATAGGGATATTTTGACACATGTCAAATCAGGGTAATAGCTATATTACCCAGGCAGCATAAGGAGATTATTATGAAATTCCACGGTATCGCAAACCTGTCACCATCTGGAAGTGAACCAGAATTTTTATGGGAAAGTTGGTTTTAATTTTTGTAAGTACAAATATCATATAAGGAGGTATTGCCTATAACCCAGCCTGGGTTTATCTACTCTTCAAGTATAGAATTTTAGAGCCTTGCACCAATGCTACTATTCTTCAGAAAGAACGAGAATCCTGGTTGGATGATTTTTCTGAATTTATTGTGAGGTGTGAGTATACTGAACTAGACCTTACATGTTTTGATGGAATTTCATATGCATAACATTTATAGCCCAGTTTGAAGCAGATGAAAAGACCCCCAAAGAACCAGGACTCAAGAATGCTCACTCATTCAGATTATTAGTGCTCCCTGACTATTTAGATGTGTTTACCCTTCACAGGACAAAATTACCATGTCCTTAAAACAATTTAAACACGGACAAGACCCTGGCCCAAGAGCTACTGCTGAGTCCTCAGGGCTGTTACACACACAGCAAGACCTGGAGTTTCACTTTGTCTTGAGTTGGAGCCATCTATTGACAAGGGACCATGCCAACCAGTCTGTCTTTTGGGCAGCTCTGTGGACACAAACAGAGCTGTGGCACGGCTTGTTTCAGAAGCAGAAACATCTCCCTGACATTTGCATTTACCAACAGCTGCTGTTTCTGCAGAGCATGGTTGTCTTCTGCCATGAATTGTGAGTCCAAAGGAACAGTAAGACAATGCTGACTTATTTAAGTTGCTTTTTGCTGTGCAGCTAGCCTGCTGTCTTCATCCCATGCTGCAGCCTTCCTGATGTCTTAGAAAACCATAAAACTCTGAGACACAAAGGCAGACATCAAAAGAGTATGGTGAGACAGCACTAAGCCATTTACCTTAGAGACATGGGTCACTAACATGAAAATGAAGGGAGAAAGGGGGAAGTACTCATATAAAGAAGCTTCATTTGAGCTATTTTTGCTCTTTAGATTGGATCACTGATACTGTATTTGCATCTCTAAAGATGAATGGATGCTGCAATAGGCCTTTTCACAGAAAGGGCTGGTATCTTCCAAATACCATCTAAAAGATAAAAACACGATTTTATGAACTCTAGTTACAACCCTGACTATAACATCCTTATAATATATCTTTTTAGAAAACTAAAGAGAGACAATGAGGTGCTCAGTCTTAACATTTCTGTATATGTCCATATCAGGGGAATTTGTTTGTAAAATTGCCATTTTCTCTATGAATACTATCTCATTTTCCTATGCAGACACTAATTAACTAGAGGAAGAAAGGAGAAGTGGTTGACTGCATTTCTTTGCCATGTGATACAGGCAAAAGACACAGCTGAGCACACTACACTGAGGTGGCAATCACCCTTGCATCCATCTTAGTTTCAAAAAAACTTATCATTTCCATTTGTGACTTATGGTGTCCTTATAGAAGTTCCTTGGAGAAAAGGCCTCTTCTCCTGCGTTATTACATTTGTATGCAGTGATAATTACTGAAGTGACAGAATGGAGTAGAGATGGATTGCAGTGTGTACAGGCTGGAGAGTGTCTCTAAGGTATTATCAAGCATGAGGTATGAAAGACAGATTCCTTGGGCCAGAACTAGTTGAACTATTTATTTGGGGTATTTTGTCACTTGACTGTCATTTCAGATATTAAAACCAAGTAGCTGATGAATTGTTTTTCAGGAATGAAGAAATTCAACAATCTGTCTCTTACACTTTCCTTGATAATATAGAAAATACAAGATATCCAAAACTAAGTTATTATGTTAGCATAATTTTACCAAACATAGTCTTCTGCCAAACTACCATTCCATATAGTGTTTTGAAAGCCCATTGTTTAAAGAATGGATTTTTTTTTTCATTTAAGATTGTCGCCAGTAAGTCCATTCATTAACATAATTTTAGAACATTTTTTTTAGGGTCAGACAGACTAGCACTTAGATAACTTACAAGTTATCACAGTAAGTAACATACAACATACATGCAAATCTGCCAAAAAATAAATAATTCCATGTGCTGAATAATAAAGATTTACTAGCAATTAACTCAAACGCAAACCATCAAGCTACTCACAACAATAAGTGGTATTCCACTTGAATGGGGAGGAAACTCTGGTCATGTGTCAACATAGCAGCAAAGAAATAAGAATATAATATAAATTACTGAACCATAGGCAGAATTACTAAGAGTAAATTGATTTTTAAAAATGCTGAAAATAAATCTTAATAGCAAAGTATGCCATTGAATTTAGCAAATTTTTCCAATAGAATAAATTGATAGATCTAGTCCACTTCACTGCCAGATGTTACTGAAATTATTTCAGGATCTATAAGCAAGAGTGGTGTGTGCATAATCACATGTTGTCACAAATTTGGCAGGCCCTCTCATCTTTGCTTCATTGCTTTGCATGGCTCCCATTTGTCATTTAGTGTCACAAACTCTCCAGCACGAGCAATTAGAGTGCTTCAGCTAGCATGCTGCTACAATGCTTTGAATAAGGAGCAGAAACTCACTTTCTAAATGTAGTCCTTAGAGACAGACAAGGAAGATTACTCATAAATGCCTAACAGAGTTGATTAACAGGTATGTTTCCAGGACTCATCTCCTTAAATTAGACCCAAAAAGTTCAAAAAGGATCACATCTTTATCAATTAAGCTAATCCATCTATTAAAATTTTCACTTGAAATCATCTAAGGATGATTATTGTAGATTTCTTTCATTCTATTTCTTTATAACGTGTCATTAAAGTCTTTTACATCTCTGATTAGTTTTGAACCCATTAATTACAGGGCACTATACTGAAACTGTCTCTGCAAATGAGTATCTAGTCAGGCATTTTTCTTGTAAGACACAAGCTAAAGTGAAAAACATAAAAGAAATATTTGGCTTGGTAGTTTTAATTTCTCTAGGGACACTGTTAAAACAAAAAGAAAACACTTAAATGCTCTTGTTTTTAAGACAGACTAATGTGGTTTAGAATGTAGTGTGTAAGATCTATAAGGATTTTTCTTTAGAAAACCTATATCATGACTGATTGCAGGATAATCCCTTGTTTGTGATTTTTAAATTGACAAACTTGTGTATAGTCAAAGCAAACAGAATTCAGTCATAGAAGTCTGCAAACACATTCATACAGACTGGAATGTGGTGTCCTGTGTTTGTGTTTCAGTCTGCAGGAAGGGCTGCACGTCACTGCAGTACTATAGTGTTTCAGCAGATGGTGAATTGCTTTATTTCCTTTTTTTTCTTCCAATTGTGGCATTACTCCTATAAATTGTACACAAAGCTATACTAAATATATTGTGATTATTCCATGCACTCTCCTCTCTTCCATATCATTTTGTTTTGTCCTTCTCTCTTATCATTAGACTAAACTCATCAATAGTCATAATAAGCTCTTCCTTCCGCATATTTTTTTCCACCTGAAAATATTTGTCAAAAATAAGAATTGTTTGCATCTCATAACTAGAAGGAAGCTAGACTTAGATGCCATACATTGCACCTTTACATAAAAATTAACCATTATCAGACTTGCTCGCTCAGCCATGTTGAATTTACTGATTCCCTGCCATGTCCCTTACAGCTGTGTATTTCTGGCAAAACACAGAAATACACAGAAATACCATATACTGTGACACTGGTCTTCATTTTAAATTAGTTCATATAAATCATAATTTTCAAAGGTTGTTCTAATTTTCTGTGTTATACATAAATGTTACTATGTCCTTTTTTATTATTTTCAAATGACATCTATATTAAAACATTTCTTATGATTTAGTTAGAAAATAATATACTATAGAAAAAACAATTAAATAACAATGGAGTGAAAATAATATGACTTTTCATATTGGAATGAGTATTTTCATATTTGGAATGAGTATTCCAAATCTCCTTGCTGTTTAAGGCAGACAAACTGATGCATAAATCTATTAATCATAAAAATTTTGTTCTGATTCTATAAGACCTTTAAAAATCAGTGATGATCATCATGTCCCCTCTTATCTTTGCTGTTTGCTCAGCTGAGCAGAGGTTTATACTTTTCTGAGCTCTATTGATTTTTGCAGAAATACAATGCACTACATTTGTACAGTGGCAAACTTTGAAAGGAAAACTATATTAGGAAGAGAATAATGTATTTTAACTGAATATATGATTATATATGTTTCTAAATGTACACATGTATGTAGACACATACATGGATATTCTAATTCTGAGCTCAAAATACATACTATATATAAATAGAAAAAAGTGAAGTATGAAAACTGTATGAAGAGCTTACCTGTCAGAGAAACAGATGAGTTCTTCAACCTCGTGTTCAAAAGTTGGAGTTAAGATATCATGGCATAGCAAATAACATATTTTTAATAAAAAAAGATCTGCAGTGCTTTGAAGAGAGCTGGAATACTGTAGCTAATTTATCTTAAAGAAAAATGGTGCAATTCAATAATGCAATCATAATTTGTGTACACAAGGAACAACATGGAATTAAATAGGCAAATAATTGTAGATTAAAACTCAGAGGAAAATTAATGGACTCGTTTTGGGGAACTTAAGGGGCCACTCACTCATCACAAGCGCATCAGCTCTCTGGGTTTGTCTAAGAAGGTGCAGGTGAAATGTATGCTATGAAATAGAGTCAGGCAGAAGAAAAATCAAAACCTACAAGAGCAATAGAAAATAAATAGAAACAATTCCTGCACTATACCCCTATAAACAACTGGTACATTTGGATAAAAAACTTTGGAATTTCTTCTGTTCATCACTCTAGAAAATTAGGATCTCAAATCTGCAGGTGTGAAGTCATAGCCAGAAGGGAGTAACAGGAATCTGCTATGAATGCTAAATGCCATGTGAAAATAATCCTGTTTGTTCTGATATTGTGAGGATCTGTAATTTCTACCTACATTATTTAAAGGGGCAGAGGTTCCCTTTACTGCAGTGCTCATCACATATATGTGACATCATGGAGGATATATCTTAAGGGATGTTTATACACAATTTTTTACTTTCCTGCCCAAATAGCTTTGGGTTGCTTTCATGTACTCCTCTTACAAAAGAGAGAGTTTCTGCCACCTCTCATCACCTCTTCACAAGAGTATTTTTAACAAATCAAAGAAAGTTATCCTTCTCATCTGCACAGCAGTAGTAAGAGACAGTTTAAAAGCTGAGTCCAGCTCTGGGATTCCCACTCCAAGAGAGAGATGGACATGCAGGAGCAAGTCCAGCAAAGGGCCTCTAAGATGGTGAAGGGACCGAAACATCTTTCATATGAAGAAAAGCGGAAAGACTTGGGACTGTTCAGTGTGAAGAAAAGAAGGATCAGGAGAAATCTTATCAATATATATCAGTACCTGACTGGGGCACTTCTCTGTGAGACTCATACCAATTCCTCATTAAACATCACTCAGAGACCTATACTTGGAGTGAAAAAATTAATGCTGCCTCCAAAGAAAACAGTGTTATTCAAAGCACTGATATTAAAGGTTAATATTACATCTCAATTCATCTCTTCCCTATTCTCTAACCTTTACCTGTTTGTCTACTTAGCTTACACCACAGAATTTTCAGAAGCAAATGACTCTTCCTGAATAATTATTACCAAACAGACAGAAAACAGTACTAAATAATGGAGAGTTGTGGAAGAGGAAATGGAATTCAGATCTGTATTGAGTCAACAGAAGTTTGTGGTAATGTTGGAATTTGCTTAATCTCCTACTGAAATGAAGTGTTTGAATTTTGATCTTTACTACAGCACTGTGTTTATATGAAATTTAATGTTGTGTTCTATGAACAAACTGAGAGCTACAAAACTAAGAAATAAAGGGGAAAATCCTTTCACATGCATGCAATTCCATGAATTTCTCATTTATGAAGATGAGATCCAAACTTATATCTTAAAGAGTGACTTCGAGATGGTAAGGAATTTCACAGAATTAGAAAAGGGAGTTCAATTTCAGTCTTAGCAATAATGTTCCCACAGAACAGAGAAATACTTGATTTATATGAATTTAATTATATTGCACCTATTGCACCTATAGGAACAGAGATCTTAAAACTACTACAAATAAAAGGGACTTTTTATATTGATGTATTTTTCTTGTGTTACCTCTGACTGCTGTTCACTTCATAGGTTAAGTATAGACATCTGAAAAAATCAAATTACAGCTGTCTTCCATGGTAGCAAATGGTCTGTTTTACAGGTCTACTTGAGGATGAAACTAGTATTACCACAGAGGTTCAGCTATATAAGTGCTGACAATAAAGGATATATAGACAATTAGCTGAGATAGAAACCTCTGCTACATACTATAAATATACCTTAGGTAACAAAACTTTCTTGTAGCTTGGCAGAAAAAAATATTAAATATTTCCATGCAATATATTTAATCAAATTTCTATTTTCTCTAAATCCAAAGGCTGGTGAGATCATATTTTTAAGAATATCAACCCAGGTTCTGGATTAACTGTGTAATAAGCCTGAGGTAAAACCCTGAGCCTAAACCTAGGCAGCAAAAGCAGCCTAGGGCTAAGACTGGTTCCAAGGAAAAAGCTGTGGGGGAAGCCATGTTGTGGTTGTTTTGTGTTCCCCATGGGATGACTTTTTCAGCTGCAGTGGGTCTGGAGCTCTGGGCTTTGTGCTTTTCAAAACCCTAACCCTAGGCAGAATCCTGAGCCTATCCCTAGGTGGACCCCTAAGCCTAACGCTAGGCAGTAAACACAACCTAGGGCTAAGGCTACTTCCAGAAAAATCTGTGGCAGAAGGCATGTTGTGGCAGTTTTGTGTTCCCCTTGGAATGCCTTTTGCAGCCGCTATGGGCCTGGAGCTCTGGGCTTTGTATTTTTCAAAACCCTAACCCTAGGCGGAACCCTAAGCCTAACCCTCGGAAGTAGACCCCTAAGCCTAACACTAGGCAGTAGACACAGCCAAGCACCCATGCTGGTTCCAAGGAAAAAGCTGTGGAGGAAGCCATGTTGTGGAAGTTGTATGTTCCCCTTGGGATGCCTTTTGCAGCTGCAGTGGGCCTGGAGCTCTGGGCTTTCTGGTTTTCAAAACCGTAACACTGGGTGGAACCCTAAGATTAATCTTAGAACCCTAAGATTAATCCTAGGCAGTATACACAGCCTAGCACTCAGGCTGGTTCTAAGGAAAATCTGTGGAGGAAGCAATGTTGTGGCATATTTGTGTTCTCCTTGGGATACTTTTTGCTGCTACTGTGGGCCTGGAGCTCTGGGTTTTGTGGTTTTCAAAACACTAACCCTAGGCAGAATCCTAAGCATTACCCTAGGTGGAACCCTAAGCCTAACCCTAGGCAGTAAAAGCTGCCCAGGGCCAGGGCTGTTTCCAAGGAAAAAGCTGTGGAGGAAGCCATGTTGTGGCAGCTTTGTGTTCCCCTTGGGATGCCTTTTGCAGCTGCTCTTGGCCTGGAGCTCTGGGTTTTGTGGTTCTCAAAACCCTAAACCTAGGTGCAACCAATAAGCCTGACCCTTGGGAGTAAAGAAAGCCTAGGGCCAAGGCTGCTTCCAACAAGAAAGCTGTGGAGGAATCCATGTTTTGGTTGTTTTGTGTTCCCCTTGGGATGCCTTTTGCAGCTGCAGTGTGCCTGGAGCTCTGGGCTTTGTGGATTTAAAAACCCGGACCCTAGGCGCAAGCCTAAGCCTAACCCTAGGCATTTAAAGTAGCTTAGGGCTATGGCTGGTTCCATAGAAAAATATGTTGTGGCAGTTCTGTGTTGCCCTTTGGATGCTTTTTGCAGCTGCAGTGTGCTTGGAGCTCTGGGCTTTGCAGTTTTCAAAACCCTAATCCTAGGTAGAACCATAAGCCTAACCATAGGCAGATCCCTAAGCCTAACCCTAGGCAGTAAAAGCAGCCTAGGGTTAAGGCTGCTTCTAAGGAAAAAGCTGGTTTGCACTTTGGCATTTGTTTTCTATCATATTTAGCAGTCTGACTTTGTTTTTTATGTTTCTTTGTAGACTAGGTTCTTGAAGTGTCCTTCCAAGACTGTGTGCTTCTCGCAGGATTCCGAATGTTACTGACTGAACAGGTGTGACAGAAATAGTTCTACCCCCAGGTGATGCTACACTGTCTCACCCAAGATACCATGAATCATCACAGAGAAAATTCTGACTCTTGTTTTTTTAAATTATTTGGGTTATTCATGTACATAAATATTTGACTAAGAAGATTGACATGCCATCTTGTGTAATGGTAGGACAAATGACATGATTTGGGTGAGGAAATGTAACAGAGGAGTTCTTTGAAGTCACCTATCCCAACTTAAACCAAACTGTCCTCCCTGATAACAAGTGATTTATTCTGTCTTAAGCACTGTGGGAAAAGCAATGTCACAGCTGCTAGAGTGGAGACACACCTATCTTTGGTCAAAGAAGCCTTTTCATTCTCACTGCAACCAGCTGCAGCTCAGGCTGACATAGGGAGTAGGTCCGTTAAACAAGAGTATTTGAGTAAATGAGCAATGGAGAGAGGGATGGAAAGGACTGGGTAAAAGCTAGATTGGATTATTTACTTACCCCTCTGAGAAGACTAATGCCATGATTATAAATGCCCAAGGCATTGGGGCATTTATGCTGAAATAATCTTTGTTTATTGATTGTTTTCCTCTTGGAACTTATTCTGAATTCCTTTCTAAATCTTCCTAAACAGTAAAATTGTCTTTATTTCCAAGCCTTGAACAATAACCTTGTAAAAGATATGACTCTTAGGGGAATTCAGATAGAGTCACTTGTTTTTTCTGAGGTAATGGGTAGACTTCTGTTCTTTTTATGATTTCATAAAATCAGTTCTGTAATCAAAACATTGCCTTATGCCATCAACCAGTCATGGCAGAAAGCAGAAAGTTACATTTTATTGTCCTGCTTTTCAGAAAAGAAATCAGGCTCCTGGAGATTGAATACATTTTTGCAGACATGCCATAACAAATTACACTTGCTGATTAAAACTTTGGAGGCAGTTTTGTCATCGAGGTTTTGCACATAAGCTAAATCTTAATTAGAAACTTCACTGAATTAGAGTATTCCAATGCTACAACTGGAGAATATTTAAACAGAGCAGAGTATTCAATGTAATCAGGGAGCAATTCAGAGAGTTTTTACCCAGAAGATCCTATACATCTCAAGAAGGGCAGGAAGCTCAATTAGCCCCCTCTGAAGCCAATGAACAAATTCCCTTTGACTTCATCAACTGCTGCACAGAGCTGAAGGGTGAGCACCAGAGCACTGGGTTTTGATGACTTAATGAATAAACCATTCATTAAGAAATATGCTTGTGAGTGATTCCATTCATCATAGCTGGTAGTATATATTTTCTGAGCATAAGTAATAGTTAAGGATTTAAGAGTTTAACATACTTTAAGTAAAAAAGTCCATATTTCACAAGCAGGGTTTTTTTTAACCAACTTCTAGATATTTATAGCTATAATTCCAACAGGCATTTAAGGAACTACTCATGCAGTTGTAAATGGTTCATTGTATTTGAAATGTGGATTTACAGAAAGTGACAGATCACTAAATCAAGTCTATCTCTTGGCATGTCCTCAGTTTCATGCACAATCACTTAATTTCTCAAGATCTCTGACTTCTGATCAGGAAGAATGTCCCTTATGCTTGTACATTTTATTGTATCTAATAGACTACATGATAAAACCACATTATTATAATTTGGCCCTGATAATTTAATCCACTGATATGATGGAACACACACTGAAAATTACAATTTATTTGGAAAAAAAATGTACAAATATGTTGCTAATAAGGAAAAAATTTGTGAATTTCTTTGATTAAGAGTCAGTAAGACCACAGGTGCTCTTTGTGGATGCTTTGAATGTTCCATTACCCAGCAACTTGCACTAGAACTGATGAAGATTTCCAGTATTTAAGAGTCAGAATGCTGCAAGACACCATGATTTAGAACTCTTAAAGAACAAACCATATCCACCACTTTCACAGCAACCAGGTTTCCAACTACCTGATAAACTAACTCAAAAAAAAAAAACAAACCCCAGGTATCTCAAATAAAATACTTACACTTTAAAGACATCACTGAGGTTTGTATGGGCTTAGGCAGATAGACCACTCAGAAATCAGTGCAGCTTCAGTGTCTATACATGAAAATTTCAGAGATTTCCAAAGAACTTGACATTAAGAATTCCAGTTAACAACCTTGAATAACATAGACACTAATCAAAATTTTATCCTAATATTCCTTTGATGAACTGCATACATCTGAACTTACGATCTTTCTGCCCTCTAGGAAGAAAATTGTTTGAACTTGCAACCTGTCTCATCCCATATTAAATTTTGCAAGAAAACTTCAGAACTTTGCTGTAGGATTGTCTATCCATTGACTAATGACCATGTGGTTTGACCTGTCCAAATATAAATAGTATGATGTTGAGAGCTAAATTCAGGAGCAAATCACCCCTTCGAGTCTATACAATTGTATTGCATAGGCAGCTGGAAAATTATTTTGCCAATAATTTTCTTTAGAATTTTCTTTCTTTTCTAAATAGTCAAAGTAGACTTAACCCTACAGTCTAGCAACCATTTCTGAGGTGTAAGTTAGCTCAAGAATAAGACATCTTACCCCAGATTCCACCATGTATTACAGTGGGACTTGATGATTTTACAGGTCTTTCCCAACCAAAATGATTCCATGACTCTATAACAAATAAATAAATTAAAAAAAAAATCTAGTAACTAATTGAAATTTACATGTGAGTGGGTGTGTCTAAGACAAATGTAAAGTTGGAGCTTGAAAACTCATTGGTTGGCAAGGATTGCCAGTATCTTTGAGTAGCCTACTTAATACATTTTTAGGATAGTTCTGGTACCTATAATATATATTTTTTTCATATTCCAGGACACAAATGAAATAAACCTATGCAACTGAAACTAGGAAATTCCTTGTTCTACAAGATGCTTCACTGAAGTCAATCTACATTGTTTACATTCAATTAAAAAATGTTATCCTAAGAAAAGAGTAAGGTAGTTTTCCTGTGATTTACCTCAGTCAAAAGAAAAGGAAGTTCTTTGGAGTTGGAGACATACCTGGGTTGCTTGTGTAACCACAATATACATCATGCTGAACAGTGGGATCCAGCTGTTATACTTCCTAGAGATGCTCAGCTGCTCTCTTCCCCATACCCATGGAAACCCCAGAAGTTTGGCAGAGTTCCTATGCAGATTATGAAGAAATCCAAAGAAGACCATAAAAAGCAACTCACGTGTTTTTGGCACTAAACAAAAGCAAATACCTTGTTTTATATAGATGGATATGATAATAGGCATAACATTTTCCAGTAATTTTATTTGCTAAACTTGAAAAGCATATAAACTCTCAATTGCAAATGCTGTAGTTCCTTCTCTGCCTCTGTTAGGATAATGTGGAAACCTATTTACATATCTGTGTATTTTTATATTTATGAGTCCTTTATTAATTCAGCCCCAAAATAATTGGATTATTTGGAAAACATTACATGACATATGAAGATTTTTCAGAATGCAGAAACACAGCGTTGCTTAAGGGCATTAAAGGGATTTATCTGTTTTTTCACTGAGTCATGATAATGTACTGTTTTAGTAGGTGGGAACCAATGCCTTTGATCTGTTAATGCTAAGAAATTCACTGCCTGATGAGATGGAATGTTCAGTAATCAAGACCACAGAAATGCAATACCTTCAAAAAGAGTATGCTAGAAAATTCTAAACAGCTCCTTTGGATCTTTTTCCTGTAAAATTTGAACAACATTTGTATATGCTGTTCCTGTTGCTGGTGACTTCCTTTGGTGCAGCTGCTTTTCAATACAAAGACACTGTCTGTCAAATATTTGGCATTCTCACACTTTCTGTGACAAGTGCTTGTGTGCAATTAAGTCAGTGAATCCATATGAACAAGGCAATAACAATGTCTACTAGAGGGAGGAGAAAAAGAGGAAAACTTTATGAGCTGTTTTGATATTTATTTGTACCAAATTTCATTATCCATAAAAATGGAAGTAGATGAGAGGAAGAACTTTTATTTAGCTTCTCATGTAGGTTTCTTCCACAGAGGCTATTTTCTTTTCTGTGTAAATCCAAATGCATGGGTGTCCATACATATTTTAGTTGAAAGCAAACACATGAAGCTCTGTTTGGAATCAGTTGTTGTTGCAAACTCAGTATCTAAATCTCCAGCCTAAAAATAAAACTCATTACTGGCCTAAAGTAAAACCCCATTTCTCACTGCCATTTCATCAAACACAGGAATGCAGTAGGTAAAACCATGCCTCTGTAGAGCTTTTTGTTATATAAAGAGCCTTCCACTCTGCAGAATGGGCTGTTTTGCTGCACTTCTGTGCTTCCATTTCCCTTCTGTGAAACCCTTGTAGTTTCAGTATCTCCAGCAGTTGTCAGCTTTTCCTTTCTCATTTCAGCTGATAAATGTTTTCAGTACAGAGTTCTTCATTACTGCACAGCTCCATCCCTGGCGTATCCGCAGCCATTACTGACTGTACCTGGATGGGACCTCTCCAGAAGGACAAGGAGCTGGCACTGTCTTCAGCAGGCTTTGAATCCAGAGCCCAGGTGGGATGCAGCATTAGTTTTGGTTTCACTTAAGAACTAAATCAGACAGGTCAGATCTTGCCTTAGTTAATCGATTGTCATTCCGATGACCTCCAGGGCGGCACACAGGCAGCATGGAAATCTACCAAACTTACATATAGCATTTAAAATACTGTGAAATAATTCATCAGCTCTATTTAATGCTGCCTTAAGAGCCATAAAAATAAATTTGTTTTAAAAAAGGAATAATTTGATTAAACATTGACCCTTTTCTGGCTGCTAGATTAATATCTCTGTGAGTTGGATTATTGCTCCTTTTTCACATCTGAACTCTGCAGTCAAGTAATCCCTTCTATTGTCCCAGTGTTTAGTTAGAATGTGCCAGTGGAACATGCCAATAACCATTAGTTTTATATTATGAATTATCTACAATTTAGATTATATTTTTATTTCAGCCAAAAATACCTTTACTTTATGGATTTTCTGATGGTTTAGTTGCAAAATGGGTATATTTTATTTACAGTAAAGGGTTTTTTTAATTTATGCATATTAAAATTTATATTTCCCCTTCTCTTGAAAATAAAACTGTTTGCTAAGGAAGAGAAATATTTCTTTTTCTCTTTGGAAGAATTGTATTACAACATTTTGATAAATGCATATGTTCTCACTATTTTGCTGTGTTGAAAAGATTAAGCTACTTGAGACCTGCTGCTGTAAGATTTTACTGAATAATGAAGGATGTACTCTGCAGGTGAACTCAAGTAGTTAATTTTAAGTATATTGTGCTTTCCATTGTATTTATTTCACAGATGAAAACCAGAAAGGGAGCAAAGTAATTTGATAGGACTAAACAAGAGTAGTGGTTTGTATGTCAGTAAACACTTTAAAAACAACTGGGCGCCTTTTCAATACAAAACATACAATCAAATTAGTTTTCTGAGACTAATACTTGATCCTTTTTTGAATTATGTGCTTCTCTTTAAAAATAGAATTTTAATAAAACACATTTATGCAATGCTATGTCTCATTCTCTCATCTGATTAGAAATGGGAATCTTCTTTAAGGCTCATATTTCACTGGGCTGCATCTTGATATCCATAACTATTATTTATATTCAAAGCGTCTGGAAACAAAAGGTAAGTTTAATACTGGCACATCTGATCTCATATAAGACAGAAGTCAAAAAGTCATCAAGTTTGATGATTTTCAAACCCATCTTTGAGGGTGAAAACAAACACAGAAGGCCCTCTGTATACGTGATGCAGGTTTATTTTTAAAAAGCAATTGGAACAGAAAGAAAGAAAGTATGTGACCATTTTGGTTCTTTTCTTTAAAAAATAAAAATTAATATAATGAAGAAAATATCTAAGGAAAGGTAAGAAAGAGAAGGAAAGGACAAGAGTAGACGGTGGAAAGATACCACCACCTGTAGATCCAGCTATAACACTTGATCTTTGCAGTGTCAATGTCCATGGTCAGACCAATGGTTGTAGTCTTGATTCCTTGGGCGTGGGGGTGGGTGCAGCAGAGTTCTGTGGGTTATAGAAATTCAACCTGGTGAGGGAATGCTCCAGAGGGCTTTTACACTGGCTGAAACAACTCTGTGGAAATGAATTATGGGAGCATTCAGAGATCCTTGATGGTTTGTGGCCCCTTCTAATGACATGTCATCACAGCTGTTTGGCCCTCCTTCTTGTGTAGTTGTGCCTTACAGCAAGGCATGAAAGGCTAATAAATAAATGAGTCATCTAATCGATGGAAACAGGAGTTAAATTATTACTTCTAAGTGAGCTCACTGAAGGAGGGAATAGGAATATTATTCAGGATACTCTGATGAAGACAATAGGCAGAAAGAGTACTGTAAAATCTATCCATTCTACATGAAGCTTGGCAGGGCATGAACACAAACTTGATGAGGAGTGTTCATAGTGAGTTTATTGTTTTTCCCCTATATCTTCTTTACTAACCCCAGAGTTTTTAGAAAGATGATTTGCAGAAAATGAATAATTCTCTAGGGGCCATTTAGCTGTTAAATATTGCATTGATAGTAAAGTAGCTTTCCACAGACTGAATGCAGCTTATGCTAACTAGAATCCAGTCCACAGAAATGGTAAAATAAATTTTCTGCTTTGGAGTGAAACCTTTGCATTTTGTGTCTTGTGCAAGTTCTGAAATCTTATTTTGAAAAGAAAATAAGAAATCGTATTTTTATCTACACTGAAAAAAATTGCAGATGATTCTGTGTTGATCTATCTACTAGGCCTAAGGTGGTAATCTAATGGGTACAAAAATAAAGGAATGGTGACAGAAGAGGTAAAAGGATGTAGTTAATTAGTGAATTTCCGCAGGTCATTTAAACTTCGTTCTATTGGTATTTGTCAACAACAAAACTTCCCCCATACACACATTTAAATTATTCTTTATATTCACTGAATCTTTAAATTGCATTCTGATTTTCTGCTTACTTTCAATTTAATCTAGGGAATGATCAGATTTTTGCTGTGAAAAATACTTCAACCAGACAAAACACATTTCTTTTGCTTGACAGATGCAGGAATTTAATTAGGGAAATATTATAGAATAGTGGCTAGATTCAATCACTTACAGCTTCATCTGTATGTATCACTTGAGGTGACATTTTTGTGACAGCTGTCTATTCTCTTGCTTGTGAGTATAATCATTTAATTCAAGTTTACACCATAGGTCTATTAATCATACCAAATGCTCGGAATTTTGCCCAAACAAGTACTGCAAATCAGATTCTTAATCTATTTTGGCATTTTAACACACAGACAAACAAAAAAAAAGAAACAACTTATCAAAAACAGTTTAAAACAATTAAGAAATTATTAGCTTTCATTATATAAATAATTAGCTGCAAACTTCAAATAGTTAACTCAAGAGAAATTCAGATTTGAATTATTTTCTCATCTGTAACACACTGAGTTTTATTTGAAATAGAGGCCAGGCTAAACATCTAGTACAAAATTTGTTCATATTTGAACAAATTATTACATATGTGTAGTATAAGGTTCAGTAGAAAGCTCTTGCCTGTGTTCCTACTGTTTTTAAAGGATTGCAACACAAGATTGCAGATTATTTTTCTGGAATATCTTTCTCAGGAATTTAATGTCTAGAACACACAAACTCACAGCAAGTCCAAAGACAGTGTGTAGTGTATTGTGTCACTCAACACTGCCCCCAGCACTGGAGGTGAGGCTGCCCCAGCTCAGAGCAGGACAATCCCCTCCCTTGCCTGGCTGGTGATGCTGTCCCTGATGCCCCCCAGGACAGGGCTGACCCTCCTGGCTGCCAGGGCACTGCTGGCTCATGTTCAGCTTGTCACTGACCAGGACCCCCAGGTCCCTTTCCATGGCACTGCTTTCTAGAAATCTCATTCCCCAGTCTGTCTGTACAGCCAGGGCTGCCCCATGCCAGGTGCAGAATCCAGCACTTGCTGAACTTCCTATGGTTGGTGATTGCCCGGCCCTCAGATCTGTTGAGGTCTCTCTGCCCGGCCTCCCTGCCCTAGAGGGAGTCAACAGCTCCTCCCAGTTCTGTATCATCTGCGAATTTGCTCAAGTCCTGTGTCCAGGTAATTTAAGAAGATGTTGAAGAGCGCAGGGCCTAAGTTACTTTGTTACATCTTGTGGAATGAATATCTTTTATTGAAAAAAAATTTACTTTAAACTAAAATATAAATAAATACAAAATATTATCTTATAATCATGCCAATTATTAATTTTTTTTCATTATATTGCTAAGGAACTTTTCACTTAGAAGAAAGTACAGCAATTGTTTTGAATATCTCACGAGCACTAATATGGCCTCTCCCAAAATCAGATATCTGCTTGTCAGATTCAATACTGTCCTTTAAACCAGACATACCTTTGTTCATTTTACTTCAATTATTAAGCCTTGTTTGAGAAAGGCTACATTGAAGTGATGCAAATCACAACTCTAATCTGACCTATTTTCTAGACATAGCTCTGCTTGATGAAATAATACCTGCATATGCCACAGGACAGAGCAAATCACACATGCAGACATACACACATACTTTGGAGCTTCCTGAATTTCTCTGTTGTCATAAGACAACAGAAAATTTTCTCTGTTGTCTATATTCTAGATTACCATTTTTAACTAGGTGCCAACACTCCACAGTAGCCAAAATAGGCATGATAATTTACTCTTGTTCATGCATACCAGTCTTAAATGAGGCTAATTATTCTATTGAGCAAGTGAATCAACTGAGTTTTTAAATGTGAGACGTATCAACAAACAGATTCTCCAGAGTATTTGCAGTAGTCTGACTTCATTTAGCTATGCAGCCTTCAGACCTAGCCCAATACTCTTTTTCTTTTTTTGTAGTATTGAAGCATCTTGACCATTTAATAAATTCATGAGTCAAGATTAAAGACTAGAGATTAAACCGAAACAAATAAGTGATTATTCATACTTAAATGACTGAATGTTCAGGGGCCAGAGAGGAAAACCACCAAGCTGGCAGAATGTTTCCCAAATATTTAGACATTCTACATAAAACGTATCCCTTATATTTTAGCTGTGTTTCCTTTGAACCATTCATGAAATGTGAATGCTCTGTGACTTGTAAGTGAAGAAAAATTTAAGTTACTATTTCTACTAAATCTTTCTTTTTCTAGTAAATTATTTTTCCTTTTCATTATTTTCTCTGAAGATCATTAATTCCTGATTAGTCCTAACCAGAATGACCTTTTTCTGGCAAAAAGATTGTAAGAATAGAATTATAGGTCAGCTGATGAATTCTGCAATGAGAATAGGTCAGCAATTAGGCTGGTGGACCTAATGCAAGCTGAGCAGGTGTAGAAAGAAGTTGAAGTCAGACACTGCTGGATAATCCTTTCAGAATATGGATGTTTACAAGATGCATCAGATACCAATCAGATATAACAGATGATACAATTGTATTTTTCCTCTATGACACATTAGGAACATTAGGCCAATATATACCACCAGAATACAAAGCCATTCTGTGATGGGATTTTATAGTTCTATGTATTCAACTTTCCAATGAAAGATATATTTCATCATTTTATGCATAATTAATTACTACCTGATGCATTTTTTTTACCTGGCATATTGAAAATAAAGAACACCAAAAATTTTATTTACATTAAAATGTGTTTATGATCTTACCATCTTAAACATCTTTTTCAACCTAAAAAATTCTTCTTTTTGGTTGAAAAAGATGTTTCAGATCTTCAAATCCATCTGCAAACCTAATACTGATATGTTCACCATTAAACCATGTTCCTAAGTGCCACATCTACACATCTCTTTAATACCTCATGGGATGGTGACTCCACCATGGGCAGCCTGTTCCAGTGCTTGACAGCCCTTTTGGTGAAGAAATTTGTCCTAATATCCAATCTTAAGCAACTTAATGCCATTTCCTCTTGTCCTTCTGCTTGTTACTTGTGAACTTAGACCATCACCCACCTGGTTACAAACTTTTCTCAGGTAGTTGGAGAGAGCGATAATGTATCCCTGAGCCTCCTTTTCTCTGGGCTGAAAAACCTCAGGTCCCTCAGCTGCTCCTCACAGGACTTGTGCTCCAGACCCTTCACCAGCTCTGTTGCTCTTCTCCTCACTTGCTCCAGCCCCTCCATGTCTTTCCTGTAGTGAAGGGCCTAAAACTGAACAGAGGGTTTGAGGTGCAGCCTCAGCAGTGCTAACTACAGGGGACAGTCCCTGCCCTGGTCCTACTGGCCACGCTATTGCTGATACAGGCCAGGATGCCACTGGCCTTCTTGGCCACCTGGACACAGAGCTGGCTCATATTCCACTGGCTGTCAACGTCATTGAACCTCACACAATTGGCCTCAGCTCATTTCAGCCTCTCCAAATCCCTCTTCAGAGTCTTCCTACTCTTCAGCAGATCAACATTCCTGCCCAACTTAGTGTCATTTGTGAACTGACTGCAGGGGCACTTGATCTCCTTGTCTAGATCACTGAAGGTACTGAAGGGAACTGGCCCCAACACTGCGCCCTGGAGAATCCCACTAGTGACTGCCACCAGCTGGGCCATACTCTGGGGCCAGCCATCCAACCAGTTATTCACCCAGCAAAGAGTGCACCTGTACAAAGCCATGAGCAGCCAGCATCTCCAGGAAAATGCTGTGTGGAACATGGTCAAAGGCTTTAGTGAAGTCCAGGTAAAAAACATCCACAGTTTTTTCCACATTCACTGAGTCACCTTGTCATAGTGTTGCCTTTTTCTCAACCTGTAAATGAAACTTGAGATAATTTTAGCAATGAGGTAATATAAGAGCGGATCTTTAATGAAGGCCTTCAGGAGCAGTTATGGAAAGATGCCCACAAAAGCCCACCCCTCCAGGGGTGAATACATTTTTATAGGTTTTGGGAAATTAGGATAATTGATAAAAAGTATCAATTAGGAGGACAAGTGGTGATGCAATTCCCCTCCAGGTCAAGCCCCTTCTCTGTAGCCCTCCCTCAGCACTGGCTGTACTTTCCCCATGAAATGTATCTCATAAGAGTTGTTCTCAGCCTTAGTTCCCAGGGAGAACCAAGACAGCATGGGGCCTTGTACCTCACAGGGCTTGGAGCTCTGGATTTTGCTTTGTCTTTCTGCCTAGGGAAAGGCCATGGAAAAGTCCTGGAAAACTAGATTACTTCTAGTGTCTTCAAGAATTTCATTTCATTCTTTAATCAGATAAAAAAACTTTAATTTTAAAAACTTTAATTTAAAAAACCTCTCCTTTAATTCTTTATGTTTGTCAATACATTTATCATTGTACATGTGTCCACATGTGGAATTCCAATATTTAAAGTCATCCTATTTTTGTGCCTGTTGTTTTGCACTAAGTTTTGCTTTGGAGCGATTCAGCTTTTTCCCTCTGAGAAAGGTCAAGGACTAATTCTGTTGAAGGTTTGTTGAGAACAGTTCACAACAGAAAGCGCTGTAGAGGTATAATTGGATCCCCTTGTCCTGCAAGTTGCAATGATGGCCAAATCAAATAAATTTATTAAAGTGAATTATTTAATAAGACAAATGAACATATAAAATATAACAGATAAAAGATCTTAATCAGAAATACTACTCAGTATAAAACTAAAAGAACTACAGTTAGTTTTTTTTTCTACAGAGTAGATTACAACATAACATAAAACATTGCACTGTATCAAGATACTCATATTAAAGCCAGCAAAAGAAAGAATATTGATTAGAAGCTGCCAGTAATTTACTACCAAAATGAAGATAATGTACACAGATTCCTTCATTTACCCCTGGGGAGTGACTGTGAAATAGGCATCCCTAATCACAGGAGGAGCTCCACACATATCCAGGAAAATGTATGGAAGATTTCTGCTTTGTGGGAGTTTGACATGACTTTCATAGTTATAACTTATATAGTTTATAACTTATACAGTTATAAAGTCAGTAAAAAATTTGGCTTATCTTGTCAAATCACAGTTCAAAATATATTTATTGGCAGCTGGGAGATGCCAGACCAGAGCTAATCCCATGGTGCCAAAATAAGTCACTGCAATACAGTTTGTACAGCTTGAGTTATTTGATCAGTTAACAAAGAGTAGATAAGCTTGGTGGGGGTGGGGGTGGTTCAGGTTCAGGTCACAATGACTTCAGTATCTCTCAAATTGAGGGTGGATGTGGTCTTCTGTCCCTGCAATAGGGAGTGACCACTAGTTTTCCATCACAAAAGATGCAGATTCAGGAAAGGGGCCATCTCCTAGGATCAGGTGTCTGCAGAAGAGCTCCCCAGACCCCCAGACCTCCAGGGACAGATCTGTCACAGAAGGCTCATCAAGGTAAGAGATGATGTCGTGATGTGCCACTGCCATAGCAAAGGACCCATGTCTTCTTCTTCAGCTGCTCTGTTTCCCTCCCCAGCCAACTGTGTCATTCCCAGCTGGTGGGGACAGGGCTGTGACAACAGGAATGAGAAAGCACATTAATGCCACTCTCCTGGTGGCTGCAGGCATGTGTCAAATGGCTCAGGAGGTAGATACTGCGGTGCTGAGGGTAACTATAAATGGACTGATCTTCGTTACATTTAACTACACCAGGACTCCTATATTTGTAGCATTTGAATTGTATTCCAAGTGCTCAGAAAGAAGCCATTAATTAGGCCAATAAATGAGAATTCAAATGATTCATTATTTCACCTAATGCCTTACTGGTATTAATAATGCATTCTTAAGTTCTCTCCTGGTTAAAAGTAAGGGTCTTTGTAATGAGTAACATATCAGCCTGAGAACATTATTAGGCTCAGATGAAATAATGACTAACTTGATGGAGAATACCTCTTACACCATGTAGCAATGATTTCAATAGGTATTTACTTTTGCTGTTGTTGGGGACTCATGCTTTGGATGTCAAGGTGCACGTCCTCATCCAAAACAGGAGAATACAGTGTCTATATGTTCTGCAGGAAAAGGAGGAGGAGGAGGTGAAGGAAGAAAGGATATTACAGAATGATCAATGCCACAGCCCATTATATTGGAAGAGCACCATGAGTCATTTGCCTGAAAAGGTCAATCAAGTAACCTAAGAAATAGCAGGTGCTTTGCCTCAAGCAAGTGGCTTGTTTTAAATCTACTTTTTTTTTTTTTTTTTAATTTTTCCTGGTTCCTATGTGTAAAATAACTTAATACAGGGCCCAAAAAAGAGCGCTAAATAAAAGTATCAATCCTGCAGCCTATATGTGTTTGTCACACTGAGGGAACTGCCTCATACAGCTATTGCTGTTCAAAAGGTGGCTTTAAAAATTTAGAAATGTTAAGAGAAAATGCTGGCTAAAAAACTCTTACAACTTTATTTATTGAGTTTTTATCTGAGCCCCACACCCCTCTCCCCATACCCACCCCTCCCCACCTGGTTTGGTTTTTATGTTTTTCAACATTAGAGTGTTTTTGCAGAGTAATTTGTATTTGTCAGGACAATGGCTTTAGGGTTATGAATAGTAAAGTGGATACTTTGGAATACATTAGAATTGAAAAGCCAAACCAAGAAAGTAAAGCTGAAGACTAGAGATGTTCAGTCTTGCATTATCTCTTTTCTCTTACCCTTCTTTTTTCTCCCTTGCCCTGCCTTTCCATACATTTTAGCTTTTGCAGTCACTGCAGAGCAGAGTTTTTTCATTTTATGATAAAACCTCTACAAATATGCTACAGTGACAGAAGTGCATGCATTATATAATCTTATATTTTCAAGAATGGTAATGAATAGTTTTCTCCCACTCATAGTACTAAATTTAGAATGTGACTATTATATAGAGAAAACCACTTTATTTGTAGCCATTCCCACATCTACAAATTACACCCTTTTGATTGTCTGCATATTTTCTGTTTATTTATCTCAGAAACTGAACTGTCAGATGGCAAGATTACATGGATATTGTGCATCTTCTGACAGCTAATTTGAGATTCCCAAATAAAACATTAATGGCTAAAATATATGCATTCAATAAGACATCTGGGAAAGCAACCTGGTTTTGGCTGAAGTAGAGCTAATTCTCTTCATAGTAGCTGGTACAGTGTTGTATTTTGGATTTAAGATGAGGATAGTATTGGTAACACACTGATGTTTTCACTGTTCCTGAGCAAAGGTTACCCAAACTCAAGGACTTTCCAGCTTCTCATGTTGTCTCACCACTGGAGATGTTGGGGGTGCATAAGAAGCTGGGAGGGACAGCACAGATGACTCCAACACACCTAAGGGATATTCCATCCCATATGGAATTGTGTTCAGCATATAAAATAAGAGGAGAAAGGTGGGCCACTGGCTGGGAACAGGTTGAACATCAGTCAGTTGGTGGTGAATGGTGGCTTTCTACTTGCAACCCTTGTTTTTCTTGGGTTTTAGCTCTCTCTCATTTTGTTATTTTCCTTTTAATGATTATTGTTGTTGTTGTTATTACTATTACTTTTATTATTGTACTACAGGCACTGGTTTTGGTTTTGGAGGACCATAAGGTAAGAACTCTGTACTGTTGCATTATATTCTCTGAAAAATATGAAGTTAACATTTGCATTTGGTGGTGGATAACTCACCACTTAGACCACAGTAAAACTTCAGTATAAGTCCAGTACACTTTGTACTGGAAAAGTAAATTCTGACATCAGCAAACAGACAAATATAGAGGGTCAAAATCAATTATGTATGTAGCTCAGATATGCATTGATACAGATGTCAATAAAACTCCATGTGAGCAGTCGCAACAAATATGTGTTCCTGACTGAATAAATACAAGTACAGTTTCTCTCATTTTCATTAACATACTCCACACATTAATTTTCAGCTCTATGGGCTTTAGCCAATTAAGTTACCTATTTTTCCTTCTGAAACATTTTCTGATGCACATTCATAACTTACATACACTATTTAAGTCTTAGAAAGGGGTGGAATGCATTCATAGTTTCTTTGCTTTGTTTTTTTTACAGTTTATGATACACAGGGAATTGGAAGTCTCGTTAATCCTTAATTAAAATACAAAAAGAAAATATTATTAAGACATTTTAAAGTTTTAACCAATTTATTTTTTAATATCTGTAATGTTCTCTCCCTGCTTTCTGTTGCTTTTTTTTTTCCATCCTTTTTCCTATTCTCTGGTTTTTCTTCTAGTCTGATGTTATTTGTTCCTGTGGAATGAATGGTGAAACCTATATTTTTAACTTGCCCACTAAGGACATAAAATATCTACAAACTTTAGGAACCACAGCTTCATTTTACAATGTCTTTAATTTGCATTATGTTGTTCCCACCTTTTTTTCTCTAATGACTGTAAATCAGCTTCTGTAACAGTTCCTACCAATTAGTTTATTTATAGTGGTGGAGCTTATAAATTTTTCCCTGTAGGGAAATATGAATTATAACCCACATGAGAGATATTTTTACTAATTGTTAAAAAAAATTCTTTCCTGACACACTAGATAGTATATACTTGTCTTGCATTTTTTAATGTAACAATTAACTTGGAACCCATGCTACATATAGATATGAAGATAATCTATATAATTCAAGCAGTGTGGAAGCCACTTGTGTGTTTGCACAGGATATCTTCCAATGTTGTGGCTAGTTTGGGGTAACTTCCCTTCACTTTTCCACCAATTTAACTCCATTGGAGAAGGCCACCGCATTTTTTAATTAGTTTTTACCACTACTGAAGCCATATTGGTGATCACCAATCACATTCATATTTTCCATGTGCCTTAGCATATTTATGAGAAGGATCTGCTCTGCATTATTACTGACTATAGACTCAGCCATCCAACACTATCAGGGCAATTCAGTTATGGAATACAGAAACTTGTCTTTCACTTAGGATTCTTATTATTAAACAAACAAAATTACTGCTTAGACCCAACACATAGAAAGGAATCTGAATGTGGCAGCATTTTTACCACAAAAAGTTAACATACTGCCCCAAAAGCAAAATCTTTCACAATAAAATTTCAGCATTTCCAGACTTTATACTAGGATGAAGGCAAACTCTGAAGGATATAATAGAGCAACACCTTCTGCCATTTTTTTTGGGTGAAAAACATTTGCATTTCTAACCCCTTTACATAACCTATTGGGCTATTGGGCTGTTGTGAAAAGGAAAAAAGTTCAGGGTGGTTTGGGACTTTTCTGTAGAGAGTTTGAAATGCATTTAAAATAGTCTTAAAATATTTCACTCCTAGTTTGTTTTTCTTTTTGTTTTTAGGGGATTTATCAGAGCATAGGGAAGTTGCAGTCGCAATTTTTTTTCCCAAGGAAGAAGAAAATCATTTAGGATTCCACAAACAGACCCTTGCTTCCAGCATGAGTTTTTCCATTGAGTATACAGGGCTTTGAGTCAAGGAGAAGTTCTTGCTTAGCTGGACTTTCAGAGATGTGAGACGAAAAAAGAAAAAACAAAAAAATAAAAGAATTGATGAGTTTAATTTATTACTGTATTATTATGTACATTTTATGTTAATATGTTTTATCTGATCACATTTGAAGCATTTTGAGGAAGAAATTACCTTGGACTGCTGCAGGATAATCAAGTAAAAAAGCATAATGCAGTCATGTTTCTTTACCCTCTACTCTTCTACCACTCAAATCCATCCCAGTGATAACAGTACTCTAATCAGATCACATCTGTAATGAGGAGGAATAAACTGAAATGCTTTTGCAGCCTTCAAGGGGGACATTTCTAGCTACCAGAGACATCTATCCAATTCTCTTTTTATTTTTGTATGAATTTTTTTTGTCTAGAGTAGGCAAAAGATTCATTTCTCACACATGCCGCTCAATTATTTATACTCAAAACAGCAGTAATCCTTGTCACTCTGGGCTGTTTACTGTTGTTTCTTTTCTATCAAAAATTCAGTGATAACTACTTTACTAACAAAAATCAAAACATTAAAACTCAGTTATAATAGATGAAGCAGTTATGGAGACAAACAAAACAAGCAATTTAGATAAATGTAGTACCTGTTTCTTGTAAACAGTGATGTAAATCTACTAAGATTTAGTTTTGTATTCCAGGGAAGATTGTTTTTTATCTAAAACTTCAACACTTTATAAACTCTGTTATTATTTTAAGATCTAAGTGAAACACAGCAGATGTTTAAATAGAAAGCAATGTTCACATTGGCTTGACTGTAGGCTCTTAAGCACAAGTTTAGTTGCAATACATTTCAGCAACATTTAACTTCTACTTTATGTATTATTTAATGCCAGGACTTTTCCACATGTGCATATTACAGCTAACAGACTCATAGAAAGCATTAAACTCCTTTACAAAAAGAAGAGAGGTCCAGACTCTGTGCTGTTGGTACGGCTGCTGGTAGTATTTAGAATCAAAAACTGTTTTGAGTTGGAAGGGACCTTAAAGATCATCGAGTTCCAATCCCCTTGGCCATGGCCAAGAACACCTTCCACTAGACGAGGTTGCTCCAAACCCTGTAAAACCTCATCTTGAGGACTTCCAGGGTGAGAAGTTGCTTGTCTGTCCTGGACTGGGGAGCCCAGAACTGGACACAGCACTCCAGGTGTTGCCTCACTGGGGCTGAGTAGAGGGGCAAGATGACCTCCCTCAACCTGTTGTCAGTGCCCTCCCTAACACATCCAGGTTACTATTGGCTAGCTGGATCATGGACAAATTCTTGTCCTGTTAGCCAGAAACTTTGGGGACTTGGAGGCTTACAGACACAAATAGTCATTTGTATCTATCTGCATCGGCCAAGTTTGCAACAGCAATTTTTTTCTAGGAACAGCAACAGCAAATCCCAGAAGTGCTGGACATAGGGTTTGAGTAATCTGTTAAACAGTTTATTGAAAGTTCCAAACTGGCAGGTGCTGTTAACTCTCTTGAAGGACAAGATGCCTTGGAAGATCTAGACACATTGGAGCATCGGAGCATTGGAGCATCATTAATGGGATGAAATTAACAAGTCTAAGTGCTGGATTCCACACTTGGGATGGAGCAATTATGACACAAGTATAAATTTGGAGGGGAGTGGCTGGAGAGCAGAAAGGGATCTGGGGGTGCTGGCTCCATGTGAGTCAGACATGGCCAGCAGCCAGGAAGCCAAAGCCCATCCTGGAATCACCAAACACAGCATGGCCAGCTGGTCAAAAGGGGTGATTGTCCCGCTGTGTTCAGAGCTGGTGCAGCCTCACCTTCAGCATGGGTGGAGTTCTGGTGTCCACCATTGAAGAAGGATGTGAAGGGGCTTGAATGCACCCTGAGGAGGACAACAAAGCTGCTGAAAGAACTGGAAGGTAAATTCTATGAAGAGGGGCTGAGGGCATGTCCACTTTGGAGAAAAGGAGACTGAGGGGTGACCTCATTTTTCTCTACAGCTTCCTGGAGAGAGGAGGGTACGTCCAGAGAGAGGTTCTGTTTGACACAAAATTTACTGAAATCCATTCTACAGAAACAGCTGAAGCCCAGGGGGAAATATCTGCCAATGAACCAGAATCAGATAGTACACCAGATGCTTTTGTTTGGATTGCTAAGTTCTGGGTGAGTGCCATTACACATGATGTAATCTGTTGACATACATATGTAGAAATCTAAATACTGCATCATATCTACTGAATTTAAATGACAAAATTACTGCATATTTTCCAATATTAATGCTGTGATAAATATAAAAACTTGTCAGTTTACCTTTACTACCTTCAGACTATAAAGTCTCCTTGTGTGAAGAAAATAAAAAGATTACTGTACTGTTATCACTAATTATGTCCTGATTGTAATTACCCATCACACACAGCCTATATTTTCTGCTCTCACTGGAAATTCTCATAGAGATCATGTTTTTTAATCTATACTGGACCAAGGAAGCTTGTCAGTTTTAGGACTCTTTGGGACTATAGTATATAAATGTTTTACATACCAAATGCTTGAGGATAAAATGATCTAGCCTTTCTTTTTTGTTAACCTCTAAACAAAATAGCATATCAAAGCATAAAGGCTGTTGTGCAGCCTGCTACACAGTGCTGCAGACTACGTCTTCTGTAATAGAATTCCTCATGGTAGTGGCTTCCCACAAGATTTTAAATTAAATTCTAACCTGCTGTTTCTGTGGTGCTCCAGTATCATACAATATTGATATAATATTCCATGAGTTCTATCCACTGCCTCACTGAGCAGCCTCATAAAATGCTCATGGCTTTTTTCCCTTAGTCTGTAACACATGGAGAGACTGAGAAAATTCATCCTTTTGTTGATTTTCATAGAATAGAATCAACAATAAAATGAAAGATTAGGATCAGAACCATATTTTAACCTCTGTCTTTAATGTATGTTGCAGTCTGAAAAAAACCTCTCAGTGGGAATTCTGAGGACAGATAATTAAACTGAAACAAAGATAAAAACCGAGAATTTGGGGAGAGATACTAGAATACTATGAGACATTATCCAATGTGTTGCTTAAAATAACAGGAAACTGGACTAGGCCCAGACAGTCCTTTGAATTCTAGACTTTCTAATACATTGGTGTTATGAAATACAGTATATTGTTGTATACTGTACAACAATACAGAAAAAGAAAGAAAACCTGTATATGTTTTCTTTCCACTTTTTTTTCCTATTGTGGTTAAAAACCAACAAACTCCAAATCATAAGAAGACCTTGTAAAAATGAACATAAACTTGTCAGAACTCCAGACAGCCTTTTGTTTGGTTGTTTGTTTTTATAACTGTGTAGATATTGTGGTCTCTGTCTCTCAGAATGAAACCAGTTATTTCCAGACGTTTGTTCACATAGTTGAGTATAGAAAGAGGAAATATACAAGTACCTATAATAAAACAGATAATGAACAGAGAAATATTGATTGATCTACTGACAGAAAAATAAAAACATTTTTGACAAATTAACAGAACTGAAAACTAAGTTGTATCCAAGATGTAGAGGAGTGCAAAAAACCACAAGGGAAAATCAGATGAGAGGGTTTCTGCAGGTAATTTCAAAACAAAGTTGGTTTCAAAACTAGATCAAGTTGGTATGGGGCTCATGTAGCTCAGTTCTGGAAGCATCCAGGAATTGTTATCCTAAGGGTTCTATTAGAAACCTGTTTCAGGTCTTCACCATTCTCATGGTGGAGAGCTGCACCACGATGCCTGGCTGCAATTTCCTTCCTGCAAGGAAGGAAAATTCAACATGGGTTGTGACCTCCTGCTGCAACTTGTGAGCAGTATCTTACCATGTCCTCTCACCCTGCACCTCAAGGAAGAGTCCGGTTCTTGCTGCTCTATAATCTCCGTTCATATAGTGGAAAATGGTAGAGAGAGATTTGTTTGCATCATTTATGACCAACCCAGTCAGAAAGGCACTCATACTCTGTGAAGCAACATTAAAACTGTTCTTTCGGAGTTAAAGAGAGAATAGCATAGATAATCTGACATTCCTTTAGATACTGGATATCTAAAGGACACCCTGAATTCATTCTATAACTGCTCAGTGTACCAACCACATTGTCAAGAAAAGGTTTCGGTCTTTCAGAAAAGTTGTGCTTAAAGAAAAAGGAATAAGTTTGGGTGTTTCACAATTATTTTATCATTCTGATGCTTTGGGGCTCATTTTTTTAGTTCAGTGAGTAAGCATTTTTTATAAACAAGTAATCTTTTTACTTTCTTCACATGAGAAAAAATTATAGTCTGAAGAGAGTAAGAGTAAACTGAAAAGTTTTTTATTTATCATAGCATTAATTTTGGAAAATATCCATTAATTTTGTCATTAAAGCTCTACTAAGAAAGAAATATAAACTATTGCAGGTACTTCTTGTTATGTACATGTGCCTACTATTTTCTCTCTTTATCTTACACAGATGTAAAACATTTAACATTGTTAAAAAAGTGAAACTCCATCTTTGTTGCTGTTCTAGTATTTCTCTAGAGTCTCATAATGATATTCTCAGACTTCTAAAGTCCATACCTTTTTGGTGTATTCTCATGGCTGCAGCTCTTCACTGACTCCTTCTGTGGCACGCTGTTCTGTCTCAGGTCAGGGCACCTCCAAGGCTCTCCCTGACTGGCTATCCTGCCCCCTTTTATCCCAGTTATCTTCATTGGTTACAGCTGCAGCCCAATTAAGGACATCGCAGCTGCAGCCCATCAAGGGCAACTGGGACCTCTGGGGCAAAGCCTCTATACACATATTTAAATACATTTCCTCTACTATACATCTTGGCTTCAATAAGGTTTTTTTGGGACTCTCTCAACATCTAGGGTTTTACAAGGAATGGTTTGGTAGCTTAAGTTCATTAATATTTTTTCTGTTGTTTTTTTTTTTTCTACTTTCTTTTTTTACCATTCAATATGAATGCACAAAGTGCAAAATAAAATTATTAGTTACCCACAGGAGATTTGTGACACTTTGGGAATTAGGGTGTTTGAAAATCCAAGAACTTTACCCCAGAATTACTTCACTGAAATCTTTTTCATGAAAGGTGGATATTGTATAAAATCAAAATAGGAGTGAAATTCTTCTCTTGCCTTACTTTCCAGTACAGTTTGTTGCAAGAGTAGTTCTTTTATAACCAATAACTGAGCAGCTCCACTGCTCAATTTTCACAAATACATTATGATTTAAATTATTTACCATTCATATTTCAGCTGTCCTGGGTGTGTCCCCTCCCAGCTCCCTTGTGCAGCCCCAAATTTTTCACTGCTGCAGTTGGGTGAGGAACAGATAAGTCCTTGAGTCCATATAAACACTGCTCAGCAGTAGCTAAAGCAGCCCTGTGTTTTAGAACTATTTCAGAACAAATCCAAAACACAGCTCCATACCAGTATACAAGAAAATTCATTCTATCCCAGCCAAAACCAGCACAATATATCATTGTGAAGCTGGCCACCAGAGAACAAAATACGAGTTGCAGCCAGGAAGCCTGTGAGATTCATCTTGGCTCCACATTTCCTTAACTTTCCATCAATTCACTTTGTAGGAAAATATTTTGCAAAGGTTGTTAAAGATTACAGAGAGGAGCACAATGGAATTTAAATGTACCTAGACATCTAAATCCAATTAACCTTTATTTCAAGTGCCTTTAGGTTTTCCTTAAAAGTCTAACCTAAGAAAATACTCCAACTAGAAATAATACAGCAACACATGCAAACTTTGACAGAGAAAAATAAACTTAAAGTAGAAAACAACTCTTTTATCATTTAAAATATAATGGCTTAAAATTTATATTTTTCCTTCTACTTTTTTTATAGTAAAATATGTCAGTTTTGCATCTACTGCTATCTCTGTCTTTTTAACCTTCTTCCTCTATGCTGCAGTTATTATCAATCATCCACAATCTTTGCTCATGTTGAAACACTTACATAGCCTTTACATATTGAAATATGAACTGAAATCCCTATTTCTTTTCTGATATGGTCTTTCTGTTACTATGAATCTTAGAGCTGCCACCAATAACACCAGTCTGCAACCTAGCACTGCAAATGTGCACAAACAGTATTCCTACTAATATGAGGTCAGGAAACTAAAATGGGCTTGACTATTTAGCCATCACCAGACAGAACAGAACCAGCTCTCTCAGCCTTCCCTCACAGGAGAAATGCTGTATTCCCCTGCTCATCCTTATGGGCCTTTACTGGTCTCTCTCCAGGATGTTCATGTCTCTCTTGTACTGAGGAGCACAGAACTGGGAGCAGAGCCGCAGGTGTGTCCTCACCAGCGCTGAAGAGAGGAAAAAGGTCACCTCTCTTGACCTGCTGGTAACACTGCTCCCAGCTCAGTCCAGGTTGTTGCTGTCCTTCCTTGTCACCAATGAGCACCCTGAGTCATGTTCTAAGTGCTGTTTACCAGGACCCAGAGGCTGCTTTACCCAGCTGCTCTCCAGCCAGTCAGCCCCCTTCATGTGCTCGTGTGTAGGGTCATCCATCCCTAAAGAGCCGGACTTCTCAAGATTGGGAAGCAACTTCACACTGTTCCATTTTAAATTTGGAAGCTCTCTGCCCCTTTTGAAATTGATCATGTACTAGGTGATAGATTTGAATCAAGATATTGAAACCAATCAACTATTTGTACTGGTCAGCCTCACACGTGTGCCAGGATAGATAAAAGAATATTTGTATATCCTTAGATTTCATAGAAGTACTGAATACCAGGTTGGAAGAGACCTCTAATATTATATGGTCCAACTTTTCTTGGCAAAAACTGGCATTCTAGCCATCCAGCTGGATCATAAAATTGTCCAGCTCTGGGGAATCCATCACTTCCCTGGGGAGATTATCCCATGACTGATCCTGTGGAATTTTTTCCCTCCTTTGTCCAGTCAGAAACTCCCCAGAAGTAACCTATACCCATTGATTCTTGCCTTTTACACCACTCTTTGTAAAAAAGGGGGTCTCCAAATTCTTTGTAAGCATTGTTTAGATACCTTTAAATACTGGAATTCAGTGATAGATGTCCTCTAAGCCTTCTTTTTTCAAGGCTGAACAAACACAGTTCTCTCAGCCTTTCCTCAAATATCAAGCTTACCAGTCTTTTGATTCCTTTTACCTCTGTCCCTTTTCTGGACACTCTCTAGCCCATCTACATCTGTTTTGTGGTGGCAGTGTAGCTGAAATAATGGATCAGAATAAAACTCAGTAGAGATATGGATATTATTAAAAGGACCAAAACTGGTCTAGAAATTCTCCCCTTTTAAAGTCAGAGTAGCTCTAATGCAACCTGATACATTCAAACTAATCACAAGTAGATGCAGAAATCTGGTGTAATTGATGTATGTATGAGTGTCTTTGTGTGCACACACACAAAGTAGTGTACTCTCTTCTTTGCTGTGCCTAAAACAATTATAAATGGTGATGCTAAAGTGAGTGTTTGAATTAATTCTGTTCACCAAAAGATCCAGAGTTCCAAATTACTTATACAAACACATTAGTATTGTTTGCATCCATTTTTTATCCTTTTAGAAGTGTTTACCATCTGCACTTCAGTAGCAATTTTTATATTATGTTCCTTGTCACTGATGACAATATTGGACAGAATCAAGACTAAAGCACTCCTCTTGGGAATCTCCCTTTTGAAATTTATGTAATTGTACCATTTGCAGTAGAATTGGAAATCATGTAGTCTATTCTTAAATATAGCATATAGTGCCAATTCTTTATCATAATGCCATGTTTTACTAAGTCAGTGCTTTTCAAATGTCTGACTATTTTCATTTATTTTTTCAGAAAAACTAATACTTGCCAGACCCATAGTCAGATTTGTCAACGTTTATTTTCCACAAAATCTTTAGTTATTTGTTAATTTCCTTTAGTTATTTGTTAATTTCCTGTTCTGTCTAGGGTTGATACTACATCATGAATCTTTGTATCTTCATTTGTTGAATATTGACAGTAGTACAGTACAGTACCAACCTCTTCATGTCTCTGGAGTTGAAAGTTGTCATCAGCAGAAAGGAAATAATCTAAGTAAACTCTTTTACTATACAAAAAGTGCTCTGCTTACATTGCTGCCTACACACTTCTATGGCATTCATGGGGGGGCTTCTGCATAGTTCTGTTTCTGTAAAGTAATGTAGGATAGGAATGAGCTGCTTCTGCCTGCAGCATCTCTATTGTCCCAAGATGATGAAGTGATGATAACAATAGCAACTTCCAAATTTTAAAATCAGATTATCCATTTAGAATCAAAGCCATGTGATACACCTGTACAATAGTAATCTGCTGCAACACAGACTGGAAAATTAGAAATGGAAATTAGTAATTTGATATTGTTATGAACTCTTAATATTCCAGACAGCTTATACAGAAAGGCTGATTTTTACAGTAGATAACAGATATTCACAGGAATTAATTCTGTAGAGTAAGAAGTTTCCTACAGGATTTTTGGTATAATGAAGGATTCAACGCAATGGATAATTTACACAGCATGTGAATTTAACCTTTATGATGAGGTGACTTCTTTGACCTCTTACTTCATAGTCTCTCAGCTAATGAAGGGAAGTTCTGCTATGTCTGGTAACCTTATGAGAAAGTTCAGTGGTTGGAGATCCATGCCCTTTTACTCAATTCAGTCTCTCTCAAACACAAAGATGTTGCATGTAACACATTGGGGGTTTTGTCCTTTTGTACTGACATTATGTAGCTCCTCAATCTTTCATCTTCATTCTTTTAACTGAAGAATGATCTAGCCACACAACTGAGAAAAGTTCATTAAATATCAATGTATGAATATATTCCAATTCTAAATAAATGTAAATAATAAGTAAAAAAACTAATAGGAAATGTACACAGATGGCTTAATATAACTCATAAACCCATCTCAAATCTTTCACTGATTGCCACAGAAAAAATCATGTCTCTCATAGCAGTAAGAATTGATAGGAAATTTTAATATTTCAGCAACCACAAGTCACATTGTCATTTATAGGAAAACAATCTAATGTTGGTCAAAGCATGTTTGGTTTTAGTCTGTCTTTCAAAATCATTAGATAAGAATTTGAGAATCAGATTTTGCCTTGTTCATGATCTTTATTTGATTTTTTTTTGCCTTGATAAGAGATACTCTAATGTCAGTGCTTTTCTATGTGCACAACATTATTTATGGATATCTTCTTAATGTTCCTTATTAATTCTGTGTTAGTGATTGATTTGATCACACTTTTTTCAGTGTAGACCATTAAATTAGTTTAATAACTAAAAAAATAGTCTTTGAGACACTGGACACGAAGGGCTGGGAAGAGTATATAAATTAAGAATTTATAATATAATTTAAATTAAGGAGACATTAAAAATTGCTTGTATTCTAATAAGTCCTTCAGAGAAAATGGGGCTTGTTACCTCATTGATCTTCAGTGAAGATTTCCAGGGCTTCAATTTTAAAGAAACATTTTGTAAGGGTCCTGTTAATTGCTGGAGCAATTTTGGTCATACCAGCAATGCCTGCCATCAGATGCAGTTGATCATGTCTCAGGGGCATCTGATCCTTCTCTGATCACCATAATACAGACAGGAGACAGTGATACCAGCATAATGCTCCTGAGTTTGGTGTAGCTTTGTCTGAGTTATGTCTCAATATATCCTTGATGGAAATGAACTGAGCCTTACCATTTTGCAAGCACATGGCACAGGGGGTGACAGCACCAGGCAGTATTTGTGAGAGGTAGGTTGCATCTCACAGCTTTCTTGTACCATGTTTGGCATGGGTAGATTATTGCAAATGGCTATTTTCTGACTAAGTACTGAAACAAGAAACCTGCTGAAAAATAAACTTATCAAAATATTAATTTTATATTATGACATGAAATGTAATCGTACTGGTCATGTTCCTCACTGTTAATTGTTCTTCATTTCTTAGGTAGTACAACTGAAAAAATACCATTTCAGCTGAAGTAGAACTCTTTAACTTTTGAAATTATGCATGGTTTTGAAATGTAAGTTGCAGGGTGCACAATTGATGACAGCTGACCATAGTTTTACTTTGGTTTCAGTGCAGATGCTCCTCATTTATGTAGTTGAATGTGAAATTAGAATTAGGCTCTCAAGAGTATTTCTTCATCAAACAACTTCCTTTTTGCAAAACCTGCAAATTTGCCCATCAGACAGGGTGGGGAAGTCATACAGTCTAGTATGAAAAAATATCTGAAAAAAGTGCATGTATTTTTATAAATGGGAAATATATATTTACGTGTCTTCAATATACTTTGGGATAATATACTATTTGTCTGCAGTCAAGGATGGAGCCAAAGTAAAGCAGCCTTGAAATTCAGCCAGTGCTGCAATCACTCACTAAAATTTGGTTTAACTTTGGTTAAACTAGGCTTCTTATCTCCATTTCAGCTACAGACTGACAATAAGGAGGAAAGAAATGGCTAGCAGATACAGACTGCTGTGACACTGGAAATCTACATTCAAGAATTCTTATTTAAACTTTTTTTTCACTTTTCCTGGCTTGTCAGGAGTAAAAAAATAGCGATGAAGGCTAAAAAACCAATTCAGCTGTAGACTGCTCAAGGAAGTGTGACAGGGTAGACAGCCCTGTTAGATACGTATTATATGAGCAGTAACACTTCTATGGAATAAAAGTGGTATTCCTGCTGCTAGCTTGATTTTTTTTCATCACAGTATCACCCTTCATAAATAAAAGCTTTATATTTTTCTAGAAAACCCCATGTTAACAGCTTAAATTATGTAATTACATTGTCAGTGGCACACATTTTCTGCTTGATGCTGGAAAACCTTAGACATGTCCCAGATACTGTAGCTGGATGTCTCTCTTCCCCGTGCCTCATACTGTAACTCACATGAGGAAGACACCACTGGTATTACATTTTCATTATGTTCTCCCAGAATTTACTGATGTTGTGGTTCTATTGTACCCAAAAGTTTTTTCTTGATTATGCTTGGGATGATGTATCATTCCACTCTCAGGCATAGGGAGACTATGATTTCCAGAAGCAGTAATGGTACTGTAGCAAAATTTTAAGACAAAACTTTAGTTTTCCCCTGAACTTTGATTCCTGCCCTTGTGATTTTTCTCTTTTCTGTTTTTCTCTTCTAGTGTTTCAACCTCCTTAGTCATAATTTGACTCTTTCTCAGTCCAGCCTCAAAAAAGGCTGATTAAAGCTTCTGATCTCACTTAAGTTCTGTGTGCCTCTGTCCCCTGGTGTACCCTGTCCTGCATGGAGACCTCAGCTCTGCAGGAAGCACACTGTCACTGAGGGAAATGCAGGAGCTGCTGTGTCCTTGCCTCTCACCCTGCAGCTGGTGACACTCTCCACTTGTCTCTCCTGTGCTACCATGTGCACAGGTTGTTTTTCACCTTGGCACTTTCTGCCTTCAATGAGCTTCATCCTTTCCTGCATGTCACTGTACCATGCTAACAACTTATTTTTCTCCTGCTTTTACAGCTGTCTTCCATCCAGCTTCCTGGCTTATGACACGCCATCACAAACATTTTATGCTGTCCCTTGGGGCTTGCATTGATGTTGCCCCTGCTTACATCTCTCTCATTTTCTATGCACATGCTCTGTGCTCTGATTGCTATCATCTCAGTGCTACTTTCATCATTCCACCACAGATGTCTTATACACTGGATGACCTAGTTGAATGAGTCCTTTATTCCAGCCTGGACAAACAGTCTCTCCAGGGGTGCTCACCAGCCTGCCTCCTGTCTCATTGTATTTCTCCTGGTCCTTTACTCTCACAGCCTGTTTGACTCTGATTTCTTGTTCCTTTGATATCATCCAACAACACTGAAAAGTAAAACCCTCTTGGTGGGTCTTTTTTTTACAGGGAACATACAACCCATATGCATACTATTATATACAAAAATTAATAAATAAAAGCAAATCTAGTATTCCAGTGTAATGAGAGACTGAAGGAAAATGGTACACTTCCCTGTTTGCATATGCAATTTTGGGGGAAAATGGGTCCTAATTATAACTTAAAATATTTTTATTATTGTTCAAAATAACTTGTGATATCTTCAGAGTTTAAAGAAGATTTAAGTGTATATTTTCATTTTTCTTACCTAACCTGTCATCTTTAAAGTCAATATTGAAAAAGACGAGCAAATGAGATTTGGTTTTACTTTATCTTGAATCTCTGTGAGTTCCAGGGCATTTGAAGAGGAAGACTGTGCATGTACCAAAGGAAGAGTGAGAGTGTACATGGAGAGATTTCTGGTAAAGTCTGAATCTATTCATTGTGACACTGGAGTCTACTTTTCCTAGAGAAATGAAATGGAATGGGAATTTATTATAAGGATTATATAAAATTGTAGAATTTAAAAAAATTCTGATATAAATGGGGTGAATGATTACTAGAGACAACAAAGATACATGACAACATCAAAGACCTTGGAGAATTATTGTAGTGGAGTTGAAATATTCATCAGGCAAGAACACTGTAAGTTTATTAATTATATTGTTATAATATTGTGGCATAATTTCTGATTATGTGATTCTGTGATTGTTACAAGCTCCTTTATTAATTAAACTGAGAAAATCCATCAAAATCAAGTCCAATGTAAGTATTTCAATCTTCAAAAATAACAAATCAAAATAAGATTTTATCAAGCAGCAATATGGATAATCAATGTAACTTTTCTTCTATTAATCTGCTGATAGACTTTCCTAGTTTATTCTATTGAAAGTGAATCTTGATAAAGCGATTTCATTCTTTACATCTAAACAATTTAGCTAATTTTGGAAGAGAAAGTTTACAGTATATTAGCAAAGCATAGGGATCAAAAACAGCAAATGGATTAGATAATTGAAGATAAATCCACATTTACATAACAAATTCTTTCTAAATTAATGTTATCTTCTACATGAACTGCATCATGAATTAGGAAAGTAAAAGTTTTACTTAATGACTGCAAAGTGAATTAAATATGGAATGCTATTTTTTTCTTCAAGTTCTGAGTACTGTGTCATTTAACTGTGTTTGTACTGCTAAATTATACATAACCAGGGAATTTTTCTTCTGGAATTTCTGCATCTTACCTGACAAACTTTTTAATGTGGCTAGCCTAGTCTAACCCAGAGAATGGTACAGGGGCTATCAGAGGCTGATCAATGATATGGGGACATCAGAAATTCCTGGCTGGCTCAGAATGATTCATGTCACACAATAATATTCTGTTTCAAAAAATCCAAATGAGACGGCACAAGTAGGCAAACGTGAACAATATTTTTATACAATTTATTTCATAATTTCTCTAGCATCCACAATCTTCATATTAGAAGTATTGGAAGGTTTATATTTCTCTCTGTTTAAAGAACTATTAGTCATTAAATTTCTGATCCTTTTTGAATCTGAAGATACAATTTCCTGTGCCAATCAATTCGGGAAATTCAATGTGCAGTGAATGAAGCAGTAGCTTTTAAATTTCTTTTAAGCCAGTATGCTACCAGCTTTAATGACTGCTCTCTAGTTGTATAATTTAAGGGTTGTGATGTAGTTATATATTCATACTCACTCTTCAGGATTTTTTAAATCTTACTTGCGCAGTCTTCAGGCTTCTCTGGAGTCTCTTCATAAGACAGTAATTCCTTCTATCTTCTGTTTTAGTTGTCCTTTTGTGTTCCTTTCCTTATGTCTTTGATTGTCCTTACCAATCAATCACTGGGACTTGGTTGCCCAAATCTGAAGGATAAGAGGATTTAATGGGCTATTTTAATCAGGAATGGTCTTGAGAGAAAAAATGGATTCCAAATATTGTAGGAGGAAAAAAACCTTAACACTGAACACGTGGACCAGGAGGCAGCCACAGAACACAGTGACAGATCTCCCAGTCTTGCTCAGGGTGAGACTGAAGGGCGCACTGGAGAAAGCACAACCTCAATCTGGTCATCAGCTCTTGGAGGTCACAGTCTGAAAGACAGCACTTTCACTATGTCATAAGCACACCATATTTTCAAAACCTCAGAGCACCAGCAGCATAGACAGGGCCAAAACATGGGGGGGTGGTGTGGGGGGTGGGGGTGATGATTTTGACCACCATGAGAAAATCATTCCTTTAGAGACCTCAGATTAAATGATTTCAATAGTCCATGCAAGTAAAATGGGAAACTGATTCCAGACATGGTGCTCCTTTTTTTCTGGAAACAATTCCCCTTTTGACTGAATTCCACTGAGCATGCATGCCCAGGGGATTTCCTGTGGGTCATTTCAAAACATAGAGCTAGAATTGCCTTCTATTCTTTTGTCATATAGACTTTTTTTTTTTCCTAACCAGATGATATTACTTATTGTGGATTAATAAACAATGCCTGATTCATCACTGTAGGCTCCTACATAAGATATCTAATTGAATTCCACTTCTTTTTCCCACTGGTATTGAAACAGGACATGTTTTTTTCAGTTCCATAATATTTCACTTTTCAGTACTTTACTGGGATGTAATATAACTTAAAAGAATCATCTGTTTTTAAAACATTGACTGCAATTAATAATAAGCTGATATTAATGTTGCTGCTTGGATATAGTCCTCTGCACACAGTTGAAAAAAAGTTATCAATGATAGCATAATTTTGAGAAATTTTCCAAAACATTTATTGTTTTGGTGTTATGTTGTATTAAATTTCTTCTAGAAAATTGAATAATTCCTGAGATATGATCTCCCTAAATTTTAGGAAAAATACTTTTGCAAAACATATGATACGCACTGTAGCCTGAATTAGCTTTCCTGCTACTGCCTCCCTGTATAGATTTCCTCCCTTCTGTAGTCATATCTCTCTTTTCCAATTTTTTTTTCAACATAAGACTTTGACTGATACAATTAATGTGTTCAGCAAAGAAGGGGGGTTTGAGGGGCAATGATGTGATTAAAATGGAGGGTAGAAAATAGAATTCAAGTTAGAACAGCTTTTAATATTATTACTACTACTAGTACTACTACTACTACTACAACTTTATTATGCTAAGAACCACCCAGTCCTTGAAAGGTATTAAGAGCAAATCACCTGTTAATATAATTTAAAGTTATATTTTTCTTCTGGCTTTTGGCCTGTAGGCCAATTTGTCCTGTTTTGTCATTGTTCTATTCATTGAATGTGTATGTGGTGTATGTTTCTTGCCATAAAACCAACAGTGTGTTTTCATTTTCAAGTAAAATCAAAGATAAATTATGATAAGTCTTATAATTAAATTGATACGTGTTCTTCAGCAAGAATTTAGAAATTATTGATAGTCTCTGAAGATAAAATTCAGAGACTAATTTTTTTTATGATCAGATCCCAACTTTATTAAAAGGCTGTCATATTAAATGTAATGGTGAGTATATTTGAAAACTATGATTTTCTTGAAAAAGGTAAGTATTTTTAAGCTAAAAGACAAAGTCTACTTAATTCCTGTCGACTCATTAAAAATATTTTTTTTAAGTTTTTCCAAATTATTAATACTGTTTATTTAGCAAATCTGTAGTCTGTATGTGCAAGTTTATATATGATATACCTACATAGGAAATATGATGGTATATAATATATACTCATATAGATATGAGTATTTATAAATTTTTAGTATTTTTCTCTTCATAAATAAGTTTACTGAGATGAACTTGAACTTTTTGTGTTTGGCAAAAGCTGCTCTCATTTGAAGGGTCATTGTGTTCTCAGTATCATTGAAAAAGAGAACATTAACAGACTATGTTGTAAATTACTGCATTACATTTTCAAAATTACATTTGCTTGAGTTTGAAACAGACTTCTGAGAATCATATTTTCATGTCACACAATACAGCAATTAACAGAAACATCTCAACGAGGGACAATAGGTTTCTTTTTTCCTGTTAAGTAGATCTAAGGACAAAGGGACTATTTTTATAAATTTATTTCATCTGCTTCCCTAATAGAGCATGAGTTGGGTCCGGAGCTGCAATTCATTGGCCTAGGGATGAAGCAACAATAATGCAGTGTCTTTCAGGATGGACCATTCTTCATCCTAGTCACTGCTGGCTCCATGACCACTGCAGCAGTATCCAGCAGATTCGCTTTTTTGGTTTTTTGGGGTTTTTTTTGCCAGTATTTGGAAAAACTTTGTGAGAAATGGTGGTCAAGACAGCTGGAACTCTTGATGTTTCTGATGTCCAGATTCTGAAAGTTTTGTAGAAATAATAGTGAATTTTTGTGCCTACACACAGAAACTTTCTCAGTGTGTTACGCTCACAGGATAGGTAAAAGGAATAGAACACATATACAAAGCAAACATTTCTGCTGGTGCCTACCTATCCCCCCAAACTCTTGTGAGTAATGACCAGAGCCACTTGGCTCGTGCAGCCCTCCCAGCCTCTGGAGTTTGCTCCCCACATCAGGTGTTGGGGTTTCCCACTGTGACCTGTCAGTCCTGGCAAATGAAACCCATGTCAGGGTTGGGATCAATGTCTTGCTCTTGGTTCTTTATTCATTGTGCTGGAACTACTGCCTCTTGTGCTGTGACTCCTCATTTCCCAGTGTCTGGAGGAGCCCTTTGCCAGGAGAGGGGCTGAGCCCGTGGCAGGAGTCACTGCTCACACCCAGCCAGGATCCAGCTCTGGGAAGGGGGTGTGGTATTCACATCTGCTGAAAAAATTCCTTTGCCCAGGATTTTTCTCCTGGGAAGCTGAGAGGCCTCAGGGAAAAGGAAACCAATTCTTATCTTATTTGCTTCTCCCGCATTGTGCTCATCTGGAAGGTGTTTAGAGATTGCTTACTCACAGGTGATTGCCTCATTGGACTCCAGTGTGAATTGTTTTGACTCAGTGGCCAGTTGGGGCCAAGCAGTGTCAGGACTCTGGAAAGAGTCACAAGTTTTCATTATTATCTTTTTAGCATGCAGTAAGTATCTTTTCTGTATTCTATAGTATAGTATTCTTTAATATAATATAGTATAATAAAGTAATTAATTAGCCTTCTGGGAACATGGAGTCAGAGGCATCATTCCTGCCTTTGCCAGAGCATCCCTTGATTACAATAAGGGGGGAGCACTGCCCTCTCCAATGCCAGCTCCCTCGTGGCCTTCTCAAAGTATCAAAGGACTCAAGGGCAAAACTCGCACCCTACTTCAGAAGTTCACACCTCTGACTATATTCTAGCCTTAAAGCTTTAATTTTTTTTTTCTTTTTTAACACACTGGATAAAATAGCAAATTTGGTATGCATTAAGTTATATTTTATAAGAATTATTCATGCAAGCAAATGATACATTAGTCTACTTTTGTTTCATATTTCAGTTTTAAGGACGAATTGACCCACAGTAATTGGAAGTTTTTCATTAAAAAGTTCATGTAAAATAGTAATGTCAAAATTTCTGATATTTAGAGAAGGACCACTAGTAAATTAACCTTATTTCAGGCAAATTGATACTAAACTCTGAAAATGGTCCTAAGGGATTAGGTTAGATTAGGTTACATTAGAGTACTGTAGAGATCTCTGAGAAATTAGCTCATATGGACACCAAGACATTTACATTGTTCAGGCTTTCTTTGATCATGAAAAAAATATTCCAACCCTAATTCTTTATGGATCATAGAAACTTAAAGATCAAAGTATAGCTCGGATCTAAAATAGCAGAAACTCCAAGACTGTCACCACTCCCAAGAGTTTTATAACTGCTGTGTTTATTCTCAAAGAGTATCTGATAAGCAGCTCACATTATTTCCTTACACGTGACTTTACAAAGTGTGATTGTCAAGGTATTGTTATATGACTGTTGTGCTTGCATGAACTTGTAAGTAGTTTAGAAGGAGTCAATGATTTCCTTAAATGTAGATATTGTGAGTGATGCTAGCACTTTCTATTTATTGTCTAGACAGGGTCATTAGCACTTCTCAGGCTGGGGAGGGGAAGTCAACAATCGTGCTGGCACAATGTTAGAAACTGACATTCTGAGCAAGTGATGAAGCACCAGAGAGCTGTGGAGCAGCAAGGACAAATGTCTGAGTGTTAGTATAGAGAAAATGGTCAAACAAAGACTGATGCATCCCACCATCCAGATTTCCCTCAAGAAAAGCAATATCCAACCTGTGGATCTTGCCCTACAAATGCATTTCAGCAAGTAAATCATATCAACATGGTTACAGTTTGTTATCTAAGTGATACACATAGATAACCAAAGTGTACTTACTGCTTTATATATATATCTACCCCTAAACACTGCTTTATCTTGGTTAAGTCTAGGGTTTCTAAAGGTTAATTGTCTACCTCTACTTAAATGCTGTCTGATACAGAAATTATTTTAAAGAACCAGAAATCCATGCCTAGGGTTGAAGTGATTCATGAGACACATTTACAGTACTAAATGTTCCATCAAAAGTTACAAAAGGTACCAAGTGACTTGGACTATTCTCCTTTTCTTTTTATGGCATGGTAACTTTGCTATTGGCATGGTAAAAACATTTCTTCCACTGGGAAATTCTACCCAACATTTATCAGGTACAAGACTGAAACTGGGCCTAAATTTCAAGGATCATTGCTGGTCAGCTCTTACAGTTGTCGCTCATGAAATCACGCTCAAATCTGAGTTCCAGCTGAAGTTAATGGTGAAGTTTGTCTGTTCATGTATTTGTTTTCATCCATGGCATTAGGAACTGTCAAAAATAGCTATTATTTCTAAAAGAGTACATTCTTTATGTGTGGAGCATTTTACACTGCCTTTACTAAAAAAATTTGATGGTACAAAAGTTAGAGTAATTTTAACTAAATGCTTCTGTTATTCAAGCTGTATAGTTAGTAAGGGCATTTATTAATGAGGTTTCCTGATGACTTCTCTACTTTTAATAAGCAAAAAGTTTACTTTGGTATTTGGTAGTTCTATTATATCTTGCACTGTATTGTTTACAGACAAAAAGCAAACCCTCACATGGAAAATTTTCACATCTGTGTATTTATCCTTTCCATACTGAGCACTACATGCAAGATATGGAACACAGAGTTGTTAAAAAAAAATTTGACAAATTAACCATGTTAAAAAATCTTGATTCATTGAACTAAACATGTTTATCCTGAAACACCTTCAGTTTCAGAAACTCTTACAAAAATAAGAACGAGTTTGGAGGAAACCCTTTGAATGAATCCCAGGAAGATTGGGATGAAATGAATTAGAAGCTGCAGATCCAAGAACTGCTTCCTTGTGGACCTTTTTTAACAAGGATGAGGGATTACACTACAGTTATCTGCTTAATGGAAAGACACAATTCAGTTTCTTTCACAGTGCTTCCATTTTTCAAAACACTGCCAGCAACAAACCTGAGAGGTCATCAGTTAATCAAAGCAACTGACTGGATTCCAGTTCAGAAAATTTAGAAAAATGTGGCTTCAGTTTAATCATCCCTTAGTCTTCAGACTTGTGAAGTACAAATTCTTCAGTGCTGATCTGAACCTGCCTCTGAACTGATAGTGTTTCTCATCTTTCCATGCACAAGTTTCCCTTTTATTTCATTTTAAAAACATTTTGAATTGTATTGATGTATTAACTCACTAATTATATAATCAGATATAATTGGTGAAATATAATCCCTAATTTCTCCATAGTAATTACAGAGACAATATATCTGTTCTTGTAGTGAATAATGTTGTGTTTTATAAATATATGTGCAATCCAACTAATTATGGGTCAAACCCTTCAGTAGTCTTAGGCAAGAGCTGCAAAAAGAACTGTTTCGTGATGCTAAAAGGCATGACCAGGATTTTACTAGAGGAACAATCACTCCAGTATCTTCTGGAGAAATGCCTGAATCAGTCTTGGCAAAATCAGACCCCCTCTTGGGGTAAGAATTCAAATCAGGGAAATCTAAGAAACACCATAGAAGATGGTTAGTATACATGAAAAATGTGGTCAGAAAGAGGTTGTATTATGCAAAACACAGCATCAATTTTCTGCATCTGTATTAATAAAAGCATATATGGAGTGTCTTTCAGTCTCTGATGGCTTTATAAGTCTTCCTTAGTCCTCAGAGATTTTTCCCCCCTTTATTTTCTCTGTACCTCTTGAAAACTTTTGTTTTTCTTATTGTCTTATGTTGGGAATTTTTAATGTACAAATGTGCTTAATGCTTAATATATAAATGTGCCTAATGTATAAATGTGCCTAAAATTGGGCTATTAAACAGTTCCTGACTGAGAGATAAGTGCCAATGTGGCAGATTAGCTTTGTCTGGCAATGAGATCCCCACCCAGCTACTCTCACACCCCTACTCTCACACCCCTCAATACAATAGTGAGAGAAAATAAGATGTAAAAGTTCATGTGTCAGGATGAAGACAGGGTGAGTACTTACCAGTTACCATCGCTGTCAAAACAAACTCAGCTGGGCAAAGATTTATTTAATTTATTGGGGTTTGTTTGTTTGCTTGTTTTGTTTTGTTTTTGTTTTCTTTGTTTGTTTTTTTTTTAAGAGAGTGGGATAGTGAGAAGCAAATGCAAAACTAAAACCACTTTCTCACCAGTCCTCATTTCCTCCTTGGATCAACTTCACTCTCAAAACTTCCACCTAGTTCCCTCCTCAAGCACCACAAAAGGGATTGGGAAGAGGGGTTTTGGCCAGTCATAAACTCTTCATTCCCCCCTCTTCTTCCTCCTCTCAGTTTCCCTGATCCAGTGTGGGGTCTTTTCCTACAAGAAAGTTCCTACAGGAACTGTTTTGGTATGGGTTCCTCTCACTAGGCTGCAGTTCTTTAAGAAGTGCTCTGGTGCAGGTCCCATCCATGGGCACAGGTCCCTCTGGAATAGACTGCCCAAGGATGGGCTCTCCATGGGCTGAAGTTTCCATCAGGGCACATCCACCTGCTCACATATGGGACTTCCATGGGCTGCAGGGAAACCTCTACTCCTGCACTTTCTTCCCTTCCTTCCGCATTGACTTTGGTGTCTGTAGAGTTGTTTCTCTCACATTTTCTTACAATCTTATGAATTCGGTTTACATCCCTCTCCATTCCAGTTTGATTCTTATCTCATTCAACGTGTTTTTATCCGTTGATATTTTCTAGCGCAGCAGTTGTTGGAATGTGGCTGTGTACGTTGCTGCTTTCATCTGGGAAGGCTCCCATGAAAATAATTTTAGTTAGAAGGATGGAATGGAAAAATATTGTGAAAAATAATGCCTTTTTGGGAGTAGGGGTAAGCGGTATTTTACACCAGGCATTTTACATTGTATTACTCAGTGTAAATACAAACTGTTCTTTTAAGCCAAGTTGCATAGTAATGACAAATTTCCATTGACATACATCAGTTACAAAGCAAACAGAATAAATATAGTAGTCTTTGTCTGCTCACTTAGAAACTGTTCTCTTGTTTCTTGTAGGATGAATTATCTCTCAATTCTGTGAAATCAAAAGTATATCCTTACAATAGCATGCTTTTAGTTTAAAAGATCATCATTTAGTTTAAAACATCACTGCCATGAGGTTTTTCTGGACTCCATAACTACTCAAGCAGAGAAGTTGATTGAAAAGAGTTTGGATTTATCTTGTAGAGAAATGCATGTGAACCTCCAGGATTCCTTTCATGCTGTCTTAAAATGGCAAAAAAATGTCTTGTGTCTATATGAAAAGGTCTCCATCCAATACAGTAAATACAAGTGTGGAAGCACTCATAGCTGCTAGGGTATATAGTGAGTTAAGAATAAAAGGTAATCGGTTTTCAGCAGGTGAACAGCAGAGAGATCTGAAGTTTGCCTTCCATGGATAACTGCCATTCAGAGTACCTCCACTGAGTATAATCAGTTAAAAATGAGACAGTATTTGATACTAACAGGCTTTATAACAGGCTAGGAAAAAAGTGCACACTTTTGAATGGGTGGCCTTTATAAAAGGCTCTGATGTCCAAGCTATGTTCAATATGTAATGGGAGGACAGCTGAACTGAGGCAATGAGTACACTAAGCACTTCAAGGATTCTTAGATCCCAGAGGGTCAAAGTCTTTTGCCTTACTTTTGGTTTGAAATTACTAAAGAGCTTCCTATAGGATTATCTTTTTTGCACAGCAGCTCTTCCCACTGGTGTAAACTGTACTGCTTACATCATATGAAATAAAACACTTGCAGAAGTCTTTCTAGAACCAGAGATGACATACATTCGTAGCTTATAACAGGATTATTTTGATGCAGTATGCTCAAGTGTAGTAAGTGAAATATTCAGAAAAGGAGTTGTGGTTTCTGTAGAATACAAATAAAAGAGATGCAAAATTAAGAAGGAGGATACAGATTATGATAACTGAATTAGTTGAGTGCATGAAAACATTGTTTTTAGCAGATACGCCATTGAAGGAATTATGGGATGGCGATTTATATGAGGATAAGAATTCAGGATGAGAATTGAGATAAAATTAGCATTGACAGATAGTCAGGATCTATAAGGGCTGGGACAACATCAAATATTGCTTCACTACAAAGGTACCATAACCTACAAGACTATCTTCCACTTCTGGAAAAAACAAAAAACTAAAAACAAACAAACCAAAAAGAAAACCCACAAGCCTTTTAAGCCTGGAGCGGTCATTTCTTGTCAGTCTTATAAAATGCTGTAAAAAATTGCAGCCTCTTGAACTGCACCAACAGTAGTGAATGGTATGGAAGTGTAAAGCCAGTCTTCTCAGAAGATGCAGCTGAAAGACTCAGAGGTGTTAGTATTCCCTCCAAAGAAAAGGAAGATCTGGAGAAGGCTCAATAGTGGGTAACTGAGGAAATATTTTCTAGGAGGCAGAGTATTTTTAGTTGATAATTTTGTTTTTATTATGACTATTTAAAGTGTATTAGATTTTTTAAAGGCACAGACATTTTGCTAGGTTATAGATGACTATAGTGTCTATTGGCCAGCAGAAATTGAGTAATAAATTTGATGATGTGTCAAGACATTAAGTTTAACCAAAATTTTTTGTCTTGGCAACTTAGCAGCCAACAAGATATAATAGGGTAGAGTCATTGGACTCTACATGCCTGGTATAAATCTCAAAAGATAAGGATATATTGTGTGATGTAATATAAGTGCAGTCACATGGAATCAGTTACATGCAGTACTTTGCAATAATTGTTAAACATTATAACAAAAATAATTACCTAAAGGATGCATGGGAGATAAAAGGGGTATGAAAGGTTAGTATTTCATAATTTTTTTTCCACTGATACATTGTGATTTGTGCCAATTATATTTCTGGCAAGCTAAGTTTTTGAGTGAAATTGTATGGGAATTCTGGTACTATTATTGACTTTGATTTTCATCTTGTTCAGTTTTGACTGTGAAAATTAACAGGTGAACAAGAAAGTTTTTCACATTTTAAGTAACAAATATAAAGAATTAATCTGGAATTGTAGGCACCTCTGCTTAAAGAGAAAATTGCTTCTGCCATTTTGTATCCTGAAGTGCCAGTGACTACCAAGTTGCCTTAGGCTAATTTCCTTTTCATTAGAATCATTAGAATGTAGACTGGTGGGTTGACCCTGGCTCAATGCCAGGTGCCCACCAACGCCATCCTGTCACTTCTTAACTGAGCAGGGGAGAGAAAATATAACAAGGGGCTTGTGGGTTAACATAAGAGCAGGGAGAGACATCATTCACCAGTGACTGTAATGGACAAAACAGACATAATTTGGGGAAATTAGTTTAATTTATTACCAACCAAATAAGAGTAGAAGAATGAAAAATAAACCCAAATCATAAAAACAACTTCCCCGCTCCTGTCCTTTCTTCCCAGGCTCAACTTTCCTTCCAGATTTCTCAACCTACTCCTCTGCAAGTGGCACAGGGGAACAGAGAGTGAACAGATAGCTCCAGCATGGGTCCATCATAGGGTCACAAGTTCTGTGGACAAGCCTGCTCCAGCATGGTACAGGTACACAGGTAGAGTGTGGGCTTCCCATGGGACCACAGCCTTCCTCAGGTATCCACCTACTTCAGTGTGGGGTCCTCCAGAGGCTCCAGGAGAATATCTGTCCAGCTGTGGATGCCCATGGGCTGCAGGGGCACCATGGGCAGCACTACGGGCTTCAGGGCAATCTCAGCCCTGGCACCTGGAGCACCTCCTGGCCCTGCTTCTCCACTGACCTTGAGGTTTCTCTCCCATTCTTGATTCTCTCTCTGGCTGAAGTTGTTGTTGTGCATTTCCTACCTCCTTCCTAGCTGTGTTATCCCAGTGTTGCTACCATCAGAGTTGAATGGCTCAGCTTGGCCAGCAGCACATCCATCCTGGAGCTGTCTGGCATTGGCTCTGTTGGACATAAGGGAAGTTTCTGGCAGCTTCTCACAGAAATCACCTCTGTACTCCCCAGACACCAAAGCTTTGACATGCAAAACTGAGTTCCTGAATTACTTTTAGAATTAGTGCACATTGGAGCATGACCTGACCTATGCAGTTTGTAGGTGCAGCAGCAGTGACTTCAGTTAACGCACTCTCTGATGCAGCTATTTTGTGTACTGTGCATGACCTTGGGCCAAGAGGAGGCTGACAATTCCTCTTTGTGCCATGTAACTGGAGTGCAAAAGTGCTTAAAGGCCTTAGATCAGCATTTAGACTGCATTCTCCTCCCTTCTCCAATTCTGCTTAAACACACATATATTGTCTATATAATGCTTCAAAATACCCGTTTAATGTTTGTGACCATCTAGAATCAAAAGCAAAGATTATTGATGTCATAATGTATGGGAACAAATTCACTAGGAAAAATGAAAAAAAAAGGGTATTTTAGTGCTCTCCCCATCACTGAACCTGGCAAATAGAAGAATGAACTCCACTGAGACATTTCATGACTGCACAGTTCACCCATTTAGTCCTGGCTGTATCTGTTTCTTTTTCATTATGCCAGCTGTACAGGTAAATATACCCTTGAAATTCAGTTTTCCATGTTGAAAGGCATCTGTATAAACAAGGTTTGATTACTTCTACACTATTTTCTGGGCAAATCTTCAACCTTTAATAGCCATCTCTCTGATATTTGTCATGTCAGGTGGAAAATCAGAGCAAGAAAGATAGTATCAACTGCTTCTTGAATACTCCAGGGTTTAATTGCTTGTGAAGCAAGCAATCTGATTGAAGATTCTCTCAGACAGTGATGAACCTGGGCATGTCTTTCAGGCCTCTGTGGTCACAAACACTCTGTTCAGTAATTAGGCAAAATGACAAATCAAAACCTGGTTTGGTAAGGGGTTTTATCCAGCTTTCATCTCTTCTTCCTCTCCAACAAAAATCACTTTCTCAGTGGTTGTAAAACTTCTTAAAAGTTCACACATTGGCTGCAGTTAAAAGGAATTAATAGATAATCTAGACTTAGCTTCTGAATTTCAGTCTTTTATTTTTACTTCCATGTTAGGGTCTCAGCAACCAGGATTTCTGAAGTTTTCCATACATAGAAGTTGATATCTTATCTATCTTCAGCTGAGTGGTGTGTGCTTAACACTTTTCACAACTAGGGGAACAGGGAAAAACTTCAGGAAACATAAAGGGACAGAGATTATTTAAGTTCAGCACTGTGAAAGAAGAAGAATATGCTGCTTTAGACAGCAGAAAGCCTAGATTATTTGAGTTCAGACTCCCTCTTGCTCCAGTTCCTATTGAACCATAAATGCCTGCCCAGGGCAGAGAAATAAAGGGGTATGAGGAGGCAGCATTTCAAAGTCATTCTATCTTTACAAAGAAAGAATAGCCACTGATTCAGACACTGATTATATGTGGCAGTTTTGTACTCTAAAAAAAAAAGAAAATCCCGACAGATTAGATATAGCTACATGTATTTTTCATTTCCAATAGGCAGGAAACTAGGTTGTCCTAGATCATCTGTCTTCCACTTTCCTCCATTCCTATCCAGAGCCCTGAAAAAGAAGCAAACAAACAAACAAATATTCATGGGAACATCAGCCTTGTCATAATTAATGAAATATCATTTTAAATGTCATCTAGCCAAAGAATTTAATCTATCTAAATACTAACTCATAAATTGTAGCCCTAGGTAGGATATTGCCTTGCATTTTAGGACAGCTAATATGCCATTTTCTATTGCAGCAGGGTCATCAGCACAACAGAGGCATTCTTGAGTGTTTTATTTTAGTATGCACTGGAAATAACCCTAAAAGCTAGTGTCCATTTCAAGGATTTATTTTCAAATAGATAATAGTTTTTTAAACTTATCTGTCCAACTTAAAGCAATGAAAACTTTGGCTATAGTCACTTGTTTTCTGCACTGTTTTGTTGAGAAAATAACAGCTTTTCCACTACAAATAGCAGGTATCATAGAAAAAAAAAATGTGCCTTCAAGATGTCAGTAACTAGAAAAGTTTCAAGTCCAGTCCTCCCAACATTACACACATACTTATCTTCACTTGTATGTGTGGTTCAATTGAAACCTCTACTTTGTGCACCACACGGTGTGTAATTGCATCTGCTCAGGCAGGGTGTAGTATTTGGGTAGCTTTCCTGCCCAAAGAAACAAAGGGTTGTAAGGAGTAGCTGTATATCTGGTCTGCCTACCCTCTGTGTCTCAGAGGGTTCCATGTTGTCTCAGTGAAATAGAAAGCATAGAATTAAAGCATTGTAGAACAGGAATTTGCCCAGGAAATTACACTTTTACATTCTTTTCCTTCCTGCACTAGCTTTACTAAATTTTGTCCTATGTTCAAAATAACAACAAGGGAGCAGTAAGTAAACCAGACCTTTAATTTTCATGTCTAGTAATAGTACATATTTTGCATTTGATATTACAGAAAAGGGCTTAATTTTGTTTCCATTGAAACATGAAACAAACGTTTGGTTTGTATTGAAATTGAAATATTTCTCAATTTTCCGGTTCCTGAAGGTCTGTTTAAAAGGATAGGACATCAAACAGGCTCTGCACTTACTATCATTGAATCCTTCTTGGTGTATATTAATTACTCAATGATTTCCTTCTGTATCTATAACAATCTACCCATAAAGCTTGTGTAATGCTAGGGTATGTGGATCTCAATATCATTTTATCCAGTCGAGGTCTGACTGAAATATGATTGCTGATGGTGGAATCTTTCCTCTGACTGAGTCAGGGTAGGTCAACAACAGAAGGCAAGACATTGCAGTAGACATAAACATAAATTTTTTAGTAGATCTGTGGCTTTTTCTTTAGGGAATTTCCCTTTTTGAAAAGAAGGGAACTTACATGAAATTTTTATGCTAAAAATAATGCTTAGTTTTCTTTGTCCATTTGTCTCTGGACAAAAGTATTCTACTGTATTTTTAAAATGCCACTGTTCTTTTTTTTTTTTACACTGCATTAGAAGAATCTCTACATAAAATATCTAAGAAACTAAACTTTATAAGGTAATTTTAAAAGGGAAGACTAATAATGGAAAAGAGCAATCACCTGTTGCATTGTTTCTCTTCAAAGGAAAAAAACATTCAACCTACTTTTATTCCTTAGACAGGAAATGTAACAATGTTAGATGTTACATAAAAAGTGTCAAACAATACAACTTTTATTAAATTGAAATCATGTCTGGAATAGGTCAAATGCATGCTGTATGGAGCTGTATTGAGTTGAGCAGGCTTAGAGCATCTATTTCTATTGTGTGCTATACAGTAATCCAGAGGGAATTGTTTGTACATCAATTGTTTCTAAGAGCAACTGTGCTCAAAACCTCAAAATTGCAGAGGATCACAATTTCATTATTCCCATCTCCATTGTTGTTTTTTTTTTGAGACAGTAACTGGAGTTACATTTCAATGCTGTTATGCATTAATTTAATTGTAAATTTAATTTAATTGTATTTCTGCAAGAGACAGGGATAAAACCTATGATGAGAGAGTCCAGCTGCATTTTCTTAAAAATACAGCAGTAATTTTATAGTGCTTAGTGAACAGCCAGGCTGAAATACACATTAAATCACTGAAAAAGTCTGTGATTCTTTTTTTCAAAGAAAAGAGCATTGGAAATGGAGTTTATTGTGAAGTCCAGATACCTAAAGCTGTTTGGGTTTAATTGCTCTTGTGGGAGTTAGGATTTTAGAGAGCTTTAAACATTTTCATGTAAGAACCAAGGAACCACCATGATGCTGAAATATTTCAGTTCCCTTTGAAATCAGTAGAAATCGTGCAGCCCTTAAACAGCCTGTACTTTGAAGGTTTGAACTGTAACACAGCGTCTCTTTTTTTAAAGATGAGTAATTTAAGTAAACTGAATAAGAATAATTTATATTAAAAAAATCAATTTAGGTGCGAATCTTTACAAAAAGTTCCTTAATATTCCATCTTGCCAGAATAGGTAAGCACAATGCATTTTCAGCAAGACATTTTATTTGTCTCTAACTAATGTTTTCCACATCATTCCTCATTTTCATAATTTCTCAATTGTTTTTTGCAGCATGGGGAAAACTAAATGTAGTCATAAACTAAGGGAATTTCGACCAGTATGACACTGCTAAATGTTTCAGCAGCAAATATTTTGGAACTCTTGTCACCAAATGAAATCTTCTGCCTTCAGATTCCTAAAAACAATAGGGGAAAAATAAAAAACCCAAAACTTTATATTAAAAAAAATTATTCACAGAATCTAATAATTTGAAAAATTTAGAGATAGAAAATTCTCAGGAGATGTACCTATTCTAGACCAGAATGAAGTTCAGCCACTTTTTCTCCCCCTCTCTTTGGAGATTCAAGACAGGCCAGTGCTGTCCTTCACAAAGATCATGATTCACAATGCACACAGATTGGGTGGGTGTATCAGCAGCATGTTCCCCAGGCTGAGAAAAAAGTGAGCATCATTAGAAGGCATTGCCTGGAGTGTTCATTTGAGAGACTCACTATCATACCTTAGGACATATATTGTATATATCTGCATTTTCAAGACTCCTCTAATTTCTCTGTTCCTAAGAGATTTTTTTCCCATCTTACCCAGATCTATTGCAGACTTCAGTGTGGAAGACTAGATAGAACTTATGTTTTTCCCCTCAAAACATTTCTTGCCAACCGGATTTGGGATTTCTTGCTTAAGGAATGGATGTACCCTACCCCTCCCAAGGGTCAAAAGCAAGACTTTAAAAAGAAACACAGCTAAAGATATTACAGGCAACTGAAACCCTAATATGTGAAGATTCTAGGGCTTCAAGTTGTGGGTAGTGATGGTTTTATTCAGTACCAGGAAGGTAAGTGTTCACACCTACTAAAGGTATTATAAATAAACCTAAGCAGAATTTAGATTATTTGTGTACCAAACACTGCTGTAGCCCTTAAGATATCAGATAGACATAGGCAGTTTAAGAGCAGGGAGTTTCAAGGTTCTCAGTGATGCCCAAATCTTGATTTAGGAATCTGCATTGGAACAAATTCAATTAAATTACTTCATGGATTTCACCCTGAATCACAGAGGAAGTTTAAAGTTAATAGGAAGCTGAACACAATTCTGTGGTCTCACTATCAGAGCCCCTTATTTAGAGAAAATAATTCAGTATTTTTCAATATTATAAATATTATTAAATATTTAATATTATTCAATGTTATTCAGTATTTTCTAAGTTATTTAATATTTTAAATGGGTTAAGCCCAATTAAATATATAAGTTCCCTTCTAGAAGTAGTAAATAAATTGAGGAATCTATATATCCTCCATTTAAGTTTATTGTAAGATTGCCAGTTAACAAAGTCATTTTCTTAAATGCAAGGTGGTTTCAGCATCTTCTGGTCATAAATACTAAATCAGTTCCCACACAAACACTGCAGAAACCTTAGCTGACACTTTAGATCAAAATTGTTGACACACATCATGCTCAGAATGGATCATATAACAGCTTCACATGACTTTACTGATTCATGTATTGACTTAAACAGTGTTGCTGCTTTATCCTTAAAACATTAGTTTTGATAATAGGAGGTTTAGCTGTTATCATCAGCTCACTTTTAGGTGTGGAAATTAAAATTCCAAGTAACTCAACAGATTCCCTAGTCCTGCAAGGAGCACCAATGTTCAGAACTGAACATGCATGGAAAGAACAAGAGAAAAGTGATAAGTTTTACTTAAATAATTAGCATCAATAAACATAAATACATATTTGAAAATCACTGGACTGTTTAATGATCTTTAAAATTAATTAGAAACTATCTTAAGGGAAAATGCAAATGGAGGCTGTACATTAGTAGTATATTGCAAATAACATTAATATGTTTTGTGGATGGAAAAATTTTGATTGAAGGTAGGTTGAATACTGCAATGTAAGCTCCTCTGTCTCCTCTGTCTCATCTAATGAAACCAGTTATAATTAATTTCCTCATTGAACCTTAATCATAACCATTAAAGGGTATGGGAATATTTTGTACCTGAAGATATTTCTGGGCCCCTCTTTTATGATTACTCTTTGCTCCTGTTAACAATAAAACCTAAGCTCTACTCTAAAAATACATGCAAGACAATTGAATTGGATTGAGCTCTCAGTTACAGACACACATTAAAACTGCTGTCTATAATTTTCAAAGACAATACCACAGCCTATTAACCCTTCATTACTCCTTCCCACCTCCCCTGTATGCTGTCAGTCATAAAAGCTCATAGCATTTAATAACACAATCAAAGGGTGTTTTTTCCACCAAAAAATTCAATATACTTTTATCAATTAGCAGTTCAGACCCATAACTAAGGATTGACAATAATGAAAACAGAGTAAGGTTATACTTCATCCCTTTAGGTTGATAATATAAATGATTTATTGAGCAGCATCACATATCTGTAGTCTAGCATGATGTTGTTTTGTTTTGCACTTGGTACTGAAGGGATCATGCCTGGGATTCAGCCCCACTAATACACTTTTCTGTCTTTCAAGACATGAGCTTTCTTTAAGCTGAGATTTTGCTGTAAATATTTAACTGCTGGTTGGGTTCAAGAAAAGGAAGACTTAGTCATGTTGCCTTCAAACAGCTGTAATCTTAACAACTTTTTGACAGGAAAAAAAGAAGCCAGAGTCCTGTGTTCTGTCCCTACATTTGCCAGAAGACCAAAACTCCCACATTTATTGAAATACCCCTGACTCCAAGGTCAGCATTCCTGATCATTTAGTTAACCTTTCTGCTGCCAATACTTATTTATTCAGCTTATTCTTCCTTCAACTCAATTTATTTAGTTTATAAATTAAATAATTTTAATTAGTAATTATTTATGCATAAACCTTGAAGTACTGGAGGTTAGGGAGCACACCTTTTTATTAGGAAATGAGGGGGAAAATGGCCATGGAATTTTTTTTTGTTTGTTTTTGAAGTCTATTCAGAAGTTGAAGCAGCCCCAGAAAGAAGAAAGGAGTTTGTTCCCACCTATTATCAAACAGGAAAGCTGAGATACAGTGAAAGTTGGTGTATTCATTTTGTTCAAGGACATTTCTGAAGTTCCTGAAACATGAGAACAATATGTGTGGAAGAGAACTGAAAGAGACACCATCCTCCTTCTCGCTGGTGTGGGTGGTTTCTGCATGGCAGTCAGTCACTAGACTGCCTGGCTATCAAGAGGATTTTGCAGGGTGATGAAAAGAAGCTTTTTCATATTATTCAATAAAGATTTCTGGTGAAGTTGCAGAGAACAATTTTAGGGCCATGAGACTGTGTACTCAAGCATCTTTGGGGATTCTGAGATTGTCCTGTTCACAAGCCCTAAACAGTGATTACAGTTTATTGGCCTGCTAAAGGAAAATATACGGATAATGAATATTTTATATCAGAACATAAGAATTTTGGTAATGACACTTATTACCAGAAGTGGGTTAATATAAATTATTTTTCATTCATGTATTTAGATCTATGGCTCATTTGCTTTTCCACCTCAGTGCTGTTGTTTTTCACTTTACATTATTAGTACTCCTTATGATACACTCTTATGATTAAAGAGTAATGAATTACTACTCTTTCATTGTTTCAGAAAAGAAATTTTGAATAAGAGCTGGAACTAATGACAATTGACTAGATGGGATGACTGCATAAGGATCCATATTTTTAGCTTAACTATTGAATAGATGAGTACACAGAGAAACCACATAATGAAATGGACTAACTAATAAAGAAGGGAACTGACTACTGCCATTTTCACACCATCTTTTCCTATCTATTCTCATTGACTGCATTTTATGTACAAGTAATTGTGTTGATCTTCTCCATGTTTAAAATTTCAGAATCCATGCCATCTTCAGAATAACAGTAAACTTTCTAAAATGTCATCAGATTGAAAGCTTGTGACATAGGGAAAAAAACCCCAGACACTTTGCAGTGTAATTTCAGCCATCATATTCAAGCCTCTCCTACTCACACTGGTTTTTTGTTGCAGTCTCCTCTTTCATAATGGACAAGTGAAATAGAACCCTTTATCCAGACTGACCCTTCAGCTTTTGAGCTTTACCAAGTAAAGTAAGTGGAAGCAGAAATAAAAGTAATCTGAACAGATATATACATTTGTTACAGTGCTTGGCATCTAATTGCCTGCATCCCTCTTACAGAACTGATGCTTCCAAGGGCAGTTCCACTTACCCAAAACAGAAGTCTAACATGTATCAATCATCCTTAGTATATTTCTATGCCTCCCTTGCTTCTACTGAGACTCAATTATGACACCATTTCCATGCTTATTTTTGTAATAAGATACTCTACTACATTCAGAGAAGAATATTTACTTGTTCTCATTTGTCAATAATTATAATCTTTTAAAAAGATAAAGATAATATTACAGTTGAACAGTAAGGAGTAAAAAGTGGAATATGCTACTTTGTGTCTTTCCATTTTAATATTTTTTGTCTATTTATGATATTTAATGAGCTAGGAATTTTCCTTAATGGTCTCATAAAGCATTAGCAGATAAATTTAACATAATCTTATCTATTGTTTTTGCAGAAAATGTATTTGAAGACAAACAGATGATTTGAATAATGTTAGAAAGAGAGCAAATAGATTTTGCTCTGGGATTCAGTGACAGGTGGAGACATAAGATATACATCTCTGTTTTGAGTTATTGATCTAAATTGCTTTTATAGCAAACACAGAAAAACATAATTGAGATGTCAGAAACTCCAACCCCAAAGCCAAAAGGTGACTCACACCCTAGCACTCCTGCAAGTTAATCTGAAATCACTACTTCATTTCTATTTGTCTTCAAGATAGAAATCTAACATTTATGTTTTTGTACTCTATGGCTTATTCAGTATAAAGTTTATATGAAATAAATTGTTAAAATTAAAGAGATTCTTTTACTCAGACATCTTTATTCTGTCTGAGCATTTTCTGGCATAGTATTTTCTGTATGTAAAACCGTACTGGAAGGCAGAACTGAACATTTAACAGTGATGACATGTTTAGCTTGTAAAATGTAATCTTTCTGATGTTAAGGGAGGAGAAAGGGTGAGTTTCCTGATTAAGGTCTTCTGTCCAGCCCAGAAATTTCAATGATTTTTAAAATAGTCTTTCTTCTCCTTTCCCAGACATAGAAGAATGTGAATAGAAAATCACAATAAAAAGAATTCTACTTCTTAAGTACATTAAGAAAAATAAACACTGACATTTTAATCCCAGAGATAAGGATAATCATATTCATAAACCATTTTTTACACTGATCAAACAATTTTTTTCATTTACTTCGTTTTCCTCCCAGTAATACTCTGTTTCAGCTTTTAACACAACTAAAATTTGTGAGGAAAACTATTCTTTGCCTGCTACTCTTCAGTTTAAAAATTGAGGCATTTTTCAAGCTTGCTATACTTAAAGAAATAAAAGTACTGATGTATGTTCAGATGAAAAAGGAGAGGAGTTCCAAGTAGGCATGTATTTCTTTGTTCAGCAGCCAGGATTTTGTGAGTAACCTGAAAGGAAGCCAGATCCTGACCAGTGAGATGTCTGTTCATATATTCAAAAGGATTCTCCTGTTCTAAGACTTTATTAAAGAAGACAAAATTTTTTAAATGGGAAATTTGGAACAAATTAATTCCCAATTGTTTCTGAGGTGAATTTTGAAAGTACAACAGAAAGGGCCAGATATGGGTACTCAAGTCCATGAACACATTTAGTACCAACACTGCACAGACTCGGCCCTCATGATGACCTCTTCTCTATCTCCAATGGCCCAGCCTCAGCAAAAGCCCCATATCTCCTTCAAGCAGCCAAGAGGAGCAACAGTCTGGGCTGTTGGCCAACTAGAAAGGCACACCTGTACCCCTAAATTCAACATCAGAGAATGAGCACTAGCTTGCAATCATCTATCCTATTAAATTATTAGATGTGCCTGACTTGGTTTTGCAGGGCAATAAAAAGTTCCCCAGCGCTGTGTAGGAGTAGACCCAGGAAACTTCCAAACAGTTAACTTAATCATGGTCATTCCACTTAGAAAGTTTGGGGCTTTCAAAGCAGACCATTTTGTCTCAGGCTTCAGCCCAGAGGACAGATCTTGGTATATTTTATCTCCTGTTACAGATGCAGGCAATAATTCCAAACCCTGAGAATCCAATCAGATATGTCCTCATGTGGGGGAAAAATCCGCAGGGTGCTCTCATTAATATCCTCAGAATTTAGTCAATGAAGAAATAGAGGAACAGGAAGCAAAGCTGCCTGCTAAGAAGGAGAACCAACAAAAGGAATCCCATTTCTAAATTTTTGAATTATTTTTTTCAAAAAATATTAAGTATTTCAGTAGCCACTTCTGCTGCTTACAAAAAACCAATCCATTGTAACATAGACTTGAAATAAGGTAGTGACTTGTAATCTACATGTTTTCTTGTTTTCTCTGGACATATTATGACATTATAATATGTTTTTGCTTAACTTGTAGATCCAAAGAACATGGCCTGTGTTTAGCTTCCTTGAGTAGTTCTGCTTAGGCCATAATCCAAAAGATAATCAGTCTTATTTGACTTCTGACTATATCTATAGTCTTTACTTTCAAACTCAAGAAAGTGTCCTAAATGTTTTCGATCCACAAAAAAAAAAAAAAAAAAAAAAAAAAAAAAAAAAAAAAAAGAAAAGAAAAAAGAAAAAAAGAAAAACCAGAAATCTCTTGTTCTTCTGGACCTTAGATTAAGGTGGAACTTTAATCTTCTTGAAATATTTGGACAGCATGTAACACTGCATCGATGTTAAAATTATCTACCATTTTGGACCTGAGCAAGAATATTTTCAGATTATGTTGCCCTTGTGAGTCATTTTATAGACAGTGCATTAAAATGCTTGCAAATAGCAGTCTACTCTGTATCTTTTACCTCTTCTGCTCTTTTGTACTTCATTGCTCCTCTGGTGTTAAGTGCTTGCAAATAATTTCTGTCTCCCTTTTTATACCCAGAGTCTAAAGCTCTGCAGGCAAAGAGAAAGTGTTAACAAATAACTGTCATCAGAAGAATTCATGTTTCCTGAGTGAAACTCACTAAATCAGATATTTCCAAACACATATTTCTGTTCCTGCAAAACTCATGCTCCCTTTGGAAAAGGACTTTGGAAATTACCTTATTCACCCTGGAATTATCCTCCCACCTGTGCAGGCACACACACAGTCAGTTATTCTTTGCAGATCTCTGGTTCAGTGCCCTGCAGCAATCACCATTGTGTTTGTATGTGTGTGTGGATAATTTTAAGGTGACTCCAGACATCCTGCTCTCAGGCATTCTCAGACCCACCAAAACATGGCATGTATGACCTAAGTAGGTGATACTTTAGGCACTCCTCTGTCCTTCACTTGAATCAGTGAGCTTCTCTGGCTTGTGATTCTGACCATCCCAGTGGGCAGCTTCATTAAATGTGCCTTAACATTACTTTTTGTCTTCTAACCCTCTTCCCCTTGGGCCTTCTCCATGTCCCCTGTGTGGAGTAGATGAGTAGGTCAGGGAGTGAGTGACAGATGACCATTTCACAAGAAAACACTAAAAGTCACAAACTCCATATATTTGGGCTCCACACCTGAGCTAGGAGGTGTGGTGGGCAGCATGCCCGGGGCTACAAGTAGAGGGCAGGCATGATCCCCAGGTCAGTGAAGAATCACAGAATCACAGAATGGGTAAGATTGGAAGGAACCACAGTGGGATCATCTTTTTCACCCTACGTGCTCAATCAGGGCTGTCCTAGAGAACATTGCACAGGTTTGTGCCCGGATGGTTCTAGAATATCTCTCAGCCTTGACAGTGGGCAAGCACAGCAATGGACATGGGCCAGTGAAAGACACACACCATTTTACTGCCATGGTAAAGATCAGGCAATGTGATGCTGCACAGGTTCCTGACTGCTGCTGCAAACAACAGGATGTAGACCTTGCTGCAGGTTGTTGGCTTCCTTAGCTGAACCAGCACTGGTTTTCCAGTACTGGGCTGAGCCATGTGCCTTCCCTCTGCATGCATCTCTGCTCAAAAAAACCTTTTTTTTTTTGTTTATCAGCAACAAAAAATGATCAAACACCAACAAAGACTTGAAATTGAAGGTGATTTGTCCTCAGTAAGTCAGGCTTTTTTGCTGTGAGTGTAACATCTCAAATATTTCATTTTAATTTTAATGAAGTTGCTTTTCTTGATAAAGGTCAGTACTGTCAACACAGAAAAATGTTGAAGTTCAAAGAAGCTTGTTTGCACAGAAGATTGAACTTTTGAATTGATGATATATATTAATAGCACTTAGTGTTCACAGTAAATACAGAGAAAGACGAAATTCACTAATCCATCCTATGAAACAAGTAATGGAGGCTTTCAGATAAATGTCTGTGAGGGCTACTGGATTGGGAGCATGTATCACCAGTGGTTTATTTCATCATAAATACTACAGTTTAAGTTTCTGAATTATTCTACTTCTCTAGGAACTAGGAATTAATTTCATGATTTATGTATTTACAACTTTCTGAGTAAGAGTTTTTATAAAATAGTTGCTATGAAAGAGTTGCAATTCTTGGAAGTTCAAAAAACAATCTTTCTAAGTTTAGGTTTTATAGAAATAGAGTCAGCAGACCCCTGTCCTGTGATTTCTGGATCCTTTAGCCACATGGGCAGATGGCTGGCTGCAGCTGTCTTCGTGTCACAGAATTTCTGCTCTCACTCTGTGTACCCCCATTAATTGTAGCAGGAGTTCTCAACAGGGACTGCAATGCAGGGCACAGAGTAAAATAAGGTTAAAACAACACATAAATCTCATAGGAGATGTTAGCAAACTGCTTCCACTATGACTAACATATCAAGCAAAATTCACTTGAGCCACAGAAAGAAACTACAGTGAGGAGCTGAGTGAAAGGTTAATTGGATTGATTTTCTGTATAGAAAATGGGTTGCTATTAGTCTAGTTGCTTACAGAGGTCATAATACAGAGACCATTAGATGCTACATATGCATGAGAAACCATTACATTTCATCTGTTTCCTCTTTAATGAAGCCAGTAACTTGTCTCTGATCAAACCATAACTTGTTTTGTGTTAAATAGATGGACAAATGGTTAGCGCAAGTTCAAGGTGTTGAAAACAAAATTGAGAGGCACTAAAAGGCACAAGATTCAAAAAAAACCCCAAAAGATTTTAAAAAACAAACCAAGAAGCATTTGAACAGTGCTCTCAGGCACATAGTGTCATTCTTGAGGCTCCCCTGTGCAGGGCCAGGAGATCCTCAAGGATCTCTTCCAACTCAGAACATTCTCTGTAATTCCTTGTATGAACTCTTAAAAAAGAATGGATTAGAAGAGTCATTCTATGTCAAATATGGCACTATCTGTTTCCAAATCATTTACAGCACAAAAGGAATTCCCTTCAGTATTTGTGTATTCCAACATATGATGTTAGAAGTATACAGGAAGTATAATATAGTAGATACTAGATGCTATCTACTACAAACCACCAAATCACACTAGAAAATAGAATGTTGGTTTCTCAAACATCTACCTCTGATAGCATAGAGGGAAAAGAACTGCTTATATTTTGTGACTTCAACCTGAGTGACTTCAGCTTTTAGTTCACATGCAGATGCTCAAACCACCTTACAATATCTAAATACCACTGCAGTCAGTTTTTGAGTTCAGGAGAAGTTCTAGGCAACAGACTGAGTTTCAACCAATCTTTTCTTATAGATAAGGAATTTGATCAGAGCAATAAAATTAGTTGTAGCTCAGGACCAACAAAGGATGATCCCTTTATGTTTCCTCTGATAGTAGGAAAGAAAACAGTGCATGCCTTTGGTGTGCTAAAGGTGACACTTTCATAGAGCTGTAACAAAGGATCCAACATATACAACTTCAAATGGAAAAAAAATCCTCATCTTAAAATATTTTCAAAATAATAACTAGATTAAAAATAGAAAAAAGAGAAATTTGCTTCTCAAGACAGGCTTCACAGCTGTTTTTCCTTCAATCACTTTAGAAATATTCCCCCAATCCTAATCTGCAGCGATTCAGAATAAAGGTTATTTTGAGGAATTTTCCAGATTTTCAAAATAAATGTAGTCATCAAATTGTCATTGTTCTGATAAGTGGCAGGAGAAGGAGAAAAGCCTCCCACCAATGTCAGATGTGTCAGCATGGTATCTGTTAAGACAGTTCCTCAGTATGATGCCTTCCCTCCTATGCTTCATCCAGAATGTAAATCCTCTGCTGAAGAGCTGTGTTGTTTAAAGCTTCTTCTGTAGGTAAAATTTTCACGTGACTTTTTTCCACCCTGCTAATACTTTATCTAGAAGAAATTTATCTTAGAATAATTTATAAAGGTTGATAAAATGGCATATATTGTCTCTTATGTCAATCAAAGGGCAAAATGTAACCACCAGAGGTCTTATTTAATTTTTTTTCTTTCAGAATATAAAACCACTTTAAAAATTTTAAAAGTAATAATTTTATTTTAAAATGGCCCAATTCAAATAGAGATTATTTTAAGGCCCTGCATAATATTTATACAGACAAACTGGGTTACCCTATGGGCATGTTCTATCTTCCACAACCAACATTAACTCCAAGTATTCTCCAAAAATCCTAAAGCTTCAAGTTGCAGGAACAATGTAAAAAATCTTCCATTCTCCTTATTATTTTCTTCTAGCGGTTCATACCACCAAAACGAACATCTTATTTTTTATTTGAACTTGTTTTTTATCCATATTCTTGTTACAGATTTACCAATAAATTATTGCCCTTACAGTACTAAATATTTCTGCTTTGTGAAATATTTTTTTTCTTTAATCAAATCATTTTTTCATCTTGATAATCAGAAAGAATTTAAGCCTTCTGATCTCCCTTTTGAGCTCTCTCTTCTTTGAGTGTTTTTTGGTTTGGATGTTTTTGGGTTTTTTGGTGATTATTTTAAATGTACAACCTCTGGGAATGGTTATGATGATCTAATACCAGGACTGACCAGTCCGACACCATTGTTTCAAGACTTAAAGGCAAAGATCCATAAAAATCTGTTGTTCAGGATACCCTGTTCAATTTCCCTTATTGTTTTTTTCATGACTTATGCTCATATGGAGGAAAAACAATCATGAGGTGGTGTCTGATGTTCAGTGCCAAAAAAATCTGATAAGATGAATAGGAACATGAAATATATTAGCAAAGCAAAGTACATTTTTAGTTTATAGCCTAAATAGGCAGTTTTGGCATGGGATATACAAAAAATTCCTTTTAGAATTTTACATGATAGGTAGCAATCATGAGAAATAGTTTTTACACCCCTGAGACCTGGACCTATAGGACATGCTACATTATTCCCTTAACAGCAACGTGCCTCATTATAACACTACCCCAGGCTATACTGTAATCTTTTGAGAAAAAAAGGACAAAATGCTGAGTCAAGCTCTTTTTTCTTGCCATAAGCAGCTCTTCTACTCTTCCACAACTGAGAACAGATGACAAATTTGTCTGTATAAACAAGAAAAACTTTAAAAGGTAATTAAAACTGATCTAGTACTTCTACTGTAAATCTCCTTTGATGTTACCTGCACAGTGCTGCAACATCCATCTTCTTAAAAGGTGCATCTCAGAATTTCATCTCTTCACTGAGGGCATTTGCCAAGTTTCTTTCTACATGGCAGTTTAGCCTTGAATAAAAAAAAAAAAACAAACAGTGAAGGAATCTAGGAACATTGGATTTGCCATGCTGGATCAGTGTACTCACCTATCAAATCAAGCATACTATCCCACAGGATGTGTAATGAAAATAGAGGTTTGGTTTATCTTGTAGAAGTTACCATTATATATGTTCTAAAGACAGAGTGAACAGTGCCCAGTATACTACTGCACTTGTGCTCAGAAATACTACTGCTACTTGTTCTTTTGAGTGATTTTTGAAGACACTTAAATGCCTTGAGCCTCAAATAATTAAAAAAAAAACCAAAACAAACCAACCAAATATTTTTACCTTAATCAGTGTGATAGTTTCACAGGTAATGAAGACAGCAAGAGCAGTTGTGATCTGTATAGACTGATTTTTTTCCTCTAAATTATGTTATAGTAATTTCTTGGACTATTTCCCATTTCAAGCACATAGCTTTCAAAAAAAGTTTTAAACAGAGGGGTTTTTTCACCCTTAGTCATTGTATCTAGATGCTTAATAAAAATGTCATTTGTTCTTTAATATAATTTGAACATTTCAAGTACCAAAAAACAATTGTAATAACAGCATGATCTAAAGCAGCCTTACAAATAAATTTGTGGTGGGAAGAAAAAGCAAGACCAGCTTGACAGTTCTAGAAAAGTAAAGCTCTCTTTTGAAAGCTTTCTCTAACCTGGTTCTCTAACTAAAAGAACACCAAACAGCCAAAACAAAACAAAACAAAACAAAAATCCCATGGATTCAAACTCAATATTTGTAAAACTGTTAACACAGGCATTTTTCCATTTAATCAGTGACTTCAGCCCTGTCATTATTCTTCCTGATGTCTCAACCTTTAGACACAAGGAACAATAAAACTGTCCTCAAAGGATTTGTAACAATTTTCCTGGCCAGAAAGCTTCATATCACCTACTTTCGTCTTTTTAAATTAAGCTTGGTAGCAGGGAAAATTTATGGCAACCTCTGGCTTCTTTAATTAATTTTCCATGTCAAGACTCAAAGTTAAACATCCTATGATTTCAACATCCAATATAGGAAAGTATTTGTCCTAGAAACATTTTTCTACTCATGTGAATGACAAGCAAAACAATACCCAAAAAAACCCAAAACAACAACAACAAACAAAATAAACCAACCAGAAAACCAAACCTATTGATTTACTTGTTTCTTCTTTGTGTTCTTTACATTGTGTCTAATGCATATTCATTATGGAAAATGCACTTTTGGGAAGAGTTTTCTTATGTTTTTCTTAACATTTGGATGACACATCTTGGATACTGCATTAGTCCTTTGGGAATACTCATGTGGTTTTACAGAAAGCTACTAAAACATCGTGTGTCGATTTCAATAAGAGATGACAAGAAGAAAATAAAAAGAACAGGCAGATACTCCTGTGATTTTTATAGTTATAGACAAAGATTATAATAAACTGTCTTATGTGTATCCTGTTTCCTTGCCATTTTTCAGCCTTACAACAAGATGGCCATCAGAAATTTGGAAGCAATCCCTGTCCCTTTCCTTTTCTGGTGGAGTACATGGACATTCACTACTAGAAAATGAGTTGCAAAAGGTTAGACAAGAAAGTAAAAGTTTGCAGTAAAATAAAGAAATATTAATTTTGAAAGTAAGATTTGTAGTTAAAATAAAGAAAGAGGGCGTATTGGCTGAGATTTATCACATTGTACCATGGAAAGATTTGGACTGGGAGGGGCCTTCAAAGATCATCTGGTCCAACCCCTGCCATGGGCATGGAAGTCTTTCTACATCAAAGATGTACATAAAGTTCAAAGCTCCCCCCGACCTAACCTTGAACACTTCCAGGGAGGGGAATCCACACCTTCTCTGGACAGCCTATTCCAATGGCTCACCACCATCATCTTAAAGAACTGCTTCGTTAGATGCCATTTAAGTCTATCCCCTTCCAGTTTAAAACTTGTGCCTTCTGTTCCGTTGCCACAGGCCTTGATAAAAAGTCCCTCTTTATCTTTCTTATAAGCTTCCTTTATATATTGAAAGAACACAATAAGGCCCCCCTGAAGCCTTTTCTTCTGAGAGCTGAACCAGCCAAACTCCCTCAGTCTTTTGATACAGGAAGGGTGTTCCAGCTCTTTGACTATTTTCCCAGCAAATTTCCAACAGGTCCATGTCTTTCCTGTGCTGAGGACCCTGGGGCTGGATGCAGCACTGCAGGTGGGGTCTCACAAGAGCAGGGTAGAGGGACAGAATCACATCCCTTGACCTGCCTCTTTTTCTGCAGCCCCGAATATTGTTGTCCTTCTGGGCTGCAAGTGCACATTGATGGCTCAGATCCAGTTTCCACAACAGTATCCTAAAGTCCTTCTCTTCAGGGCTGCTTTTAATCCATTCATCATCCAGTGATGAACTGAGAGAGTGCAGCCAGTGTGGAAAAGGTCTGGTTCAAAATCCATCAGAATGAACACAGACTTTTTTTTGTTAAACTTAGATTTGGAATAAACCCAAAGCTCTTCATTGCCTTGGCCTCTTGACTGGTGTATTCACTGTCATAGTAAGGGTCTAAAAGATTTTATATTAATGCTGCTCTTTGGTGATCAAGCTACAGGTTTTTACAGAACCTTCCTATAAAGTCTCTACAGTTGAAGGGAGATTTGAAACCAAAATAAAAGACGTGAAACCTAAATAAGAATAAAGAATTTATTTTATTGGCTATCTTGATTAAAATATTTAGTAAACAAAATATTTTGCTTTGACAGATTAATGTAAAACTATAGCAAATCCTAATTCAGACAATCTGCAGAATAATCAAAGGCTACAAAAGCATCTGAAATGAAAAAGGAGTTGGAGGTTGCTTTTCTCTTTCCTCCACATGCTCTCAATGAGCATGGATGTCAATTACAAAGGTAATGCTGTGATGTTTAAGGTTGAAAGGGTTTTTCTAATACATACTGCTCAAAGCACTATTCTCTTGAAAACAAATTCTTATGTACCCACTGTGTATAACTCAATCAAGCACTTCCTGACAAGGTACAAAGAGACGGTGTTTTGATGTTTCCTCCCCTGAAATATATTTTTAACAGATTTTTCTCTATTTCATGTTCATAGCTTTCTTAGGTTTGATGCTTTAACCTTTGTGAAATGTCCTGGTCTTTCTGAATTCCTTCAAATCCTATAGTTATTCCATAGAACTGAGATATTTTCTTTTAATCCTTCAATCTTTTATTGTCAATCCCACCATTTGGCATTGATGTGAAAAATACTCATAAGTTACTTAAAACATGGCTCAATCATTATCTTAATTGACCATGTTTTTATTTATATATACGAAGCATTTTTTGCTCTTTAGAAGCATTCAGTCTTCCCTTCTGAATTCTTTTGCTAACCTTTGTCAACAATGTTACAAACTCCCTAAAAATGCAAGGCTTTCTCATTGCTGTGAAGTCTTTGTGACTGAAATGTAACATGTGAAATACATTTGTCTGTCAAAATAACAGCAGTCACTCAAATTTCTCAAGAGATATATAATTGGATACGTGCTACTTTCAACTTATGGCATAGTTTCAACCACCCCAGGTGAGCACTGAACAATTTTTAGACTTTTTTTGTGTCCTAGATTGATGGTCTCAGTTCACTTAGACCACATGTGAGACAGCATTGTGGTACACTTAGTGGTAGGTGCAGCTAAAAGAGTTGTGTTACCCAGTCATAGAAATAAGAATGTGTTGTTCACCACTACTTTACAAAGTCACAGTGGCTTCACATCTCAGCACAATGTCTAGTTTTAGACTTTACACCGCAATACAAATATCTCTTGTGTAAAAGTTTGGTTGATAAAAAGCTCTCTCCCAACTAAAGGAAAACTTTTCATGTACAGCGCATACAGAAAAATTCAAAAAATGTAGCCACTAAAGTTTACAAAAATTAATGTAAATACATACATAAGCTGACACTTAGCAAATAGTTCATGGAAATAACTATTGATTTGTGGAAGTAAAAGGAGGATTCTTCTCAGGACAACTAATGGTTTATCTGACACCCAGTGTAAAGCACCTGAGAATGTTAGTGAAGCCCAAACCATAACAGTTTAAATCTTAAAGCACATATAGTGTCATTTTAATAAAATACCAAATTAAAAAAAATATTACCTTGTGCAGTGAAGATACATATTATGCCTGCAAGGTCAAAATGAAAATAGTATTGTCCTAACATATTACCATAAGAATTCCTGGTACTTTAGCTAACCTCTTTTTCTTCCCAGAAGTGAAGAGATTTACTTATCTGACCATTTTGCTGGAGGACAGCCTTTTCATACTGAATGTATAATAGATAGAAATAACCTCAGCTATCCTTAGGTATTCAAAAGTGAAACATCTGAATTTCAACTAGACACCCTTGGATCCCTTTGTGCTCTGAAGCACAAATCATGCTGTGTGATCCAGACACCTAAGAATGAGATGAATCACCCTACAAAGGTGCCCATTTTTTTACTGCTGTAGTCTAACTTCATTGTCTAACTTTTATCCGTATGAATTAAAAAAGATGGATCCACTCTAACTCAGTAGTGTATGTTGTTTGTTGCCATGTTTATAGCTCATAAGTAGACTTTGCATTATTGTTTATTCTGCAGCCAAACAAAAACAAATGGTAACTTAACAGCACTGAATTTTGTAAGACACCTGATTGTGCTTAAACCACAATGCTGGTATTTGCCATTTCCTATATGTCTGAAAATTGCATAATTTCCTATTCTTAAATTTCTTTGTATTCTGAAGGGAAAGTGCAGATATTATTAATGGCAACATTTAGGAGTGGCAGTCTTTTAGCAGGCCATTAGGATGACACTGCTAAGAAAGGAATGTAATGCACTTCAGGCTCCTTTTTACTTTTTCCTATTTTTTATTTCCCCCTGCTCTCCCTACAGGTTTTTCATTCAATGTGCCCCTTCATAAATATTTCTCAAATATTTCCTTATTGAAAGTAAAAGGAATGTATATTTAAGTCTCTAAAAACAGCATACAATTGTTTTTTACCTTACTATTCCTTGTGTCCTGTCTTTGTTACCACTCTAATGATCTCTGAAACGATTGTCTAAAAAATAAACAGACCTGAAGTGAAAAATTGTTTCTTTGATTATGTTTCAGTCCAAGATGTAATGAGATAAACTTGCATCATTGTCATGTCTATCTTACAATATTTAAAATGAACTTTGGCTTTCTCTTACCTACCTCGCAAAGCATTAAAGGTGGCCAGTCTCTCAATGTTGCTTCCAGAGTGTTGCATGTATTCTTTAAATTTCTCTCTAATTATTTATTATCTATATTCTTCTCTGTCCATTCTACAGCCATGAGTAAAAACTCCCCCAAACCTCAGACAAGGCACGAAGATTTTAAAGCAGAAGGTTGCTGTTAGTTCATTATGACTAGTAGAAATCTGAAAACAGATAGATATTAATTATGTCTTTCTACATTTCCTAGCAAGTTTGAAGAAAAAGGAAACATGCTTCCCCATATTTGCTTATTACTAGTGTTTGTCAAATTTTGCACACAAAAATATTTACATAACATCTGCTGCTTAGTAAGACACATCTTAAACTATGGTCATATAACATTTTGAGAATGCAAACCACCATCTAGCTGAATGATTAACATGATCCTTCTCATAGGAAAAAAAACCAACACAGAAATAGTATTGTTTTAGGATATATCTTCAAGCTGAAGAAGTAAAATCAAACCTATTAGGGAAGTATTAAAGGCATACAATTACTTCTGATTCAATGGATGCTAAGCCTGTACTACAATAGTTAATCTTCTTGTTTATGTCCTAGCATTTATTGTCCTGCTTAGGTAGTAGTATACACTGGAAGGTTACACTCGACTGTTTAGAAATTTTATGCTTAAAGGCTGCCATTTCTAAAATGTATATTTCACAAAATTGCACATTTTTTAAAAATGCTTACGCATAAAATTCTCCTGAGATTTATATGATTACCTGAAAACTTCACATATTATCTCTCTACCTTCCTTTCATTTATACTTTCCTGCCATTTCCTGTGTGTATTGGGAGACAGGTTATTTGTAAATATCATATTTATATTACCAGACTCTTTCAGCAGTGATCATTTTCACCCAGAAATATTCTCATAGAACTCCCATGTTTACGTGTCAGCTAATTCTAAAAATCTAAGGAAGCTCTCAATTACTGCATAATGAAGACAAATATTTTATCCTTTTTGAACATGTTGAAAAATAGTAATAACATAATAAAACAAAACAGAAAATCCTGCATCCTAGTTGTCACTAATTGTATATTGTAGTACTCAGTTGCTTAAGAACCAATTAGGATAAATGAGGTAAATATATGTATGAAGCAAACCAAAGATTTTAAAATCCGAACAGCTGCACCTAGTGGTTCTTTCTGAAACAACTGTTACTTTATTTATTCAGAAACATAATCTAGAACCATATAATATTTTAGTCCTCTACTGCAACCTAGATATGACCATACTGTTTCAGAAGATTTTTACCTCTTTAAAATTAAATGCCAAATGCCATGCCTTTTTAAGCAAAAACTGTTTTAAATAATTTTGAATAATCTGATTGTTGGTTTTACCCTAGTTTAGTCCATTAGTTTTTCTCCATTAACCACCTCCGAGGTGTCTTAACTCTATGTCAACCTAAATCAGCACACTTGCTAAAGTAAAAATTTTAGTTAAATTTATACTGTGAAGTTTGGGGCTTGTGTTAGAGTGCTATATAAAGGGAAAACAATGAATCTTTTCTCTGTTGTGAGTTACACATTATGAATACTTGATATTGAAATCAGCAGAATATGAGCAGGGCTAATTACCAGCAAAAAAATGAGTGTTCTAGAATCCTAACCAGAGAGATAATACCAATAAATAGAAGTCATAAAATTCAGTAAGATTTTGAATTTGCTTTTCCCTGAAAATGTCTGCATATTGCATATATGTTCATTAAGATATTTTGTTTGGTTTCAGAACACTAATGGTCAGTCTCTGCCAGATATTGTGATGAATCCTCCAGATTTGTGCTTTTACACAACATTCTCTTAAAATATTTAAAAGTGAACTCAGAGGCTTAAACTCACATCAACCTATTCTACAATGAATTTAGACAAGAATGCAAGGAAATATTTATTACTTTTTCTACCATACTGTCCCTATGTGGAGAAATAACTGGCAGCCTTCTTAGCTGTTCAGTTCTTTCTATAGCAATTAAGACACTGATTTGCTATTTTTCTCTGCCTGTTTATTTTAAGTAAGCCAGTTAAGAATGCTTCATCTGAAAGTGAAAATGCCAATAAATCACATTAAAAATATTTTCTATATGTAACTTTGTGTTTTCTTTCTATCAAATGTAGACAATCTGAGAGTACTCTCTTGCACAGTCCAGCCAGGAAGGTACACAAGAAAAATAAATAAAGCTTCAATAAAGCTTAATTAATTGAGAGCTTCCTCACATCAGCAAAGACACAAAAAGATTGTAGTGGCCAAAGAGCCAAAACTTCAAGAGAGAAAGTATTTGATATATGAGCACAAAATATGGGATACAATGCATTGTTTATCTCTCTCACTATTACCACTTAGCTACTTAGCTGTTAACCAGATTTTTACTAGTGCTGCAATACCTGGAGACAAGACAGTTTTTACACTGCATCAGTGTAATCCTATTTATGCCTACATGCAGCAACACACAGATGTTGCTTTTAAGGGTTATAAAACCAATTGTCTTCCACAGCAAGAGCACCAACAAAAACACATGCATATAGTCTTCTCCTTTACATGGGCAGCAAGTGTTAAAGAAGCAACTCAATTCAGCCATAAGTTCTGAGTCACAGCCTTTAAGCTGCTGCAAAGTAAAAAGGCAACAGTTTTATGAGCTGCCTTCCACCTTCCTCAGTAGCTTACAAAAAGACCAGGCACAGGAAATCATTTTTATGACCAGCTGATGAAAGAAGTGTGCCTTCTGAAAATCTTTTCTGCTCTTCCTTTTGGGATAGAGGGAACTGCCAACATGTGTATCTCACCGCCAGTATCTGCCATTCCACATGCCTTTCAGGATGCCAAAATGGCTAAAGGAGCTCGTTTGTCTGGATAATTCTTTCTGTGCCTTTTACTGAGGAGATGTTTGGGGCACAGAATTAGAGCCAATTGAATTTTCTGTGTAACCTCTGAGCAATTCAGTGTTCACAAATCCACACTGTTTATAACTCTACAGCATCTCAGAGATATCCAGTTTGTCTCTTTAAAATTCTTGGGTTTAACTGATAAAAACTATCATACAAATGACAAATGTAGTTTTTCCAATAAATCAACCTGGCAAAAGGTGAATTCATTTTAACGAAACCAAAGACAAAAGTCCATAGTGGTGTTAAAGTTCTGCTCAACCCTAGGAGTCTGGTGATAACAGCTGAAATGCTTAGCTACTCTGTTAAGAGCAGAGCTTGAAATCTCTCAGGAGCTTTCAGTTTCTCCAGCAAGCCTTCACAGAGAAGTTCACCAGGTTCTCCCAATTTAATTCCTTCTCTTTATCAAGAACTAAGCTGGCAAGAGAAAGGGAATTCATTTAATATATAAATAAAATATTAACTTAGGCTAATCTTTTGATTCAGTTGTAATTTTCTTATTAGCAAAAGTATGCAGGTATTTTGATAGTGTTATATGAGGGATTGAGGAAGCTGAATTTTGACTGGATAAACACTTTGTGCCTGCACCCCCAAGATGTAACTGCTATTTTGGAAGGTATAAATCTTCCAGAAAGTGTGTTAATAAATGAATAGAAATCTCACGTACACTGGTGCTTTTCCTCTACTTTCATATTAAATTAAGAAGCAATTAAATGAGTTTTTGTTTGATCATAGCTGGAACAATAGGATCCTCTTCTCAAGGTGCAGACTGCTGTGGCAAAGTCTGAATGGAAGCTCAGCCATGTAGACTGAAAGGTTTCCTCTGAGACTTTTTGCAGTTGTGATGGCTTTGGCAATGGTTTGATTACAGCTGATTATCTGAATATTTGTGGGATGAACCAGAAAGCAAGCTGACAGGCAGATACACAGTGTGAATTTAGTCTTGAGAAAAATAAGAATTCTTTCCAACACAAGAATATTTGGAAAGACAGTCTTAATTTCTAAACAAGGGAACTTCTGTGTTTTCTTCTTTCTTCAAAACTATGTGCTATAAAGTCCCTAAGAGCTCCCCTATTCTTCTATGATAGAAAGTTTTTTGTGCTTATACTTGCTAGCAAAAAACCCTCCTCTCTCCTCAGCCTCTCTGTCAGTCATTCTCTAAGCATCCTATTTGGTTAGCTGAAAGGGCAGAGAGTTTTTGATTGGATACTCTGCAAATAATTCACATGGACCCTAGCCCCAGTAAAAGTGTTCCAAAAGCATCTTCAGCTTGGCTTAACGTGGTTCAACATGCTGAAGCTGTGACATAGCCCTAGGCAGGGTTTTAAAAAAAGAAAACAAACCAAAAAAAAAAAGGTACCTCAGAGAGTGAAAGTAGAAGATATCCTCCTGAAATAAAATTATAAAACTGGTTCTTTTATTTTGAAAGCATAAGTCTAGAACACATGTTTAACACAGTGTCAAAGACAAAGGGCTGGCAGCCTTTCTACTCTGCCTTCAGATTATCATTTCAGTGCAGTCACAAATATAAAATTCAGATATTAAACTAAATATTAATGAAAGCTGAGCATCTTTTAGGCTTGAAATAGACCATTTCACTAAGCTGAACTTCTAATTTCTTGAGTTTTGAAAGGTAAGAGAACTCTTATGAAGGCATAGAGTTTGATTAAAATAAATTTTTCTAAGGCTAAGCTATCCACTGAAAGTTCCCTTTACTCCTAATGAAGAAAAACATAGCATGAACCATTGAATGGATTCACGGATAATATGGAGAAGGAGGCTATGCTATTTTCTGGGAATAGCTGAAAAAAGGACCTTTGAATTTTGAGGAACTTGTAGAATAATCTAGCATTGACTAAATGCAAAACAGAGTAAGTGGGGGAAAAAATGAGTAAACTTGGTCCACATAGTGATGGTCCTGCAAACTCAGGAATGAAATCTTATTATTGTAATTGGTGATTCTATTGAAATGCTAGGTCAGTGCTCAATACCGGCCAGAAAAAGTGACTAAATGCTATGCTTTTCTGGGAGAGGACTAGTGAAAAATAAAAACCTAAATCAAAAACCAAACCTAGTGTTTTTACTGAATGTACATTGAAAAAAAAAAAGTATTGAAGTATTTTAGACTGAGTATTGAAATTATTCTTAGTCTAAAAATTGCAGGTATTTTAGATGATAACTGGGGGAATGAACCAACAGAATTAACATCATTTTTCTGTAAAGGAAAAGCTTGCTGGCTGATCCTGCCACTACTTCTGCTGCCCATGTGGACATGCCCAGGAAAGCCAAAAGAAAAGTTCCTCTTGGGTAGATATGACTACTGTACTTGTTGATGACATGACTTCACCTCTAAAGCATGTAAAAGAGCACAGACAGAGAACTGACCTTAAGTTCCACATGTGGGATACGAAGTAAGTGTATCACAAGAACCAAATCAAATAAACACCAAAACACCATGCAGACAATATTGTAGCAATAACTTTTTTATATATGTATGTGTACACATAACAGAAAATTGAATCATATTGTATATATTGCTGTCATTCAAAGGATTTATGTAAATTCGGCATTATCACAATTTTAGCCACATTATCAAAAATGCATATTCATTGTCTCTTTCTTGTTCCACAGGATAGAATATGCTTATATTGTTCCATGATGTGATTTGTATCAACACTGTTATATGGAATAGTCCTCTCCACTCTGAATGTTCTGTTTCCTGGATATGTGAACTGTCTGCACTGGAATTCTCAATGTTGAGAGTTATCTATGGGATTAACTGTGATTTTAAAATTTATAATGTAAATAAAATCACAATGGGTAGTAATAAAACGGGTGCTTGAATTACAGGTGAAAAACTATTTAACTTGGAAATGTTATGTGACCATATATTGCCTATGAAATGCATTTTTCCACTATTATTTGCAATGCTATAGTCCCCATTCTCTCACTGTGTTATGCACAAAATAAACAAGTTCTTATGATACTAAAGCAACACACCCAGGATTCAGAACATGAAGCAAATGTAGACAAATTCCATCAAAAAATATAGTCACCCAGAAGGATGTAATTCAGATGAAGCTTCTGCATAGAAGCTGTTTTATTTCTGCATTGAAATAAAAACAACTGTAAATCATGTGATATTGTTTTGCATTGCTCCTTTCAGCTTTAATCACCCACAGCAATGATAGGTGGCAGATGAAGATGTAGTGAAGTGGAACTAAGTGGATATAGCTCTTTCACTGATCCTGCTTGCTATGGTCTGTCTGTCCAGGACTCCTCAATGCCAAACAGCCCATTTACAGTAGTAATAATTTTGAATGTGCTGCATGGCTCCCAGAAATCCTAGGCAGCTGTTCATTGCATGTACAAGCTGATCCACAGATCTGCAGTGTGCTTAATCTGCTCTGTTTGCATTTAGCATGAGTTGTCTGCAAATGCATAGCTGTGCACACTGGTGGTCATCCAGTCCTTGTTAGGCAACAGGATATATGCCCATAGTTCTGTTCAGGTTTATCCAGGATAAAAATCATCTTAAAGCATGTGCTTCCATGTCATGTGCTGCAATCTCTAGGCAAGGATCAAGGTACTGGTGTTCTGCAGGGCTGGCAAACTTACAAGGTCACAAGAGGAAAGATAATTTCTTTTGTTTATTGCCGTCTTCAAACCTCATGGGAGGGCACAGGAAATGGAGCTGGACTTTTCTTGAAAGCACAAACTAACAGGAGAAATGGTAAAAACTACAGTTTTGGGCAAGGAAAATTCCTTTTAGATATAAAGAAAGACTTCACCATGTGAACAGTAAAATACTGGAGCAGCCTGCCCAGAGGCATTGTGGAATTTACATCATTGGAGATACTCAAAAGTCAGCTGAGTAACGTCCTGAGCAACCTGACCCATTGAGCCTGCTTCAAGCAGGAATATGGATTGGATGACCTCCAGAGGCCCTTCTCATTTTACATAATTCTGTTAGCCTATAAACTGCCTGAAAAAGACTGAAATTGGCTGCTGTTTCTAAGTCTGAAAGTCACGAGCTATCACCTTGTCATCTAGTGTCTTTGCTATTACTTATCATAAAACAAATGCAATACAAAGCAAGTTTTTGTTTATCCCTCTGACTTTCAACAAGGCAATAATTTATTTCAGAGGCTCGCTTTCTCCTGATAATGATCCCAGTCTAATATTCCTCTTCTTTCCTTTGTTTTTTCCAAGCTCACCAAGCCTGTGTCAGATTCCAGGTTGCTTATTCAAATAAAGTCTATTCCACTAGAACTACTGTGAAATGCAGTCCTTAAAATTTTACAGTTGATTTGGATTTAATTGATTATATTTGTATAAATTAGCACTTAAAAAAATATTTCAATTAGAAGTTTTAGAAGATCAGTCCTTTTTTACTGATGCAGGTTTTTTAGAAAGGATAGGCAGGAGAGATGAGGAGGCAGTGTAGCCCTTTATATCAATGACCAGCTGGAGCGCATGGAGTTCTGCCTGGGGATGGATAAGAAGCCAACCAAGAGTTTCTAGATCTGGATTAAAGGGAGTGCATAGACAGGGGACATTATAGTGGGGATCTGCTAGAGGCCACCTGACCAGGAAGAACGAGTGGGTGGGGCCCTCTGCAGACAAGTAGGAGCAGACCTATATTCACAAGCCCTGGTCTTCATGGGGCACTTCAACCACCCCAGCATCTGTTGGAGAGACAACACAGTGGGGCATAAGCAGTCCTAGAGGCTCCTGGAATGTATTGAGGGCAACTCCCAACATTTTGGGGGTGTTGGTTAATGAGGACCTCAACATGAGCTGGCAAAGTGCACTTGCAGCCAAAAAGCCAATCTTATCCTGTGCTGCATCAAGAGGGCCATCACATCTGGGGATGTGATTCTGCACCTCCACTTTGTTCTCATGGGATCCCACCTGAAGCACTGCATCCACCTCTAGGATCTTCTACATATGAAGGACATGGACCTGCAGGAGTGAGTTCAGAGGAGACATGAGGATGATCACAGCAGGGCTGGAGAACCTTTCATGGCAAGACAGGGTGGGACAGTGGGGGTCGTTCAGCCTGGAGAAGAATAGACTTCAGGGAGACCTTAAAGAACCTTCCAGTGCCTAAAGGGGGCTACAAGAGAGCTGGAGAGGGACCTTTTACAGGGTCATGTAGTGATAGGACAAGGTGAAATTACTTTAAACTGAAAGAGGGCTAGTTTAGATTAGATATTAGGAAAAAACTCTGTGAGGGTGGTGAGGCACTGGAACAGGTTGCCCGCAGAAGCTGTGGATGTCATCCTTGGAAGTGTTCAAGGCCAGGTTGGATGGGAGTTTGAGCAAGCTAGTCTTGATATAGGTGTCTGCCCATGGCAGAGGAGTTGAAGTAGATGATCTTTAATGTCCCTTTCAACCCAAACCATTCTATGCTGATATGATATGATATGATATGAAATTGCTTGCTGGATTTTTTTCCCAATAATTTTATTCATCTTAAGTGATTATTACAAATATATTTATTTGTTTCAAATAGTAAGATTGCACATATATTGAGTGTCCTACTAAATCTTCAGTCAAATATTAGCAGAACTTAACTCATTGATTTGCCTTCAGTAACACACTTCCTGCATCTATATTTTTGTAGTAGAGAAACAGCTTGCCACTTCAAAGTGTAATTGATTGGTAGGAAATAGATTCTAAGGGTAGTTTTAGACACACAGCTCTTGGTGAATTTTAGTAGAAAATTAAAGCTCTGTTTCTGATCAAATGAACAGCAACATACAGAGTCAGGATTTGGATGAAAATATAAGGATCAGATAACTTAGAATGTATTCTCTCTGATTATTCTTCTTTTTTGTTTCTTAATGCAAATGACAAATTATTCATTCAGTTAAGAGTTAGTGATAAGTGAACATAGAAAATACATATATTTGTACTTATGGTTCTGGTTTTCCATCTCTATGACATTTTGTGAACAACACTTGTTGATACTAGCTTAGATTCCTTTCCCAAGATAAAGAGAATGGATTCAGTGGTTTTGATTCAGCTCATGACATTTGAGAAATTAGTCTTAGGTCAACATTGTTGGTTTGGCAAATATTCATGATGGCACTACTTTTTGAATTACCTTTCTTCTCAGAAAATAAAGAAGAGAAAAATGTCCAAAGATTCTTCTCTTGCTCACAGGGAACATTCTGTTGGGTTTTTTTCAGATAAAAACATTATATCTGCAAAAAAGAATCAGTTTATACCAACATGGATAACAGCAGAGAACATTACTCAATTTGTTGTCTGTGGTACTCTTGGAGTGTTTCTACATAACAATCACATCCCATTTCATTGCATTATTTTTGCCCCAAAATCTTTGCCACGTATTTCTCAGTGATCTATCTATCCTGAGATGAGCTCAGTTGGTTAGAGCATGGTGCTAATACCACCAAAGTTGCAGGTTTGATCTTGTAGGGGCCGTTCATCAAAGAGTTGAAATCAATTATCCTTTCCAATTTAGAATATACTGTGGTTCTCTGATAATAACTTTAAAATTGTTTAGTGACCAATGAGGCAGTCCCCATTTGGTCTAATATACAGAATTGTTTCTAAGTGGGTCTGTAATAGGTTCTGGTTTGGATCCTGGTACAGATTCTTTTCGGAAGGCTCTGGTTCCAGAAAATTTTTGTTACACTTGAATTACTTGCCTTAGGCAGAATATTAAGGTAGCAAGCTGGCATTTTCTAGGGATGTATACAACTTCTGTCAACATTGTACCACTGTCTCACAGTTACAGCTGTGTGGTAGCCAAAAAGTACCTGCAAGCAATATCTTCAAGTGCCACAGGAAATCTAATTGAAAGAACCCAATAGCTATGGTTTTACTTTTTTTCATTCTAGAGCTGGTGCTAAAATCTGTTGGGTTTTTTGAGCCATATGTATATTTAGCAACGGCATCCTGTCAGTAAAAAGGGCTCCTCAGAAGCTGTCCAGTCATTTTCTAGTTTTGGATCTGAAGTACCAGCAATTGTTCCAGCTGTAAATAATCAGGCTGGAATTCTGTCTGGCAGATAGATGCCATAAACTCAGTTTGTCAAATACCTTCCATTGTTCCCTCATACTGGCACTAGAACCTGCTCCCAGCCCTGCATGAAGTTTAACAGCTGCTGGGGCTTTGCTAATATGTGCAGGCATGTTGAGACACTTGGCCACAGGCTGTCACCCTGCCCACTTTAGGGAGGAGTGCATTATGGTTTTGTGTACTGTCTGTACAGATGCCTCAAATGGGCAGCTGAGACTTGGCACTGAAATGCTCAGGCCATCTTGCTTCAACCATGGCCGTGTAATTTAGTGGCACTTGCCTGTAAGGGCTTTATTTCTAGTTGAGGAGACTCAGCACTGACTGGAATCAGAGAAACAGTGCAAAAGAACAAATGTTTACTTAAATAACCAGGAAAATACTGTTTAGATAACAAATCCTTTTAGCACATTAATAATAGTCAGTGTGACGTGTTTAATTCTGAATTTTTATAGCTAGAACTCCAAGGAACCAGAGTAATGGAGGGGACTCCTGTTGTATTAGTGTATACTAAAATTTAAAAAAATCAAGAAAAAATAATTACAAGCAAACAAACAAACAAACAACACCCCCCCCAAAAAAAACCCCAAAACACCAAAACCCCAAACCAACCAAACAAAAAAACTAACCAAAAACCACAAAAAACCCACAAAAAAATCAAAAGCAAAACCATGACCTCTTCTCCAGGCACTTATAATCCAAGGGCAAAGGCAGTTACAATCTAAGGACAAAACAGAATGTAGGGAAATTGGAAAAGAAGGTAACAGTGAATAAATGCAGAAGTTTACAGGAGGTGATAAGAAAGGGGAGAAAAGGCCCTATTCATTTCTTAGATCCCCTCCAGAACATTTGCAACCAACTGCATATCATGATCTATGTAAGCAACCTACCCTACTTAACTTATTTGGTAAAGGAGCAGCTTAAGGAACATCCTGTACTCACAGGACAAATGTCCCTAAGGATGCCTTATGTACAGTCAGCTTTGCATCAGGACAGAACTTGAATCTATTTGCACTACATGACAGGCCATAATCTCAGCAACATGGATATCAAAAAGCAGATCAGAGGAGGACTTAAAAAAAATGAAGCACCTTTGCAAATATCTGAAATGATTAACAGAGGTCATAGAGTTTGTGTGAAACTGTAACATGAGCTTGGAGAGACCAGCATCAAATATTGACCAACAGTATGAAATTATCACTTATGGCAATGGCTGGAAGCTTAATTTGTTCCAGTAATAAAGTATGTAGGACTGGGGAAGCAAAGGTAAATAATCTCTGGAAGATGAGAACAGGTGGATGCATGTTTTGCTCCTTGCAATGTGGGGCAAAAATTCAGAGGACAGGTGAAAAAGTTTTTAGGGTAACTGAGAGGGAGACTCTTTCTTACTTAACCAACAGAGAGGTAATAAAAAAGGCAATAAGAAAAAAAAGCATAAATTATGATCAGAAATTTTAATGATTTTGAATAAAATATTTCTTCTTTATGGTCCTCCAATTTGAAGAAATCTGCAGATATTTACAAACATTTTTCAGAGAATTATTTGGATAATGAGTGTAATTCTCATTCTATATTAGAATTCTCATTCTACAGCGCAAAAGTCTACACACCATTTAGTTTCACTACAACTGAAAAAACAGGGCATAAACATGACTCAAGTGATGCATCACCTTGTGAAAGTCCTCTGCAGAGGGTGAGGACTATCATCCTAAGGGAAGGTGAGGTAGTACATTGTGTATTTAAATGAATGGTTTAGTTCAAAAATTCTCAGAAGAACAGGGCTACCAGCCATTCTCTGCAGAAATGTGAAAGTTTATTCATGAACTCGCTGTCTGATAATGAAATACCTACAAGATTTGCATGTTCTTATAATCACCAAGTAATTTCTGCACAGTGAATTGACATACAAACCTTCAGACTTCTGTTTCAAGGATGCATTTTATATACCTGTAGGACTTACAGGTACTGAGAGACAGGATTACTTAGGTTTTGCAGTGGGGATCCCCAGTCTGCTGACTTTGATTTCTTCGAGTTGTATGCAGTCTTTTAGACTGATACCTCTCTCTTCTCCACTGCATACACTCCTGTAAGTCCCTGACCATACCATTATATATGGGAAAAATAACAGAAAAATTGAAGTCTTAGCCTTTTTGGTGCTAATCCAGGATCTGTTTGCCCACTTATGCCTCAGTTATTGTTTCAGCTATATGCCTCAGTTATTGTTTCATTGTTTCGATAATCACATCAGTCTGGCAACAAAAAAAAAGAATATAAAATAATTTGGACAGAAAAATGCCTGTAGAAACACTCTGACTGCCTTTTTTTTTCCTCCTGCCTTATTTTCTGTGTGATTTTGTTACTATTACAAGAAAATGAGTGTGTATCTGGTTTTGGTTGCTGCCTCTTGTAATCTGCATTTCTTTGTCTTCATTCTGTGCAAATTCAGGTCAAATAAAGTTTTAGGATGAATATGTAACTCAGATTGTCTCTAAGAAGTAAGTTCAAAATGTAAATTTCATTCTTTCAGTGCCAATATAATTTCTTTTCCTGTAAAAGAATTTAAAAAAGGCAAAAAAAAAGTGTCATATTTTACCCTTTTCCCTTTCTCTTTCTCCAGACCAGGAGATAAATTAAAATGTAACAATTTACTTTCCCATTTTTCTTCTCACTGGAAAATATGAATGCTGTTTTATGTCAGTCTGAGACTTCCAGAAGCTAGAATGGCACCAACATACTCATTTTCATGTCATGCCATCAAATAGGAATCTCTCCTTCCTAAGTAATAATATGTCTCTGATTAAGAACAAGTGGCTATGTGTAAAACAACTGGCAATTATTGACATATTAGCTCTAAATGGAGCATTGAGAGGGGAGAATTTTGCTCCTTAATATTGGGGGGCTGAATTCCTTATGACTATTGTCCCCTTAAAAACATGCCTTGGTTTCTTCTATTACATCCCCTTAAGGCCATGAAAGACAGAAACTAAATCCCCTTTTACCCCAGTCCCTCAGTCACTTTTCATTGCAATGTGCAGAGATTCCTAATCACCCTGGTGTTCTTTTGCTACACTTGATCCATTTTATGATTGGTGGACTAAAACTGGACATGGAATCCCAAATGCAGCTCAGGAGGTGTTGACTAGTGGGGAATAATCCCTTTGTTTTATGTTTATGGCAATGAAGTTTGGCCTTCATCGCTGCAAGGGCACATTGCTAACCCACACACTATTCCTTGTCCACCAGGACCCCCAAGGCCTTTTTCCAGTCCCTTAAGTTCCCAGTCTGCAGTGGTGTAGAGGATTGTCCTGTGTTCCCTTTTGGCCCATTCCTCCAATTGTTGGGCCATCTGAGCAGAGGGAGGGGCTCCAGTGCACCAAACATTCCCCAAGGCTGGTGCTAGCCACAAAGCTGCAACTTCCACATGCCTGGCACTCTTAGAAACCCTGCTTCTGAAATGCTTCTGAGCATGCCCAGGTGCACATGGGTGTTTAGGGGTTTTCAGGATGAGCAGGCAGCTGATGCTGTATGCACATTTCCATAGGATGAAAGGTAAGGCAGGGAATCTCTGTGGAACAGAATTGACTTATCCTGAGAAAGTTTTTAGTGTCAGATTGCCCTTTTGGTTTGTACAGCATCATAAATGGATAAATGATGGCCCAGCTGAACAAAAGCACTGACACCTCCTGCTGCTGGAGTCCTATAGCTGTCGCTACATTATCTCTGTGCCATGTTTGTTGTTCCTCCTCCATTTCTTACATAAATTTACACAAAATAATATCCCTCACCACCAAAAAAAAACCAAAACAAACACCAAAAAAACCAACCAACCAATCAACCAATATCCCCCAAATTAACCTAACTTTGGCTTCCTCATTCCTCTGTGAAAGGCAATATCCCATCTATACTTAAAAATGTAGATTTTGCTGACAAGGTGTGAATAGGCAGAAAATACAGACAAGTTGATATGCTAGTTGATATAGTTGATATAGAGAACAGCTGTTTTCTCTTTTTTATGGTGAATGAAAATTCTGTGTCTTCTAATGTCATTATTTCCATTTTCCTGCAAAATTTCACTACAATAAATATTTTAAAAATTAAAATCTACTTTGCTGAGATAAAGTAACATAGAAACTAATCACCTGTTTATAATGCTACAGTATTATGAATGGTTATGAATTCATTTATTATACTATATAATCTATAGGGCCAGGAGTATAATTAATTTTAAGAAATCAATTTCTCAATTTTTGCTTGTATTATCTGCCTATGTAAAGCCTATTCAACATCTTACTTACTCAAAATAATTTTTTAGAATACTCTAAAAATACTCAATGAGAATATTGTTAATCTGTACTTTGAAATATTGACTAGTTAGTTTCCAGTAACACTGTAAGCTCTAATAGTAAATTTTCTTATCAAGAACTATACAGAAATTTTAAAATGCTCTGATAAAAGAAATTTTATAAAAATGTAACCTAACTAAAATCTAAAATAAAATATAAATTTTAAACAAAATTTAAATAAAAATTCGATCTTCTGATAATTTATCTCTGTTTTCCTAGCAATATTCAGTACATGTGTGTCATTCATTCAGATTTTTTTCCTCTTTGGAAACTGGCTTCACAAAAATATTGAATAATTAAAATCACAAATTCTTACACATTTCTATAAAATTACTTCAGTGAAGGAAAACGAAAAATGTTCAGATATATGTTTGCATTTACAGGCTATGTGCTTTTGCTCTATGACAAAAACAAATTTCAAGGTTTTGTTATTCATAACCAATGCTTCAATATACACATAAATTAATGAAATAGCAGGGGATGTTAAGAAGGGGGGAATTTATTATATGTACGTGGTATTATAAGAAAATTTAATGAGAATGTCACTTTTTCACTTCATGTTAATCAGTCTAATATTTTATCTAGCAAGAGGAAATGAACCTGCTGTTTTAAGAAATCTTTTCATATTCCCTCTACTGGACTTTTAATAGTTGTTAAATTGATGAAGGCCACTCAAGGAGCTTGTAATCAGTCTTGCAAATTTCTAGTAGATTGTAACTCTAATAAGCTCAGATTTGCATCTTAAATCAAAATTTTTTCATACAGTTGAAAAATCTCCAAGGAAAATTTCTAGCCCAATCCGTTCTACATAAATTAGGAGACACCTGGCTGTCTAATGAGGAAATTAAAGCACAAGACAGAAAATCTGTAATTTTGTAATTACTGAAATGGCAACTTCAGTGTCATAGGTGGCAGGAAGTAAAAATATACAGTAAAGGAAATGAAACTCCAGAAAGATTTTCTTTTTCATTTCTTTCAAGCTTATTAAAATAAGATAGCATAAAACAATATAAATAATAGCTAACATGTTTGCAAATATCAGTTGGTGATTAAATGTGTCACTTTGCTTGATTCCTTTGTTGAATTCTAGGGAAATCTTGAGGCATTACTTTTAAAAAAATTTATTACCTACTTTACAGGTTCTTGTTCATTTGCTGTTGCTACTAAGGTTTGCATGGCAAAATTCTGGCAGTGGGGTTGCTGCAGAGGTTGCCACTGTGAGAAAAGATTTTTGGTTGCCACATGCCAGGCACAGTCATCCCAGAGGGCTCCAAAAAGATCCACCACTAAAGAAAGCTGAGCCCATCAGCTATTCTGGTGTCACCTCTGACAAAAGATATTTCCAAAAGTTCACACAGCAGCTTGGAGAAAGAAGTGTGAGAAAGGTGAGAGGAACAGCCCTGCAGACAGCAGGGTCAGTGCACAGGGAGAAGCAGGAGATGCTCCAGGCACCAGAGCTGAGATTCCCCTGCAGCCCCTGGTGCAGCCCATGGTGAGGCAGCTGTGCCCCTGCAGCCCATGGGATTCCACAGGGATGCAGAGATCCACCCACAGCCCATGGGGATCCATGGGGATACAGAGATCCACCTGCAGCCCCTGCTGGATCACACACAGGAACAGGTGAATGTGCCCTGAAGGAAGCTGCAGCTCCTGATGGCCCATGAAGGAGATAAAATATTTTAAATTCATTCTCCATCTCTCTATGGCAGGAGGAGGTAAGAAGTAGGAATATATCCTATAGACAGAAATGTACCTGTAGATAGAAAAAAAACCTTATTAGGCTTTTTGCTTCCTGTAAACCTATCTCATACATGTAAGGTGTCTGGCTATTTACGTAATTAGATTAAAGTTTATATTTTTAGACTATGCAGAGTCAACCCAAATTTTCTAGTATAATCATGCAAGTACTAGAATCAGTCTCAAGCCATGTAATATGCGTATTGGGGTAGAATTTTCTTTAATATCTTTATAAATACTAACAGTGGCACTCAGGGGATTTGACTTATCTGAGCATTGGTATTTTTAGGTGACTTTCACAGATTTTTTAATTGTAGCCTATATTTAAATATAACAAATTGAAGAGCAGGTTGAATTTAATGATTTCGTGGGGCCCCATCCAATCTGAATTATTCTATGATTCTGAGATTTTGAAAAAGTGAGGGATGGAAGGAAATGAACTCATGGATCATATGTCTGCACAAGCTGTAAGGGATGCAGGCTGTCGAAAGCATAAATTCTGAATGTGAAAGCCATCTGCAGAGGTTTGCAATAACTACAATTCTTCATGGTTGAGGGTGAGGGGATTCTGCCACTCACCACTGAAAAAGATTGAGACAGATCTAGAGTAACCTCCTGAGTGATGACCTAATCTCTTTTTGTTCTTTGCTATTGATGGTACTTTAACAATTCTTACTGTGGGCAAGAAAATGCCATCAATTTTTAAGCAGAAGTTCTCATTAATATAAATGGTTTTTTCTGCTTAGCAAGAGATAAGACCCTTAGTTTTTACTCTACCTTTGCTATTTTTTCCTTCCTTTTTTTTTTTCTACTCTAAACAGAAGGGATTTTTTTACCTCATATTCTACTTCCATTTACATTTTTGCTTAATCCAATTACTTGATTCATGTCAAATCCTTCACCTTGCTTGTTTAATCAGCTTCCCTGAAGCAGCAGTGCACTGAAATCTATACTTCTCATGGCCTCTTCCTCCTAATTTTCCTTCTCTTCCAAGATTTCATTTTCTGTTTTATTCTCTACTCATTTCTTCAAAGGAATATGTAGTAGAAATACTTGATTTCCACTAATCATGGAATTGAACTCTTGTCCAAGTTACCAGAATATACTTCACCACAGACAAAAAAAAGCCTTCTATATTAGTAAACCTAAATATATTTACTTGCATTATTATTTGCATCTTTCCATTGTATTTATACTCTGTATTCAGCAGAATGTCCAAATTAGATGGAAAAGATCTAATCAATATAATGGAAAATAATTTTTGAGATACTAGTTGCAACTTTGCTGCAGTAGTCATTTACCACAGCAGAAGAACACAAAAATAAATGATCTAGCAAAAATGAGAAAGTATATCACATTATGGAATCTCTTCATACACACTGTAAGTGAAAAAGATTATATTACAAACATGTTTTGACTTCTTAATGAAGCTTACAAGACTATGAAAAGCATTTGAATAAATGCTTAAGTACTTATTAGAACATTCAAAAATTGACTTATTGTCACACCATCCTGTTCTGTGACTCTGTGTCACATGCTCACCTTATCCATTCTCTGTCTCCTGATAATCACCTATTTTTACCCCATAATGTTATTTCTTGTTCAAGGAATTTCTTATAATTGCGCATACATTCGTGGAAAAATTATTAGAGGATTTGACTTTCAGCTGACATTAAACCTATAACTACTAGGCTTATATAAACAGAAGTTGTTCAGAAGCTTACAAATGGAGAAATTAATAATTACATTTACATCAGGGCAGATATCTCCTGCAACCTTGCAAAGAGCTGTCAAAATATCAGGTTCCATTTCCAAAATGAGGGAGGTGCTAAATCTTCTCATTTAAAAAGCTGCAGGAAAGATTTTCCATTCCACTTTCAAAAACTTGCAGGACCTTGCTGCACATTTGGAGGTGGGAGAGCTGAAAAATACCATCCTCAGAGTTGAAAGGATGACCTTGGTTGTATCTTTGATCAGCTCTGTGTGCCAGAGCATAGGAGTGATTGGTGATCTCGTACGTCAACAATCTGTACCCTCATGGAGCCAGTCCCCAGTGGAGCAGGATCACAGTGAGAGCTGGGCTGTAGCTGCTCAGTGCCTGTCCTGTTCCAAGCAGAAATCTGCATTGACGTAAATGGGTATTTCTGACCACTAATCAATAAAAATATCTGACCTTCAGCCTTCTCTCTCTTTTCATAGTGTTTATTTTTTACTTTCTCCTGGCAGATATATTGTTTTTTTCTGCTGCCACCGGCCTCCTGTTTTGAGGTTACATCACCAGTTTCCATCTATGTCTAATAGTCCTTCCATTTTTTAATTTTTTTATCCTATGTTACTCCTTTGCAAATTGGTGTTAGTTTTTCCATAACTGATTAAAATTTTATTTAAATAGATTGCAATTACAAAAAATCAGTGTAACTAGTTAGACTATCACACATTTCAGATTTTTTCTATTCATTGTAAAATATTATTCCCTATTTTCACAGTTGCAATATTGATTTTCCACTTTATTTGTTTCATTTATTAGTAACAAATTTATATACAAGATGAACACGAGTTTTCTGAACAATAATTTAAGGAAGGATTCTTCATCTTAGTAGAAAATATCGACAAATGGATCAAAAATTAAATAAAAATCACTGATCTCATACAAATTTTTAATGGTGATACAATAAAAAATAGACTTAGTTCTCATCAGTCTTTTCATTTATACAATATGGTTTTCTTGAAAAGAGGGTACAACATTATGGACTTTACTTAGTGCCTGGTTCTCAAATCTGATCTGAAAATTGATTTTTTACCTTGAATAGTAGCATCTCTGGACTTTCCAGGGAACCAGGGGAGTCATTGCTTTTGACAGAGGATAGAGACATAGGCTTCTATCCTGTTCTTGAGCAATAAATGTTAAAGAATGGGAAGAAGCCTAACAAACAACTCCCAGGTTTGCAACTTCTGGTTGTTCAGGTCTTCCAGCATGACTGAAATTTGAGATTTGATCCTGGGAGCTATCAAAGAACTTCACTAGGCACCAACTCAGATGCTAAGATTTTGTTTCTTCACTAGTACAAAACAACTCACATTACCTTCACTTGGAGATGGGCATTTCACAGCATTAAAATAGGTAAATAGTACTCACAGATTACATTAAGAGAGCTTATCTAAAGAACTGTCAAGAGATAACTCAGAATTAATATATATACATATATATATATATACATTGTTCTCTCATTATTTAAAAGATGTCATATGCTATTTCAAAAAACTTAAAATTTTAAAACTGCTAATCAAAGTCTACAGTTGCAGCAGGTGATAAATAAAAAATTCCAAACAAATAGAAGATGCTCTTGTAAATAGTTGTGTTTCTTTTAGTTATCGGGTCATAGAAGACTATTTTCAGAGTGCATTCAATTAGCCTACAGGGTGCTCACAAAATCTGAAATTTAATTAAAATATTATTTTTCAAACAATGAACTGAATTAAGATTCATTGACTTTATTTATCTAAAGTGTATATAATATTTGGAACTGCATATGATAGCTGTCCCAGTAGGAGACAAAACTACTTCTGAGTGCCTATTTCTTTATCCTGACTGCAAACAGAGATCAGAGTGATTTCCTTAAATGCTTACATTTACTGTAGCAGTTCCCTTTTTTTTTTTGTAATAAATTGGTATTATAAAGAAGAATATATTTCTCACACTTCTTACTTTTCATTCTTTACTTATATTAACATCAACCCTTTAAAACCTTGTAGGAAACAGTGACATGAATTACATAGTTTTAGAAACACCAATATGGATGGTCTGGAATGTCAGTTGAATTAATGCTGAGATGAGTATTTCAATTTCTGTTTTCTTCATGATACACTGGCAAACCTGTCCTCCACAGTGCACATCAATTAGAAACCAAGGGTTAGCAAGCTGGTCTCTTCCTTTCTTTCTTTACACTACATTGAAAATAAAAGCCAGCTTCAAAATAAAACAATCTTCCAAAATATATTTGTCTTCATGTTGATTTCTATTTTACAGAACTTCATAAAATCCTTTAATTGTCAGCAAGGAAGAATGCATGCCCTTATAAAATTTAATCATCTTAAATAAAAAAATGTTTAATTTCCCCTCATTATTTCATAGTATTACATGGTTGTCCCCAGTAAAACACTTCTGTTTAAGAAAAAAAAAGAGCATATTTACAGAATAGCAACAGTTTATTTGCATCTGTAGATTTCTTGCAATGAATGCCACTCTTCATTTACAAATCCTTCTCTGTGGGAGATTTCTCATTACATGAAACAAAGTAACATTTCTATGATAGAAGTTAAACACTAATTTGATAAGGTGCCATGATCAAAATAATTTTTACATAAAAGCTAAAAATAAACCCAAATCTCTACAGACAAGGGTTTTTTTTTGGAAGATCCTAAAATTAAAAAAAATATTATTTCTCAGATGGTTTCATACTATTAGTGTGCTTTCACACTAAAGAAACAATTTAAAATAGAAGCTAAGTTGAAATTTTTACATGTTGCTGATCATTAAGTGTAATTTATTTTATTATTTTAAAGAAACCCATTAAAGAATTTGAAAACATAAGAAGAAGACTCAGTATGCAGCATGGGGTAGCTAAATTCATAGTAGTCTGAAATCCAAAGGTCGTATTATGCTCGGACTCCCATGCAGTTAATGAAAAGAATATTAGTCTAAAAGCCAGAGCAGAATCTACTCTTGGACATACACTCAAAGGAACAAAAAATGAGATATCTTGAAATAGTGTTTCAGGTCAAGAGATCTTGTCAAACTGTACTATGTTAGTGCTGACAGAAGCAGATTATTCATGTGACGTAGCCAGTGTCCAAATTGCTCTGTGAAGCACTGATTGATGTAAGGTGGATAAGTTACACTAGATGTGGAAGAAAACTGCAGAAGGAGGCTATGTGTAAAATCAACGTATTTCTAGCTTTGTCTCCTAATTCAGCCCATCTGAATTGAGAGTGTTATTGCCTAATATTCAGTTTTGATGGAGGGAACTCACCTCTTCCCCTTCCTTCAACCTGCATAGAACTGAGGCAAATAACTTGCCTCCTAACTTAGATGCTACAGTACTTTAAAAAAACCTGCCAGACATAATTATCTTCTATTTCTATTCTCTGTCTGCTGAGATACCACAATATTACTCTAATTCTGATGAAACCTGGACAGTTTCCACTAGCCTTTGAATGGTCACAAGAGCTGGGTAACATATGATTTACATACTGATAAATAATTAAAAAAAGCTATGGATGTGTACTTTTCCTTTGTCCAGATGTGAGTGGAACTAATGCAAACTGCAAAAGAGCATGTACAAATACAGTGCAGTTCTAGTTAAAATTGTACAGATTTTTCAACTGGCATTGGCTAGTCTGGCTTCCAAAATCAGTCTTCAATGAATAGATTACTATTTCTAGTATTATATTTCAGCTTTCAGCCAAAAATCTTCTATATTTTTATGTTAAAAAAACCCCAAAACATTCATTTTCATCTATGAAGTTTTTTTTCCAGTGAGTATGAGATCTCACCATAGTCTGTGAAATAGTCTCTGGTCTGTCACCAGTGAGGGGTTTTCAGAGAAATTATATAAAAACAGAATCAAAAAATGTTTTGGCTTGAAAGGGAAATTTAAAAATAATCTAGTTCAACCCCACAGCAATAAGCAGGAGCATCTTCATCTAGACCAGCTTTCTTAAAAGCCCTGTCCAATCTAACCTTGAATGTTTCCAGGACAGGGCAATCCGCGACCTCCCTGGACATGCTGTTCCAGGGTTTCATCACCCTCATTATGAAAAACTTCTTCCTTATGTTTAGGTTGAATCCATGCTCTTCTAGTTTAAAACCACACCCCTTGTCCTATCACTACATGCACTTGTACAAATTTCCTATTCATCTTTCTTGTAGGCCCCTTTAAGTACTGAAAGAACACAAAAAATGCCTCCCTGGAGCCAGCTTTTCTCCAGGCTGAACAATCCCCAATTCCCCCAACCTGTTCTCACAGGAGAGATGTTCCAAACCTCTGATCAGGTTGATGACCTCCCTCTGGACCCAATCCAACAGGTTTGTGTCCTTCATGATCTGGGGTGGTGACCTAATTGACTTAATTTCAGTACCTGAAGGGATCCTACAACAAAGATAGAAAAATACTTTTTACAAAAGCACGTAGTGACAGGACAGGGGGGAACGGCTTCAAAATGAGAGTTGTTTTAGGTTAGATATTAGCAAGAAATTCTTTACTGTGAGAGTAGTGAGGCACTGGAACAGGTTACCCAGAGAAACTGTGGATGCTCCATCTCTGTGTTGAAGTGTTCAAGATCTGGTTCGATGGGGACTTGAGTGACCTGGTCTGGTGAAAGATGTCCCTGTCCACAACAGGAGGCTCAGAACTAGGCAATCTTTTTCTCTTCTGATCCAGGTCATTCTAGGATCATATGGTTATATATAATTTTCTATAGCTTTATAATTCAATATGTGTTTCAGTTTATAAAAAGTGGAGAGTAGAAAGTAATATTAAGTACATGATAATAAATGAGAAAAATAAGGAAGAATCTAAAAACTACTGTGACCTCAGTATTTTATTTAATAATTCTATCCAAAGAAATAAATATTCCAAGTACACATAGAGACTGGCAGACTGGATCACACTAAATCTACACAGATTGTGTAATGTAAATGTACAATATTTTTTGTCTTTTTTTTGAAGATTACTGTATCTTTTCTTCCCACAAAACTGTATAACTTAGCAACAGAGGGAAAACTGTTGATTTACAGGTTTAGGCAGGGACACCCTGGGTAGGTGAAACTCATACAAGGAGATTGACAATTGATGGAGATGTAATGTGAGGAATGCTTGGAGGACTATTCCTCATCGAGTAAGTGCTAGCTGACTGTAAAACACTGCAGCATTGACCTGAAGTCAGTCCTTACTATGAAGAGTACTGTTCTTAGAGACTTAGGGGTTCTGTAGAATATACTAGAGCAAACCAAATAAAAAACCCTGATGAAAGTTTTGGAACTGAAATCAAGCTCAGAAGAATGGATTTTGCAAGATATTGTGAAATCTGTGAAAATGTCTCCATTAATCAAAAATAGGCTGAAATACATGAGGGTTTGAGATGACTTTATCTGAAATGGTTCTCCATTCATTACTGTCAACATGAAATGCTTAAGGACCTGAATAAAACAAACCCAGTGATTCTGATCACCCTGATTGCTTACTTACTTCACTACACTTACTACACTTGTCCTCCTCGTCCTCCTTTTTTCTCCTTTTTTTTTTTTTTTTTTTTTTTAAGGTTTTACATCTCTAAGTGTTATGTCAATGGCTCTTTCTTTATGGTCATGCAAGAGAAATGCAGAATGACAAATTGGGAATTAAAGGAATAAACAGTGTTGCAAGGGAATTAAATATAAATCATGACAAGCTACTTAAATGTATAAAATCCAAGAACTCTGTCAGGAATTACTTGAGCCATTAAGAGATGAGTGGGAAGCTAGTGACAGATACTGCAGCTGACAGCCTGAAATTATTCTTTGCTTCATTTTTCACTCAAATAAATGGAGGGTCAAACCCCAGAGAGTAAGGAATGGTAAATTTTCCTGTGGAGTGAATTAAAAAGTAGGCAACAGGAAAAGATTAGAGGCTTCATGTCTGATAGTTCAAAGTGGTGTATTAAATATGTTTGAGTTATTGAGTCTATGTACCTTGTAGCTGGGAATGGTGATGTAAGTAGCAGGGCATCTAGGAAAGGTACCATACAGAATTTTGAAAGTGTATAAACAGATATGGAATGTAGCAAGCAGAATTTCTTTTCCTCTTGGTCATTCTGAGCAGAGCTTGTAACAGACACCATAATTTGCACTTAATAGAGGACAGAAATTGGCTTGCTGAGGAACAAAAAGGTTTGAAGATATTAAAGCAAATAGTCTGAATAGGGATAGAGGAGGTCTCTCTGCCATCCAGGGTATCCCTCCAGCTGTAGTTCCAAAAGACCTGCCTGTAGATGTCCTCTCTCCCTCCTCAACTCAGTCACTACTGGGCCCCCACTGTTGCTGTGAAATTCTGTGCTGACATTTAGGAAACTCCCTGGAGTTATTTGTGTCTGGAATCTTTTCCAGCCTAATGGAATAACACAGAAGTACGTGAAATGAAACAAAAAAAGCTTAAGAGCAACAAATCCCCTGATGCAGACTAGGGAAGCCTTGGAGGGGTTTGTGGGAGTGTCCCTAACATGCACTCTATAGTCCCACAGCAGGCTACATTTGGAGGTTCCATTGGGGACTGGAAAATTGAGAGCCACGGTGCCTTCACCACCACTCTGCTGCTTCTCATGACAGACTTTGTTGGTCCCTGCATACCTCATATTTCCAGTTTTGCCCACTTGTTTGTCCCAGCTATACCAGCTCAAAGGGGCTGCTTAAAAGGATGCTCTGTAGCATTCAGCTCTGTGACTCATTTCAGATGGGACATGAGACATGGTTAGGAAATATGTAGAAAGGACTTTGTTTTATCCTGTTTACTTTTTCCCAATTCATACTGTTTTCTTAGGCAAACTCTTATCAAAATCCCAGGGAATTTTTGTTTGAATACAGCTTTCTAAACTGAGCTATTTTCAATCTAAAACAAAGCTCTCTTACATACTGTAGTCTTAGTGCAAGCTTGGGATGCTCCTGGGATGACATGTAATGTTATTGCCTAAAGGTCTCTCAGACAATATGCATTTTTTACCTATTTCCTACTAAGAAGGTATTTATATTGCTTCTTTTGGGTTTGCCCCGACATTTCTCTCTTTTATTTTTCTTTTACATATATTGTTCCATATTTAACTGTGTCAGTCACTGAGGCCTGTGTCCTTAAATACCACAAACATTTATCTGAATGTGTCACAGACTAGACTTAACATGGCTAGAATCATGCTGGACAATATTTATTTCAGCATTGTTAAAGTACAGTGATAAAACTGAGAAGAAAAAAATGCAGGCCGTAGCATTGTAAACTACCATATCTGAGCTCCATTTTCAGCATGTGAGTTGTCCCAATTCCTTCATAGCATCACATATCTGCTCAAACATCTGTAGAACCTATAGCAGAACTCCTGCTTTACTCTCTAATAATGTTGGTATTTATTTTAATTTTTGTTTGTTTCTTATGGCTTTTGATAATATACTTCCAGTTTTCTATAAAATTGTCTTCTAACTCCACATCATTGTAAAAAAATGGTGATTTGTCCAACCATATGCAACAATTCCTACAGCTTTTTAAATATTTTAATGCTATTAATATAATTCATAATGTGTTTAATAATGCAATTCTGAAAAAAAACCAAAAACCCTCTCGTTAAAAATAATTGAAAACACAGTGGGGACCTTTTAAAGGAATTGTCCTAATTAGAAAGTCAGACATGACAGTGCATTTCTGCTCATTTATTTTACACTCCCTAGATTATAAAAGTCTTCTGGTTTTCCATCTGCTAATATTAAATTCAACTCAAAACAAATGGACAAAATTCATGTTTTGTATTGGTTGGCTTACTGAAGAAAATAGTTTCGCACATAGAGAATCTTTGCTGCCTCGTCCTTATTTCCACACTTTTCAGGTTTGTATTCCTGTTACTGTTCCTGTTCTTTCACAATTTTAGAACAGTGCACTGCCTTCTAGTAACTTAAATTTTATACATTTTGCCTTTTTCCCTGCATTAATTAAATTAATTTGGGAAAAATATTTTAACAAAAACTTCATCTAGCACAAATAACTGATACCATAAGCAAGTATGCTTATTTCATGTGTCAATGATTTCATTATTCCAGTTACTTTTACTGGACAGTCTGGGAGGGACAAATACACTCAAAGTTCTCTCTCTGGAAAAACTGCACACCCACCTGACTTTCCATTACCAGAACATCTCTCAGTTCAGTTCCATCCATGTCTAAAAAGTAAAACAAAACAATCCTATACGCATAAGTTAGAAAGGTTGTTTATCAGGAAAAAAATGGCTGTTAGTAATACGTTTTTCTGGGAGGAGCTATTTGTTTTTCCTTAAGGGGAAATTAGTGTTTTGGAGGAAAAAAGTATGCATTCCTCTTAAGTAGGAACAAAGGATGTTCGGTCTAGATGAAAGGAAAAGCTTCTTTTTGCCCAAAGAGTCTGTCTCCATCAATGGAGATACTAAAAAAGTGACTGAACATGGTCCTGGACAACTGCCTTGAGCAGGAGGTTGGACACGATGACCATCTGAGGTACCTTCCAGCCTTGCCCCTATGTTCCCATGAAATGTTTATAGTCTGAAACTCCAATGGACTTTCATGTTTTCATTTGTCATGGGTAATTCTTGAAATTAAATTGTTTTTCAATCCCACATGGGTAAAAGTTTTTTCTATCCAAACTATTTGTATGTGAGAAATTGTTATTAAAAACAAAATTCATTAAAATATATTAAAATTAATTAAATTTTATATAAAAATTAATTAAAATATATTTAATATTAACTTCATAAGAATGGTAGAAGAAGAAGAAGAAATAAGTTCTCCTGTCTGCTTTAAACTAATTTTTTCCCCTAGATATTTTTCTCTTCTACTACAATCTGAGCAAGATCACAGAATCACAGGATGGCCTAGGTTGCAAGGCACCATAAAGATCATGCAATTCCAAGCCCCTAGATGTGGACAGGGACAAGTTTCATTAGAGAAGGTTGCTCAGAGCCCCATCTAACCAGGACTTGAACACTTTCAGGGATTGGGCATCCACAGATTCTCTGGACAACCTGATTCAGTGCCTCACCACCCTTAAAATAAAGATTTTTTTTTTTTCTAATATCTATTCTAAACCCCCTCTCATTCAGTTTGAATGCATTTACTCTTGTTCTGTCACCATGTGCTCTTGTAAAAAGTCCCTCTGACAAGCACATCACTGTCTGTTCACTGTAGCATGAATTATCAAATATGTTATTCAAAACCAATACCCAGTATATGTGAAATCTATCAAAAAATGAAGTGAAATATAAGCAAAGTGCAAACTCTGAAACACAGCATAAACCCTGACATCCCAAACTCAGTTTCATTGGGATGAAACTGAGAGATTGATCTATAGCAGTTCTAAGTGCTTCATTTTAGAGAACTGGAAATATTTCTTATAAATCTGGATTATAGTCAAGGGAATCTTTTAGTTTTTTGTCAGTAAGAGGTAAGCAACTGAAAAGTCATGAAGATGAATCCCTGATATGTAACTTGTAGTGAAGCTTTCTGTAAATAGTGAACTGAGAATGCCAGCTCCTTCAACTTTGGCTTTGTGGTGAAAATGAGGTAAGGGCCATCTTGTTCATTATCAGATCAATATGTCTTATGAATTCATCTACACTGAAAAGACATTAAATGTGCCCCTGTATCACCTGAGAAAAACACCCCTCTGCACTCTCAAATGTTGCTCTTAGTGCTGATGTCATGAAGAAAAATGTATTTAAGTAAAAAGTCCTTTTCTCTTGGAGATTCTCTAAGACAACTTTTCAAGACAGTAGGAACAGTTGATACTGATTGTCATGTTTCAGTTTTGCCACAAATATTCAAGATAAAGCAAGACTGGGATGAGGAGGTCTAAATGACAATGAAATTATGAAAATAAGGAGAAACTGTCACGCCGATTACTTTGATTCATTCCACCACAACACCAGCAGAGATTATTCATAGATGACTGTTGGAATCCATTTATGAATGCTTCCAAGTACTCATCTAAATTATAAATAAAATGCTTCATATGGTTCATTGCTTAAAATCTGAATACACTAACAAATCCTCAGTTCCTTTTTCAAAACAGTCTTATTATTGTGATGCACACATACTGAATGTCATTCTGAAGTTTTATATGAGACTTCTTTTTGTAGTGTTTAAAGGCTTCCCAGTAATGATGGTCATTAATATTGTCACATTACCAATCTCTTCTGCCATTCTCAGTAACATGGATGAGCTATATAGAATGTGAAAGAGTAATTGCTTAATGTTAGTCAAAAACATAATAAAGGCTTTGAAAGGATAACTTTTTCCAGAATTGTCAGAAACAATACATGCATATTAAGCTCTTTTAACAAGCTAATTAAAAAAGAGATGTCATGCATCTCACCCTAAGAAAGATATTGCTTTATTCCAGAGATTGGTCCTGCCTTGTCAGTACAAAGAAGGTGACAAGGTAATAAAGTTGATCTTATGAAATACCAAGTTGTTATCCTTTTCTCTCTGATACTGTATTTCATGTCATACAGTTATCTATATCCTTTGACTTCAGCAGCCATATGACATTCAGAATTACACATCAAACAAGGCTGTGCTCTGCCTCAATGCATAGCTGCAAACCATGATGAGATTCAGAATTATATTTTGTTTTTTATAAATCAGATTCTCCTCAGAGATATCACACGAATAAATCAGAGATAGTTGTCTAAAAAACAGATTAAGAAAACCAACCTGACTGGAAGTGGTCTTCATCACAGTCATACAGGCACAGCTGTTCAGCTGAAATTTGAGAGATTTAAAACATTAGTTAAATGGCATCCCACCTAGCTAAAACATATTGTGTTCATGTGCACAAAGCATATAAAATGTCTAAAATGCAAGGAAATGTTGATATGCTTTGGTATAGACAGAATAACAACCAAAGTAAAAGACTGAACCGTGCTCTTATATTGTTGGTTTTAATTTAGTAAGCTTTAATATCTCTTAAAAAACTATCTATTGTGTTTGACATGGAAAAAAACCTTCTAATTTATTAATATAAATGAAATACTGAGATTCATTTTACAGTATTTGATATGCCATATATTTATAGGTTAGGAAACAACTTCACCCTTAACAGAAGAGGCTAAAGGAAAAAAATTCACAGACGCATGAAAAATGCTCCAAGTACACAAAGATTCCATCTGTCATCTGTAATGATGAGCTTTTAGTGCTTCAACATTTTACTGTCTCTGTAGATGCGTTTGTTAAGTCACAATTGTTAGAGATACTAGTTATGAAGAGCAGAACACGTAAAAGTGCTGCATGTTGTACTGGTACAGCATAAACCCTGACATGAACCCAGGTGAAGTGCAGTAAAACAAACAGTCTGAAAAATACAACAATTAGCAAACCCAAAAAGTTTAGGCAAATGAAAATAGACCAAAATTGACAGACAAAATAGGCAGGGTTATCCAATGCAATCAGCACCTTTTAAAAGGCATATAAATGGATTTCAGTCCTTTGCAACATTGTCAAGACTTAATCAGGTAACAAAATGCCTATTTACAATTTACTTATTTATGAGTCTGTAGAGTTAATGCAATTATGCCTTATCAAGTAGTATGAAGTGTTAATTTCATTTTACAACATCCACAATACTGTAGTATGCTAAAAAAAATCATCATGGACTTCATTTGTATCTTATAAAGACTCCTGCATCTGTATTTACATGTACATTTTATACTAAAACTTGTAGATAATATTTCATGGTAGCAAATTAAAATATATATGGAAGCAACTGCATATGAAAATATGCAATACTTTGTAAATATGTCAAAAGTTTACAATAGTTAGAAGTGTATTAGTTGTTTTATGAGTTCCAAATCCAGTTAATATGGAAATTATTTAAATAAAATTTTAAAAATTATAGATCCTGCCTCAGAGGGTTTTTTTTAGGAAGAAATCCTCAGACTTTGAAGATATAATTGCATAATCATGATGCCATTTTGTGACATTCTAAAAGGTTTATAAGTGTTAAATCTATTAAGGCATGTGTATCTGAGATTTAAAGTTCATAATTTCAACATCAAACCTATATAATGCTGACATAAATCTTCATCGCTTTGTTGAGGTGGATGGCTTTTGTTGAAATTTATTCAGAAGACAACATTGAAATTTAAACTGTGATTTCATCTCAGTCCTACTGAGTAGGAAGAAGTAAGACTCCAAAGGGAATATTCAGAATTTTTCCCTGTGTTTTAGTTGAATGTTTCAAGTGGCTTCTGTACAAAAATTTCTACTTTGGACTCTTGGTTTTGGATTTTGTTTGGCTTTGAAGTGTTTTGGGGAATTTTAGCAAGGGAATTTCGTATTTCCAACTTTCAGGCTTCAAAAATGAATACAAAGCATTTAAAAAACCAGTCATGCCTGAGAAAATCACAAACTTTGCCACTGAGAAAACCTGGAGGTTACATTTTCAAGTCTGCCTCACTAGCATTACCAGCAGCATTCTGTTCTTAACTAATACTCCATCTAATAGTTTGATCCTAGTACCTGGAAGTTTGGAAACAATGCAATAGGCTGCATGCACAGGGAAAAGCAGTACTGGTTTGTTGATTTTTGGGGTTTTTTTTTCAAAAATAGCATAAATATTTTGGAAATCTTGAAACTTCTGTTATAAGTCATGAGGTTGTAAAACCAAAAGTATCATTGTAAAATATAAGCTTTAAATTCACCAAAAGTCTATAAAGCCTGCCTGCATATAGACTTATTTAAATTCTTTACCATTATGTAGATAAACATACCTTGAAATTATGACATCCCTCTCTGTTGCTGCTACTATTCATCTCTGTTTCTCTGTATTCTTTATTGAAGAACTGTGAAAAATCAATGCTATTAAGAAAGGCTATTTAACAAAGTTCTGTATTTTTATTTTTATATAAGGTCTCATTCTGAGGACTGATTTCATCTGTGAAATAAATTATATCAGATTTTTTCCCCCACATTTTCTTCCTAGGGGACTAATAAATATCTAAGTAATGCACATAAGAATGCCTATACAAGTGGTACACTGTGTAGTAAGCAAAGAATGGGCACACTGTCCTAGGAGTGAAGAATAGCTACAATTCCTTAATTTAGAATTGAAAAAGGACCAATCAAATTGTATCTTTGTTGTAGAAATTTCACAGTCCATTTGGATACAAAAAGGAGGAGTAGGTGAATATGAATAAGCTAAGAAAAACACAGAGTTAGAAAATATGCACTGCAATGAAGTAGGAAGGATGGAACTTAGGAACTGAGAAAGTGCAGTTAGTCTGCTATTCACAGAAAGCGTAAACAAGCATGTCCAGTCACTGCCTTTTCAATATGAAAGAAATGAAATTATTGCATGGGGCACTGCAGGGTATGTTTCACAGAGAGATAGGAAGATACTATCAAATCTTTGCTTGGAAGCAAAGTCACAGTATTAGAGCCAGCTATTTGCCACAATAGCAAACAGACTTGTAGGAAGCCTGAATCACAATGTGACTACCCCTCCTAAAGCATTGCCGTGCATTATTAAGACCAATAATGACAATTAAGACCAGAATTACTCCATGAGGAGCAGCACCTAGGAAAAAGAAACATGACTGGATCACAGTTGCATCTTGGCTACGGCAATGAAGAATCACTGGGAGAGATAAATAAATCTGAATCAGATTTGGGGCCACAAGTGATATAATAAGAACTAATCTGATCCGGTTGGGAAGTTCAAAAGAAAATAGGTGGAACATACAGCCAATTTCTCTTCTGAATAGACAAATTCACTTTGGGAATCAAAGCCTAGCTCCTAATATTTTTTTTTTCTGATTAAGTGGCAAACTTTAATGTAAACATACAAAACCAGTTTTTTATCTATCCCTATTATGCCTTATAAATGAACAAACAGCGTTTAATCAAACTATTGTACTGTCTCAAGATTTATACAGAAACTTCTCCATTTTCTGAGATTGATTATGCACAAGCACATAAATTTTCATTATCAAGCACAGAAATTTTAAAGGTATTTAGAACTGGCTTGTGGGGCATGTTCTAGAATAATACCTCAAAAAATGTTTTTCAATGCTGAAAATTATTTTCTAAAAGTATCTTGCTTTTTTTTGTTCACCCTGAAATGCAAAACACTTGAGAATTTTCCAATTCAAAGCTCGACTAAATAAAATGTAGGTAGGATAGAAATAAAGACCAGACTTTTCCAGACTGGACTTCAGAGGCTGGTTGGTTTTTTGTTGTTGTTGTTGGTTTTTTCTTTTTTTTAACTTGTAATTGCAAGGGAACAGTGGTCCTACAATACCCAAAAAAGACCAAAGTATTGACTTTGGGTAATCAGTCCTCCAAAACTATTTCTATCTTCCTGCCTAATATGATCTAGATCTAAATGCAAAAACATGATATTCATGTTAATAAAATGAGGAAGGGCAGATGTGGCTTCTGAAGCATTGCTATGCACCTGTAAAATCAGTGTGATTTTTTTTCTAAAACTCACTTTAATTTTCCATTTCTTTCTCACCTTCTCTCTTTCCTTCATTCTTGTTAACATTTTCAAAGTTGCTATACAATATTTTTTTCTCATCTTACCATCTCCAAGCCTCTTTAGTGCTACCTTCTCCAGGAGACAACATATTCATGGAAGTAATACTGTAGTACTGCAGTGCTCACACTGACACTCCTGCAAACTCCATGTGGGTGGAAATCTTCTGCCCAAAGCACCACTGACCTCATGGGACAACAAAGCTCTAATATGCTAAGCAAAACAGAAGCATTGCCAATGTGCAACATTTCCTTAGGCTTTCTGAAAAATTAGGACAAGACCTGGTGCATGATCTTCATTTGTAACAAAAGAGGCTCATAAGCTTTCTTCTCTATATCTGTGTTAATGGAGGATAAGATGCATGCCACCACCCCTGCATTTGTTTAGTGCATGGCATTTCTAGCTCTGGGCTTGAATAAAATTATGTTGCTTTCAGTACTTTGAAGTTCTGAGAACTAAATAAAGCATACTGTATGATGGCTTAGTAACACACAGATTCTTAAAACGTTGTCATGTCATGGCAAAGAGCAACATATTTCTACTGGACTAATTTTTCATCAAATAGGACAGGCTCTATTACAGCATTTGAAGATTTGAAGACAAAGCAGACTCAGACCCTTGCAAAAATGTACTGTTTTTGTAACAGTAGATTTAAAAAGCACCTGCTGGTGCATATAGCTTTTTTTAGATGTTATTACACTGCTGTAATTATCAATTGTCTTTAAAGGGGAATATAACATGACTTCCCATCATTTCTTTCTAGAATTGAATTTGGTATTAAATCTCATCTAATGAGAAACTAGAACTTCAGTCATTTTCTTAAGACCTCAAAAGGGGTATCATTCTTTTAAAATGAGTACACAAAAATAGGGAAAAAAGCGTGAAAATAGCTAGAAAATTACTAGGTTTGAAAAAAAAAGTACCCAACCATTAGATAAAATCACATTTTAGACCACTTGCTGTGTGTCCATGATGTAGCACAAACTTTTCTATAGAAGGAACCCGTATTAAAGAGCTTTAAACACCAGAAATAGAAAGGTCCAGTTCAAATAGAAAAATTGTTCAATGGCTTTTGTGGTTATAATTAAAAGGAGTTTTTTCAGCTCACTGTCCACAGTCCATGTAATTAGCACCTGAAATAATATTTCAATACAATTGAACGGCATAATAAAACTTCTTCACCCTGATAATAAGCAAGGTTAAATTTAATTTCTTTAGCACAGAAAGAAACCTTTAAATACCATCCTATTAAGATTGAATCAAACCAGGAAAACTAATCATCAATAGAAGTATTTATTTTATATGTTCTTATTTCCATGTAAAACAAAACACTACATATTTCACAGGAATTGTCATAACCACAAATACTCAAAAAGAAAAGTTAACATTAGAAATATGTTTTCAACAAACTTTTTTTCCTCTCTGTACTTTATCTAAGAATAAAAAGTACATTTCACACAAAACTGAGAAATGCCAATGTTATGTCTGACAGATAATCAGTTGTATTAGTTTTGCATGGCCTGGTTTTGGTAGCAGGGGGGTCTTTTCTGTGAGAATCTTCCAGAAGTTTCCACCATGTCCAGCAGAGCCAATCCTTGGAGGCTCCAAAGATGGACATGCTGCTGGCCAAAGCTGGGCCAATCAGAAATGGTGGTAAAACCTCAGTGATAACATACTTAAGAAGAAATCAAAACAAAAAATGGTGTCACAGTATTAATTGTGACTAGAGAAGTGCTGAGTGAGAACATGTGAGAGGAACAGCCCTGCAGACAGCAGGGTCAGTGCAGAAGGAGGGGCAGGAGGTGCTCCAGGCACCAGAGCTGAGATTCCCCTGCAGCCCCTGGTGCAGCCCATGGTGAGGCAGCTGTGCCCCTGCAGCCCATGGGGATCCACAGGGATGCAGAGATCCACCCACAGCCCATGGAGGAGACCCACACTGGAGCAGGGGGTGCCTGAGAGGAGCCTGTGACCCTGTGGGAGACCCATGGAAAGAGGGCCCCTGGAGCAGCCTGTCCTTGGAGGACTGCACCCCATGGAAGAGTGACCCACACTGCAGCAGTCTGGGAGGGCTGCACCCTGTGGAAGAATGACCCATGCCACAGCTGTCTGGGAGGACTGTGTGCCCATGGGAGGGACTCACATTGCAGCAGCCCCAGGGAGGGGGGCTGTGGGATGGACTCACACTGGAGGAGGTGATGGAGATCTGTCTCCTGTGGCAGGGACCCCACGGTGCAACAGGGGAAGGACTCCTGTCCCTGAGCAGTGGGGGAAGCCACCAGTGATGAACTGACCATAAGCCCCATTCCCTGTCTCCTTGCAGTTGGAGGTAGAGCTGGAAGGAGGGAGGTATGGGGGGAAGGTGTTTTTAAGGGCTTATTTTACTTCTCATTATCATGCTTTGATTTTGTTAGTAATAAATTCTCTTTCCATCTCTGGCCTGTTTTGCCTGTGATGGTATTTGGTGAGTGGTCTCTCTCCCAGGCCCTATCTCAACCCATGAACTCTTGGTTAAATTTTCTCTCCTTTGACCAGCTGCAGAGGGGAGTGAGTGAGCAGCTTTTGCAGGTGCCTGGCATCAGGCCAGTGACAACCCATGACATCAGTGAAAAAATTTCCTTTTCATCTTACAATTTGAAGACATAATATATTGCATTATCAAGTTAGTTCATATTAGTCTCTTATTTAATGTTTTGCTGTTCCATGTTGACTTCTGTTAGACTCCTTTTAGACAGCCTCTAGTTGTATGAGCAACTTCCACTTTGGGGGAGAAATTTTTTCCCAAATATTACACATTTAGCCCTGAACTGCTGCTGCTGAGTCATACCCATAGCCATTTATTACCCTTTCATCTCTTTTTAGAATCTGGGAAAAATATTAATCTGGACCACTGTGATATTTCATTAAAGCTATCTTTTACAAGCTTCTATCAATTAAAAAAAAAATAGATAACATTTTGTGAAATAAAAGCAAAGCTTGATTTTTTTCCAATATACTATGGCTTTGTCTTCATCACACGTGCAAATAAATAGTTCTAAAATTCTGACTAGCCCTGTTTGTATGTTGGTAAGGATACCCATAGGATCTTCCCTGGATCAAAGTCAGTTCCTCAAAACTTTAAAGAATTAAATGCAAATTTCTAAATTGGGGGTTTTAACCTATAATACCTAAACCTTTATGTAAACTGTGGGACACTTTTCAGGCACTGTGAGATGTATCTCTATATATGCACGAACTACAGAGAGTATTTTTAAAAGATAGAAATTTTCACAGAAAAACCTTTAGGATTAAATTCCAATATTTCCTCAATTTCTTCTATTTCAACTGGGCCTCCCAGTTTTGGTGGGGCATTCCCCTCCACCTGCTCCTTGGGCCCACTCTATGACCTTAAGAATTCCCATTAGAGTTTGGCCTTTGTGTAAAGAGTTGGGCAGGGAAGCATCCCTTGACCATACCAGGGACTCTTGCATGGCAAAGGGAGTGGTGACTCTGTCCATGTCAGGAACTCCAGTCATCTGACCAGGGTGGGAGAAGAGAGATAATTCCTCTTCCCCTATAGCCTCGGAAAAAATACTTACCTGAACTGCAGCCTCAGTGGAATTGTAACTGGACTTTTGAAAAATTCCATAATTACTGACCTGTATTGTGGCCAGGATGGAAATTCACTGATGACTAAAGCAAATCACTTAATGACCCTATAAACAGCAGTCCTAAGTGAGGCCCTCTGAGCTCTCCTGGCCCTCAGCAGGCTGCAACCAGCATCTTCTTCCCTCAAAACTTCTGAACACACACACGTGAGATCATCAGAGGACCATTGCTGAGCAGGTGATGGGGCCTGGACCAATCTCACTCACTCCTAGAGGCTCCACCCTTGCCCACTGAGAAATGTGAAGGCATTCAATGTGAATATTTCATTGAACTCAAGGGGATATTTTAACTGGTATATACCTTTATATGTGTGTGTATATATATATATATATATAAAAATAACTTCATGTCTATCTGCATGACTGTGTGAATTATTTAAACACTTTTTAGCAAGTACACTATGAATGTTGCCATCTCACATCTATAATTAAGTCACTGCTGTAATTGTACTAAATCCTATTTAATCACTTTGTAAATGTTAAATTAGCTAATCATTAAATGCTGCTAAATCCTTTAGATATAAAATGTTGGCCAAGTCTGAGACTAGGATTGGATTTAACCTCACCTAAGAATCATCAGGCAAAGGGACCACTCCAAACCTTGTGACTAAACAGGAGGGTCTCCCTTACTCTTTTGTGTCTTTGCTTTCTGTGTAAATAATTCTAAATTGATTCTAACCTGATTTTTCTTTGTATATTTCATCCATGTTGTAATAGAGGGAACTTTGCCTCAAACTTTATTAAGTTGTGCTTTCACATATTTATATTAAGCCTACTTTTGATAATACCTTTGTCAGTGATCCTTTAGGCAACCTAAGCCCTTCATTCATGAATGACAGTCAAACCTGTGTATCAGCTCTCTAAAATAGCAGCAACTAGCCACTCTAAAAAACAACAAGGACACAACTAAATTTTGGACTATATTGTTACTGGAGATTGGCTTTCCCCTTCTCGTGCCATCTGCAAACAAGGTTTACATGACATTGCTTCAAGTGCAATGTATTTACCTACACATCAGTACTGACATACCTAACTTATTTTAACTACTTCTGAATATAACACAAATTCTATCTTACCAAAATAAGACTACAAAAAAGATTAAAAATGGATCATAAAGTTAAAAGTAAAAATATTTATTTATGTATAGTCTCTTACTATCATAGTATGAAAAAAATTGGAAGAATGAGTTAAAAAGTAGTGAACAATAAAATATATGCTTTTTAGCAGCTATGATTTTTTCTTAGCACTTACTATCACATTCTGTTTAATACTCTTAACCCTTTTAGTAGATTTAAAATCATATTCTTTAACTTATATCCCAGTAGTTGGCAAATGGCAAGCGAATGTAGCTATGACTAGAGTTCAAAGCTGCTGATACCTGATTATTATTGCACAGAGATGGTAAATAAAGTTTTATGTGCCATGTGTTGCTAGTTAGTTCCATGAAGTTCAAGTAACGCTCTATTAACTAGCAAAGTGAAATCAGATTCTATTACTAAGAAAAAAATGCTTTTGAGGGGAAACAATACATTTACTTTCATATTTGAAAAGACTTGAATTTTTTTTACCCTTTTCTGTAGAAGCAGAAGCATATTTCATATTCTCTCCCTAGGGGTTATAAACTTAAGATTGGTGTTTGTGCAAGTGAGCTGTAATTGAGATGCTGTAAAATGATCTAGAAAGTAAGACAAGTGGGAGGACATGAGAAGATTCAATCGAGAATGGAAGAAGAAAGACAAAAGATGGGAAATAATTACTCAGACAGAAAAGGGTTTCTATGACAAGGTTTAGGTATGTCTGTTACTGAGCTGCCAATAGCAGAAACAATGATACAAAGCTTTAGTCAGCTACATTTAGGTTATGAATTTTCTCAGGAGTGGGGGAGTTGGGAGGGTGGAAATCTCTTTATTACTGCTTCAAGCAGCAAAACAAGTTTCTAAAATTCTTTTAAAACTTTTACTAGGGACACAAGTGCAATCTAGTAAAGACATCTGACAGCTGTATTCTAAAATGAATCAGGTCCATTCTGCCACAATGCTGGAGGATGGACAAGGTATCTGTCTCTTATCTCAAATTATGTTCTCTATTTTCCATGTGGAACCTGACATAATTTTCATTTATGTGAAATAATAAAAAAGGTGAAAAATTCTCTCACTCATTTTGTAGACCCTGACACTCCAGGTGTTGCAAAAAGATACATGCTACAAAAGAGATAGAAGTAGAAGATACAGAGTGAGAACAGAATCATAACACATCTGCTGTTCCAGACTCTCTTACTCTCACTGTCGCTCCCAAATCCCAGCATCCTGTGCCCTGCTGGCTAGAACCTTGTATCACAAATTTTCTGTTTCTGATGGATTTGAAAGTGGTACAGAAGGAGAGCATGAAAGAATTCAACAGCAGTATACAGTAGTGTATTTCTGATAAGAAACCTGAGGTTTTCCCCAAAGCCTCAGTTGGAAAACAAAGTTCTGAGTGAGGAACACTAAAGGGGACACCTAATAAGCCAAGCTGAATGAATAAGCTATTAAGTCATTGAGTAATTAAAGTTTGAGAATGGGTAATTTCCATAAGCCAAATTCCTGAAGAGATGAAAGCTCCTTTACCCAATATACATATACACTCAATAAGGTGAGTGATCACAAAAATTCCCTTTTTGCTTTGAAAAACTGTATACTGCATGACTAACCTTTCCAAAAGTGAAGAAGTTGTCTAGTTGCAAACTGATACAGAAGCCACTCTTCCTTACTCAGGAAGAGCAATGACTCCAACCTTGGCCTGCAGATACTGGTGAAATTCTGAGTTTGCTCAGACTGCAGAATACTAAAACCATAAAACTGACAGCAGTGTCACTGAGCAGGTATAAAGTCTGTACAAAACATGTTGTTGTGAAAGGACTGCTACCTCCCAGTGTTACTGCTTATGGCCAGAAAATCACTGACTTGGAAGAGTGTAGGCTGTATCAGCAATCCTGAAAAAGTTAGTAGCCTAGCCAGGCTCTCTGTGCTATTTCAGCCATGAAATGAATGAAATGTTCACTTCAATGACAGTATACATCCCTATAAGTAACTGAAGAAACTTGGAGATTGTTAAAGATATGGAAGAAATTTATGTTCTCTGTGGAAATTTTAAGTGAAAAAATATAATTTAGTATCTGTGAAGGGAAGAGCTACTGGGAACAGTAGCATGCATTTTTATCAAGTTCTGTTGTGTTATAGGTGTCAAAAGAATACGTGATGCTACACAGGTATTGTTAGCTATTTTAACAATCTATACAGAGGGACAAAGGAGAACAAAATTTATTTATAGTATTGAATAATCAGGTCTCAGCACCTTTTGTTAAAAGAAACTGTTTTAGCTAACAGCTAAAAAATAACCATTAGCAAAAGTAAAAGCATTTTCCAATGGCACATGGAATGGAAAAGGTAATGGCATAGCATTCCTCCTTCAAGTAAGCCAAAGAAAGCTGATCTCCTCCTTCTAGCTGTAGATGTCATTCCAGGGACTGACACTGCAAGGTGCTGTGTTCCACGAGCTTGGTGATAGACCTGTTGTCATGGCTCATGAAGAAAATTAACTCTGCCCCAGCTAAAACCAGCACACTTGTTCAACACCGTGGCAGAGGCAGGAAAGAATCATGCTCTGGGGCTGTTTGCTCCAGGGCCTGGTGGATATAATGAAAACAAATGGCAGTATGGGAATGAGTTGAAAAGGGAGAGCTTCTGCCTCCTGATAATTAGTGTAAGATTCTTAGGAAACCATTCCTCTGTTCAAGCCATATTTTTACAGTCCCTTCAAAATGAGTTTGATGTATTAGGCAGATAGCTTTTCATGTAAATCTTATATGTAACTGAAATGAAAATGGTAAATAATGCGAAAGTAAAATTGGCAAGTTTGGAGGAAAGCCTATTTACTTCAGACTGCAGAGTCATGTATTGTTTTATCAGTGTTCTCACAAAAAAAAGTTCCATTTTAAAAAGTGCCTTTGGCATATGTATTTTCAGTAAGAATGGTGGCAGCTGGGAATTAGTCTGTAATTAGCCATATTGTCTACCAAATGTTTCCTGTACCAGAATGTGTGGTGTATTAGGTCACTTTGACCTTAGAGCACCTTAGAGTACCTAAGAGGCCAACAAGAAAGCCAGAGAGAGACTTTTTACAAGGACATGTAGTGATAACACAAAAGGAAATGTCTTTAAACTGAAAAAAAAAAGTAAAAAAAGGTAGCTTAAGACTAGATATTAGGAAAAAAATTCTTTACTGTGAGAGTTGTGAGGCACTGGAATAGGGTGTCCAGGGAAGCTGTGGATAACCCATCCCTGGAAGTGTTCAATGCCAGGCTGGGTGGGGCTTTGAGCAACCTGGTCTAGTGGGAGGTTCCCTGCCAATAGCAGGGGATTGGAACTAAATGATTTTTCAGGTCCCTTCCCATCCAAACCATTCTATGATTTCCTAATAATTAGGTCAGTTAATTAATGGTTTTATTTTTGACACCTTATTTAGCAAACTAATGCACAGCAAAACATTTTGTTAAAATTTATGCAAAAATCTCTGTAACTCTGATCACCTTCTTGTGGTGTCATGGAGTGCTCTGAAGAATTAGACAAGAATCCCAGCATTATGAACTGTGTTAAAAACTGTATTATAACAGTAATATAAACTGCTGTAAAAATTGGCTATTCTTAAAGAAAGAAAAAAAAAAAAAGAAGAGTCACTCTTTACACTACTGTGTACTTTTTAAAATAGACAGTTTGCCTAAGGAAATCTGTGTCCTTTCTTCATTCTCTAGGGATTGTTGTATCTTTTTCTACCCTTCATGCTATATTTTTTATGAGAACAGAATCAAAACTACAATGTCTCATCTGTTTGGCTTCTGTTGTGTTGTTTTGTTTTGCTTTTCAACACTGCTAGATGGATCTGAGCAAGCTCTGACTAGAAACAAGAGTTTAAGCTATTTGTTGTTTATCACACACATTATTTACAAGGCACATATCCATAGTTCAGATACAGAAGGTAGGCACATCTCACATCTTGTCAGAATGCCACACTTGCTGTCAATTACCTGAGCTCTCATTCCTCTTGTGAAGGAGCAGATCACATACCTGAAACTGCAACATCCCGATTCTGACAGTTTGGCTGGGGAACATTTATATTCATTGATTGCTGCTATCACAGTATCTGCTTTGAAGACATGCACACATGAACACACACACACACAGAAAAATCTCTAAGACTAACCTACAGGCATGACCTGAGCTTTTTGATGACTCGCATCTACTTCTCCACCTAACAACCTGAACTGAAATACCAATCAAATATTATTCATCCCAGGAATTAACAGCTCATCATTCTTTCTTATTTTTTTTTATTTTTTTTAGCCTGCATGATTTATCAGATGTTTAGAGTATTGGCAATACTGAGCATTTGGAAATCAGGACCCATTCCTTGAAATGGCATGTGTTAAGGGTATTTTAAACAAAATGCTCCTTTTTGTCATACAACAATTCAGCATATCTTAAGAACTTCAATATTCCTCTTGCAGTCACAATGGAATGGGAAATCTGCTCTATCTTGATACTTTTAAAGGGAAGGCAAGGTTATTACATCATTGTGTAATTGCAGGAGAGAGGGATTTAAATTATATTCTAAACACTAAGAAAAAAATAAGACAGTTATCAAAATAGATAGCCCAAAAGTAGAATGAAGAGGATTATATGTCTTTTCATTATTAGTAGAACCAGCTGAGAAAATTATAACATGGATAAATCTCTATACTCCAGAATCAGAGGAAGAAGCAGAAGGTGTGAATTCCAGCTAAGGAGACAGTGCCAAGAAAAACCTGCACAAAATATAATTACAACAGACTAATCAGGATGTCATCCTGTCACATAGGCACAGCAAAATCCTCCTAGAGAATCCTAACATGTGGTGCTCAGAAGCACATATACCAGGGGAAAAGCAGCAGTTATCTCCCTCCCTGCATTGGCATGGCTGTGCTGAGCTGACCTGTAGGTCACAGGAGGGCAAAGGTGATGTAGCAGAGGCAGCCCTTCAAGCCTTACACTACTGGCATCACACACCATTGCCTAGGACACCCAGAGCTGAGCGAGCAGGGAAAACAAGGTCATTCTCTTTCAAACCAAATATGGTGTCTTGGGATCCCATGGACGCTTTAAAATAATTGTCTGCCCAGGAATAATTAATATTTTGTGAATATTCTTGTCCTTCAAAGGTTAGCAGGTAGAGGGAGAAGCCAAAGAGAGTGTTCTCCATGAGTTGCACAGGCCCTCACCAGAGTGTGCAGTTACAGGTCTTCAAAGTCCATTTGAAAAATTAATTAACTGAACTTGCAATTTTTTGGGCATATATTCTTAAGTAAAAGGTTCCTAGTAACTAAATGGTCAATTAGCTAATCTTGGGAAAATAGGAATGCCTGTAATTCTTTAACAGTGTCCCCACTTTAATACCTCATGGGACACATGTTCTAAAATCACACATGGCAACAGCTTCCAGGTCAGCTGCAGGGACAGGGCACATTTGAAGACAGATGGGGAGGTGCTGTGCCAGCTGGGCACAGGGCCTGGGTGGTTTTCACAGTGTTTCACTCCAATGCTCCACCCATAAACCAAGCCCTCTGTAGCAGTGTGTGTGCCACAGAGCAGAGAACCTTCTGGAGAATAGTATGGGAATGTTCTACTGCGGAACTAGGTGCCAAGGGAATTTAAACCAGTTGGAACCTGGGTAATGGATATTCTCTGCCCAATTCCATAAGTGGTGAGTTCTGGGATAACTGTTGAGATCCAGAGAGCCCACGGGGAGTGAATGTGAATGTGAATGTCCAAGGGTTCATGGCAGAGGATGCCAGGAGCTGAGAAACCTGTGCTGACCCTACGAACACCTCCCCAGGCTGCCCTGTTCTCTGCCATATGTCAGGGATGGGCTCTCTTCCCTCCTGAAGTGGGCACCTCCTCACTGGGGGACCTGGATGTTGAGTCCCTCATCAATATTAAAGATATCCATGACTAAATGTACATTGGTACCTGGACTCATTTAATTCCTACACTGTCAGCTTTATCTCAGACCACAACAGATGGCAGCATCTCAGGGTCTGGGACAAGCACTGCCACAATGCTTCTTGTTGCCATGCCAGCAGTTTCCTTGCTGGGCAGGGAAGCAACCCATCCTATCACATTGTAGTGCTGTTACCCATTTTTTTCATCCTCCTTTCCAGCACACCTCTACCTCCCTTTGCTCACAGTAGGCCTCACACAAATGAACAACATTCCCTCAAGTATTTTTTACCATTGTTCCTAATTTTGATACATCTCTACCTAAATTTGACACTTTTTATATTATCAAAAAATAATCTTGTTTATATATATAAAAAGCACTACTTCTTTGGCTATCTAAGTAGTATTAGACCCACAGGTGTCTATTACCCTGCAGGTCCTCAGTAGTCCTCTTCATCTACTTGGGAAGTACAACTGCTTCTCATAGAACATCCCTGTAACCACTTTTGAAATTCAGGAATCACTCACAGCACTATTTGTAATTTCTGTCAGTCTCTTGCATGGTTATCTAACATGCCTGGCAATTTCTCATGTCATTTCTCATTGTACCTTATGTCCTGTTGATGCCTTGAGAGGCTACCTAGAACAGAGGCTAAACAGTGTTCCAGGGATAAAGTAGGCATTTATTAAAAAGGCCTCCAAAGGATACACCTTGGGCAGTACAAGAGCCCAGTCAGAGCTACACCCAAGATGGACCACTGGTGACACATTTTCACACTTTTATAAGTTTTGGTCCATTTATATATTGGGTTATTGTCCAATTACAGCTTCTGGTTATGAAGTCCCATCCTCCCAGTTTGCTGTCCTCAATTTGCTGTTGTTTACACTTTTTGGGCCTGAAATTGCAACGGTGTACTTGGTTCTTCAGATGGAAAAGGATTGTTTTGTCTAACTAAAATGTGAAGGGAACTTGATAACACTTTATATGAAGTTCAGAGGTATATACTAATGCAGTACAGAATCTGGAAAATATGGAAGCTAAAACTGAAGGCATTGCTGTTCCGTTAGCTTAACCTTAGACCAGAGACTAACCAGTGGCTTAGGCACCTGCCTGCACCCTAACAGCATGTATTTCCTAGTTTTTGCACCAAAAAAATAAACGGGAAATTCAGGAAGACTCTCAGTAGAAAAATATCTTTAGATGATTTATGTCTAGAAATTATGTTTATCAATGCATGGAATTATGTATATTTGAGACACAAACCTTGCCAAATAAATATTTTCTTTACTGCACTTGAGGGAGCGTACAAAACTGACATTTAAATGACAAATAGATACCTCAGTGACTTTCTGGAAATTCATCTAAGATACATTCTCTCATAGATCCTGAATCTTACAATTTAGGCAGATTTTTTGCATCTCTAAACCAAAACTGCCTTTCTTTGATATTTGAAAGCAGTTTTTAAATATTCACCTTCCTAATCAAGCATCACTGTTGGCCAGCTGCCTTTTGTGAAAGTGCTTACCATGTATTGCCCCTTCACTTTCATTTTTTCAGTGTGAGCAGACTGACAGAGATGAGCTGTTTGCTAGCAAGGGTTTTATACTGATGCCAAATAGTCTTTCATTTTCACATTACATTTCCTCTGTATTGCCCTTATCAACAGCTTTTTCCACTCTGCCTGCCCTCAATTATTCCAAGTCTTGATCCCTCATCTCTTCTACTGTATATTATTCTGTCTTACATAGAGTTGGAAATATTTTAGTCAAATGGATGAAATAATGATTATCTCTGAAAGTTGCTGGTTAGTTTTTTCAAGGTGTTGAGTTACAATTCTTCACACTCATTCAAAAACATGTTTCCTTATAAAAAAGAAACAGAAAAAAGGGAATCTGTGTTGTGTTTTTTAAATACTTCCATTCATTAAACTGAGTGGGAAGGGAGTAAATGCCATCGAGAGAAACTTGAAATTACAGTAGAAACGTATTTTGACAAAGCAGTGCCCAGCCTTGCCAGAGGAATATGAGACTTTTGACAATGCAATGTGAGGTTAAATTTGCTCCACAGGCAGAGGACTATTTAACAATCAACACAGATAAATCATTAGGTTGGGGGCTTTGGCAAGTTACTACACTTATAAAATGTGTTTCAGTCACTCTAAAGTCATGTGAGAGCAAATAATTTATAAAGCCTTACCTATCAGTAACACAAACTCTCATCCTGTCCAATAGATATTATTCCATTCAACACAAAACTTGAGTAGCAGTCACATAAAATTGAGGACAACAGTACTTTATTGCAGACTACATTTTTTTTTTTTTAATAGTTATGGTTCGACCATAACTAGTTTTGGTTTTGTTTGGAAGGGGGAGAGGGGGTTAAGAGTTTTTTAAAATGTAAAATATATTTCTAGATTTATTTGAGTTTTTTTCGTTGGTGGGTTGGTTTTGGCTTTTTTTTTTTTCTTTTGCTCCACATGTTTTTCCAAGCAGCTTACTGAGCAGAACTAGACAGCAATGGAGAAAGCAGGAAGACTTTTCTCAGTTTTACGGAGTCCTGCAGAGGCTGGTCTGGCTGTGGTCTTGAAAGAGACTTTGTCTTCAATTTTGTTTCACTTTTTATAAAAGTAAAATAAAAAGTTTCTTGTGTTTGCCAGAGTATGCCAGAGTAGCACATGGGTCATAATCAGAGGTGTCTAACCAGTGGGATTGCTGGGGGGTCCATCCTGGGACTGGTACAATGTGAAGTCAGTGACCCAGCCATGGAGCGGGCAGCAGGCACTGGAGCGCACTCAGATCAGACTGGCAGAGGACACACTCTGGGGAACACAGATGATATTCTTGAGGACAGGGCTGCCACACTGACAGCCCTGGAGAGGCTGGAGGAATGGGACAATGGAAATGGAGATTCAGCAGTGAAAAATGCCAAGCGCTGCACCTGGGAAGGAAGAGCTGCTGGGAACAGTAGTGACTGGGCCTGTCTGCCTGGGGAGCAGCTCTGCTGAAGAGGGCCTGGGGCTCAGCTGGGCAGATACTGAGCTGAGCCAGCTGGGAGCCCTGGCAGCAGGGATGGCCAGCAACATTCTGGGCTGTGATAACAGAAGCATGGTCACAGGTTTGAGACTGTGTCTTAAAACCACATCCAATTTAAGTCTCATAATACAGAAAAAACATTGCTAAAAAAGATAAAATTCAGTACAGAACAACTGGGATGGCCAGATATTGCAGTACTTGCCCTGTAAGAAACTGAGGCACTTGGACATATTCAGGCAGTTCTGGGTAGGAGCAAACAGCAGCCCTGCAACATCTACAAGACTATTAGGAAGATGGAGTCAGGTCCTTTGGCCCTTGGCAGCAAGCACAAATTTTCATAGGAGAGCTTCTGACAGGACTTAAGGAGAAACACTTTGTCCAGGATGACAGTCCGGCAGTGGAGCAAGTTACTCAGAGCAGTTGTGTAGTCTCCATCCCTGGAGGTTTTCAAAATATGAGTGGATTATGTTCTGAGCCATCTAGTCTGAATTCATAGTTAATCCTGTTTCAAGCAGAAAGCTGGACTAGAGACCTCCTGAGGTCATTTTCACCCTGAATTATCCTGTGATTCTGTGATATTCTTGTGAGCAAAACAGAAGACCTTAAAACTGTGCAAAGCAAAAATGAAAATGGTACGGGTGTAGTTAAAGTGCAGTTATGTGTTAATCCTATGTATCTCTTGGAGGATATTTTATTTTACTTGATCAGACAGTATTCTTGGCTGTCATCCTTTGTGACTACATTAGAAATATCCTAAAATCCCTAACTGAGTCAATTTGCCATTTAAATGTAGGAAAAAGATATGTAACCATGTTGGTACTAGGGCTTTCCTCAGCTGCTTTCCACTGCTGAATTCATTGCTTATAAAAATTTTGACTTACTGTAGCTCTGAGGCCACCCACATAACCAGAGAGTGCCATGAGCCTCATTGTGACAATCTTGACAGGTAAAGCAGGCATGAAAGTCATCAGCCTGAACTTCTGGAACAAGAAATGTTAAGTGAGACCCATCTATCTTTCTGGTTACTTTGCTCATATCAAAGAATTTGATAAGCTTTTTTTTTTAATAAGTTTGTGTCAGCATTAGACAAAAAAATTTGTAGGTTACATCTACTTACAGAGGTAACCAAATCAACAGTTACATTCAGAAAAAACTAGAAAAGCTTTTAGGCATATCTCCTTCAGTATTAAAAAAAAAATCTTATCCTCCCCTACAAATCGTGTTTGATTATATCCAGACCTTATTGTACTCACCAAAATGTATTGCTGCTTAAACATTATTCCATTTATGGAATGAAAAAATACATATTACCTACTAATCCAAAATACAATGTTTTGGAATAATATTCCGTTTATTTAAGATTTGTAAAACAAATCCTGAAAGGATTTATTCCAGATATAAATTTTTCAGAAGAGCAAACATTTTGTTCCCTCAATTTTCTCAGGGATCTGCAATCAGCATTGAGGCATTAAGACAGCACTGGAGTTTTAACAAAAAGTTTTACCTAAATTCTCCACAAATGCAATGTGAAGTTCCACACTGGCACAGTCTTAATGTGACTGAGACCTAAAGACAGAATAAATGCATTGAACTACAGGCTGGATAACTCCAGGGCTGGGTAGGAACATGGGAAAAATTACGGGGGACTATTTCTGGCTTGCTAACACCTGCCCATTAGTCCGTGCTGGTTTGTATTTTACCTGACTAAGGGGCAATCACAGTATGCCACTGCTCAAAACCAGCACTTTTGTGGGGAGCAACTGAAAATTTCTCTATGTGACAAAACCTGCCTTTAATATAGTCCTAAATATAAGAAAAATATGGCAAAGCCAACAATGGGTGCCTTCTATAGTGTGTAGGCAAGGGGACTTAATAACACCTTTGTTTTTCAATTCTTGCCTGAAATTTTGATAGCACTGCTCATAGATCATTGAACAGTTTGGGTTAAAGGGACCTTAAAAATCATGTCATTTCCCCCCTGCCATGTGCAGGGGTACAACTCACTGGACCAGGTTGCTTCAAATTCCATCCAACCTGGATCACTTCCAGGGATGGAGCATTCATAGCTTCTCTGGGCAACTTGTGCCACTGCCTCACCACCCTCACAGTAACGAATTTAAGTATCTGATCTAAACCTGCCCTTTGTCAGCTTGAAGCTGTTACTCTCTTGTTCTATCACTACATGCCCTCATATGAATTTCCTCTCCAGCCTTCTTGCAGGCCCTCTTTTAGGAACTGGAAGGTGCTCCAGGGTCTCCCTGGAATTTTCTCTGCTCCAGGCTGATCAACCCCAGCTCCTACAACATGCCATTTTATGAGAGGTGCTCCAGCTCTCCAACCACTTTGTGTTCCTCCACTAGACCTGGTCTAACAGGTCCATGTCTTTCTTTGTGCTGGGATCCCCAGAGCTGAACACAGCACTCCAAGCAGGGAATCATGAGGGCAGAGGGGCAGAATCACCTCCCTTTAATTGCTGGTCACACTTTTTATGTGGTTGCTTTCTGGGCTCCAAGTGTTTGTTGCTGGGTCACATCCAGCTTTTCATCCACCAGAACCCCCAAGTCCCCTGCAGGGCTGATCTCAATGAGTCCTTCTCCCAGTTTGTTCCAGCCCAGGTGCACCACCTTGCATCCAGACTTGTTGAACCTCAGGAGGGTTTTTTGGGCCCACTTTTCAAACTTGTACAGGTCCCCCTGGATGGTATCTCTTCTGTGAGCACCACTCAGTTTGGTGTCATTGGCAAACCTGCCAAGGGTGCACTTGATTTCACTGTTCATGTCATGGATGATGATAATAAACATCTAGGGAACATCAAAGATCACAGGAGAGAGCCCTGAGAGACACCACTCGTCACCAGCCTCCACCTGGACACAGAACCATTGATCACAACTCTCCGGCTACATCAATCCAGCCTGTTCCTTGTCCACTGAATAGTCCACCATTTTTACTCATATCTCTTCCACTTAGAGATTTCTTTTTGCAAGCTATGAGGTCTTGAATGCTGCCTGTTTCATTTTTACCATCTGTAAAACCCCATTTATTAAAAACAAACAAACAAAGTACCAGATTTATGATTAGGTTTCAGTTAAGCCTTTGTCCTGTCAACATGGTAAAAACATCTCACAGAGAGAGAGTATTTAACCAATAGAAAATTAATAGTGTATTTTTTCAAGCAATAGTGTATTTTTTCAACAATAACTTCTTCTTTTCCTTCCCCCACATGAATTAAATATTTGTAAACAGACAAGTATTAGTATAAAGTCAATCCATTCTTAAGAGAATAAATATATACTCACATGGTAGCATCTTTTACTACTTTGTTTTCATCTCCCTTTTTTTTGCATACCTAGAGTATAATATAACTTTCTCAAAAAATCAAATAGAAATTACTTTTTTTGTAAGTACAAGTGCTACATATTTTACCAGGAAAAAAGATAATTTTTTTCCAAGGTTAATACAACAAAAGAGGTACATGAAAGAAGAAGTCAGTAGATAGGAAATACAGTGATTATGAAGCTAAAGGCTGAACTGAACAGTGAAGGTTCCCTCAAGAGATATAAAGAGGCTTTTAAAATTTCTGTATGTGAATGGATTCCCTATCACATTCTTAAAAATTAAAAAACCAGTGTTATTTAACACAAAATAAATAGACCTGTACAGAAAAGCTATTTTCTGTCCACAGAGGAGTAGAGAAAAAAAGCCAAATTGCATAAGACTCTCTAGGATAACCTCCTTTAAACTTGATTTCCAAAGGTCATCTGTGTGGGAAAATCAGACTTTTTCAGTGGCTGTTGGATCATTTTTTCTGAGAATGAAAATCTGTCTCATAATGTAAATGACAACTTTTTTTTTTTTTTAAGCAGCTTGGCCGGTCCAAAATTGAGCAATATTAAAAATTAGATTGCATATAAATTGCATTATTATGATCAGAGAGTAATAGCTCTTAATGTATACCAGCCAGAAGGGTTTTGACCCTCTTGCATTAAGCCTGAAATATTCTGAAAATCCTTGCCCTACCCCTGGGACTCTCTTTATTCCTTTTCAATTTTCTAATGACAGTGTAAAAATAAAAACTAGCATATTACTAAGGTTCACTTTTTCTTTCTCTTTATACATATACACATATATATTCTTCAGCTCAGTAGTAAAGTAGATGTGAAAAGACATGTGTTCATATTTTAAGGCTTGTCAATTCAAGTGCTCATCTAGTGCAAGAAGTATTTGGAAACGAAGATAAGCATGGCTGGTAAATGCCCTCAGTTTCAGAATCTTTCCAGGCATAATGAAAAACAAACATGTTCAACTAAAACTTCAGAAGAATTGTTGTATTGTACTAAATAGTTTATTTAGTTGGTGCTTTGCACTGGGTGATGGGAAAATTATACTGAGTATGGTACGTCATGTAGGTCATGTAGAGTGTTATCTCCCCTCTCCCACTACATGGTATCTCCCCCATACTCCCCTCCCTTTCCATATCCCCTGGTGGTCTGTCCCATGGGTGGCCCCTCCCCTCACCCCTCCCCACTGGTATCCCATTGGCCACGGTCCTCTTTCCCCACCCCCATCCTCAGGGATAAAAACCCACTGCAGGTGTGGTTCAGTGTTCTTTTACTACCTGGGTGGTCGCTGCTACCAGGAGTGTCCTGCCCCAAGCCAATAAACTGGACACTCATCCCCACGTGGAAGAAGAGCGCTTCTCGTCTCTTACTTTCATCTGTGCAAGTCTGTGTGGGCCTGAGTCCAGAGCTAGCTGGGTTTGGACTCATATAAAGCTCAGAGAGCCACGGATTACTGCAAAGAATATGTCACCAGTAGGAGTTTTTCAAAGCTCATAAAAGCCAGCAAATGAAGGAAAGGTCAAGAAAGTCAATATTGAAGGCAAACTGTTTAGCTGATGCTGCCTCTTTATCTTAGAAATTTCTCACCTTGGTGGCAGGTTGGCACATTAACATTCTTTTGCTTTACTAAGTTCATTCAGATTTCCATCTGTCTTCAATGATGACTGGAACAGTTATAAGCAAGAAACTTCATCTCTTTCTCATCACAGAATCTGTACCCCTAAATTGTAAAGCATAAGACTTAAAATGCACGCTATTGAGTTCTTGGATCCAAATCTGTTCTTGGATCCAAACAACCTCTGCAAAAACTGCATATCCTAAACTTCCATATTTGCCGTTAAGATTTCTCATGTACTTAAGGCACCAGCTTTCAGATGAAATTTTTACAACAAAGCAGTGCTTAAGAATCAGCAAATGATAAGCAGGATATTAATAGGTGAGATCTGTCCAAAAAAAAGCATTTTTTCCTCTTGGAAAAAAAAAAAAAAAATTAGCTTTGAACTGAGACTAAGTAATAAGTTCTTTGGTGCCAGTTTCTTCTGAATCCTCTCCTGGATTATGACTAGTTCTCTAAAGCTGCAGAGATCACACCAAACTGCACACAACTCTCCTGGAGTCCATGGCAGAGCTCACACTATCTTCTACAGATTCTGGCAGCCCTATTCTTACTAATTTATATGGCATGGCCATTTAGTTCTCCCACTGATGTTACCGTAGGTCTGATTTTGGCCCTTTGACTCTAAACTCTCTGAGAATGTGTGTAAAAAATATTTTACTTTCTTTCTAATTGACTAAAAATAAGAAATAAATTAATGGTCTCAGTCCCATCATTTTTAAGTGTGCTGCAGAAAGACAAGAATGGTGTCCTTTTCTTCAGGAAAGGTTATAGTGCTATGTCAAATGTATGTTGGTCTCCATTCACCAAGTGAAGAAGAGGCATTGAGGATGTGCTGTTGCTGGGAAGCATAACTATCTTTTCTACAATCAATTTTGCCAATTTAAATTCCACCACACTGCTGGCACAGTAATAAGAGGAGTTTCTGAGCAAAAGGCAGAATGCCCAAAAGCAAGAGTATGTCAGATGAGCAAGGATTATTTGGTCTCAGAGGAAATCACATTAACAACTGTCAGGATAGATATACTATTCTGAGTTAAATGAGCTGTGGTACTGGAAAGCTATGCTTTAATTTGAGAAATACACACTAGTGACCAGCTAGATCTTCTCCACTGACATGTCTGTCTCCTCTCTTATCTCATTGGGTTGTGACAAATTGGAGAAAACCCTTGGCAGGGACAACTATTGAGTCATCCACCACTTTTTAAATTGAGTCTGACTTCATCTATGTTCAAGTGCTTTAACCTTAAACTATTTTCTATCTAGACAGGTATAAAACATACATTTAGACACTTTCATTCCATATAAAGTATAACACAGTCTGATTATTTTAAAAATCTTTCTGAAATATTCTAAAAGAAATTGAAGAGGCGCTTTTTCTTTCTCTTTTTTGTCATTTGTTTTTAATAAAGTGTATGTATCTACTTGTTCCAGGCACAGGCTTACTGCAGGACTGAAAGACTATGAAGGGGTTGTGTTAGGGTGACTTAGTTTCTATATTGCCATTGCTGGTAACTGATAGTGACACTATAAAACCACTCACAATGCTGTCCAGTTTGGGTATTGACATCAAGAATTCATTCAGTTCTGCACAGGATTTCTGTTAAATGTGTTTGCAGCCTGTGTTCCAAATGGAGAGATCTGAGAAGACACAGTATTCCAGCTTCCCACATCTGCTATTCCCCACATACTTTTAAAAGATCAGCATTCATGACTTAGCTTCAGAAGTGCATTCTCTACTCAGAATCCCTCCCTGCAGGAAGATGGCAGTTTCAGTAACTTTCCTCTTTAGAGTGAATGGCTCCCACACAAAAATTCCCAGTTTGTTCTGAATTCAGCAGGAGCTGTAAGAGCTCAGGAAGGCAGTAATACAGTTCAAAACTCAGCAGGATTCTTGGAGTCTTGCAGAGTCAAATAGAGTCTTCAAAATGCAGCCCTTCCTGTTTTCAGCTCCTGTGGAGTGCTGTGAAGCCCACCTTCTGCTGAACTGGGAGCCATCACCCCATCTTTTTGTTATCTCAAGCTTGGCTCAGGAGTGTTCCAGTAGTTACCCTCACTTCAGCCGCAGCTCGTTTCTTTCAGACAGATTTCTCTAGATAGGAGCAAGAATTTCAAAATACTGCATGCAGTGGTCTTAGCACTTGTTTTTAAAAATATCATCCTAAATTATACAGCTCCACAGGCAGTAATTTACCCAAGTCTGAAGCATATTATAATTGCATCTAAAATGGAAAGAGAAAAAAAATTTAAAACCATAATCAAATCCAGAATTTTATTTAAAATGCCTTTGTCATTCACAGCAGAATTAGTCTTTTGGAGTTTATACAATCCAGTTATAGTTTGAAGGAAATAGTGTTTTGGTGGTGGATCTAATATAATATCCTAGTCTTAACAAAAAATCAGTTTTTGGGGAAAGACCAAATCTCTTTTTGGAGACACAGAAATGGGTTTTGAAAACCAATTTTATCTTACACTACCACTGTTGAGAGAAATTGTGTGGCACCACAGCAGCAGTTACTTGCAGCCCTCTGTTGGCATGTGTCTAGCCTCAAAAGGAAATGTTCGTCCACATGTCTTTTAATGTCATTTTGAAGTAACAAATAATAAGATGGATCCCCCTGTTCTAAAAGGTTCAGTGCTACTTTAAATTAGTGTGATGGAATCCTGATCTTCTCATGAGCTGCATGCAAATTCACAAGAAAATTCACTTATATGGATAATTCATCTCCTGCTGATGTCACTTTGACAGGATTAGTAAATAGTATTTCATCAAAGTGCATCATATGTAAAGTTCAGCCAGATCAGAGACATTGACATGCTAAGTGTGATTTGCAAATCAAATCCAGATGGTATGGTGCAAATATTTTTTTCTTTATGCTGAAACTCTATCATATCTTCTGTAATCCATCTGGCAGAAGGACAAGTGTTTGACAATTAAATTTTATCCCATACATTTTAGATCAGTAGACCAATCTCTACGTATTTCACAGGAACCTGTTTCACTGTTTCATACCTTAGACAGCCAGTGAAAAAGCTGTATTTAACAAATGTTTGTTCACCTTAATCTTTATGGTGTGTCTTTAATTAAATATTTTTCTTTAATGTTATTTGAAAATTTGTACTACTCTCTGGCCGTGTTTCTGAACAATAGATAAAAGCAGCAACATATAAAAAAAAGGAAAATCAATTTGTATCTCATTGTGACTGTAATTTCAGTATTGCCTGAAAAGCAAGAAAATAGTTCTGATTTTTGTGGAAGAACTGCAGACTAGCACATATCTACTTAAATTTTACATCAACAGAAAACTTACAGTGAAACACTGAGAAGATGGTCTATGCCATTCTTAAAGATCTCTGTAATCTCCAGAAATTATGTCTCTATCACAAATAGCATCATTGATATGGCACTGAGACAGACTTAAGATCCAGACCATGTATTAGGTGACCTTCTGAGAGCCCTTCAGCTCTCCAGCTCTCTCCTTACACCTAAGGTGACTTCTTACACCTACAGTGACTGATGTAATAGAGCCTCCTTATGTGGCTTATAACAGCTGTGCAAAATACCTTCTGCCAAGTAAAAGCAACTTATTTCATTGTGTGTGTGAGACAGGGACATACAACCATGAAGTATAGTGACAGAATTTTAATAAACTCAAGGTCATTGCTGATTTTTTTTTTTCTGCACATTAAAAACCTCTCTCAAAATTTTTCCTTCTCCAAGAGCTTCTGTACTTTCCTTTCTTCATTCAACAGAAGCTTATGTTTCTTAAGAACGAAGTTTAGTACCTGGATGCTAGAAAGCCCCTCTTGGGGGGGCTAGAAAGCCCCTCTGGTTAACAGTAGAAGCCCATTCAAGTAGTTGCTCAGTGGGATTTTAGAGTACATAAAAAATTGTATATCAGGAAGTTGCAAACTGGAACATTTTTCTTGCAAGGTCATATTATCATCAAAATAAGGAAAATGTGCTTTTCAGTAGCTGCCTAAACAACATTTCCAGATTGTATGAGTAAGAATATCCCCTTCCAAGAACAGAAGGAAAGAAGGAAGTTTTGTTTTATGCCTCTATTTTTGTTTTATGCCTTTATTACATGTCTTCTGCCAGCAACAACTAGGAAAATATTAAAAATTTACACAAAAATGCTTATACAAAACAGAGCATAATAGACCTGTCTAAAAAGTAACACTAAACTGAGCTGCCTGATTTCATGTTAAAATTACTTAATGCTACTCTAAATTTTTCTTTTAAAGCATAATAAATTTAACAACAATTCTAGAAAATTCAAAGAACTTTGTCAATAAGACACAACTGATTTTATATAAGCTCTTCTTATTAAAAAAATATTAAGGAGAACAACCATTGCTCTGTGACAAAAAGTCTATTCTTCCATTAATACACAGAGGATTAACGTATATGGTTCAAGTAAAACAGATTTCAATAGATCATTGTGCATCTATAGGAAATTGTTTCTTATAGCCTTTATACTGTAAATAGCTCAGCAGAGGTTTATTTCAGCAATGTAAAAGGTTTCACAGAACATGGTGCAAGATCATGAACTAAATGGACACACTAGCAGTCAGATTACTTCATATTGAAATATTTCAAGCAGTTATATAAATAAAAGGCTGTTCTCACCCCTGAACTGTATTCTTGTGGTAAGGTAATCCTGTTTTATGCCTTAAACAGCCAGTGAAAAAGCTGTATTTAACAAACGTTTGTTTACAATGTTTATGGTGTGTCTTTAATTAAGACATTATTTTTCTTTAATGTTATTTGAAAATTTGTGCTACTCTCTGGCCATGTGTCTGAAGAATAGATAAAAGCAGCAACATATAAAAAAAAGGAAAATCAATTTGTATCTCACTGTGACTGTAATTTCAGTATTGCCTGAAAAGCAATAAAATGTTTCTTATTTCTGTAAAAGAACTGCAGACTAGCACAAATCTACTTAAAAGATTGAATTCCATGTATAGCATACTGAATTGACATACTTAGAGAAATCTTACTTGTTATATTTTAAGTCTTAAAGTACAAATTTATGAAATTTAGTGGCCACTATTAGCTCTTCATAAGACTATAGTCTCCTTCCAGAACGTTTACATCTACCTCACCAATGTAAAATCCCCTTACTAACCAAAATATACAAGAACTGATGATTGTTGGGTACAATTCCTGGCCTATAGAGATAATAGAAATAAAAAAAATAAGGGCAGTGTTCCAAGAACAGTAAAATCCTTTGGACATTACAATTATTGACTCACAAATAATTTATATATGTTAGCAAGGTAGGGGAAACATTGTATTCTAACACCACAGAGCTGCACACTAATGTGAAGATTCAAAATTAGTGAAACTACTTTGTAAATACCCTTGTGAAACTGAAAATAAGAAGACCATGCAACAATAAGGAGTTTACCACAATCTGTTGATCAAAGAGACTGAAGCCACAAAAAATAATTTCATCTTGATTCATGAACTTGTGTCAAAATCTGACTCTACCAAGCCCTGCTTGTTTGTGTTCTTACTCAATCATCACAAGTGGCATTGAAAACTACTCCTTATCCTGCTGCTCCTGCCTGGACTGTCTGTGCCCTGTGCAGCCCCAGCTTCATGCTAATGCTTCCTGCCCATTTGGACACAAATGCTGCTCAGGGAGTACCACAACTTCTAAAGAAACTAATTGCCAGAACAAAGGTTAGAGAAAACATTCTTATGTTTTCCTTAGAGCAGAGCAGATTTTCAGGAAAAAGTTGCCAAGTGAAGGAATTGAAAAATTGTGTGCCAGCATCTAAGCAACTGGAGGTGAGGGAGAGTAGCAGATTCAAGTGACTTAACCTAGTGTCAGACAAGGTCAGGGTTTCATGATCTTGATCTACCATCAGCTTCTCCCTTCACTGGTAAATATAAAATCCTCTCTGATTTCACTTCCATCAGGGTTTAAAACCTACAAGAAATGGGACATTCAGTTTTGTATTCTTTTCCCCACATTGAACTACCTTCTTCCACCTTCCAAAGGAAAAAAAACCCAAAGCCAACAAAACAACAAATCAGCAGCAAAACCCATTATTCTATCCTAATGAAAAGGGACAATAAAAAAAATATATATTATTACCTTTGAATGAATCCCATGGAGGAGATGTAATAGCTTTCTAGATGTAGTAGTTTGTAGGAACCAAATATTTGGGTAGGAATTAGGGTCCCAATTAAAAACAGATTATTGCCAACATTAAATGTAAATCAATGAAATAACAAAGCAGGAGTTGTGTTTCTGTGTTGCGTACCAGAATCAAATTGCTGCCCAGGCTAGTCCTGCTTCTGTCTAGCACATGCACCAACCCACCCTCACAGCCATACTTAAAAGGAATTCTAGCCAACACTGGTTTCCAACTCATCCTAATTCACATTGGAATATCTGTTCTACACTTAATGACCTGCACAAGAGATAGTGCTCTATTTGACAGATCTCATAAAACCACTTGAACGCAGAAGAAAGCCCCAAGTTAATGCTTAAGCATTTCAATTTGTGATTCACAGAATCACAGAATTTCTAGGTTGGAAGAGACCTTCAAGATCATCGAATCCAACCCCTGTTCTAACCTCAGCTAGATCATGGCACCAAGGGCCACATCCAGTCTTTTTTTAAACACATCAAGGGATGGTGACTCCACCACCTCCCTGGGTAGATGATTCCAGTATTTGACCACTCTTTCCGTGAAAAACTTCCTCCTTAATTCTAGCCTGTATCTCCCTTGGCACTGCTTGAGACTGTGTCCTCTTGTTCTGTCTGTTCTTGCCCGGAGAAAGAGACCAACTCCCAGCTCACCACAGTCACCCTTCAGGAAGTTGAAGAGAGTGATAAGGTCACCTCTGAGTCTCCTTTTCTCCAGGCTGAACAACCCCAGCTCCCTCAGTCATTCTTCATATGGCTTGTGTTCCCAGGCCCTCTCCAGCCTCATTGCTCTTCTTTGGACACGCTCAAGAATCTCAATGTCCCTCCTAAACTGAGGGGCCCAGAACTGGATGCAATACTCAAGGTGAGGCCTCACCAGTGCTAAGTACAGGGGAGGAATGACCTCCCTGCTCCTGCTGGCCACACTATTCCTGATACTAGCCAGGATGCCCTTGGCCTTCTTGGCTACCTGGGCATACTGCTGGCTCACGTTCAGCCAACTGTCAACCAGCACACCCAGGTCCCTTTCCTCCTGAGCACTGTCTGAGAGCCCTCCAGCTCTCTCCTTACACCTAAGCTCCTCACTGAGACACAATGGCAATCCACTCGCCTGCTAACAATCTTATACTCAGCCACTCAGCAGAAACACAGGAAGCTCCACCCTTAGCTCCTCACTGACTCACAAGGGCAATCCACTCACCTGCATCTGATCAGCCATTCAGCAGAAACAGAAGAAGCTCCACCCTTAGCTCCTCACTGGCTCACAATGGCAATCCACTCACCTGGTTCTAATCAGCCACTCAGTAGCAACACAGGAAGCTCCACCCATATCTTATCATTGACTAACAATGGCAATCCACTCACCTGCTACTAATCAGCCACTGAGCAGCAACACAGGAAGCTCCACCCTTAGCTCCTCACTGACTCACAATGGCAATCCATTCACCTGCTTCTGATCAGCCACTCAGATAAAACAGAGGAAGCTCCACCCTTAGCTCCTCACTGGCTCACAGTGGCAATCCACTCACCTGCTTATAATCAGCCACTCAGATAAAACAGAGGAAACTCCACCCCTAGCTCCTCACTGACTCGCAATGGCAATCCACTCACCTGCTCACAATCTTATAATCAGCAACACAGGAAGCTCCACCCTTAGCTCCTCACTTGCTCACAATGGCAATCCATTCACCTGCTTCTAATCAGCCACTCAGCAGCAACACAGGAAGCTCCACCCCTAGCTCCTCACTGACTCACAATTGTTATGAATAAGAAGCTTGACTAGACCAATATTTAAGCAGCAATCAATTTAATATTTAATATGGTAAAGTATGTGCAATACAGTGCTGGGTACGGTGGGGGAAGTTTTCCCTCCACCTGCACACCGATAATTGATTGTTACAGGTATTTATAGGGGTACTCATCAGTTTTTTCAATGGTTTCTATTTCCAAATTATTACATCACAATTCTATACACTATTGTGATTTTAATTTCTCAGGATGTATTTTCAAAGGAGTATCCCCAGATGGTGATGGTCCAGTTTCCAAAAGAAGAAAGATGAATCTCATCTGGTGGAGTCCAGCTCCCCAGATGTGTCCACCTTTGAATTGCAGAGACTATAAATCTCATAACAGTGATGTCTAGCTTCCCTTTGGTCGAAACCATAAATTCTTTGGGTGATGTTCATCTTCCTTTCTCAAACTGTTTTTCTCTGTTTCAATAAGGCGTGAGATAAGCATATTTCCTATATATATTCTAAAGCTATAGTTTCAAGGATACAAGTAATATTCAAAAATTATACTTTTAAAATGCTCCTAAATCAACCAGGGTTAATTGCAAACAAAAGATAGGTTCAAAGGCCTTTTTCCATGCTTTATTTTCATTAGTTATTATTAGAATTCGCAACTATCCCATTGTCGATGTCCACACATTTTGCATTCGCAAGTACACGCTTCACCTGTTTGTACCTGACACAAAACACAGCTTTGCATCTCACACAATGGCAATCCACTCACCTGCTTCTAATCAGCCACTCAGCAGCAACACAGGAAGCTCCACCCTTAGCTCCTCACTGACTCACAATGGCAATGGATTCTTTAAAAGAAAGAGTATTAGGCACCTAAGACTATACCGTTAAAGTACATTTTAGTGAAAGAACACATTAGAAGCTATTAATTGACCATAAATGGTAAAACTAGGCCAGAAAGGTAAATATGGAAAAGTCAAAGCTCTAAGAAAACACAGGGCCAGAATTGTCTCTGGGTATAATAACAAAAGTGATATCCTGTCTTTTCACCAGGAACATTTTCTTTGTTATTTTTACTGAGATATCAGGTACCACAAACCCTAACCCCACTGCATTTCGTGCTTTCCCTAACGTGCAAAGATTCTTGACATCCCAAAGAGGGTTCCAGACTGAAACAAGGTGTGAACACAGATGGAAGAGGGAAGAGTGGAGGAGTGGGAACGGTAGTGCAATAATAAGCTGAGACTGCTTGTCACCCATTGCCCCTAACACACTTAATCACTGATGAGAATTCCAGGAATCAATTGGGTGGCCTTTGCTTTTGTATTAATTGCAAGATTTGATGATTTAATGATTTTAAGATGGTACCCCAAATGATAGAAAGCATAAGCTCCTACATATAGGAAGCATTGTAGTTGTTGGTTATCCTGTGGTGTTTTTGCAAAGCCCCCCAGAGCACTCAGAATGCCAGTCTGAACAATGTGTAGTGCTATGCCTTCCCATAAAGTACCAATGTGTTTACTGAAAGGCACTGAACCCTCTCACTGGAACAGAAAGATCAAAACTTTTTTGGGGATTTAGAAACTGCAAAACAAATCAAAGTCATTGCCTTCTCTTTTTTTTCCATTTCTTCACATTTGCCATTTATCTGTCTACAAAGAAAATGAAACTCAGAAATACCAAAAAAATTCTTCTGTTCCCATAGAGAGTTTCAAAAGAAAACTTGCTTTTAAAATGTAAATCAACCACTGTATTAATATGAAGAGAAAAACAGGTACAGGGAAGCAAAAATGAGATAAAATAAGATAATATAAAATATCTCTTATTATAGCTAAAGTAGGATGCAAAGGGATCAGTAGATATAAAAATATGCAGTATACAAATTCTTCAGCAAGCTCTGGTCTTCTGATGGATAGAAAAACATGCCTGGTATTTCTGAGAAGAGTGTGAATAAATCAGATGTCACAAGTTAAGCAAAAGTAATTTGTGAGTCTGGGAACCTGTCAATTGATACAAAAATAATGTATGCAGTAAAAAAATTCCTCTATTATTTATAGCTGTAATTGGGGACAGAAACAGGGAAGAAAAGTTTATTCAGACCACAACACAAAGCAGTTCTGGGTAATGAACCTAAAAAGTAGAAGTGGTTGTGATTTTCAGAAATTACTGTAATAGAAGAATAAACAGCATTAATTTTAATGCGTACTAAACCTTTTAATGATCCTAGACATCTTATAAAATCTTGCATATTTTTTTCTGTCATGGCTGATGGCTCTAAACAAGGCCACAGAGATAACTTTAAAAATTTACAAATAAGTATCCTCAATGAAATTTTCTTCCTTTTTTTTTTATCTCCAGCTTTTTTAAGGCATCAGTGAGATGATGTTTTTCAAGGCTTGAAAATTTAGGGAAAATTCAAGTGTTTAACAGCATGAACAGCAATGTCACAGAGGCAGTGAGGATCTCGAAAAAGAGCAAGTGAAGGTGCTGCCTGTGGCAGCAAAAGAGACTTTAAGGAATGGCTGATATCAAGTAGCCATCACAGATGTAGTCCATAGCCAGATCCAGCCTTGTTCTAACATTACAAATGATTGAGAAGAATATATCTGAACATTCAGAGTACCCACAGAAAAGCTAAAAGTAATCACAGTGCTCCATGGGCTAGAGCTGTACTTCATGTGAATTAGCACATCTCTACTGAACCTGACAGAGCTACCCCAGTTGTCAGGACTTAAAGAATGCAGCTGAAACATCTCAAAAACTGTCCCCATAGATAAACCACCACAACAAACACAGGTGGAAAATAGGAAGGTGTTCATTTCAGGCCTACACAGAGGTGACAGGTTTGGAATTAACACGCCAGACAAAATTGCAATGCGCAGACTATGTGAATGCCGACAGCAAAACCAGGAAGAAGCAGATCTGGATAACTTATCCAGACAAACATTCCCACCATGGCAAACTGTAGGGAAGGAAGCAGCTGCTTACAGCCACACCATCCCAAGTTGTGGGAATGACACGCTATGTCTCTGGATACGTGGGTCTTGGGCTGTACTTCCAGAAGGACACTCTGGAGGCCCCCACCACCGAGAAGATTAGAAGGGCCAGTGCAGGCACCCGTGTGGTGGTGATTATAATCTCTTTCTCCCTCTATCACTGTCTTTCTTTCTTCCTCTCTTCTTATTTCTCTCTCTCTCACACACACAATTACTATTAAATAAAATCCTTGCTATTGACTTTGGCAAATGGTCTCGTTTGCACCTTAATTCAGGCAGATGTATCTTTTAATAATTGGACCCTAATATTATTTCAGAAGTAGGATCCTAAACTAGTTTATCCAGACAAAAAATCCTCAGTATGAAAGAGAGAGCCAATGACTGCAAATGCTTTGGTATCCACAGGACACACAACCTCACTGCGCTTCTAGCACAGGACACATAGTTTTAGAAAGCAGCCCACATGTTCTCTGAAGGAACATTCATGCTACCTTTTTTTTGCTACCATCTAAACTTTGTGCCAAAGGCACCTCCCTCTGTGATCAGCAGACAACCAGGAGCTCATCCAGAGGCAATTCAGGTAGCATAAGACATCTTCTGCCCTAAACTGAATTCTGGAAGTGCATGCTTCTTCTCTGTGTGGCTGCACACAGATGTTACTGCAACCATCCTCTTGCTGTGGATTCCCAAAATTAGATTCTACGACTCCCTGCCTTTCTTTGCTGGAGAACACAGATATTATCAAAAGAAAACATTGCCCAGCACAATTTCCTTAAACTCACCAGCTATTCACCCTAAACCAAAGTGCTATTGCACAGTATTCAGCTGAGAAAATTTCAGAGTCAGCAATCTCCTTTTGTCCTTCCTCACACAGATATCAAGCTATATCAACCCAACTTTCCTATTTTTCTTTTACCACAAAAAAAAAGCCAAATCAGACTAAATTCACAGGAGGTTTCTTGAAGAAGGATGTGAGTTTTACATTTGAAATAAAAAGTAAAATAAAAAACTTGGAGAAGAGCAAAAGGAAGGTATGTCTGTGAGGAATAAAGAAGAGATAGACTATTAAAAGGTTTGCAGAAGTCTGAATAATCACGTGAATCTACTGAGACAAATTCAAACAGAACTGTTTGATGTTAGTCCCAGTGCAGCTGGGACAGGATATGGTAGTTGTCAGCAAATTCATGATTAGAATATTACTAACCCCTTAAATGACAAAGTGAGAAAGGGGACAAAGAGGTAATCCAAAACATAGGATTGGATAAACCATGTTGGTTGAAGCTGAAAACAAAATATGTGGTCTAGCCCACTGAAAAATAAAAATACTTTTAGTATTAAAAGTATTGATCAGGTGAAAAAAAAAGCTATTAAAACCTTGATCAGGTGAAAAAAAAAAAAAGCTGTTTATTTTTCTCAAATATAGAACATGCTGCTGTTTCCACTATTGACAGGGTGGTCCTCTGCAGGGTCAGGAGTTGGTCAGGAGTAGAGCCTTTCCAACTCAGCATATTCTGTGATTCTGTGACAGTGGCACCTATGGTAAGCAGCTACCAATTTATTTATTAATTCCATGTGCATCAAGATGAATGTGCTTGTCCTTTTAAAATGACAATATTTGGGAGAATCAAAACATCTTAGGGATACATGTCCAAAATTTTTTTTCTGTTCTTTCTCTTCTTTTTTTCTTTTTCTCTTTTTTCTTCTTCTTTTTTTTTCTTTTTCTTTTTCTTTTTTTTTTGTTTTTCTTTTTTTGTTTTTCTTTTTTTTCCTTTTTGCCTTTTCTTTTTCTTTTTATTTCTTTTATCTTTCTCTTTTTTTTCTTCTTTTTTTTCTTCTTCTCCTTCTTCTTCTTCTATCTTTGTCTTCTTCTTTTTTCATTTTTTTTCTTGTTTTAGTGACATTATCATAGTTCCCACTAAAATTACCATACTGTCAAAAATTGTGCACTCTCTCATTGGGCAGGGAAGAGGCAATTTTTGGCTGAAAAAAACCCCTGAACACCCTGAACAAAAGCAGCAACTTTCATGCATATCTAAAGATTTTTCTCTGCTTTTATGTATTATACCACAACTTCATACTCCGGTTTTAGTGACTGTTCAAAAAGGAGACTCTTTAGAAATTTTAGAGACTGTTCAAAATTACTGCAAAGCACAATTTTGCATACTTGTGTAACACTGTATGCCAGACTCCACTTCAGCGCTTGTAAGGAATGTTCAAAGTCAGTCTCTAAAGTATAGAAAAATGAATTTACTCACCATTTATACCTTTTGCTCTTGTATGATGGTTGTGAAACTCAGTCACAGATCTTCCTGTACTTTTTATTTACAGTAACTCCATTTGCAGCACCAAAGGAAGTCATACTGAAAGTAGGTGTGATTAGAGCAGTAAAAGGAGCAGTTTTTGCAATGGAAAAACCCTCAGAGTCATATATATAGAAAAAGAAAACCATGAAACAAAAAAACAAAGAAACAAACAAACTAACTAAAAACCCAACTAAACATGTGGCTATATGGCTAGGTAACATATTTTCTGGGACTTTGGCATTCAGAATTTCAATATTAGAGTAACCTTCCTTCACCAATAATTTGCAATAAAGTGGTCAGCTGTGTCTACTAAAGAAAGCTGCTACTTGCACTTAGCAGTTGTTACATTTATTAGCATTCATCAGAGGATGTTCTATCTGGGTAGAGCTGAGTAAACAGATGAGTAAACACTGTTTGGACAAATAATTCTGAATACATATTTTCCTTTTTCAAAAAAAATCATCCTTTGAAATCTATGGGTCTTTCCTAGTTTTCATGTTCTTGAGAAAAGGAGAGCTTTTTATATCAGAAACTTTCTGTGTCTTATTCCCCCAAGCAAAATTTGTGAATATTAATATTCACATGACCAGTGAAGAAAATCTGTAGACTCCCTAGGGCATTCCCGAAGTGTATGAGTTTCAGCTTCACAACCCTAAGCAGAATATTTGGTATAATACCACCCTTGATTACCCTGCTGATGTAAAATACAAATTTGATCCAGTTTTCATAGCCTCTGCCTGTTTTATTTACTTTTTATCTATCTAATCTGCAGTTTTTGAAGCTTCATCAATGTCCTTCTCTGTGTTTTGTAGCCTCAACTTGAAATACCAAGTCAGAAGAGACAACATGGGCTGCCACAATAGGCCAGTGTTAACCTCCTAAACCAACAGTCACAGCTTTGGAAACAATGCTTCAGTATGTTAATAAATGAGGAAAAGTCCCAAGTACCTTTTTCCCCGTCCTACAGCTTTTCACAATTCATAAACAAGACACCACCTTTATGTGTTATTTCTTTTTGCTTTGCAGATGACTGTCTCTATGCATCTTATGTTCTTGAAGAGAACAGTTCTTTAAGAGTTCTCAAGAGTTCTCATAAAACCATTGAGTTTGCAAAGAGGCAATGTCTTTTTTCTAACTTTCTGGAAACAGATTCTTTTGCAAATAAAAGCAGCCTTGATAGATTTTTCTGTCTCAGTGTTGTCTTAATTTCTTTGGGGAACTTGAAAAAAACTCATCTCACCTAAAATAAACTTCAGCTATTTAAGAGTTACACTTATAACTAAACTCTGTATGTGGTCTCTAAGCAACAAAACCATATTTTTTTGTGATATTACTTGCCCACTAGGTAAACGTATTCTAAAGTGAGCATAGGAAATATGATTAAGCCTGACTGAGTTAGACAAGATGCCTAACCTTAGATGCTGAAGTTAATCTCACCAGTATTCCAATAATGCAGTCAGGCAGTGCGTACTGAATATTAAATATTGTCTTTACAGCTTTATGCATCTTTGAAAACGAGCGAGACGCAGATGAGTCCCAGAAGGAATTTCTAGAATCTGAACTCTGAGACAGCACTGTCATGCTAAACACTTCACTCTGGAAAGCAGCACAAGAAGCCATCAGCTGGGTTTGACTAGAAACTACAAAGTAATACTGTGAGTCCTTCCGAGGAACTGACTGTACAATGTCTGCTAAGCCAAAATTGAAGCCTGTTGCCTTCTGAAGAGGCCAGGAAAATCATGAAGGAAAGGCAGTACTGTAACTGCCTTGATGATGTTCATATATAATTAATTAGAAAGAGAATTAAATAGGGCACGCTGCACTTTTCCTCACCTAAAGTGAATCTTTCTGCTTTCATTGCTACTGCACTAGGATTGGGAAACTCTGCTTCTTTTTTCTTGGTGAAATAAGTCTTATTTCTTTTCATTTTAAATTACCAAGCTCCAACTGAACTGTGATGAGAATTTAAAAAATGTCTGTTTAGAAAACATTTTTCATTGTCATGTTAGGGGAATTCTACTTAAAATCAGATGCATGTGTTTACAAACAAGTTTATAAATGCAACATTTAAGTACAAGTAGTTTCCTGGCTGAAAACCCGGTGCAGAAGACACACAAGTTCTGTGTGACTGAAAGTGCTTAGAAACTTCTACAGATGGCAAATGGGGATTATGACATGCAGCTTCTGCTGTTGTCACACAGAAATGTAGATCAATTTCTCGCATGCTGTGCTGAAAGATAATCTCCAAGAAGCTGATGTTCTCTCTTCAAATTACTTTATAATAGAATTGACTTGTGATAAGCAAAAAAAAACAAAAACCCAACCCAACAAAAAAACCCCAAACACCTGGCAATCCAAAAATTGCATCACTCACATTAGCTTGATTACATTAATTCTCCTGCTTTTTCTGGTGGTTGTTTTTGCTTTTTATTTCCGTTTTTCCACTGAAACCTCATCTTTTGTTGTATTCTGGCTTAAAAATGCATGTTCTTACCATCAATTTAAGTACAACAGATATCACTTAAAAAATATAACAGTCTTGTGGTACTTTTCTTTCTGAAAAGTATATATTGGAAAAAGTACAGAGAAGGGCAGGCAAGGCTTTTAGGAAGTTTAAGTAACAGATCTTCTAAGAAATGATGGAAAAGAGACTATTAATACAAAAAACAAGAGTATTTTACAGATATTTGAAGATATATATGTAACCAGATCATAGAAGTAATATTTAAAGTATTTGACAATTATAAATTACACTAGGTTTTGATATGCAATAAATTAGATAATTTCCTAATTTTTAAAAAATTATATCTACAAAATAGACAACAAAAATAGCAGAAGCATTGACTCAGAAGATCTAGATGTCATCAGAGTAATTGTGTTATTGTCTCTATATTGAATTTCTTCCATGCTTGAGACCCATAATACACTGCTATTACATTGCCTGTGAAATCCTGAAAAATACTTTCATAGCACTATAAAAAATCTTAGGCCTGTTGGTGGCAGTATAAATTTCTAATTTTCTGACTCTATTTCTCTATGTCCTTGATATCTTGATATCATGTACCTTTTTTTTTTTCTCAAATCCTACTGAAAGACTGATTTTCAGTCTTATCTTTCACAGTTTACTCTACTGATTTTGAAATCATTCATCTATGAAATATTGAAAAACATAATAATTATGGAAATATAATTAATTAATACTAAATTTTAAACATCTACAAAAATAGATTAGTATTAAATGTAAGATTAACGTTAAGATTTTTAATTAAAGTGTGACTTTTCAATCTGATATCGCTATGCTTGAAGTTTTTTTAAGAAAATATTAGTTGTGAAGCAAAAGAAAGAAAATACTGCACTTCATATATTCTAAGAAAAAAAAAGCCACATGACTTTTTAAATGTAGAAGAGATTGGTTATGCAAATGTGACATGGAAACCATCAAGGACTCCTTTTGACCTCATTCTTTTTGCAAATACTTGTTTTCAAAGGCTTCAACACATCTCATTGCAGAGCTTCCTTAAGCTGCTTGTGGAATGATAGATTAATATTAGAGGATTCACCCCTGTAAATATTGAAAGCTAAAAATCGTGTAGAAAAAACATGTAGGGATCATCTTCAGTATATGCACTAGACTGAGTTTAGTATATTTGAGTGACTGCAACCTTTCTGTGGGAAAACTCTATCAAAATAAGAAAAAATTGGAGAGGAAATGTAAAAGCCATGTAAGAAAATAGATTAATTTCATTATGGTTATCAAAGCCAATTAAATTTAATTTGAGATAATTATAGGCAAAAACATTTAGCATGCTGCTAAACTGATTCATCAGTTACAAGAAGCATAAAACTGAGTTTACACAAAAGGTCAGTGCAGTAAATTAAAGTGAGTTCAAAATAACAGTAACATGTCAGGGCCTGCCCTGACAATACCATGCACCCCCTAATATGGTCCTCTGCCCCATAGTGCAGAGCCCCATGTCAGCCCTGCACTGGTGTCCCAGCTGCCCTGCTCCTGGGTGGGAAGTGGCATGTGCCCTCTGGCCACCCTGAGGAGAATGCACTGCTCCCTGAAATATACACAGGGAGAGAGCTGCAGTATTAACCTCTAGAACCAAATAAACAGCGTGGAGCAGAGTGGGAGCCAGGAGTTCATTCCACCTTACAACTCTTTATGAGCTTGCGTATGTTCCCTAACATCATTCACCAGAGAAATACAAGAATGTGTGTCAGAACCACGGCCACGCATTGTTGCCAAATACACACAGAGTCTCTTATCATCCATAAATCCTTATCATTTCGATCTACAGCTGTCAACCAGTCCTTTGGTTCATTTTACTAGGAGTTCTGGGAATAAAATGAATTACTGACCTTTTAAATACTTCTGTATTTCCATAAACCTTTGTATTTGTTCTGCTTTTAGAAGGAATGAATGTGGCAAAAGGCCTTAAATTCTGTGTTTAGGAGAATACGGTACAATTTTAAAATACAAGCAATTTTATTGTTTCAAACAATAAAAAACCAGCCATTTTAGAAAACCTAATGATCAATTTGAGCTCTAGAGCTATTGTTCTTTCTTGTAAAGCTTTCATGCGTAAACAACAGGGTTGAGTCTTTCATGAGTCAGCAATTAGTTGTTGGTATTCAAAGATGCCCATACTAGGATAGTGTTACTTTTTTCATTACAACAGCACTTACATCAAACTGATGCTTATAGTCAGAAGCACTTGTGTTTCTAATCACTTTTTTCACACCCTCTGTTACACAAAAGGACTTCTGCAGGATGATTGTCAAGGCTGGACCAACTTAATTGAAAATCTGCTCACACGGGAAAGAGTGATACATTGCCATCTACTACAATCACTTATTCCTGCACTTTTCGTCTTACTTCACTTTTTTGGGTGCTTTTCATCTAATCTATCTTTAGATATCTAGTGCAGAGATACCTACCTGTGACCTTCCCCTTCTATGTTATCTTCATAATTAGTAGAAACAAATAGACACTCTGGGGCATGATTCATATGACCTACTTTAGGCATCTACTTTGGGAGGAGATGAATTGCACCCCAGAGGTGTCAATCTCTCCTTTGATTATAAAGAGTTTTAGATCACTGGCCACACGTACAAAGAGATGTCTAGATTTGGCCAGATGAATCTCACCCTCAGTGACATGACTGAATAGGGTCTGAGCCAGCCAGGCTTTCTCTGAAAGCGGCTCAGAACTGGCAGTAGCAGAACTGTAAACCATCAGTGACCTTGAGACATCACTGTTATTGTAGTCCAGTATATATAAAAAAAAAAAGGAATGCTAGTATCTTGACTGTATTGGTTGTATTTTGAACCTGTTCTGTCAGATTGAAAAATGTATATGAAATTTATTGCAGAGTATAATCCACCTGTTTTCTTTGATCATATTTTCAAAAGAGTTGCACTCATAAATCATATAGATGTTGTATTATGTACTGGATTAATATAGCAACTATATTCATTCGTGTCAACTTATTTTTTTCTTTATAAAGAGTGTTGCAAAGGTTCTTTTTTGATGTTGTTTGTGGTGTCTTGTGGCTCTACATATCATTTCAGAGATTTCATATTTTTCACTGCTAATACTCTGTTGAATGCAAAATGCATTTTATTCTGTAAAATTGCAGTTTGCACTGAGTGCATATTACAACCAATTATTCCTCATAACAATGTAGCTGTCTACTTATGCCAGACCTCATTACTGTGTCTTAGAGTCAGAATTCTGGTACCCAGGAGTTTAAAATATTTGAATACAAAGTAAGAAACCCATGGATCAACAATCTTCTGTTTATTTTTAGCATCCCATTCTCATTAGATTGACATTTTAAAATAATTTGACTCCAAGACCTTGACTTCCTTGCTCTTGGATAGTTGGATGGTAATGCTGTGAAATGAAATATTATGTTTACTGAAACTTATGCAATTAGTTTGGTGTATCAGGAAAATCATTCATCAGATTGAGACTTTAATAAGTTAGAGAATAACAATTTTGAAAAAAATGATAACTTCTAAAAAATAATACATTCTGTCTTATACTTTATGACTACATATAAGTCTACAGTAAAAAGTATCAAGAGAATTTACACTGAATCATTTTTGAACCACAGGGATCCAAATATCATGTAGGTGTTCATGTAACTACCAGATGAGGGAACCAGCTTCAAAACTCACTTTTAACCTTAGCTACTCGGAGAGATTCTTGAGATCTCTGAGCATCCTCATTTTCAACACAGTTTTATAGAATCACAGAATCATAGAAGAATCTGAGCTGGAAGGAACCCACAAGGACCATCAAGTCCAGCTCCTGCTCCTGCCCAGCCCCATCCCTGAGAGTCACCCCATGGGCCTGAGAGCACTGTCCTGGTTACTCTGCTCCTTGAGCTCTGTCAGGCTTGGTGCTGCGACCACTTCCCGGGGGATCCTGTTCCAGTGCCCAAACACCCTCTGGGTGAAGAACCTTTTTCTAAACTGTAACCTAAATCTCCTCTGACACAGCCTCATGCTAGGGAAGAAGAGGCTGGAGAGCAGCCCGGAAGAAAGGGACCTCAGAGTCCTGTGAGCCAGCAGTGCCCTAGCAGCCAGGAGGGCCAACAGTGCTATCTAAATTTCCAGCTATCTAGATACACGCTAATATGAAGTTTACCACAAATCAGATTTTGTGTTGGATTTCTAGGTAATTTCTGTTTTGCTTGAATTTGTAGATCTAGAAAAATAAAAAGCTTGTTTCAATTGCTGTTGTGGATAGCATGAAGATAAATAAAAGAGACATATAGGCACCAGCATATGAATGGTGGTAAAGATTCAATAATTATATAAAAAAAGTTTTAAATGTTAAATTTAGTAACCAACTATGTTTATACACATGTGTGAATGTGTACACATACACATATGTACATGTGATATAGGTATATTATGGAAAGACATATATCAAGAAAGAAATTCATGTCTGCAGAGATCTAAAACAAAGAATCTCAGTGCATTCATTGTGTATTGATTAGTTAATTATTGATCACTTCACTTTGCCAGGGTGATCCTGGAGATGTTCCATCTAGAGGAAAAATATTCCTCTAAGTTATTCACTGGTGGAAGGGAATAGGAGTTTACCCTGTAAATAAAGGCTATGCATAGAACATATTAGCTCTTTGTAGTTGTTGCAAGAAATTATTTCTTTCTACAGCTCATACATTACTTACCCTAACAAAGTCAGGCTAAAAATGTCAAAAATGACAAGGTTCACCAAGCACAGGAGCTATATGAATCACGTGTAGCAACTGGAAAATGCTGGCACAAGAACTTGTAACCCTCTGATTGTGGTTTTTGCAATAGCTGAAGGGATATTTGAGAAGCTGTCCTCTTCTCTCCTGCTCAGGACAGGAAAACACTAAGGTGATGAGATGTAAAGTCTTTCCCACCCCAAGGTACCTCAACAAGAAAAAAAAGCTAAAGGAAGCATGAGTTGCTTGCCTCAATTTACTAAAAATATTGCTTTTAAGTGCCAAAAGAAAAAGAAGCTGCAGAAGAGAAGAAAGAAACACTGTCAGCTGCAGAGTACAGTCAAGAGAACATGCTCGTTCCGTGGAAGCCTTTGAAAGGAAAGCAAGGATATAAATGTATATTGCATACACCTATGAGTTTTAATGCATATCTGACTTCTCAATGTTTGTGGTGCCTTTCTTTCCCTGTTTATTTCCCTTTCAAGTTTCTTCTTTCACAGCTGACCTCATTTTGATACTCTGTCTTACATTTCTCATTGTATGGTCATTTGGCATTTGTTCCTAGTCTTTCCTAGTTAATGTCTCAGATGTTCTGCATTAGGTTATCTTCAGAAAGGATGGAGATGCTGCATCTCCCAGAAGCCAGTAAACAAAACATTAATAGTTGTCTCAGGCAATGCTGCATGTTCCATATTTTCACTCAGCATAACAATTTTGCACTCGTTGCTCCATTTAAAGCTGTATCTCTGAGACAGATCTGTCATCTCTCCAGCCAAAAAGCCCAAACTTACAACAACAAGAAGATGCAAAGCACCATTGTCCTTAATATTGATAAGTCTGGTGTGCTGGGAGGACACAAAGCACCTGTCTCTGGGCATATGGGCACAGTGCACTGCTACTCTGGAGTGCCAAGGTGAGAGATAAAGCTCTGTGCAGAAAAGATTAAGTTAAAATTAAGGGGGGGGGGGGGGGGTTAGAATCTAAGTAAAATAAAATAAAATATAAAATTAAAAAAAGAAAATTAAAAATAAAATAAAATATAAAATATAAAATATAATAAAATATAATAAAATATAATAAAATATAATAAAATATAATAAAATAATAAAATAAATATTGTTCTGGTAGGCTCCATAGTTTCAGGAAAAAAACCCAGAAACTACAGAGGAGTTCTTTTACTATGCTCATCTTTGTAGTCATTACCCAAGAACAGTTTCCTTGGAGTCAGTTCTGCCTCCTTTGCTCAAAATGAGGAAAGTATTTTAGGTACACCATAGTGCTGGCACTAAAAAAAAGAAAAAAAATAATTACTCAAAACAACAAGATGTCTGAAAATTTTTGCTGCTGTGTTATTAATTCCCATGACAAAACATTTTAGAATAGTTTTAAATTTTTTAATGATTTTATATCACAAAAAGAAACTAATTTTCACTTTTCTGTGGAAACATTAATTATTTCATTTCTTACCTTGTTTTTATTTTGGCAATTTCTTACTGTTTTCACCATTTGCCTGAAGTCCACTACACTGTTAACAAAAATACTGTACATTTTTATCCTGTTTATATTTGTGTTCAACAACAAGTTCCGTAAAATCAAATTTATTTTTTTAAGAAAAGAATCACTTGCTTTGTGAACATAAGACATAAAAGAAGACATAAAGAACATAAAACTTTTAAAGATGTGAGCCAATTTTCATGACAGAAGAGGTGTGGACTATTACTCTGTTACATAATTCTGAGGCTGGATTTTGCTGCTGAAAAATAGTGTTTGCATTTTCATATGTAAAAGTGCTTTTATAAAAACAATCACTTTTTTTTTTTTTAATCTTATCCACACTAGGATCACATAGAGTGAGTGTATAGTTGTTAGAATGCATTCCCTAGATGTCAAAAATGCTTTTCAACCACAGTATAAGTTCACTTGGCTGAGCTTTTTATGCTGGTATGACCATGGCAAGAACCATTAAACTTCATGTACACTATCCTCTTCTCAGAAGTAAAATATTTTTCTTCAAAAAGAGCAGAGACACTTCCCTTCTGCCTTTATAGAACAATCTATCAGGTCACGTTCAGAGTATTTTCTTCATTTCTCTCTTCTAAAAATTTGTGGTTAACTTTAATTTACTGAAAAAGACATATTCATAAGTATCTTCATAAGAAAATACTGTCTATTTTACACCAACTCTTACTGAATAATTTAAGTGCAAACTTTGTGAATTGAGATATATGGGGGAATTACTTGTTTATTGCAGAACCATCTTAGAAACACAGAGTAGTTGGGATTGAAGGGTCATCTAGTTCAACTCCCCTGCAATAGGCTGGGACATTACCAACTAAATTAGGTTGCTCAGAGCCCCATTCACCAACTTCAAATGTTTCCCAGGGAAAACTACAACTTCCCAGATCAGTTATGAGACCCGTGATATTGATAGAAACAATGTAAAATATGGTATAATAAAAGAGTGAACTTCAGTCTCTTGAAAAAATCAAAATTCAGTCTGCAAATTCCATCTTCTCATCACTGAATTCAGTAGCAAATTTGATTATTTTTACAAAATAGAGGCAAAAAGTTACTCTTCTTTTTTTTCTTAAAATACTTTCAATGCAACTAATAATTCAACAGATTTGTAAAATGGTCTTAAAAGATCCATATTTAGGACAATAAGTTGCCCAGGTACCCCTTTGCAACAATATCAGATAAAGAGTATCTTAAAAAGACAGTGACAATTTATTTCTTATGCCAAATCTTGCAAAGGCCATCAGTTCATGTAAAATTGTTATCCATATCATTGATAATTTCCATGGGATCTTAAGACAGAAAGTTTATTTCTGAACTATACATTCACAAGTCCCTTATCAACAAATTTCTTTGTTCAGAACTTCCCATGGAAATAGCTTCATCTGAATTGAAAAACTATATATTGTTCTTTGAAAAGAGTTTGGGAAAGAAATAGAATGCGGAGATTATTACAGAATTGCAATTTTCAATGTGGCAACTACCACAAAGACTCTACTTCATGTTTTAAAGAAATAAGGTTGACAACATTTATTACAGAAATGAAAGCATCTGATGTTCCAAAGAGACATTTCTAGTGCAATCATATGTCTAGTTTAAAGAAAAGCCATCTTCATTCTCTGCTTCAAGAGAACCATATTAATCATTTCATAGAGTATCCATTTATTAACACAATATTAAATATGTGTTTGAGCTCAGTGCATCATGTCCATCAAAAATTATGCTAGATCTATCAGAAAACTGGAAGCAGTGTACAGAATATTTAATTCAAAATACTATTTTTGTAAACCTTATCAGGGACTTGTTATCATAACAGGCAACTAGAACAGAGAAAAGTTTCAGTGTTTTTTTCAGAGCACATTCACTGAATATAATAATCTACCTTTGCAACAGATGTGATAAATATAAACTCAATATAGCTCAGTGACCCTGCTTTTACTGTTTCCATAAAACATGATTAAAAGCTCCATGACATATTAGAAAAGTAGTCTCTCTTCAGTGTTTGAACAAAAGGTGGAATAATCTTACAATATTACAAGTAAAATTATCCAGAGTAGATTACATAAAATAAATCCCTTAAAGGAACTAATATTTTGGACAAGATGGAGCTGTTCCAGTGTTTTTTACTTTAAAAATTAGATATAGGTTTCTTAAGTAACTTTTATAAATAAGAATAAAGGAAAATATATATGACATTTCATTTCTATTACTATAGATAAAATGCAGATAAATATTCTCGGCAAGTGAATTATGCAATGTTCCATAAATAGCGTTTATTAAAGATAGCCTGTCTGCTTAACAAAGAATTATAGGCCTACTACTACTACTAATATAAGTAAGAATTTATAGTAGAAAGAAGAAACTCAGGTGAGTTTACGGCAGCAGGTAAAGTTGCCAGACAATTTAAATACAATACAATTAACAAAACTCCATTAAGAAACCATTGTGATCTTAAAAAAAAAAAAAATACAAACAAAAAACCCAAACATTTTGGAAGATTTATGCAAGTTTGGAGAAGTTAAGAGAATGAGTGGGCAAGGAAATAGGCAAGGCTCAAGCTGAATTTCAATAGTAGGAAAAAGACATTCCAGTTGCTGAACACATCAATTAGGCATTCCTTGGATGACTAACCAAAGGAGGTGGATGAATACAAACTCAATATAAGAATTTTTAATTTAAGGTTTTGCTAGTATTTCATTCTAACAGTAGATAGAAAAGATTTTCAGGGAAAGAGCTAGAATTGAGTAATAGGCAGTATGAATTTTACCACGGGATCCATTAGATTAAACAAAATTCATTTGATTAAGCAAAACTATGCAAAGATTAGAAAAAATTTCTTTTGTATACATTGTTATAAGTTGTCATTTTAATTTTGAACTGTTATTTCTTATTAGCTTTCCTGTTAATAATTTGGTTTTTTGTGGGGACCTATTAAATCTGAGTAGTCTTCCACATCACATGCAGTATTTTTTACTGCAATTAAATCCTATTTTGAAATAATTCTATCTTAAATTTCACATGTGCAAAATACAGTGGACAATTATGATGTAAATTTGAAATATGAAAACTACTAAACAACTAAAGGACATTTAGTATTTCCTAGTGCGTTCTCTGAGGGCCCATTTCATTCACCTGAATATCAATGCCTGTACAACCAGCCCACAAAGATGCTCTAAATTTTCAATTGAATCTTGAAAATTTCAAATAGGTCTATTTGTCTTCACAGTTCACTTAAGTTAGATTTGCTTTTTTCACATAGAAGTCTAGATTTCTCAGATTTATTTTAAATGCTAGTTAAGCTTAAAAATTGAGCTATGTTTTGATTTAGAAGGAAGAGGCTATGTTTCTGAACATTCTGGAATGAAATATTCTATTATCCAAATAAACGTTGCAAAACTAGAAAAATGAAAAATAAACCAAGGAATTTGATTTTTGTTTGCTGGTTTGTTGTGGTGTTTTGAGTTTTTTGTTATTCTTAGCCACTGGATTTCCCTTTAGCTGTTCCAGGTTTCCCCAAGATTAAACCAACATGGAGTTCTATCTGTTCAATATCACTCCAACCTCATAGGACTTAAAGCTCCTTTACTGAAGGCAGCTAAAGCTCTTGCACCTTCTCCTCAGTTTCTGAAATACAGAATTCTTGCTGCCTCTAAGATGGTCTTTCAGATCCCTTTCTCATACACTTATGCAGCTCCATTAACAGAGACATCTATTGACACCCTCGTTCTTCATTCTTTCCTTTTGTGTTACAAACTGTTGATTTAACAAGTAGAACTTTTGTCCTTCCTGTGGGCTTCTCAAGATGTACCCTTCCAGTGTGTGCAGCAATTACTACTTTGCTTTCAACTTTAATAAGCATAAAATTTGATGTCTGTGTGTACCCCTTTCCAAAATCATAGCTTCAGGCTTACTTTGACAGTTTTACAAAGACAACAAATGATGCTTTAAAAAGAGTTTTTTGTATTGAGAGCAATTTTTCCTATTCTCCTTTACACAGTCTGATAATTCTATAAATTCATACCATCCAGATTATGTACTTAAAATATACCAGTGGCTTAATCCTGCATTTATCAGTTTTTGCCAATTAAGTGATATTTCTTGAACAGAAATGTAGAATGTAGATGTGCATGCTCTTAAAAAAAAAAAAGAAAAAAAAAACCTCACAACTTTTTTGTTTGTTATGCTGCAAACTATTTAAGATCTCCTGAATAATAATACATTTTATAAGTGACTAAATGTCTTAATTTTGTTTATTTCAATATTTGACCTAAAAAGCAACCCTAACTTTAGAACTTTATGAATCTTAGAGGCAAGAACCAGAATAATGAGGGGAAAAAGCTGAAAAGTGGCTGAGCACTATTTATTTCTGGCTTCTCTTTTGGCTTTTTTTTTAGCTTGCAGTAGAAAATCAGATATTAGTAGAAGAAAACATTGTTACCCTAAAGGAGGCATCAGATATCTCTTTTAATGGAGAACTCATTAAAATTAAAAGGACAGAGGGAGCCCAGGCTATCACATCTGTCCAAGAAGGTGCAGGACATATGGCTCACCTTGTTACAGAAGCAACAGCAAAGCAACATTCACGCTACTGAACATCTTAGGTGAGGAAGTTCCAAAACCAGGCTTGTTTCCAGAGGGCATAACATCACTAGTTTTAAAAATTCCCTTGAATGAAAAATTTATCCTTTATATGCTAATTGATTCAGTAACAAGATCAACTCAGTTATTAAAAGTAAGAATAAAAAAGGAAAACCAGAGGGCGGGGATATCATAGGTGGCATTATGAAAAGAATAAAAATAACTGTCAAGGTAAATGCTCCATATTCTCATTATAAAACTCATCTCTCAGCCACTCTGGCTTGAGGAAAGGTGTACAGTGGAAGAAAAGAAGATTAGTTTTTGTCACCTGACTGATCATGGCTGACAGACTAGTTTGTCAATACAACATGTGAAATAGTAAACATTTTAAGGCTCATAAACAACATATAAATGACTGCTGGAAGCAATCTTTCACTCTGAGGGAGTGTGGAGTTCAATTTCTTCCTGTGCCCATGTTTTTATTTGCATGCAGTATCTGCATTTAAGTTTACCTACAAAATACTTGTTGTTGTGACAAATAAATCAGTCCAGTTAGCCTTGGGCAGCCTTTCAAGTGTTAGTAAGTGTATTGAAGTACACTTTAATGGAGCTCATAGCATATAATATCTCATGGATCTCAGCAGTTGTCCTATCCCAGGGACTGTTGAAAGAATTCATCTCATGGTAGTGATGCCTTCATTATTTCTCTGGGGTGTGGAATATCAAAGCCTCCATCACTCTCCAGTGGCATGAAGGCATGCACTTACCTTCAAGTATTGGCTGGTATCACCAACAGTCTCTCACTGTAGTTTCTCAGTTCTCCATTAAAATTAGGAAAGGAAGCAGGGTTGTAGTGTGAGATATCATCACTTTTATCAGTGGCAGACTTTCTCTGGGCTACTAAATATCTAACCTTTATATTTATACAATAGAATATTTCCCAAACAAGACAGAGAGTGCTTCTTGTACAAATAATTCTTGACTTGATCCTACTTGCATCCTGAACATGCCTTTCCCATATACTGGATGCGGAGATAATGGTTATGCACGACAAATTATTAGAACGCTACCCTTTGTCATTTGGACCATAAAAATTTAATCTGAACCTGAGAGATAGTTCTTTACTTGATTACTGTGGAACTGTTCCTTTTGGAAGAAAAAGATTTTTCATTTATCATTCTGGAATTTTATCACAGAAACTGGATACTCAAAAAACGCTTGACAAGCCTTAAATGGAATGTGGTGCAGAATTTCAATAATTTTTATTAACTTTGTGAAAATGAATGTCTAAAAGTTTCCTAAAATGTTTTAATACTCTTCATTTTTGCAGATGACAAGAGAAAAATTCTATGAGACCTAATGTAGAAGAAAACTATTTAATAATGTGGTTATTCCATGTACTCACCTTGCTCCCTATCCTTGGACTGATGCCCTTATATGAGATGATAGAAATGGAAGAGTAGCATGGGGCAGAGTTATGGCTCAATCTTCTAAGCATGATCAGGTGGGAGGGAAGTCAGTTAGCACTGTAGGCTAAAGACTTTTGAAACATGAGATATTCAAAAGCAAGGGTATCTGGCATCATTCCACTGTCATCAGTAGAGCTGTGGTGACTGAATTAATAGAAATTTGACCCAGACATCTAGCATTAACTTTCCATTTCATGAACTCAAAACCAGATCTGTGCAAGACCCCATGCTGTGGGAAGGCTGGAGAGAGCATTTCAGAGATCTCACTGAATGTCTATCCTCCTTTCCTCTAAAAGCCCTAGGACTCTGCCTCTACACTCCCACCCCCTAGCTCCCCTTCTCCCAACACTCCCCTTTCCCATGGTTGCTTTTTCTCCCAGGAATCTGGTGTCCTCACTTGCCACTGACTATTCCTGCTTATCTCCCTTCACCAGGTTCATCACTGGTAGGTGAAGATGACCACAGAAGAGGATGGGGGTCTTTCTTTTCATTGACACCAACATGAATGAGGTATCTGCAATGTGAACAGTATTTATAATCTCAGATCCTTGGAACCAGAAATTGGAGGAAAAATGCAATATAAGTTAATTGTTATCTGACTCCAGAAAAATGACTAAAAATGACTATTTTCCTTCTGTCTTTAAAAGAGTTAAATAAAAGCCTTTGAAAGTGAATTATGTATTAAAATCTCAACATCTATAAGAAAGTCTTATAAACTAATTCTTGTTTTTGAGTAGGACCAGTATTTTGATTTTATATCTCAAAGATTCTCAAAATAATACCCCTGTCATATTAAAGTATAATTTGCTTTTGATAAAAAGATTTTGCTTATTACCAAGACATTTCCTATGTAGGAAGAGCTGTAGAAATCTCTTGGACCATTAACTCCTGACTAATTATAATTAATTATTGTATCACAGTAGAGGAGATATGCAAAGGCACCCCAATGCTCCATTGTATTGGGCAGTAAATTCACACACACACAGAGCAAGAAACAGCCCTTGTCAGAGATTCTGATCTGAACAACACAGAGGAACAGACAGTTAGAGATGAGGAACATGTACAAAGTCACAAAGCAAACAGGCACTGGGCCTGCAGCCTGAATCCCTAACAGAATTTCTCGTCCATGCTGCTTGATTATATGTATGAGAAAAGTTTTAAGGACCCTTTTCTAGGCATAAAGAATTTTCATTATAAAAGGTCACCCAATGTTGGTCCAATAGTAGAGACAGAGGATCTGAACAAAAATATAGAAGTGTGGATGTCTTTTTTTTAACCTACATCTTTCAGAGCATGCAATTCACCAATTTAGAGGACAGTAAATGAGGCTGTAGTGAGGAAACTAGTCATTACACTTTTATATAGTGACTTTTTGAAAGGATGTATTACATCAATGACTTTCAATTAGAGTTACACAGGAAACTTTGAACCGCTGTATTATAAAATCAGACTCATCACAGGAGAGTAAGAAAAAGGTGCTGTTCTGTTAAGAGAAACAAAAATGCTGAGTAGATGTAATTTTCAAGGAAAAAATCATATATACTGAGTTCAAAGCTCCTGGATGAAGGATTTTTTTTTTAAGGAAATGAACTAATTGTGCTATCAAAAATGTAGCACATTTCTTATTCAGAACACCAGAAACATTTATCATTTTCTTTAACATTACATCAATATAAACTCTAGGAGGATCATCAATCTCTAGAGGAAAGAAATCTGTTTTATCAGGTGGGAAATAATAAATGCCATCACAAAAATACAAAAAGGCAATTATATTTAACAGTCTGCTGACACTCACTGACAGAAATAGTGTCAGAGGTTTTTATTTTGGAATGACCTACAGATTCATTTTAGAAAGCATCTTTTCAGAAACTCAGTGTTTTATCTCATCAATTTGTAGTAGTAGTAGTAGGAATAATGAAGTTCTTGTTCCCTGTAATAGAAATACATTGAATCCATGTTCAATGAGGCATGGACACTATATGGTTTCCCTTGGAGAATGGCAACTGAAGCAGTGAAGTGAAAACTTCTATTTGCTGCTTTCTCACCAAAAAGAGCCATTTCTGTGTGTATTTACAGCAGAGATTGTGGATCCAAGATGATTGTTAATAAAGCCTCTTTCTGCTTAGCAATTCTTAACTGGTAATGGTAAGAAACAAATAATCTGCTCTGGTAAAAGCCAGAGGGAGGGCTCTCTGATAATGAAAAATACCAAACCAAATAATACTTAGTTTGGAAAGAGAAATAAGAGGTCCATTCCAGAGGTATTCAAAAGTGAAGAATTATAGTAAAAATTAACATCATTTCATATTTTTCTCCTTGTTTTGGTCTTATTGTTTGTTTGGTCGGGTGTTTTTTTGTTTTGGAGGAGTTTATTGTTTTGTTTGGGGGGTTGTTTTTTGGTTTAAGGATACTATGCTATGTGTTGTGGTTTTGTGGGAAAACAGAGCACTGAAGATACATTTACTACATTTCAAGAAGAAGATGCATTTTCAATTCCTTTATAAATATCTAGATGTCTCAGAGCAGGGCCAGCTAAAGGATGGACAGCAAGAACCCACACATCTAATGGTATTGCTAAATTCTGTAATGTTCAAAGGAAACTGAGAAGCCCAAAATACACAGCCCTTACATGAACTTCTCAGAGAACCTTTACATTATTATAAAGAGCCTACAAGTCAGCTGGAGAGGGACTTTTTATGAGGGCAAGTGGTGATGGGACAAGGAGGAATGGCTTCAAATGGACAGAGGTCAGGTCTAGATCAGATATCAGGAAGAAACTCTTCTCTTTGAGATTGGTGAGGCACTGCAAAGGCTGCCCAGAGAAGCTGTGGGTGCCCCATCCCTGGCAGTGCTCAAGACCAGGCTGAATGGAGCTCTGACCAACCTGGTCTAGTGTAAGGTGTCACTGCCCACAGCAGAGGGGCTGAAACTAGGTTTTATTTAAGGTCCCTTATAAGCCAAGCCATTCTGTGATTCCATTCTTATGTTCCATTGCTTAATACCTGCTTTTTTCCAACTACAGGTTTTGTCAAGAGCTTAACAGTTCATTCATCATCTGCTTTAGATTCATATTATAGTTTATATTGATTGCAAAACTTTTTGTCTCTTCTTCCTTCCCTCTGCAAAATTTTGAGAAAGCTTTCTTTTTCTCTAAAAAAACTAGAAGATATAGAAATCTACATAATAATTTCATTAATTATATGTATGCATATATATTTTTTTATATTTCTAATGATATTTTTCCTTTAAAGGCATTATATAATTTTCTCAGAAAGGAAATAATGAAAATTATTTCTGGAACAAGCTTTAGTTAAACTGTTCAAGGTTCCTAAGTGAACGTGCTTTTTTAAATGAAAATAATGAAAATAATTTAATTTATTAAAAATTAAAATTAATTTATTTTATAAAATTAATTTATTTTATTTAATGAAAATAATGAAAATTATTTCTGGAACAATTTTTAATTAAACTATTCAAGGTTCCTAATTGAATGTGCTTTTTTTAAAACTGCAAACTCTAAATGTATGTGTTTTTTTTTAAATGAGGCATGAGACAACTGTTAGACTAGGAATAGTTTATGAACAAAGCAGGAGAATGGCAAAAGATCAGAATTCTTCTCCTCTCTATTTTCCTTTAAGAAGAAAGGTAAGCAAGCAAATGCTGCAGCATTTCTCAACTGAGACTCTAAAATTGATGGGTTTGAAAGCCCCTGAGAACCATTCATCTGTCTGCAAAAAGAATATCAAAATACCAGCTTCAGAGCTGCTGTGAAGTTCAAAGTCTTTTGAGGCCTTTTATTGAGAGATATAAAAAATTATTATTATTCACTGACCAATTTGCAAACATATGCTGTTGCTTTAAACTATTTTTATTTTAAGTGACTGGAGGTAAGCATATGTCTACTAAAATTAATGTTTCTCATCGGACCCTCTTTTTTATTTATCAGACAGCTCTGCACCATATCATGAAGCAAAACCTATTAAGATACAATGCCACTATAACTGACAAATGGAAACAACATGTTTTCCAAAGTTCACTGTTCTTCTACATTCTAAAATTGAACAAAAAAAAATACTTATCTTATTTACAGTCTGAAAGAAGACATTACAAAATACCCTAAAAAATGCCAGATTCACTTATATTTTTACTGCTCTAGAGTTAGGGCATGTACATATTCATTGATCATATTCTATCTATTGATATATTCTATTTACACATCTGCGTGTACAAACATATTTTCTCATTGTGTTGGATTATTCTTTTACCCTCCTATTACCTGAAGAGTAAGAAATATTTCTATTTTGCTTACATGGTACAAAGGTGCTGTGAAAACTGGGTCATTTGCCATAAACTGCTGAAAAACACTACAATCAAAATTGGTTCTGTGATCAGGGAGCCGTTGTGCTCAGAGCACAAAACAAGCTACAGAACCTGCCTTGGGGAATTTACAGAATTTATCCTTGAGGTAAGTTTGACAGAGATGAGTCTCCAGAGACTCATCTTCTAGCTGCAGGCTAATGTCAGACAGACATTTCTTGTATTCCTGCTCCATTTCAATAGAAAACTTGTTTTCCTACTGGATTTCATTGCACTGTCACCCTGTAGACCTCCTGCACTGTTCTTCTCCTGCACAGCAACCACAGCTGTTGCCGTGTCCTCCTCACCTTCCAGCACCTACCCAACACCACCAATCCATCACCCAGAGGGGTCTGCTTGGTTGCCCTCAAGAATATGGCTCACTAGGCAAGTTTATTTTCTTCATCAAAAGAGATTTACTGAAATTACATTTTTTTTAGTCTTACTTATGTCTATACATGCTATTTGAAAGAAGAGCAAACTTTATTTAAAAGATCAAAGGTCATGTAAAACCACAAATGTTTTACACCGTTCACTTGTGAACATTGAGTACACGTATTCCCAGACCTCAGGCTACTAGATATTAGAAAAGTAAACCAGGATTTTTTTAAAAAGCATATTTCTTTTGATATTCTATATTACAAATTGCATAATTTCAGAAATTAACTGTACAGCCATGGAAAATGCTTCACATTTATTCCTGTGTATCTCCTTTCCATTCTCCAGATTTTTATTTATAATACCTGATTTTTTTTCTAAAAGCCCTTTATGTTAGAGAATGTAATACCAGATGATGTTTTCTGGTTATTAGTTTAACAGTTTTATCTTCTTACTTCACCTTTCTTTCTTTGCAATGTTTTTTGCTCAGAGAAACAAAAAAAATATAATTCAATATTTTTCATCATATTTTGAATAATACTGGTCTTATTATTTAGTTGGTTGAAAAAAAGAAACTTCCTTGGTTATCTACATTTCCCTGCAGAGATGTTATTTAAGCTTCTGGACTCACAAAACATTGTGTGAAATTTTTTTAACTCATGATGGCTTTGAGTTTCCTTCAGCATTGTATGGAATTACTGTTTTAAAAATTATTGTAGCCATTCCTTTAATCCAGGTAAAAACCTTCTGGATAAGGTCTCCTACACCTAAGTCAATCACCAGGTGATTCCCTTGTGACATGAATTTAGAGAGATCACACAGAGAATGTGTGAGATTGGGGAAATAATTGTTTTCTGCTCCAGCTGATCCTGTAGAGGTTCCAAACAGGAAGAGCCTGAGAAGGAAGAAGAGCCATATGAGCATCTTGATCTTTCAAAGTACTTAATGGTTAAACATCTGTCATGTGAAAAGGGGAGTTTTCTTCAACCCTTAGTCTGAGGGGATTTCCTTGACCCTGAGTGTTTAACTTGTCTGTCTGCACCCCAGGAAAGCCAAGCCCCTTGTGCCTGACCAGTCTGTCAGTGTCCCATTATGGGGACCCTTTGCTGAGCAGTCCTGCTGGATGGGAGGGCAGGACTGACTTGTTCAGGGAAATGCACCAGCAGCAAAAGGAAGGCCCCTCAGCAGGTGTTGAGTATGTTACTGCCAGTGACTGCCAGTGCCCATGAAGGACTCACACCTACACAAATATAAAATTGTGACAGATTAAGTTTTGATAGGTGATAGTATCTGATTGCAAAAATGTATTTAAGCAATGCACAGACAAGCTCTAATTCCTGATAAAAATATCCAGCTTGCACAGAGTGTGATTGTTACAGAACAGATGTCCCTACAGGGGAGAACACAGGTTCAGTGCATTGACTGAACCCAGTAGTTAAAATGGAGTCTTCCCTGACTTTCCCCACATTCTCAACTTGATTTTACACTATTTCTCTATGTTTGGGTGGAGCTTGAGTGACTGCAGTCATCCATGTCTTTGTTACTGATTGGTGTAAAATTTTTTTGCTTTGCTTTTAAAGATACAGTCAAAAAGAGTTTCGAGCACATGCCCAGTGAGGGATGGCTGTACCATGGAGATGAGTGACTTTGGGATGGAGGTGTGGGTTGATATTACAATTAGGGTACAGTGAACCAAGTTCATCTGAGGAGAGAGATTTCACCACAGCTGTTGGCTCAGCAGCAGGACATCTCCTCCCCTATCTGCCCTGGCTGACAGGTGTTCTGTGGTTTATCAGCTGCAAAGCACCATCAGGTTCCTTTCCCTTCAGGGATCTCAACAGAGCCTGGCCATGCTGTCTCCACTCTCCTGGCCATGCTGTTCCATCCTCTTGGCAGGTGTGTGTGCATAGGGAATCACTGTGGAATAGGTTTTGAGCATGCCAACTGCATTCCAGACAGGGAGCAGCGACTGTATTTTACCCCAAAATTACTCTACCATTATAACTTCTTAGGATGTAAATATAACTCCTTGTTTTCCTCACTTTTTTTTTTCCCCAGCCATCTTTTCACAACAGCATTATTAAAAACTAAAATATTTCATCTTTTCCTTTCTACAGGAAGCAACACAGATTCCCACTGATAGGTCTTGCAGGTCAAAGCTTGTATAGCAGGAACAGGTATGCCTAGATTTTTCAAGCTCTGTCTTCCTTCTCAGATTTTAAAATAACAGGATTCATATCTTCATGGCCAGGTCACTATTGAAAGACCAAAGACTACTCCAGATAACTGAAGTTTTATATCTCTCACCTTGGAGCCAGATTTACAGAGCCCTCTAACATTCATGATACTACTTCAGAACACTCTCACATAAAACAAATTTTAAAGAGAAACTTTTTGCATACAGCAAATATTTTCAAAATCCTTTGTTCTTAAAGTGTTTGTGACTTAAGATTCTTTATTAGAGAGGTATTCAAGAAGCATAAAGCTTACTCAGGTGTGGTATTTTAACTTTGCCTTCAATACAGTTAACTCTTCAATTTGCTCTGCTATAGTTCAGGGCTCATTAACATTTCTATTATAAGCCTTGATTACTCTGGCTAAGGATATCAGCTGTTCCCAGCCTCACATTTGAAAACAAAGCAGGTTTTCAGCCTTGAATATATTTTAATTCAATATTAGAAAGTTTTTAATGGGTGGCTGGTTGAAAAAGTACCTTATTCAAGAATAAGATGCAGTGATTCAGGTTCAGTAACATATATAAAGACTTGTTCCTAATACAACAGCTTTTTTTTCATAATTTCTAACTAAACAAAATTGATTAATGAATTTTATAAGGAAAACACATAGTGTTTTTTTAATTTTATAAGAACACACAAAAGGCCAGACTAAATGTTTATTTGCTGCAGGGTCCTGCCTCTGAAAAGGGACGAGTGGATGTTATTGTGGAAGTCTATAACCTCCACCCCTGATGGAAACCATTGCAAATGTTCAGCATCAGAGATACTTAAGTAACTTCCTTGTGAAAAGACATACTTTAAAAGTTCTCATAAATCCATGTCATTGGTTTGTAGAACTTGGCAAAGGCATGAATTTATGAAGGCAAAACCGTGCTTGACCAGCCTGAAAGCCTTGTATTATGAGGTGAATAGATTGGTGGATGAGGGGAGAGCAGTGGTTGTTGTTTACCTTGAGTTTGGTGAAGGCTTTGACACTGCCTCCAGTCATTTGCCACTGTGTCCCTTAACAATCATCATAAATAAAGTATGGGTACATAAGGGGACAGGAAGTACATTGAAAACTTGCTGAAAAAACAGGTCCAGAAGGTTGTGATCATTGGTACAAAGTGCAGCTGGGGGCAAACCACAAAGAGTGTACCTACTAAGGGGTCAGTACTGGATCCAGTACAGTTCAGTATCTTCATTAATGACCTGTGCTAGGGAACACAGTACACCCGCAACAAGTTTGATGACACAAAAGTAGAAGAAGCACCGGATGGTTTTACTGCTTTTCAAATGGATAGTCTGGAGAACTGGGAAGAGACTGCTCTCATGACATTCAACAAGGGAAAATGAGAAGTCCTGGACCTGAGGAGAGATAAGCCTATGTGGCTATACATGCTGGGGCTTGACCACTAGGAAAGCAGTTGAATGGAAGACCTTGGGATCCTGGTGGACAACTGGCCATAAGTGGTAAAAAAAGCCAACAGCCTTCTGGGCTGCATTAGGCAGAGCATTGCCAGCAGGTGAGGGGAGGGGATCAGTCCCCTCAGCCCTGATGTGGTTGTATCTGGTGTGTCCCCACCACAGTAAGTAGATGCACTTAGTAGGGCAAGCCCGGCACAAGGCCACAAAGTTAATGAAGGGGACTGGAGCACCTCCCACATGAGGAAAGGCTGAGGGAGCTGGGAATGTCTAGCTTCATAAAAAAAAGATCAGGGGGATCTTAACAGCTTGTATAACTCCAGATGGGAAGGAATGAAATCAGAAAAGGAGAGGAAATCACTCTTCTCGTTGGTACCTACTGGCAGGACAAGAAGCAACAGGAACAAATGAAAAGACATTTGTGAAAATATATGTTCTGTCTGAGCATAAGAAAAGGTTTTTTTACTCTAAGGGTGGTCAAACACTGAAAAAAGTACAAAGAGTCTTGGGCTCTCTGTTTGGTTCAGTGCGTCTATAACTGCTGATATGTTTGAAGATGGATGAAAGGGAAGTGTTGGATAAAATGCACCAATAGGCAAGCTTGCCAATAGGGTTTGTCCAAATACAGCAGAAATCCTAATTCTGAGATCTCTCTCTTCATGATCTGAAGGATAGTTCTTCAAGAAGATTTCTTTTATGCCCCACAGAAAATTTCTGTAGCTTGTGGGACTGGACAGGGAAAAGCTGCTGCCTAGAGAAATTAGCCACATGGGTCTTTAAAAACAGAACTTCATAGAGGTTATATTATGGATGATGTCTAAGCATCTAGGTATCTAACAAGGCAGACACAGACTAAGAATCTGGGTCCGTATTAAATGATGGATTATGACCCACAACAATTTTGAGGTCATAATATTTGAAAGTGTCAGAATTTCCCAAAATGAGTTTTACTATTTTATTTTCTTTAATATAAAGCAATTTCAACTATTTACGAAGGCAACTGGCCTTTGGAGTGATTTTGGGTATTAGCCCTTAGAGTGCATTAAAGCTACATTTTAGATGGAGATTTTCAACTTTTTTTTTTAAAGTTTTGTGTCTCATCATGCCACCTTTTTAATATTGCAGTACTTAAAATTTAAAACTCCCAATATAATTCCTTGCTGGTGTTTCCAAGTCAGCAAATTAGCAACACAACACATGTTATATGGGGAATAGCACAGCAACAGAATCAAAGCTCCTCAAATTCTCTTTTTTTTAGATTTATTCTGGCTTACTCTGCCGGATGTGAACCAAATGACACATCATAAACCTCAGAGACTCTTTTGTAGCTTCTGCTCAGACTGGAGAATTCCATCTGCTCTATTAAGGTTCATTAACAACCAGGAAAGCATTCCAGACAGTTTCTGTGAAAACTAAAAGATAAAATTATTATATTATTATAATTAGCTGGGTTTTTTTTCTCATTCAGCCAGAATAGCTTTAATCAGCAACTGGCAGAGGAAAGTTCCATGGGACCCAAAAGCAGAGGGGCTCATCAAATTACATTGGGAGAATTCTGCATGTTCAACTCATGGTGAAAGGTATATGCTGCTATAACAGTGAATTGTCTTTGGGACCAGAGTATAAATTGTTTCACATTGCATTTTAAGGAAAAAAGCTTATTCTATGAGGGGAAAAGTAAAAAAAAGGGAGAGTCTGCAAATCATGTCTGAAAAACTAGTAAACATACCCACAGAGAATTCAGAATCACACGTTGCAATAAACATTTACGTTTCTAGGACCTGAATATAGAAATATTGTATTTACCTGCTCTGAATAACGCCTCCACTTCCTCTCAAGTGATATTCTCAAATGAGCTCCACACTCCCTTTAAATTGCACACACTTAGTTCTTCACATAGAAGTTGCATACACTTTTTCAAACATACATGATATGTTATATAAACATGTGTAATATTATTACCTGAATACTGTATTTTCAACACTTTATCATCACAAAGCTGGAGACTTTATCTTGCAAAATCCAACACAGCTTTTATGGTTCTTTCTATCATTAAGGACTTCAGCATATGGGAGCCACTCCTATAGAATATATTTAGCAACTCAGTCTCAAAGAAAATGAGTTGCATGACCAAGATGTTCCTTTATAATACTAATAGGCAATTAAGTCTCTGAATATGTGAGATGATTCAGGAGGAAGCAAGGATACAGGATATTCTATTGTTTATACACCCCAGAAAGTTTTTGTTAGACAACTTATTAATTTATAATTTTATTTCTTTGCCAAGCAAGCATGCAATTTTCTTCATGCTATCTTGTGAATAGCAGGAGTCTTACTATTTGTAAAAATTTTAATCAATAGTACTTCAGAGTAAAAGGGGCAGATTAATTAATCTGATCGGTTCAATTGCAGTCAACTAGTAAAACATGATTTCAGTATGACTTTCTTATTATTTATTAACTTTAAAAAGGATGTAATTCAGTAAATCTTAACATTTTTTATCACCCACGTAATTATGTCCACATCTGTGCAATAATGAGTCTGATAAAAGTTAAAGAACTTATCTTCCTCATCCACAAGAACTGGCAAAAACAGACTTGTAAGAATGAATTGTGAAGGGATCATAAACATATTACAATGCTTACACTTCTCTTTTGCTTTTATTGAGAGATGTTGATTTCTTTTTCAATCATAGTGAGTTCATGAGAAAGATTTTCAGAGAAAAACTTTCAGGTTTCTAGGAAGGGTGTATTAACAAACATTGGTGAATGCATTTTTGCTTTAGCTAATATGAATAGTGTAAAGCCATTATAATTCTGGAGTCTGGAGTTTTTCTTGTTGTTTATAGGAACTTTAGCATCTTTATCTAAAAGAAAAAACCAAACACAAACAATCCACCAACTTATAATGTTGTTTGATTGTCCTACTGTTCTCTAATAGTCACCCATGCAATCACTTGTTTACATCTCTATATCTGAAGAGTCGGCAAGTTTTTCACATATGCTCTCTGTTATATTAAAAAATATGACATCTGTCTTATAGGAAAGCTAAAATTTCTTGAAGGTTTTACTATAGAAATTTCAGGATTCTAAATTTCAAAATTTACATTTAAGAAGCCAGATAATTAATTTATATTTAGATTTCCCATTTTCCTATGCAAATTTCACAGAAATTTGGAAAATGAGGAAATGGAGATTACCTTCTAATTTAGTCCTGTTTATAATGAAATTAATGCCAGGTTTACATGATAAGCTATGATTATAAATAGTGGGAAGCTAGTAAGAGTCCAAAATACGAAGTATTGAAACCTTTAGGACAGACAGCTAAAAATTAAGTAGGAACATGGAAGTTCTTCATATAAGATTTAGGAATAAGGTAGTGAAGGAGAGCTGTAGCAGAAATAAAATGATTGAACTTCACCTAATTAACTTTTAACCCACATTTATACCATTTTCTCTACTTGGTGGATTGATTTCATGCTCTCAAAGAAACTCACTTTGCTTAAGCAGAGAAGAGCTTCTTGTAAAAAAACAATCAAGACAGCCAAGAGACTAGAAGACATGCTTGACAAGTTTTCCATCTCTAGTCCCTGAGGGAGGGGATAACAAATGGTCGAGTTCTTCAGAGGTGATTCTTTTTTATCAATTTATTTCCTTTCCTTTGGTTAGAAAATCAAATTCTGTCCACTTAAACCAGGCTTGATTGTCTTTGATTGTATCCATTATTCATGGGCATTCACTAAAACATCAGATGAGTATTTTTGGGAGATGACTTGTAGGCTTTGGGTGTTTTCTGTTAGTGAGATGCAGGATGCATTCAGTCACATGGGATGGTTTCTGCTCTACAAATGGACAACTATTCTGTTATGAAAATCACACAATGCCACATTCCCAGAGCATCATGTTGATGACAGTTATTTGTACTAAAATGTTTTGAATTTCAGATGCATTATCCCTCCTAACCCAGAGAATTTACTAAAGATAAATGAAAAATGAGTATTGATGATCTAAGAAAGTAAAAAACTACAATTTCTGAACAAGTAAGTACATAATTTTGGCGTTAAAAATTCATACAGAATTTAAAATCTCTTATTTGTAATTTTCCAGGCTTGTGAATGATATCAGCTTTAACTTTGCATTATCTTCCTATTTAAGCCATTAGGGATGTCCTATAAGGACTTGTGCATGTCTCTGCCTCATACATTTATTGAACTAAAATGATGATAAATGTCAATGTCACTTAAATGATCATTGCATGTTGCTGCCTGGAAGGGTTCATTCTTTGCCAAGATTCAGAAATTTTTCAAAGATCAAGAAATAATCCATCTAGCCACAAAAGCAGACATAATTTCCAAACTGGAATTAGGACTGGTCAAAAAATTTTAATAATTATCTAAGAATGAATAATCAGACTTATTTCCAAAATAGCATATAACAGGTGGCCAGACCACTGGTACAACCATAGGAATAAATTAAGGCAACAGATAAGTCTTATTAAAGATCAAAATAAATCATTCATCATGCATTCCTCACACAGATTTTTCTTTTTCTTTTCTTCTTTTAACAAAAGAAATATTTATTAGCTAAGATCCAGAATATGTCCAGTGCATTTTTTAAAAAATATTACTAAGAATAAGCAGTAAATGATCAAAAGAGAAAAAGATAAACCTAAAATTATTTACTCTGTTATTTGTTCAACAAATTAATTACATGTTCAACAAAACCTATTGATAAAAATCAATTCTGATTCCATAACAATTTAAGAAAAAAAAATCTAATTTTGCTTTAATCAATTGTTTATTCTGAATTAATTCTACTACTGTAGAAAGAAGACTGATAATCACAGCTGTTTTTGATAGAATTGTATGAAAGGTAGCGGCTTCATTCCAGAAGAGCACTTCATAATCATGCAAAAATAACTCAAAACAAATATTCCTTAAAAACAGTGCATTCCTATAAACTTTAAAAATTTAAAGCATTTGAAAACCCTTTGCTCAACTTCAGCTGTATAGATATATTTAAGAATATAATTAGAGTCAGGTTGTCCTTTGAAGGACCATAATGATTAGTTCGTGAGACAGTTGTAAATGCTCTTTTTAGTGCAGCATTTTACCAATAAATGAATATTGTTTGTATTCTATATTAATTTCATACACAGAAAGAGACATTTATGCATTATTTTTATAAATATTCATGCTCCTTAGAGACAATTCAAGTGACAGTTGAATCCAAAGATTTCCATGTAGTAACTACGTAAAATATGGCAAGTATATCCTGGAGCCATAAATCCTGGTGTGCCATGACCAGATGCACTGATTCCATTCCAACCTCAAGGTGGGTCTGGGGTGCCTTGTCTTCAGACACTTGCTTCTATCAGAAGCCCACCTGTGTCTCAGCTGAAGCATGTTAGAGCCCTGAGCTGCAAAGTCATCTGACATTTCTAGTACAAAATTTGTATTTTCCTGAAAGATTTTTGGTTAGCTTTGCTCAGGACAACCCTTCTTCAGGGCCACCTTTCTAATTCTCTGCTACACTACTGGTCTCTGCAGCCCACAACTCCACACAGGGTGGCCAGGATGCCTGAAGGTATCATTGGTTTTGGTGGGATGCCTTCTGCAGCCCCACTCCCACTTTTAGATCCCTAACACTCGCCGTGCTCCTGCTCTCTCAGAGCAATGGCCCTGTCCCTTCACACAGGACTGTGAGTCACAAACCAGGTAAAACCACAGCAGGACCAGGTAACTCACAGCTTATTTATTTTTTTCAGTCTCCATTACAAATAGAGTGCCTTTAACAGTGGCTTCAAAGCTAGTTTGGGGTATAATGGATTAAAAATAATGTGTCATTTTGGGTTTTTTTTCAAAGAAAAAAACATTCAAAGATCCAGAGGTCCATATAATTAGCTCTATGATCCTTCTTTAATGATATAGAGAACAGTGTAGTATAATACAGAGACTGATAATACTGAGGCTGATTTTTTGTGATGGTGGACAGCCACAGTCTACAGTTACTTGATACATAATTGATAATGCTCACTCATTTACCAAGTCAAATATAAATGAATAAGCCTGTTGGGCAATGGCAGCCTTTTATTTTCAGTCATGTTAAGGAGTGTATGGAGATTGGCTCTTCATTAATTAACTAGACTGAAATGTTTACTGTAGAAAAACTTAATTATACTTCAAATAAATTATTTTGTCACATTGAATTGTGGAGAAAATTAGCAGCAGACACTGAATAGTATAAAGCATAAAACAATACTAAGAAAAAAAATTTGACTAAAATTATTAAAACCTCACATGTTGATTCAGTTGAATGCCTATTGGACATCCACAAAAATAAGGAAGGAAATAAGCTGCAAGAAAAATGTTCAGCACACATGCAAAACTTTATGAAGCCCTGATCTAAAACTATAAAATTGCCATTCAAATAGGAATTCTTTTCAAGAGGGAATAAGAACTTATACAGTTCACATAAACAAGCTGGTTTGAATCAAATGGTCACTAATTGTCCATATCCAGTCAGGTTTCGGATATCCCCATGGGTGTAGGGGGATACAGTATGGGTAAATATAGAATGTATAAGTATAGAATGTAATCTTATCCCCCAACAAGTTGCAGCTGGACCAATGAATCAGTGAAGATTAGGAGCAGGCCTGATCTTAACAGGCCACACCTGTAGCCAATAAGAACAAGTGTTATAAAAGAGTGAAATGGTAGGATCTGGAGCCAGATAGTTATTGCAAGGACCAGGAAGACTCAGTGCTTAGAGGAGCTGCCTGCAAGAAACATCAAGGAGGTATGAAGCTCTGGTGATATGAAATCTTTGCACTATAATGATAATAGGACTCTCGATAAATAAGACAACACAGGGGTGTGTTTCCATTTGTGCCCATTGCCCAGTGAGATGCCAGTGGGTACACTGAGAAGGGGCTGACTTCTGTTGTATCCCCTCCTGTCAGGTGCTTACACACATCTATGAGATACCCCTGACTCCTCTTCAACAACAGCAGCCAGCTCCCAGACTTTCCTCACAGAGCAGGTGCTCCAGTCCTTTTATCACCTTTGTGGCTCTGTCCTGGACACACTTCATTAATTCTGTATGTTCCTTGTACCACAGAGCACAGAACTGGGCACAGCACTCCAGGTGTGAAGGTGAAGGGAATGCCTTCTGTGCATGTACAATTTCAGGTTTTTCACATAGCAGTAGGAACAGAGTCACCACTAAAGTGGCACATCAGCATGCTTTGTACATGCTGTATATGCACCAATTTGTATAATTAGAACTGACATTATTTTGACTATACTGTTTTTAGTTTTTAGCACTGACTACTTTCACTACACTTTTTTGTCTATCTGTTAATGTCAATGTATTATAGCATGGCTCATATAGAATAAGTGCTCTTAAAATAGTACAAGACACTGTTACACAATAGTGCTTTGCATCCATAATATATTACATACCCATTGATTTCACTGACAACTTCATCAGTTTCACTAATTAGCTTGTTTCTATGTATATTGATTCTTTTAATTGACTAGCAGAATTCTGTAAACTCATTTAGTGTCTTAATAGACCATATATTTAATAGCTCAGTAGTTTTATTCAACCTGCTAGGCATTGCTCTTTGACATTATTGCCCATTATGTACTCCGCATAACAAATTCTCCTTACTTGTAGTCAAATGGCAATGGCATTCTGGCAGTCTAATCTAAATATTAAAGATTTATGTCAACAAGATTAACTTTTATCATCCCTGTAAATAGTATTTACACATTTTGTAGATTAATGGTTCTCACTTCTACATCTAAAGATCTATGAAGTTCCTTCACAATTAACTTTATTAGGCTTTACCTAGTTGAAGATAACTGCTCTATACAGCTATTCATGGCATCAAGCTGTGAAAATTCCCCCAGTCAAAAAAGGGGATGGTCCTTGTTTGTCCAGGATTGGTATGATTTAGCTGAATGGATCAATTGTTAGATGTGAACTAAACCCACAACTTCATGAAAGTACATTATGAAGTTGAAATGTACTGACATAACAAAACACAAAGCGCTACGTTCTTGAATTTACTGCAACACTTGGCTGCCGGAGCATCTACCAGTGATGAAATCTCATTGGTAAAGATACAACAAGAAGAAAAAGACCATTACAGAGGTGAATGAAAATAATTTGAGAGACAATTTTTCTTTTGTTTAATCCCCCCAAAGTTCCTTTCTTCAATGCTAAGCATTAAACAAGGTAGGAGAAAGCACACTTTTCCTAACACAAGCATGTTTTATTATCCTATTCCATCTAAAATTAGTTCCTTATGTGCTCTCCCAAAGTTATCCACATCTAATCAAAGAAAAAATTACTATACTTCTACTTGTTATCAGAGCAAAGTAGAAATATGACAGATCAACTTTCTTTCATTTGCCACAGCCTAAAAGAATACATATGAACTTTTGTCATAGTTGTCTTGAGAATTATCTTATTTTTTTGGCTGCCTGCAACCTGATTACTGGGTTACAGTTTCATGATTTTTTAATGACTTGTAATTGCTACAAAATGAATCTCAGTGATCTCCCATGTAGGTCAAGTTGTGTTTATTATCATCAATATTAGAAGCTATGCCCTAGGTTTTTTTAGTACTGCCTTGTTTTATCACTCTATTGCTATCCCTTGTTGGTAGGCGCCTTTTTCATATTAAGGAACATGTAGATACAAGGAGTACTGTACTGCCTCACAACAACTGTCCTTCTGGCACAATAGTCCTTCCCTGTCAGGGGCCATAGGGGATATCACTTAGATATCACCTTGCCAGCACTTCAGGTCTATTCCTGTCTTATTCCTCCAACAGCCATTTTTAGATTCCTCACAAAACATTTTGATACCGGACTTTTCTATGTTTCTCTATGGAAATATTATGTTCACATATTGGCTTTTGAACTGAGCATCTTACTCTTACTCCTCTCTCACCTTTTTTTCATACCCTTTTTTTCTACCTGTTTTGAATCCTTTCCATTTTTTTTTTAATCTTTCCAACTTTAGACTTCAGAACTGGAGGAAATAGTTGCAGTGATGTAATCAGAAAAGGCATATCACTTATTTCTTCCTGATGTTCTCCTGTTCTCCTAAAGCTCCTGTGCACTCTAGCAACACAGAGATTCCCTGTTCAGCCAATAACCCATTGCTACCCCTCAGATATCTCTTTGCAATGGAATGACATGCAACTTTCATTCATTGGTGGCCAAGTCTATTCTTCTTCTGGAGCATTGATCTATGGTCTCCTGTATCTCAGTGGAATGCAGGCTAAACTGGATTTGATATGTGAGGTTTTCAGGTTTGTAGCATATTTATATGTTACTTCTCTCTAAAGGCTTTTAAAATTTATTTATACTCATTAATTTTCTTCATCTTTGAAGTGAAACTGGTTAAAAGCAATTGTCTTTTACAAGCTAAACTGTCATGTTGTTGTTCCAAAATCAGCTAATCCTGATTACTGTTCTGCAGCACACTACCATGAGACAGCATAAAGTTATCTTGTCTTCAAGGCACAGACATCTTTGCATTTGTTCCACTGAATTTTCAGTTTTCTATAAAAGACAGGTATTTCCTAGAATTCTGCCCAGTTCAAAGAATGGGTCTATTACCTAATAACTCTTTTACTTACTGGTAATCAGTAGTTTTGTTAATGAAGGTTGAGGATATGTATACTGTTTTCTTAAATAAGCTGTTTTAAAAGCAGGACGGATGAATGTGATTAGATGGATGAAGGAAATGCAGAAACTCCAGATAAAAATAGTTATGACTGGATATTTTATTATTTTATTTCTTAGTCTATTAAGATTCCTCTTGCTGATGACCATTACTGAAATCTCTTGTGATTTCCATCTTGTAATCTGCATGATTTATGTTATTTAGGTGCTGTCTTCCCCCTGTTTTTCTCTTACCTGCTGTGCTGTTTTCAAATGTCCTATCTCCAAACTACCTTCTGCACAATATTCCCTTTCCTGCACCCATTTTCTATCCCTTCCCAACTGCTGTATTTCACTTTGCCAAAGAACCTTTCTTCATTCCACACTTAACACTAGTGACTTGTACTTGTCAGTTTTCTATACAGTTTCCCTTTAATTGCTGTTCCCATTAGCAGGAAGGCAATAAAGCAGAATATGCTCAGAGTTCAAAGTTGTGGGAAAAAAAATCCAGCATATTTTGCAAGGATTTAGGTAGTAATGTAAGAGCCTCTATTGGTATCTCCAGATGCAGAAATTCTTCCCCCAGCGTGTTACCCTTGTAACCTAGACTTGCTCTGAAATAGCCTTGTGGGGTAAGATAAACAGGGTGGTTACTCTTCTTTCTTCGTGATTTTTTCTTTTTTTCTTATAGCTGTAGGTGTGAGAAATGCTGGAAAGTAAGCAGAGTATGAAGAAGGAATGGTCAGCCTCCAGGAGCCAAAGGACACTCTCTCTCTTATCACAGTTCTTCAATGTCTCCCCCAGCTACAGATTGGATGGAGAGGATGGCAAAGGCAATGGCAGGTTCAGCTGCACTCACTGGGTAGGTGAGACATGTCACTGCACTTTCCCTTCAGTGACCAGCTGGGCATTCTCTGCTGTGGCTTGAATTTTAGCTTTGGCACCAGAAATTCTTCCCTTCTGCTGTTTAAGTGTGGTATCATACACTTTACTATTGGTACTGTAAACTCACTGCATGCATAATGTTCTGGTTTGTCCTAGTGCAGAAGGGGGAATGACTGAACCACTGGAAAGATTATTCAGAGTAAATTTGCCCTTAGCATCCCATAAAAGACATAAATAGCAACTGCAGGCTACTTCTCTGACAAAGTTTTAATCCACCTGCCTTCATGGTTTACAAAGTATGCATCCCTAACCCCTAGATTTTTGGTTAACAAAAACAAGGAAATATTCTCTTCCTTATGATGTCTATCACATATTCCTCACTTTCCTGAGTATAGGAAAGTGCTGTCTGACATAGCACCTCTGCAAATACAAGCAATATAAATCAATATTTGGTAGTCTTATAGCATATTAGTGCTTGTATATACTGCTTATCCCAGACAATGCTGCTTTCATCAATCAACTGCTCTTCCTTTCTATCACTTATGTGCTCTTTACAGCATGCCTGTATGAGGCAGTGAAGGTTTTCCCTCTCAGGTGAAAGTAATTATACTGATATATGAAACATCTAATAATGTGCAGTTAGAGAAGCTCAAGTATGGAGGATGTCATTTCTGCCTAAACTGATCCCTAATTCTGCTTAGATTCTATAGATAGCTGAAAAATGCCAAGTGACATGCTGAACTTAAGCAGCATATGCTTACATCTGGTTTCTTTTTGTCACCAACTTCACAGTATCATAAACCATAACAAACTCACCTGTTACACAGTACTAGCTGAATTGCTAATCAGGGTGCAAGAAATACTGAAGGAAGAGCAACACAATTTTAATTGCACAGCCTGCTCTGGCTGTAGCAGTGGAATGTCTGTGTTAAGACAGTACTTATGATACCATATCACATTTCAATTCAAAATGCTACTTGAGGCTGTTAAGATATTATTGTCTTGTCAACAAGCTTTTCAGAAAGAAAAAAAATTTATTTCTCTCTGTTTGACAAATGCCATAAGTGCCAAGTGTGAAAAGACAATGAAGGTCTTGTCTTACACTAGCTTGTGTAATATCAGTCTCTAGTATCCATATTCATGTTTGGTCTTTATTTGCAAGCTTCTCTGTGCAGTCCTATTTGGTACATATTAACTGCTTCATAGATTACAGAGATATTATTATCAACATTTCCCTGAAATATTTTTAAAAGTACTTACAGTTTCATACAGCAAGTGAATTACAATAATACATTAAAACTTCCCAGAGAAACACTGTTTCCTTGATAATTTTGCCCAAGCCAAACAGAGAGACAATGCCTCTCATGAAGCCTAGGTAGCCATGTGTCACTGTTGTCCTTGCTGTTTATATTTTCCGACTCCTCTTTCCCACTTTTTTTTTAAATTTTTCTCCACTGTATTTTACTTCATTTCTGACCTCAATCATTTTTCAAGATTGTACAGCACGAGAGAGCCCTTAACAGCAGTGTTTCACTGTAGGAGAGCTCAGAGACATTGGAAAGCAAGTGCCAAGGGCAAAGAGGTACACATGGATCAGAAAAGGGGCCAGAGGTAAGACTGACACCACAGGGCCCAAAACTCAACCCCTCACACAGAACAGGGGTCTCAGATATTGAAATGCTGCCATGTCTATCTGGTAGATCTCCCAGTAGTTTCACATTCACTGCAGGCACCAACTGCAATCCTTATGGAAGTGATAAGATGCTATAACTACTGAGTTTGTCTTCAGTTGTTTTCTGTACAGGGTGAGACTTAAAAATTTCTTCTCATTAACAGAATTCAAATTGAAGCAATTTTTCATCTTTCAACATAGCCCAAAAACCAATTAGAATAAAATAACAGCTAAGATTTTGTCATTACAGGGAGTTTTTAATCCTGTCTTCAGGAAAAAAAAAATCCTTTAAAATTCTCACAGCAACAATAAATTTAATTTTGATGTCTGCACCTTTTTCAATAGCAGATGATTCTTTTTTCTTTAAAAAGTGATGAAAAGGAACGTCATGCACCCCATCATAAGAAGTCCACAGAGATCTCTTCTGGCACATACTTCTTAATTAATTTTACCTTAATTATTCTATTGAAGATATAATGCTAATGGTTTTGAAATGAAAGTGGACAGTGGATATTCCTAAAATTCATTGGATGAATATTACATTTGCACTGAGTAGAAAAAAATTATGCATTTTACTTGGCTTGCAACAGAGAGACATTTAAGCCAAGAAGGAGATTTTCCTCATTGCCAAAATCCAGGCCACTAGCTTTGGCACATTTTTATCCATTTTCCTCTCAATTTTTATCCAATTTGCAATTTTATTGTATGTGATGTGCAAGCTGGACTATATATTAGTATTATTATCTGTGATGAAAATAGTGAAAAATTCTTTGAACAGCACTAGAAGTGTAGCATGTCCTTGTTTCTGCATGATGAGATTACATTTTTGGGAGTGTAACACACCACTGGTTTTGAAAGTTAAAAGAAAGATTCTTCCTATCTTTCTCTGAAATTATTCCTGTTGAACTGTCAGGAAAGATTACTGTGCAGAAATGAGCAGCTGTGTGATTTATTCTCTGCAGATATAGCATAATATTGGGCCATTAAAAAAAGACAGAGATTCTGGAGATGGAGCATTAACTTTGCTTTAAACAAGTTTTGGCATTCCTTTTTCTTCTGCAAGCTTGTTTTTCCTGGGAAAAAACCCAACAGAAACAGAGCTGAACATTCTTAGATTTTTTTAAATCAGAATAAACACAGTTATAAAAATGAAAGAATGTTAGTAATTCGACCAAGGCCTGATCTAAAATAAATTCATTTAAACATTTTAGATAAAAATATATTCCAGTTTATATGATATGTCATGAAAGTTATTGTAGTGTATTATAATGCAAGGATAGTTCATCTCTTGTATCAAATGAAATTAGCACCTTTTCTGGCAATGAAGTTCAGAATGAAAATATTTTAATGTATTCACTATGTGACTTGAAATCATTCATAGACTCTACATTGATTTCAAAGCTCCTAAATATGAATAATCAGGGGTTTTTATTAGGCTTTTTTTACATTTTTCTTTAAAGATAGTAATAAAAAATGAATCATCCAGCAGTGTATCAGCCATGTCATACTACAGCTATATTACTGAAAAATATAATTTATAAGAAGTTGTAACACTTCTAATTAAAATACATTTTCATTTAAAAGGTCATATAGCATACCTAATACCCTTTCTAAACAATCTAGACTAATTTAAATGGAATTCTTCTCTTGGAAAACTGTGAGAAAAGGTTTGAGATCAAATTCTAGTGAATTATTTTCAATACAATTTCTAAGTTTCCACACTTGGTAAAGTGTTCTCTACATAGGGTTGCAGGGTTTCCCTGGCTCCTCACTGGTTTTAGGAGACCAAAATAATATGAAATACTGAACACTGAACATTGAAGAACTGCCAAAAGAATTAATGGATTTTTGGAAAAAGTGGGGTGAAAATCCTCATGATCCCAGTTAAATCTAACTCAGCTGAAAAGCTGCCAGCAGAATGGAAAATGGATAAATTAGGTGTTTTCTCAAAGTCCCACAGTAAGCCAAAAGAAGAGTCACTAGAACTCCATAACCCTGCACTAAATCTAGGTGCTTAATTAATAACAAAATGTGATCTTTATTCCGAAGTACATCTTCCTCCTTTGCACTAAAATCAATTTGAATAAAAGACTAGGAGATGCATATTTAAATTACTGAGACTCTCTTTCTCAGTTAAATAAAGCATGTAATTTGGACAGTCAATATTTGCTAAAAGTTTTCACCATGCAGTCGCACCTAAAATGACACAGCTTTTTGAGTTTCATTTTCTACCTACAATAAGGGTAGGTAGAACCTACCTAAAAAGCATAAAGCATAGCTGTCATCATAAAATTCAAGTGTTTTGCATAGGAAATATCTTTACACCTTGTTCAGCCATAACCTGAATATCATAAGTTTGTGACTGCTGATGAGCTTTAATGCTATCCAGGGTACTCTAAGTTCACTTTATTGCTCTGCATATGTTAATATGCAAGTGCAAGTTTATCTACTATTTTAAATCTCTTATTCATCCCTTGTATTCTACCAGTTGTCAAGAAAACAAAACAAAAGAAAAACCCCACAATTATTTCTAGTTTATTGTGTTGCTCATGCAAGTGTGAAATGAGAAGTCATGGAAAGTTTTTTCACCATCTATTCAGCAAGGTCTTACACTTTAAGAATTTAGATAACCTGGACAACTATCCAGAATCTGCAGTGCTCATTATATCTGCTCTTCAGGGTCTTCATCATTATTGAAAGCTTTTCTATTTTTTTTCTTTGAAACTTGTATGATTACAAGTCATATAATGTTTCTTTAGTCATAACAATGTTTCATAGTCATGCTTCATTATATATTGTATTTTCATAAATACTTCATAAAGTCTTTGAACATGAAACAAGTTATTCTTTGTCATAAAATTAACATTTGTCTCAGCTATTCTAAAGGAACAGAACCTTATAGAAACTTCAGCTGTCCTCCATAACTCCTGTCCACACTCTAGGCTTTTTAATCCCAGAAAAATGTATTTGTTTTCATTGTCTCTTGCCCTTCAAATTCCTGTTGCTGTGCAAAAAGCTGTACTAGCTCTCCAACTAATCTATATGCATCTACACATATATGCACTTACAGTGACTTATGACTTTGCACTGTCACATACAGGACCATACAGCATCCCCACAGATGTCCCTACTCCAAGATGATCACCAGAAAGACACAAATCCCAGCATAGGGGTAAAGCCATGATTCTGAATGCTCTGCTCCTCTCAGAGTTCAGGAAGTCATGACAGGGACCAGACACAGACTTTAGCCAGGCATTAATATCAACAAACTTTGGCTCTGAAACATGCATATTATTGGACAAATTCATTACATAACCCCCCCAAAACTTAGAATTCAGCATCTCTGTTTTAGGAAACTCTAACCCCTATGTGAATGGGTGCTATAAAAATATTTTTCCTGTGGTGTTGTGTGTTAACCCCAGCTGGTATCTCATCCCCACACATCTGCTCTCTCCTCACCATAGTGGGATGGGGGAGAGAATCAGAAAAGCAAATGTGACAAAACTCCTGGGTCAAGATAAAGACAGTGCAATAAGTGAGGCAGAAGCTGTGTGTGCATGCCAAGCAAAACAAGGAATTCACAGGCTGCTTTCCCATGGGCAGGCAGGTGTTCAGCCAAGCCCAGGAAAACAGGGCTGTATCACAGGTAGTGCTGACTCAGAAAACAAATCCCCTCCCTCTGAACACTCCCCACCTTCCTCCTCTTGTTTATGGGATATCTCTTTAATACTGAAGGTGCTACAACAGGTGCACTATACTAGATAATGGCAGAAAAAAAGTCTCTCAAATCTGTTTTAGCAAAGCACTTGCTTTACATTACTTAAGACACATGTAGGAAACTTACATCTAAAGTATGAAGTTCAGCTCTGGAGAATGTGTTTTCAACCTATATATGTTTGATATTTTTTAATTATCTGTACAATTCAATATCTATACGATCAGTGGTGCTATACTGCAACAGAAACAAATCAAATGTTGTTTTATCAGTAAGTATAATACGAGACATATGTCTGATTTTACTCTGCAGGATGGTCTGGTTTGGATCTAAATAACATACCTTTTTCTAAAATTTTCTCTGAAAATAAGGCAGATGAAACCATCAAACCATATTTTGCTTGGTACTTTTACTAATTTTCCTTTGGCAAGCCTAAATTGAATTTCAGGACACCGTTCCCCAACCAAAAGTAATTTTTTTGTGCTTCATTTTAGCAAAGAAAAAAATTTAAAATCCCACAGCCAACCAACCAACCAACCAAAAACTGGGAAAAGATGTTGAGAAAAGATACTTTAAAATTATACAGCAATTATTTTCTGTATCTTATGTACCCCTTCTAAGGGGACTAATCTCTGTTTTCTTAATTTATCTGAAAAGTAGGAAGATACTATTAGAATTTTACATGTTTATTCTCAAAGTTTATAGCAAAACCATGGGCTTGGTATCTTTCAGAAGAATAAGAGTAGATTTGGACACAAAATTAGAAGCAGTTCAAATTCAACAAATCATTTGTTCAAAGGCCCCAAGATTGCACTGCATTGTGTTAAACTGTCATTATGCATATGCATTTTACTCTGATCTTGGGGAAAAAAAAAAAAAGGTAAATGTTATCAAATAGGAAAACTGGAATTTTACTACTCATATTTTTTTTCAAAATTTCATTAGGATCTCATCTGTATAATCCATGTAATTCCTTGCTTATAAAAATTTTAATTTGACCATTATTTCAGCTGAAAATATTAATCACATTTAAATTATTGAAGATTTTGAAGGACAGTGGAAAGTAAAATATGTATCTATAAAAAGAAAACCAAAACCCTTAAAATTGTACAGTCATCTATGTTATATCTGACATTATTTCTATTATTATCTACACTGTGTCTAATACCTAGTTCTTTGCTATATCAAGAAATATGATTCCTGTCTCTGTTTGTGATCCATCCTCATTTTCCTCTGAAAAGACATAAATAAAGCATCAGTTCAGCAAATCTGGTGTTCTTTTATCCTTTCTATCCCTTTTCAGCTACAATTTCAGTGCAGCAATTTTCATTTTATCTTCAGTCTCCCGTAAATATATTTGCAGAACAATTTACTATTAGCTGAAAAGCTCTCTGCAATTCAATGATAAATGTATTTTTGTGTCCCTGATTATCCTTTTAGTATTTTTCTGATCAGTTTTGTGTCTACTTAGCAGACAGCTTGTAGTTTGAAAATCTTGCATTAATATTTTATTCTGAGGTCAAAAAGCTCTGCTACTCTGGATTCAGGATTTGAACTCAACTCTTTCAATCTATAACTCTCAGGGGGAAGAACAGCAGTGTTATGCTCAAATATTAAAAAAATCATATATAATTTTTAAAGTATCACCTATTTGTATGTGTAAGCATTCGTGTAGCTGATATCATCTCAGTATTTATCTGCTTCCCAACCCTTTAAACAGAGTGACATATCTAGCAGAATTTCTCTTCTTGTCTCTCTTCTGAAGGAGGCACAGCTGGATGGCCATGACAGGATGTTACAAAGGGAAAATAAGCAAAAGAAATAAATGCTGGGTTTTTTAGAGAACATGTGAAAATTTAAGTGATTCTTTTTTGCTGCATCAGTGGGCATCAATTCTTGTCCAAAACGAAAGCTCAGTTCTCAGAAGATCATGAGGCTTCCAGGACTGGCTGACCTCTCCAGCTGTGCCAACAAATAGAGGTGAATGGAAACAGAAGTGATCTCTGAAGTTGTGAGGGACTGGTCCATGAAGAGTTCAATCTTTGAACTGCATTTTACAGATATACACTTTTCCTTCTTTGTTACATTCATATCAGTCTTGGAAGTGGTGCTATTTTTTGATCCAGCAATTCAAGAATAGTTCTGAAGAATCATCCTATGTAGTCCAGGAATTCGCATTTCAAGGAAAAAAAAAAAAGCAATATTCTCCCCACCCACCCCCCCCCCCCCATCCAAGCCAAAACTCAGACCCAACATCAAAACCCAATTCCAAAACATAAAAACCAGCAAGCATGCCAAAGATATCATGGTGTCAACTTTTTAATTGATCCAATGTACCAGTTAAAGATATCTTAGGGAAGACTTCCCATGCAATAAACTTGAAATGTGGAGTTTTGAGAAGTTAAAAATTAGGGTAAATACCTGCAAAGCAAAAAATAGTCACTGTTTATCATGGTAAACTTCCCTTATATGCCACAGTCACAACAATTTTAACAGTTTTTGCCTAAAGGTTTTAAGTTTCATTTTCTGTGTGTAAATTGGATGGGTCAAATACAGGATGAACTAATTCACTAATATTATGCAAAAGAAATATCCTACTGTTGTATGCTAGCTCATATTAGTTGTTATTTATGACTAGTTATTTATTCATGAACATATTAATAAATCCTTAAAGGACTACAAAGTTAAGCATAAACAAGGGTGTGTCAAAAATATGCTCTAGCTATGTTTTGTTTTCCTTCACTATCTGCCATTTTTTATTCTCTGTTTTTTAAAGAGGTTCAGTCATCTAACTAAAGAAACAATATACAATTTGATTTATGAGACATATCGCACTCACCGAGTAGTCAATATAAATAGTTTGTAAAGAATACATATCTGGAAAATTTTTGAGAAGTCATTTATTTTGTCAGTCTGAATAATAAGCACATCAGACAGAAAGAGTAGGGTAGTTTTGCATAATCTTTATAAACAGGACCAAAAAAAGCAGACTTAAATACAGCCAAGAACTGGTTTCCAAAGATTAGTTTAACCAGAAGCACTAATGATATTTGAAGAATTGCAGCATATTGTAATTCAGTGTTGTTCCCCCCTGAGTGTTACATTTGTCTGTTCAAACACTATCAAAACTCTTAAGCATGTATATATGCGCAAATATGTAGACATATATAAATTCAGATTATATTCATGGAATATATATATATCCAGCTTTTATTAGCTATTTTAATTTCATTTATAATTTTTCTTTTTGCCTTTTGACATCTTCAGAGAATTTCTACCTAAGAACCTACAGATCTCTGGTTACAACCTATTGGTCGTGAAGAACTCCAACAATAAAGTTCTTGAATTTATGCGAGCATATTTTTGCACCTCTGTATTACAGACAGTGTAAGTCAGCAGTAAGGGCAGACAGAATGCCATAAATTATTGATTATGGTGATGATGATGAGCAGAAGCTGAGGCTCTTGTAAGCTAAGCTGAGTTACCTTCAGAGTTTCTATTTCTCTTCTGATGGGCATTAGAATGAAAATCATTAATTATCTACACATAGCAGAGCATGGTTCATATTGTTTTATCCTTATGCCTCCCACACAGTTTCAAAAGCTGTTGCATAAAGTCATATGTTCCTTTATTTGGCCCCACTGCTCATTTTTCTTCCACTGATCTTGGTTATTATTCTTTATTTCTATGAATGCTTTTAAAATACCCTCTTCCTATGAAAACTATTTAAGAAACTGTAAAAAAACAAAGTAATGCAACATATGGAAAAAGCCCAACTTGTCTATTCAAAGGCAATCTAAATTTCTGATTTCTTTGAAAAGTTTTCTTCAATAACTTTGAATTATTATCACTCCTCCAATTATTCTGGGAATAAATTCTAGAAATACAATTAAATAATATATATTATTTTTAATGCCCTTCAGGAGGCCTTTATTATTATTATATTATTACTATTATTATTATTATTATTAGCAACTTCTACTTATATTTGCCTATTATTTCAACCTAAATATTGATATATCAGCAGCTCACCACTCTACAGCATCAAATTTGCCATTTCCTGTTTTATTTTCCTCACCCCTTCAGTTAATTCTGAAATGTGGTATTTCAAACCCCTGATGAATTTTCAATTCAGTGTCCCTGTCATTCTAATATTAATCTCATACAGTGCTTATCTTTGAAAACATGAAAAAAAGATGAAAGAGAAAAAGACATTAGAATTCTCTTTAATATATTATGCTATGCCATACCAGCATAAGGCTTACAGTTTTACTGCTGTCCTTAGTGATGAAACAGAATCATGTCTTCGATTCTCCTTGTTTCCACAGTTATCTGCCTTAGGGATTTTGTTCAATTTTATTTTTTAAAATGTTAAGCTTTCACTAATGATTTTTCAATTTCTAACCTGTTTCTGTCAGCTGCAACTGCAAATCAACTCTTAAAGGGTTCCTAGTTAAGACCTGCCAAAGGTTGGGCTCTTATTGGTTTGATGTTACATGACCTCAATTCAGCAAAACACTTGAAGTAATTACCAATGTCCTGCGTGCACAGGACATAATGACTGACTGAGACTACATTCCTGTCTGAAATCAGAGACTGACACAAATCCTGCACTAAATTAGGTGTATTTGAAGAAATCTTCTAGAACAAGCATTCCTTTTTCAAAGAAAAATGAAAATTTCAAGAATTCTACTCTCCTTTTGAGTTCCTTGGTAGAATTTTCACAGAAAAGGTACAAACTTTGCAAATTGCTGTGTGAAACTTGGTGGTAAGACTAGAGTTTGCAACTGCTTATGCCTTTGCAGATATTCTGTTCTTGACACACACAGGGCATTTTTTTTACTTGAATAATTACAGAAAATTATACATTTGGCTTTTTCTGCATCATTTGAATGCAAACTTTTCAGAAATTCACAAAGCCTTGTGTCTTTAGGCAATTTATGGCAAGTAAAAGTAGCTGGTGTGCAGAAACTGGTTTCCACTCATATGTTGATATTGTTTAATGAATATGTGATAAGGCTTCCCTGCTTGTCGCTTTTATTATTCATGTTGTGGTGGTACTGTGCAACTCTTAACAGAAAAAAAGGCCCTCCTATACCAAGAGTATATTCTAGAGCCATGCTGCATTTATGTCCCTTAAAGAGCCAAAAAACCAAAACACAGATATCCACCTCCTTGAGTCTGTAGACTGGAAAGCACTGACCTCTGCAGGTAGTTTGCATCTCCAAAGAAGGTGCCTCTGGCATTACCACAAAGTTTGCAGGTGAGAGAAGATTCGTGATGCTGTATGATTACGATGCTATTACTTCAGTCACACAGATTCTCTACTGAGCCATTTAAAACAAAAGATCAACAAACAATTTGAAAAAACATTAGTTTTCAGTCTGGAACTAGGGTTGCCGCCATCAATAGAATGCTCGTATCACTCAATATGTGAGTTTTACTATCTCTTTCATATCTTAGATACAAAATTTTGTGATTAATTAGATTTCAATGTGTTGTGGCATTAGCATAGGATCAGGAAATATCTTGAAGAAAAAATACATTTGGAATTTGTTCATCAAAGGAATTTGTCTCAATGTGGATATTCAGTTTAGGAATACAAAATCACAGAATCATGGAATGATTGAGACTGGGAGGGGCCTCTAGAGGTCAGCTTGTCTAACCCTCCTGCTTGAGCAGGGCCACCTGCAGCCAGTTCCACAGGACCACGACCAGATGCCTTTTGAATATCTTCCAAGGAAGGAGACTGCACAACCTCTCTGGGCAAACTGTGATAGTGCTGGATCCTCACAGCAATAAAGTGTTTCCTGATGTTCTGATGACACCTGTGTTTCAACTTGTGCCCATTACTTGTGGTTGTGTCAGGAGGCACCACTGAACACAGGCTGGCTCCATCCCCTCAGCTATTTACATACATTAATGAGATCCCCCTGAGCCTTCTCTTCTCCAGGCTGAGAGAAGGCTCAGCTCTCCCACCAGCTCTCCCACCCTTTCCTCACAGGATAGATGCTCATTTCCTTTCATCATCTTTGTAGCCCTTCCATGGACTCTCTCCAGTATGTTTCTCTGTTGAACTGGGGAGCCTGGAACTGGAGACAGCAGTCCAGGGGAGGCCTCACCAGTGCTGAATAAAGGAGAAAGAGCACTTGTGATCTGATCACAATGCATTGCCTAAGGCAGCCCAGATAGCCTAAGCCTTCCTTGTGGCAAGGGCACACTGCTGGCTCCACCAGGACTCACTACTCTGGAACTTAGATAACCTTTTTTATCCCCATACTGTAAAATAGGTCTTGGTTTTTAAATAATTTTTTTAGGCTGGTATAAGATATTTCGGTATAGCAGCTTTGAATTACATTGGACTTCTTAAGCAGTTAAAAATAATATACTATGACTTCTGAATAAACAAATGACAAGGAGAGAAAGGGAGAAAGGAACTACTTTAAACAAAGTCAGAAAGACCTGTAATATCACATGACCTAATTTGTGACATGGTCTAATCTTATAAATTGACTGAATAAGAAGAAATTTAGCATATTTAGTGCTCTTGTCATGTTCAGCCTTCAGGCTGTCTTCTAGTATATATTTTTTCATTAGCTTATGGACTTCTACTCAGTCAGAAACAGCCCTAGAGGAAATTCATTTTCATTAATAGACTTTGTGGCAAAGCTATGCAAACTTGCCTACGTCAGATTTCAATTTCTTTTTCCCTTCTCATTTTTCAGCAAGCCAAAGTCCACTATTAAAATAAACAAGCATGTATTTCCTCTCAATGCAGTGAATATTGACCAGTTATGTTCACATTGGCCACATATGATTCTCCTTTTGGGGAAAAAAAGGTGCTCTCCATCTGAAAATATGGCTTTGGTTTTTGAACTTCAGCATAAGATTGTGTCTTGCCAGTTTATTAACTTGACATATACTGCCAAATTTAAGGGTGCTTCTATAGGACAGAGCATCAAACCAGGGTAGGATCTCAGATCAAACAAAGCAACTGAAGACTAAACCAAATAGCACCAACAGAATATGTACTTCCCTTTGATGCTCAGAACAAAACTTACATATCACAACTCTAGATACAAGAGAGATAAGGTTTGCATGTCAGGCTCTGAATTATGGCACATGCACAACTAATGGCTTTCTTATTTTCAAAGTAAAGATGTCTCCACCTATTCTGCCAGTCATGGGCAGTAATTGGTTGCTACACAGTTCTATACATGTTGAAGTAATACCCTAAAATCAATCCTATCCAGCCCCAAAGATTTGGATTTTTTGAAATGATCAGTAATTGATCAATTACAACTTCAGCTTTTACCTTTAAGGCCTCTCACGTTATCCTGCTCTTGTACTTCCATGGCCACCCTGTCCTTAGACTTTCCCTTTTGTAGTCTCTAGTTTTCCTTACACAACCTTGAAGAGGTGAATTGCTGCAGACATAACTAATCTTTGATGAGCTTATTGTTGTTCAAGGGTCAGTGAATAGTTCACCTCATAGACACAGTGGACTGTTAGGAAATACAGATAGTCACAATACTTGGGTAAGCATCATGAGCTATGGAAATATGACTGGCATTTTTCTAAAATTGCTTTCCAATGGAAGCAAGCTGCCATGGTTTGAAGTGAAGGGTCAGATCAAAATGAGCAGCTGCATGTCTGTGGCTGAGCACTGCATGTCTGTGGCTGAGCATAACTAATCTGAGAAACAGGTTACCAGAGGATCCATTGCTAGCACACCTCATGCTGGCTTTGAATACAGGCAAAGCTAGTGCAGACACGTCTACGACAGAAACAACGTCATCCTACCCTACAATTTTCTTCTTAAGCAACCAGGAGTCAGAAACAGTTCTCTGAATATCTTCCACACATTGCAGTTTCTTTAGATGTACTAATAATCAAGATCTCATCAGTAGCCATCTTTAGTTGTCTCATAATATGTGCACTTGAGTTGTTCAATATTGCTCCACCAATTGTTCTTCATGAATGCATTGTACAAGCTGCTTTTTTGATGTAAAATTTTTAATTTAATTTCTTTTACATATATGAAAATGTAATTTTCACTGTATATCTATTTTCCTCACAATGTTAATGGTGAAATATTCAATATGGTGCATTTTCTCACTATTTCTTGGACATTCATTAATACACTTGATATTTACTTGAATATTCAATACACTGGAATATTCTGGGTCTTATATAGTAGCTACTAGATAAAAGAATTAGGATCATTATACAAGATGTTTAGCCCCAACAAAAGGTTTACTTCCATGTGTGCACCTTGATAACACAGGACAATGTGTCATTAACATGAAATACATAAGGAGACAAAGCACTTAACATCATAATGAGGACAGTTCTTCAGCCTTCATCCATATGCTCCACAATCCCAAAAGTCTTGAACTGATCTTTTCGTGATTAAACTGGGAATAGTCACTCTTGTATCACAGTTGTCTGACTACAGTTCCAGGATTTTCATCTTGTGTTATTGCACAAAATAAAAGTCCATTAGGTGATTGCAGTGATCCTGACCAGAAAACCCTTGTATAAGCCTGATTTAGTGATCCACACATAGTCTCTGGCACCTTCATATTATGTTGAGCTGTACAAGTCCTGTGGCTTGACAGGCTCAGCTGCCTCCTTGTAACAGAGGAACCTGGGCGCAGCTCCCACTTTGTACCAGCAATTATCCCACCTCCATAATCTTGCCTTTATCTAAAAGTGCAGCAGGAAGTTCTCCTGTGAACATCTTTTATGCATAGTTATTTATTTTCTAACAAAAGTATATAATACCTCAAACAACCAAAAGGGAGGGACCTGCCCCCATGGACAGGGTCTGCAGTGTGACGTGGGAAAGTCCCCGTGCGGTTTGTCTGGTGCTGCACAGATGCCCAATACAGATCCTCAATAGATGCCCAGCATCTAAAGTGGCATAAGATTGACTTGGTTTTTATATTCCTCTTCTTACTCTGTCTCAGTAAAGCCATTAACTTAATACCTTTTGTTATTGGGCCTTTGTTACTGAGCATCATTAGGAACCCTGCACCAGCATGTGCGCTCGCGCTCTCTCTGCCTCTCTCTCTCTCCCCCCACTCCTCTCTCACCCCCACCCCAGTACAGAACAGTGGCATGATATCTAATCAGTGCAAATCATATAGGCACTAAAATTAGTAGGCAGCCTTTGTTTGTTTCATCAAGTTCTTGTATTAAGGCAGAACAAATACTTTATTGAAGTGTCACAATATTTTTCAAGTACTCAGAATGAGGGAATTTTGAGTACCTTTCCCTCTTCTCTCTGCTCCTGAAAAACATTTCCAAGGTGCAGATTTCTTAGCATTATGTGTAGCATCTAGGTACATTATGCAACCATCTATCTAAAGGTTAGTGGAAGAATACACTTACAACCCAGCACCCAGGCTCCGTGAAGTTCTATATATGGTACTTCTTAGTTTAACATAGAAATTTTATTCCATGGCATAATTAGACTGCTGCTGTTACTCAGTTCAAAGTAGCACTTAAATAATTGTGATGACATCTGCTAAGTGCATCTTGAGAGAGTCCTTTATAATTAATTACTCACTGAATTTTCATGAATCATGCATCCACCCAAGTATACCTGTTACCAGCAAGATGGTGGTAATGGAAATTTGATATAATTTTTTGTAGTGCATTGCAGAGTTGAGATTTTAGTGCATCTTTGGTGGACATCATATGTGAGTTATTTCATTTATATACCCTGACAGCCTTGATTCCTGGGCTGTATCTATATCTGCTGAATCACTCTATGTTCAGACACTGACAATAGGCTCAAGCTGGCAGAGATGCACAGGCTGAAAAGCTGCAACCCTTCTTTTCTGAGAAAAAGATGACTTCTGTGTTAAATTGCTACTGAGTATATGTGACAAAGGACAAGACTTACAGTACACTCTGCCTGTGTGCTTCTAGCATAGTTTCAAAGTACAACGTAAGTACAACAATATTATTTTCAGAGTACAACGTGCATATACTTTTGCCTATTTATATTTGGTTTCTTGTTTTTAGGAAGAATTTCTGCTAATCCATGGATGTATAAGACTTGTTTTGTAATGAATATAATGTTTGTTTAATCATGCTATAAGGATGGGCTTTTTTCAAATAGAGGAATGTTTTGCCAACAATTATTAGGAGTACACTATAATTGAGCAATAATATTTTGTATACAAAGTTATCATATATAAACAAGGTTTTTAGATAAATGTATCTTCAAAAAACATTATTAGAAGTTTTCACCTAAGGGATAGCAATAGTAGAAATGCTTGCTGTGGCTGACTAATAGCTGTTTGGTGAGGAGACAGGACTTGTTTTCACTGTTAAGAGGTATATAGGCCTCCCACATTTCTTTCTTATCCTCCAGTCTACTTTGTTTTTTAAATGTAGCCTTCCAGAGTGGCCTACTTTTTACTTTTTGTCATTTTGGATGCAAGTGGGCTAACCAGAAAAGGTGCTGTTTTGGGGTATCTACCCCAGAATACTTATTGAGAAAGAATCTGAAAGACTATTTTGCCTTCTTAATTTACAGGCAGAGTGATTTCTGAACTGCAAATTTCATAGTATCTCTTGCTAACAAAGGCCAAGAAACTAAATTAAAAATATAAAATAAAAAACTTTAAAGCAGTTGCAGTTATTGCAATGCAACTGTTAATAAATATATGTGCAATCAGTGGTATCTTTTGTCCTCCTTTATCTAATGGGAGAATATAGAGCAAAACAGGCAGGTATTTCTTTGGAGTTTGTAGCAATGTGACAGGGGGCAATGGACACAAGCTGAAACAAGGGAAATTTTGACTGGACCTATTTTCACTCCCAGTGTGTTTAAGCAATGTCACAGATGGTCCAGAAGTTTCATAGGATCTCCACCTTTGGGGACAACCAAAGCTCATCAGGATGAGGCCCTGACCAACCTGCTCTGACTTCTCTTCAAGCAGGTCTTATTAGACAATATCCAGAGGTCCCTTACAAACTAAATTATGCAATGATTTTGTTAACTACTCCCTGTACTTTTTCTTCACTGTGAATAAGTTTTGTCTGTGATTCAGTCAGCTTTCCTAAAAGTTACATAGTCTGACAAATCAATTTCAATTTAAATGACTACCTTGGAAAACATGTGAATGTTATGACAAGTCTTAAAATGTGTTATAGCTTTGTAAGGGCCTTGCCTTGGTACTTAATGTGGAAAAGTTTTAAGAAGTTTAAAAGTATAGTAGAAGCTATTTTTAGTATTTTAATTAACATATCTTTAAAACCTCAATATAAATACTCTTTTACTCTACAACAATTAATGATATTTATATAGATCTAGTACAGATTTTCTGCTCCTGAAATTTTGTTTTAAATGAACTCCAATGATCTGGAAATGTCTCATTTTGGAGGTATGTTACAGAACATAGAAGATTTAATGCCATGCCTAGAAAAGTTATAACTGCCCAGGAAAGTAACTTTGCTGCAGTAAAAGGAATCGTAGCCAGATTTTGCATTCCCCCTTCCTATAATTCAATCTATGTTCATTCTCTTACTGTCCTGCAAATATCATAAGTAGCCAATACAAACTTGTCAGCAAATCATCAGCAACTTAAATTTACACCTATTTTTTAGGGTGTACATGAACACAAGTTTCATGGCAAATAAAATTGTAGTTACCTGGGGAGCTTGTAGTGCCAACTGCTGTGCAAATTAAAGTCACTGAAGCATTTTCTAGGCTCTTGTGCCTAGAAATGTATTCAGTGTTTCAAATATTTATATTTTCTTCTTTTTTTATTAATTAATTAGGGCTGCTTTTTGTATGATATGTTAAGTATTTCTTATGGGCTCTAAATTCACTAATCCTGGCACAGCTGATAAGTGTAGAAAGATCTCCTCTAGGACACAGTACCACTTGGATTGAATGAAATATAACTGACATTTCAATGGTAATAATAATACCTTGACCAATTATGCTGTAATAACTGTACAAATGTTACAAATTCACAGGACCAATGTGGGTAAATAATATTTATTTCAAATCAAAGAAGATAAAAATAGAAGATAAACCACAACAGTTTAAAATATGATAGCTATGAAAGAGAGAACTATGAATTATTTTGGTTAGTGATCAAAAGTAATCTCAAGTAGAAAGCTTGTCTTCTGCAGTGTGGAGTAAAACTTTTGAAAGCAAGAACAAGTGTTATTTTTGGCATTTGCCAGTAATGATGCCTGGACTCCAGTTCCCTTTCAGCCAAGTGACTATATGAAGATGTAAGTACTCCTTGGCACCTCACCTACATCCAGATGAATGGGCCTGGAAAGTACATATTCTTAAGAAACTTCAGTTTTTCTACCTTTGCTTCTGTTCTGAGGCAAGTGGCCCATCAGTATTTTTTTTTTTTAGTCACATTTCTCATCCTTCTCATTTCTCCCTACTACACCTCTTGTATAAGGTAGCAGGAGCTACATGGCTCCTGCTACTTTATACAAGAATAATTAGAGTTAGAAGGGTGATTATCCAGTCCAACCCCAAGCCAAGGCAGGGTAACCTGGAGAAGGGGACATAGAAATGCATCCAGGTGTGTTTTGAATGTCTCTGGAGAGGGAGATCCATGCCCTCCCTGGGCAGCTGCTCCATTACTCTGACACCCTCAGTGTAGAAAAGTTCTTCCTCATGTTGAGGTGGAACTTCTCAAGTTTTAGTTTACAGCCATTGTTCTTCATCTTGTTGCTGGGAACCACTGAAAAGAGCCTGCACCTGCCTTTGAGATATTTACAGGCATTAATGAGATCCCCTCTCAGTCTTCTCTTCTCCAGACTAAACAAGTCCACGTCCTGCAGCCTTTCCTCATTAGAAAGATGCTCCAGACCCCTTCAGGTATATCAGCCACTCCCCCCAGTTTCATATCATCAGCAGACTTGCTAAGGGTGCATTCTATCTCTTCATCCAAGCTGCTGTAAAACAAGTCTAATAAGGCCAGTATTGATGACCCAGTATTGATCCCTGGGGAATGCCGCTGACTACAAACTCCCAACTGGATTTACTCCACCTATAACAACCTTCTGAGCTCTGCCATTCAGCCAGTTCTTGGTCCACCTCACTGTCCATTCATCTAACCCACACTTCCTGAGCTTGCCTAAGAAGATGTTATGGGAGACAGAGTCAAAGCCTTGCTGAAGTCAAGGTAGACTACATCCAGTGCTCTCCCCTTGTCAACCCATCCCACCATGCCATTACAGAAGGCTATCAGATTGTCCAAGCATGATTTCCCCTTGGTGAATTCATGCAGACTACTCCTCATGACATTCTGTTCTTCTACATGCTTGGTGACGACCTCCAGAAGGATCTGTTCCATTACCTTTTCAAGAGTGGAGGTTAGGCTGGCTGAACTGGAGTTTCCCAGGTCTTATTCGTGCCCTTTTTGAAGATGGGGATAACATTGGTCTTCCTCCAGTCAACAAGCACCTCTCCTGTTATACTTTTTCAGAGATGATGGAGAGTGGCTTAGCAAAAACATCTTCCTCAGCACCTGTGGGTGCATCCCATCAGGATCCATGGATTTATGGGTGTTAAGTCTGTCTAGCCAATCTCTAATTCAACCCTCTACAAAAAAAGGGAAACTTTGATAATCAATACTATAAAAAAAAATTCTTTAACTTCTGAAATCTAAAACTACTTCTGTGATGAAAATGTTAGCAAGAGTGGTCAGTGTGACAGCAGCCTCAATGGCTGGAAAGACAATTAGTAATATGTGGAAAGACCATCATTGAAACAGAGTTCTGCACCAAGAAAAAGGCCCTAAATCTGGGATACAATGAAAATATAGAAAATTCAAAAGATGAAGAAAAAAACTCTTTGTTTTGTAGCACAAGAAGCATGTGGCGGTAAAGAAAAGGTCATGGACTAAGTTCAAAATGTTCAATAGGCATTAGGTTTCCTTACTTGTTTCTTTTCTCAAATAGGTCATGACTAAATTGTCTACTTTACAGGATCTCACCCAAAAGTATATATGCTGTTTAAGGGGATGGGACACTCATATAAGATGGGATTCAGTCATGTCTCTGAAGGATAATGGGCCAGGGAAACATTTGGATTGCTAATTCTCTGAAACACAACTTCCTCAAAGACAGGAAGTTTTATTGAGTTCTAGATATCACACAGTTCTTATACTCTATCTCTAAATATCTGCTGCTGACCAGATCTGAGGTGGTATAAAAAGTATTTTGTATGGGTATTTGACCTACCTGTACAGATCAAAGGCTGTAGCTAGAGAATACAGCTTGAGAATGTAGCCAGAGAAAGCCTGAACCACAGGAATTTTACTTCTGTGCTGCAGATGCATACCCTAAATTTGTAGCCCCTGGATCCAATAAAACCAGTTATTTTCCTCAATTTTTGTTATAATAAAAATATATATTTCCACAAACAGTGGAACTACTGATGTTTGATTTTCTTTAGATTTGTACCTCCTGGTCAACTTTGAACTTAGAAAAAATATTGGCCATCCTTGTGGCATTATAACACACCAGATCAATGATGTCTATCTGTTCTTCAGTTATGGCAGTAGTAGTTCTTTTCCTTATTCCATTGTTAGTTTGTTCTTTTTCATTATTACTATGCTGTGGCAATCCTTTTAACATCCTTGGCTCCTGCTTACTGTAATAATCTGTAGCAACTGCTCAGTGACACATATCTAACATTTTTTCTTTCTCTTGACTGTTCACAACCACTCCCTGGATGTCTAAGATATTTCAAACATTCTGAAACAACTCTACACAAATAAAACGGAGATTGTGATCCCATCACACTTAAGATAAAATAGTTCAATATTAAATTATAGCCATTTAAAACAGATTTGTATGTTCAGTTTCATTGACTTGTATATCATTTAAATGATCCTCAACATGTAGTAATTATGTATTTTTGACTAAATCAATCTAATATGCATAAGCAATACTGGCAGTGAGTCTGTCACCATTTGTTTTCAGAATTAGCACACCAGTAAGACAAATATAGGAGTACCCTAAATTTCAGCTATATGTTTGCTCTCATCAAAGACTCAGAAATGTTTAATTCTATTTTATGAAAAGCTGAACATACAGGAAAAGGAAAGGAAATATAATTAGTCCTATTTTCATGTGCTCCCAGGCAGATTTGGCTCATAGATTTTTGGTTCTGCAGGGATGTGATTTCTGAAGTTTTATCCTGCCTGAACTAAGATGATTATATAGATTTATGAGAATTTACACTTTATAAATGTAACTTATTTTACTCTTATATTGAAACCCAAAGAGATAAGATTGCCAGACAGTTAAATGTCTTGCTGAAATAACTGCTTTTTGTAGAAGATTCTTCTGTTTATTCTGGCAGCCGTATTGGTAAATAAATGCTCAGCTGGCACTAAATGTATAAAAGACAAGAAAATATTGTGAACAAAATTCTCTTTCAGTGATAATCTCTTTCAGTGCTAAGTACATGACCTTTAATAGCCAATTTTCCTCAGTTGTACTATGTCTTTGCTTATTTTATTTGATTCTTTGTGGTCTCCTGCTGGTCCAAATGAGATCTTCCCAGATATTGGAATCACTATGACACTGCCTTTTAGGAACTTCCTGTAGTAAAGTGCAGTCATGAAAACAGCAGTGAAAATTATCTTATTTTAGCCTGGGTCCATGTAGCTCTATGTGAAGAAGAGCTTAGAAGTCAAAGTAAGAACAATTTTGCTCAGAAGAATTAATTTGGGAACTTTTGAGAGCTTGCAGAGCAGTTTTTATACTACTAATCATTCAAGACCCATGAATCCCGGCTAATGAATCAATTTGTGGCAGACCCACAGTGAGGCTCAGCTGGCAGTGTTGCGTCCCCTCACTTCTCAGCTGCTCTCACTGGAGGAGAAAACAGAGACATGACTGTCTTCCATGTGCTCTGACCAGCTGAGGGAGCCTTGTGTGGGACTTTAGTCAGCATAGTCAGGGCTCATGCTCACCCCTTTCCTGTGATCCCTGAAGGAAGGAAATTTCAGAGGAAAAAGGCAAGAGCTGCAGCTACCCTTTCCCAGCCAAACTCCTTCCTCCTGCCTGGAGGAGGAAGCTATCAAAGCTTGGCATTGATAGTATGCTCTTTATTGCTCCTTCAACTCCAGTGCTACATAATGAAATAACTTTTCTTCAGAAAAAAATTGTAAAAACTTTGCATCTGAGGCTGTGAGATGAGTGGTGTGAATAGGCCATGAGATAGATAGCAGTTTCATGCTCCAGAAATGAGTGAAAACTCTCCACCCCAGATCTTTCCAGCACGGCTTTCCTGCTGCCATCCTGACAGCAGCTGAGCAGGTCAAGGCAAGGGATTCACTGAGCACTTCAAGGAACCTGAAAGGAGGAGACAAGGTCAAGCCTTCATTAATGTCCCCAGGCCTTTTTGCTCCTTTGCTATTAGCCCTCCATCATCTTATCTTTGTTGTACTCAAGAACATACATAAAAAATTTATCTATTAAAAATGTATATAAACCTGTAAAAATTTATTACATTGAATGATCACTGGAAAAATGGCAGCAATATACACCATAGACTGTGTCTGCATTGCACCATAGACACTCACATTGAAACAATTGTCTCTATGGACACAATGCAACTTTGATTACGTTTTTTCACTCGTAGTCTATAATTTCGGGTACAGTTTCATATGTAACCTCTGAGACTCATAACAAGAGTTACTGAAAAAAATTCTTAAAAAATTATACAATTTTTAATTTATATTCTAGAATATTAAAAAAATTGCATTAAATTGGTTGTTGAGAGGTGATCACAGTCCACGAGAGAAGAGAAATTTCATAAGGTTTAAGAATCAAATCCTTTTTCAAGTCTGAAGCTAAATGGGAGCACATTTAGTCTTGTTTTATGAATTAAATAATTCCAGAACAGGCAACTATATTTAACTATTATTGCAGTCACTGACATATTTGCAAACTAATTATTTCAGTAAGAAATAAAAACTGCTTTGGATTAGTTTAGCTGGTCAGGCCAGCAAAGCTTGTGAAAAGCCAGAACTGATGAAAACTTCTGTGATATTGAAAAAGGAAAGTCAGGTCAGTAACTCCTTGCAATTCATTCTGCCCTGAATTAATTATGTGGATAAGGAGAAGCTGTCTCTGACTGTCTCAGTCCTTATTGTGACCTTGGGACCAAATGCAGTGGGTGAAGCCTGCTGTGGTTTCTGACCTGTTCCCCACAGATTTTTGAAACGTAGAATATTCTTCTGCTCAAAGAAGAAACCTAGATAACTGCTTTTCTTAGAACAAATTTGTTATGCAGTCTGATTTGTTGTTTAGGATTTCTTGTTCAGACCTCAGTTTTGCTCATTCCTACCCCTTCACAAACCAGTGATGCATCTAATTAATCCTTGCTTTGGCTGAGGTGCTGTAGTCATTTTGCCTATGCTCCTTGCCAAGATGAAAAAGAGGACTTCAATAGGTAATGAGACACAAAGTTATCTATTTATCTCCAAAACTGTCACCAAAAATAAGCAATATTGGCAGGTATACAATATGGCATTTAAGTATTACAGATGTATAGAAGAAAATTAGGCTTGCTTCTAAAAGGATGACCAAACTCCCTACCAAACTTTCTTTTATAGAACATGAGAATGTCAGTCATAGAGTGTGATCTAAAATTTCATTTAATCTCCTTCAGTTGTTGCATTCATCATATTATATTGCAACAATTACGAAAAACAAGATACATAAAAAATTTCAAAGGAAACTTATTGCTAATCCATAAAAGCATTTAATAAAAAATCCGTAGTACCAATATGAATTTAACGTGGCAGCTTGACATGCAACAGTAATATGAGCTGAAGTGTAAGGCAGGCAGAGAATGGGATGGCAAAGACACCCCTGCTCTGCAGGCAAGGAAAGGAAGGGGCAAAGCACACAGACTAGTGTGGGAGAAATGAGGAAGCAGGAATAACAGGAGAAGAAAGAAACATCTGGTCTCAGATTTAGAGGCAGAAAGATTACAAACCCCTCATTAGGAAAAAAACATTCTTTTTAACAAGCTTTCCTATTTCTTTCTACATATTTGCCACTTTTGTGTGCTTCTGTTGCTTAAAATAAGTATTCATAGATGTTTCTTGTGTACTTTATTTTTAGAGAACTAGCAGCAGATAGGATCCTCCTTACACCCATATTTCTGAGCTGCTGCTGCAGGTTTGACTGTTCAGCTGTGAATTCTATGGTTTGAAAATTTTCTGCTTTGACACTGCTCTTTTAAAGAAAATCCCATTACTGAAAACAGAGATGCTTGCAAAAATTAGCCAAGGGCATTAAATGAAAGGAATTGCTGTTTAATATTTTTCTATAAATAGAATAGTGTTTCTCTTCTCAAGAGACCAGCTGCTGTATCTGTTTGAGAAATACACACCTATTAGACAAAAAGCTGAATAAATAAATATGATAAATATAAAATTGTAAATATACATAAGTGTATATATATGTGTATATATATATGTGTATATATATGTGGACTATATGAAATTTGTTCACTGAATTTGAAATACATAATATATTTTAATATTATATCTCAAATATATTTGAAATATATCTGTGTATATATGTGTGCATAATATATTCAAAATAAATATATTTCAAATTTGGTGTTTGAAGGATTGGACTGACATTACCACAAAAGAGCTTTTAACCTGTCACAGAATTGGACTTGTTAGAGAGGGGGAGTCCCCAGGGCACCTATTCAGAATCGTTCTTCTAGGGCTACTTGGAGTTAGGGTAGTTTCAGACTAGATACTTGCTCTACAGTTGGTTTTCTAGGAGAAATTGCTACTTAAAATTAGCTGCAATGGATGAATGTAAAAATACAAATACTTTTATGCCACTGGTAGAGCACTGGCATTTTTGGAAGTTGGCTGACTTCAGCAGTGAGACAGACATATCCAATGGCTGTGCTTGAAATCGTAAAGTTGTAATGTCTGTTATATGAGCGACTCCCACAAGATTTCCTCAGCACTTCCCCTTCTTGCAGAACACATTATCACATTATATGTGAGTTGGCATATGGAATAAAACAAGTAGCCTAAGAGAACCATTTGTTGTCCTTCATGACCAGTAGTTAGCTGCCTATGTAACAGTAAATTATTTATGTTTCACTGGAACCTCCAGGAATATTTTTCTGACATTCACTCAAATGCAGGGGCAGTTCTCCCCTAGGCAGCAGTGGGGTCCAGTCCCACAGGAGCTTCCTAAACCTTAAAACCTTTCTGACTTTTTGCTTTTCCTTCTTGCTGTACATGGATGGCCCAGGTCCATGTCACTGCAAGACATAATGTTCACACTGACAAAAATAGATTGTACTGCCTAGCAGGAATGTGCCCCAGCTAAAGATGTCTGGAGTCAAAGTTTCAGTGATATTTACCTCAGTGTGATTAGAATTATACCAATTTTTCAATTGAAATTCCTACTTTTAGAGTTTTTTATGCCTGTTCCTGCCATTCTTAGCATGACTATATGAGGTAAAACATCTAAGCTCACACTTTCTCCTGCTAAACCAGTATTGCATGTATGTACAACAGTTGCATATACCATAAATTTCCAAAAGTGGATTCTATCCTTCCATCTATACCTTCCTCAGAAGCCTATGGCTGTTAAAAGGACGGAGCAGAGTAGTTCTGCAAAGATATGTAAAAAATTCTGAATATACCAGACTCAGCCCCAGCAAAATCCATGTTGCACAGCCACTAGCACTCTTCCTGAGCAGAAGGTTAAAGAGAAACAGACTGATATGAACCCTTCCTCAAAGCCAGGGAAAAGCCATACACATTTAGATTAGAATCATTTTCTGGCTTTGAGAAACCGAGAAAAGGGTCCAACATGTTTGCAGCCGAACTTCAGAGCTGTAATCTATACCACATCAAAAAATATTCCAGGTCTCTGTGTTTCTATACGAGTCAGAAGAGAACTATCTACCAGACCCTAGCAGATTTTGGGTCCAGGTCACACAACAGATCAATCAAAGAATTTATGGCTGCTTGAAAGAAGTGTGTCTCTGCCATCCCCCCTCCAAATTTCAAGGCTAAACTTTTAATTGTTGCTTGCCAACAGCTTAGGTGGCAGAGAATGGTACTTGGCATATTTAATTTGCTAGTATTGATATAGCCAGAGGGTCTATGAAGAGTGTTGTCAGGAGCACAGCAGATTTGAGACATCATCTGAATTACTGTGATTTTTAAGCTCATAAGGATTGTAATACAGACTGCCAGTAATTTTACATAAGCAAATGTGAAGTATGACTTGAAAGTATTCTACTGATTTATTTCAAAATCTATATGTATTGATTATAAAGCAGAGGAGCTCTAAAGTAAAACATAGTAGAAGTCCAGTAATTCTGCAGAAAATTTTATAGCATTGTAAGTACATATCCCATATATCATGCTCATATTTTTAAAGATTTTAATTTTACTTCAATTATTCTCATACAAACATAAAGCAATAACAAAAGCAGCAATAGGCTTACTAATACTTACAACTTAAATTTTCTACTAAAGGAAAATAAGGTCATTACTGAGCTCAGAACATTGTCCCTCTGGAGTTAAATAAACTGGCTTAATATTTTGGAGCTGCTTAAAGGATAGAGATACTGTATTTTCCCAAAATTAAAGTATTTTCATTTCATTGTGCTGGAGAAATAATCCCTCAAGTATTTATAATGCATAGATATATAACAATTGGTAATTTTGTTTAATGGTGCATAGAAAATAAGGATAATGGATTTTTGAAAAGTAAGCTTAGGCAGCTTCAGGGACATGACGAGGCAATATGTACACAAAGTATTTGAATGGCTGCTTAAAATTAGCTTCCTGGTTTACACAAGATGTAATATCCAAAGACTTGGTCCACTGATCTTATCTCCCCATTTTAAAAGGTTGCTATCCAGGTTGGTAGCTTAACTGCTTGTTACAGTCCTACATTACAGTCCTACATTACAGTCCTACATTACAGTCCTTTTTCATTCACAGGCACCTCAAAAACTCCCTAACTGTGATGGTGGAACAGAAATCACAGAATGGGAAGAATTGAAGAGAGAATCTTGAAATGCTAGCATGGGAAAAAAAGCAACTAAAATGTGGGAGCAATTTAGAATTCAAATACAGGACTGGTAATGCAGGTGAAATAAGGCCTGAAAAAACCCAACCATTAATTTCTTCATGAAAGTGAGAAGTCATTGAAAGCAATTGCATAAATATATTTTCAAAAATAAATTGCTATCTTGGAGACATGCAACTACCTTCAACTAGGTCAGGAAGAACAAGTTCAGATAATGCCACAGAAGTTTGCAGATCACTGCACTCCTAAGAAGAATAAAGCTTTTGAAAGATGCTTCCTTAATCTCATAAAGCAAGAGAAAGTAAGAATATAAAATATTTCAGTCAGATTTTTGTGTTATTTAGTTAAACATTGAGCTTTGATGAATCTTTAGGCTCTGTGTGGGATCAGATTTTCAGGGGCCTCAATATCCCAAGAGTGAAGCAGTGGCACTGGAAGTGGTTGATGTGAGGTAGAAGCCAGTGCAGTTCAGTCAGCCCAGATTGTATGCTCTGGCAAGGTAAAAGGGAGAATTGCATTGCAGAACAGAAAATCAGGCTCCCACACTCTACTCCAGCAAGTGCACAAAATACTAACATCTTTTCCTTTTTGGCAAGAGACAAGTACCTCAGTAGATGTGGAATAAAACACCATTACAGTGTCTGCCTTTAACTGGAACTGCTGTAAATGTTTGAACTAGAGTGCCAAAGGACCAAAGCTAAGTTTTCTGCAGAGAGGAAGTAACACAGTCCAGAACAGCCACAGGCTGCATAAAGATGGCAGCAGCAATCAAGGGAGGTTCTGATCACCAGGAATTATTTTAGATGCATCAGCATAAACAGCACCTCTTCACAGAATTTGTTTGGGAAACTTTCAAGGTTGGATCTATCTCATCTAATTTTAGGCTTATACTTGATAGATATCTGAGGTGCTTCCCACAAGCTACTCAGGCTGTCAGTGTGGAAAAATACTTAATCCTAAAAATATAATTCATTTGACTCCTTTTAAATGACTACTCTATGAAAATATGAATTCTCCCTTAGAAGTCGATTTCTTTCCATTTTTGCCTCAGCTGCAAAAGTCCATATGAATCACTCAGATGTAGCTCAGGTAAGTTGTACAGTGTTAGTTATATGTCTTCTAAATAAGGCATCACAAGCACTTAAGAAGACAGAAACAAAAGACATATATAAAGAACAGAAAAATGCAGCTAAGAGTAAAAACTAAAAATAAATTAATAATAAAAAATGAATAAAAATTAATCAAATGACAGAAATTTAAAGCCTAAAAATATATAAAGACAAAGCATAACAAAGAAGAAACTAGAATCTTAAGCTCTCTCTGAAAACGTATTGCCCAAGAAGAATTGTCCAATTTATGCTGCAAGTTTTGCATATGTTTATTTATACTGAAGACATAATTATACCCTGCTTCTGGATTATTATTCCCATTATTACATCAGTTTGTTTCAGGAACCTGAAACAAGAAAGCCACTCTGCACCGTTGATATCTAGACTAGACATGGATTCCAACTTTGACAATGAGAGGAAAGAAATCACAAGTAATTGTTAAGAACTTAAATATTTTGCAAAAGAGGATGGTTTTAAGTACATTGTGCCGGTATCAACAAGGTAAACAGATTCATAAGGAAAATCTTGGTGCTTAGAACCCTACACTCACCCTTTAATCCTCCCAAAGTATGCTTATGTAAAAGCATTGTAATTACTACACAGATTTTGAAGGAAAATATAAGTTTGGGCCAGCTGCTATAGACTGCCTCTGCTGGATCATTAATCTGGCATGCTCTTTATATCATATTGAATGCGAAAGATACTGTCATACATCTAACAGTGATCAGGCATTTGTCTTGATAATACACAGACGGTAGTACACATATACTCTGCAGGTATCAAAAGAAAAGTGAAGGTTTCCATCTTTTTTTCATGAGGGGTATCTTTGTGATTGAAAAGTGCTCTTGCATTGCTAAGGCTATTTTCTGCTATGGGCTACAGAACAACCTAACTCTGAGCTTCTAAGCAAACATCTGGGGCTGTCCTCCCTGCTGGTCACCAGCACGTAACCAAGCGAGTGTGCAACGTGCACTGGTGAAAGCCATGAGCAAAGAAGTGTGTGAACAGCTGCCTGACACTAACAAGAGCATCTAGCATCTTGATTTTGTTCATACTAACTTAATGAGATTCTAAAAAATTCTGATTGTGATCTGTGTGCCTCCCTAGTTGCCAGAGAAGGAAGTTTTAAATGGTCCATCCAGTCTAGCTTTAGCTATCTCAGGGCAACTCTCCAAAGATTCTGCAAACACCAGACTGTATCAACCAAACACCAAATGTGTTAACTTCTAAGGAGTTTCATACATTTGGCACTTAGGTGTCTTTTCCCTTTTGACTACCAAAATGGCTTGTATAGGCCTGGAATAAATACCAAGTTTTTAGAAGGTTGAAGCAGGATGAAACCTTGCCAAAATAATATGTTCTGTCAAAGCAATACATAAAAACCTTTCAGGTACGTTACCTTTTCCACAGAACAGATATGTGTAAATCACACATGTAAGAGTTATATCCAAAAATTACTTCTTAGGGAGCTACTTATCGTCGAAGATTCGTCATTTCCCTGCACACTGATAAAGAACAATGAAAGAGTTTTGCTAAAGGCAAATTCTATTGAGAAACAGCTAATTCTCTACGATTAAAAATCCTGAGCACCCCAAACTTTTTAGTTGTACATAATCCTCAATGAATGAAGCAATTTAGAGAATCACATTTCAGTTACATTTTAACGAAATGACTACATCCCTGGATTTTAATATTCTTTTGACTAATAAGAGCTACCATACAACCATGAATATAGTCAAAACATCAAGTGAAACATTCACATCACTTACCTTTGAATATTGAATATGCTTTGAACCATCCAACTTTTTACACTGATGTGAAAATTTGCATGTCTTAGTAGTTCCAGTGGAACGTAACATTAAAAGGTGCCATGAAATTGGATAGCTTGACAGCCTGTAAATCATGAACTATAACCTTCACTCTGTTTCTCTCTTTTTGGTCTGATAATACACTTTTGAACTAAGCAGCACTTGGATTATGCTACTCAGTTGTTTTAATCTGATACTTTAACTTAGAGTTAATTTTTTTCCAGGATAAAAAAACAGTAAGAGATTAGAGCAAACTGGTGGACAGAGAAGGTAGAAAACAGCTAAACATTTGGAAAGGAAGAACTGTGAGATAGTGCTTGTTTTTTTCTTTCAAATTTAGTCTTACTGTTTTAAACTGTCTATGTCATTCTATTTACCGTATCAACTATGGCAGAGACGAGCTAAATTTTATCATGTATGGGTCTGTTGAAGTCCTAGGAATACTTATAGAAAGCAATCAACTTAAAAAATAAATCTACAAAAAAATGTGAAAGTACTCTCAGATGAGTGTAGTTTTTCCAATGTATTTAAGAGTCCTTCAGTTCCAAATATTTAAACAGAACATCTCAAAACTATTTATAATTGCTTAATTGTGTCCAAAGTATCAGAAAAATAATTAATTTACAGTCTTAGAATTCTAAAAGTCTTTATACTTCTCAGTCTGTTTTTTGTGATTTCCATTACCTTTTTTCCTGTTTGCTGCTTGCTTTAATGTAAATAGAAATACCAAAAACTGGTCACAGGATTAAAATAACTATATCTCATCTTTCTTTTCTAACTCTTTCTGTTTTCCTCTTCTTGGTGTATTCTCTGGGCAGTTCATGCTTCCTCAAGCATCAACATTGCAAAACTAAAAAATGCAGGTTTTTCATAGCACTAATCTCCCTTGCCTCTTTTTGGTTGGTTGAGGTTTTTTTTCCTTATCTTAAACCTTCTTGTATTCTGAACATTACTTTAGCCTTCCCAGTTCTGACTGTGAGTAATAATCTCTTGATGGCACCTATCCCAACATGAGTAAAGGCATCCTGTTGCTGAGACACTGAGGCTAAAATGAATTCACATTGATGGTGCTTTATGATTGCTCTTTTTAGACTATTTTTGTGATTCAGTTATTGTTTCTGCTTCTCTATTTCTGTTTTTAAGACAATTTTCTCAAAATGAAAATGTTTATTTATACAAAACATTGAGATATTTGAATTTGTAATCTTTTAAAAAACCCTAATACCATATATAAAAATTCCTTAGATAAAATTTTATATTAATTTCAGATCATATATTCTCCTTATAATTTCATATATTGTTACAATAGGCTTTCAAGTCTTAAAAGTTACAGAAAATAATTCATGTGGTAATAAATTATTTAATTAGCTTTCTGAGGTATGTTAAGGGAGGAGCTGATGCCTCCAAGATTAATAATTTCACCTTTGCATTAAAGGTGTTAGAGCTAGTTTTGTAGACAGTTTCTGGTGATTCAGCCCCCAGTGAATCAGCACAGATGCCTGAAAATGTGAATGCCTGCAATCACTTCAGTTCAATACCTGATTATATACAATGTGTATCTTATGTGTGTTGCAATAGAAGTAGCAATATGAACAAAATGCAGAACCTCTGGATTGTTGATTTGCTCTCCAGATGGTAAAAAAGGATGTGCAAAAAGCCCCAAACATGTGACTTACTGGTGGGCAGTCATCTTCAGGGTTAGATTACAGGTCAGGAATATAAACATTGCTTTTTCTAGTCCCACTCCAGGAGTACAAAGCTGTCATAAACCCAGCTCAGTTTATGCTGAAGGATTGATTATCTAGAAAAAATCTGAATGAGATTCTTTGTGACTTTTATAGATCATGTGAACAAGAAAAAGAGATATAAGGATAGCACCTATTTAAATTTAGTGGTTAATATGAGATAATCTGAGTTTTCCAGTCAAAGTCTCATTTTAATGTCTATTAAAAGGATTAGATACACTTCACGACTTTTTTATCCCTGTTTAACCTTAGGGGAATTGCCACGTCTGTAATTTCCAAAAATGCATAAGCTTTTCACTACTAATGGACTTCTCATCTTAAGTCAATTAAGTGCTTACTGAAAGTTCTGCCAAGAGCTTTCTTCCCAAGTCTGTCTGCCTTTTCTTTAAGTTTCAAGAGCAGTATTTTTCCATATGATATTTTTAAAAACATGTCTATGTATAGGATTTGGATCTCCTATACCCTATTTAATAAAAATATTTAAAATAAAATCTTAATATCCACATAAATTATAGTTATTTTGTAGAACGTGTCTGTTCTTAGAGCTGAATAAAAATTTGCAACTTTGTTTTCAAAAGACAAAATTAAATTCCTCCTATACTTTTAGTAACAGAGGTATTCATTCCCTTACAGTACATATTATCTCAACAGGACTTTAAAAATTAAAATGATTTTGTAAACATTTTTGTAAAATTTATTAAATATCAGCATACTCTTCAAAATTGACATGAAAAAATTGCCAGTGAATATTCAGCAAAAACGTGGTCAATTGTTTCCATATTTTCATCTTGTCCATCTCTCATGTATGTTCTCACTCATTAGAGACCTCATTTGCTAAACGCTACCTGTCCTTGTAAAAATAATATGAGAATGTCTAAAGCAGTTTGAACAAGTCACACATTCAAACACCTATTTAAAATTTTTATATGTTTTTGCTGAAAATTTTCAACTACCTCACAACATCAGTTGTGTATAAAAAAAATTAATTCCAGTCAAGATATTTCAAAGAATTAAAGGTTCTGCAATTGAAATCTTGCAGAATAAAACCATTGACAGGAAACGCTTATTAATTAAAAACATTCACTAGTGCTGTGGCATGTATAGTGTTTTCTGCCCCTGCCTTTGTGTCAGATATCACTACAATATATTTTGAATATTGTCTCAGAATCACACTTGTTATCAGAGAATACACATAGCTTTGAAGGAAGACTACCCCTAGGCAGAGGCTTCAGGTGAATTTCTTAATGTAACAGAGGAAAAATACCTGGTTTTGCTCCATTTATCTGAAATAGGTGCCCAGCCTTGGCTTGTGTGGGCATATTTGCAGAAGAGTGTCCCACTTGGAGGCATCTTGTGGATATTCTATCCCTGGAAGTGTTCAAGGCCAGATGTGAGCCTGGGAAGCCTGATGTAGTGGGTGGCATCCCCCTCATAGCAGATGGGTTTGGAATGACATGATCTCTAAGAAACCCTCAAACCTAAGCCATTCATACCCAGTGAGGATACAGACCCTCATGCCCAAAAGATGGAAACTATTCCCACAGAGCAAAGGATCCCAAGTCCAGTGCTCATGCATGGGACTCCCAAATTATGTAAGAGGGGAAAGGACCAGAATGATAGCCCTGTGAGTTTTGAGGCTTCCTGGGAAGAAAAGAAAATGGAGCTTTTGATTAGTGCAGAGGACAGGTACTATGAGGAGCAGCTGAAGGAAATGGGGGGTTTATCCTGGAGAAAAGGAGGCACAGAGTTTGCTCTCTGCAAGTACCCAAAAGGAGGTTGTAGCAATGTGGGATCAGTCTCTTTTCACAGGTAACAAGAAGAGGAGCCCTCAAGTTGTGCCTTTCACAGAAAGGACTCTCAAGCACTGGATGCCCAACAAGTGGTTGAGTCTTCATCCCTGGAGGTATTTTAGACATGTGGATACGGCATTCAGGGAAGCGGTTTAATGGTGGACCTGAAAGTGTTAGGTTTACTGTTGGATTCAATAAGGTCTTTCCAAATCTAAATGATTCTATGTTTCTCTAATCTCTGACCTCACATTCTGCATTGCAGTAGATGGGTTTTCTTTGATGAATGTTATCAACAGCAGGCAGGACTCCTGCTGAAGTTTTTCTTCAGACCTATGCACCTGCAGAACATATTTCATTATCCAGCACAGCAGATAGCCTTAATATATTAGAAACTTAGGAAAAATGTGCAAAGTAAATGGATTGTACATTCTCAGGTTGCTGTTGATAATTGCTGCCCCGAGATGCGTAGGATGTCTCTGCTTCGGCCCGCGCAACTGAAGAATGAGTCTGGACTCTTCACTTTTAGGTCTTGAGGTTGTTTATTAATTCTTATCTATAAAATTTTCTTTCTGCCCAGCGGAGGTCTGTCCTGCAGGGCAGCCACAGGCACTCGAGGCAGTGTTGTCCTTTTATACTACAAACTACGTATATCATATTTACACTTAATTCCCAATTCCTATCAGCTATGTTAGACAGTGCACTTCTACTCTACACCAATCCCAAAATGCCAACATCACTGCAGAAAATGGAGAAGAAGAAGAAGAAGAAAGGCTAGACATGCTCAAGTTTCTCCATCTTGTCCCCATAACCCCCATACCAAAAATCCTAAAATCTACATTTTGACCCTGTGATAATTTTATTATTACACTATTCAAACCTGTGTGATTTTCAGGTCCTCATACAAAGTTGGCAACTTGCTCCAGGGGTCAAAATCAAATCCCCAGGTGTTTTGGGCTGCCTGCCAGGGTCTCTGAGCCCCCCGGCAGGGTCCTTGGCAACTCTGGACACCTGGAGGGAAGTGCTGAGTTCCGACAGTACATACCCAGAGTGTGATTTGTGAACTCAATTCAAAACAGATGTTTACTAGAATACGCAGACACACTTTTCCACAGAAAGAGGTCTTTCCATGCCAGGCTTCATCACTTGATACCAGCAGCAGTGGGAATGGTTCTGTAAAAAAAAAAAAAAAAAAAAAAAAAAAAAGTAGCAACTGGGATTTTTTTTTGTTTTGTTTTCTTCCTTTAATGTGAGAGAAACATTTTCACTCTTCTTTATCACAACGTTCTAAAAATTGGCTAATTTGGGTTTAAAGATAAACAACAAGCCTGTGGGATGAGATCAGATCTAGAAAACTGTTCCTCAAAGTTTGAAGTTTAGGAAAGTGAAGAGCAAATGAAATATGAGCTTTGAAACTTCATTGCAGTTACTGCTTTCTACAATGAAAAATTGATTTTCAGCAGACCTTTCTAAAACATGCTACAAATTTTGAAAATGTAAGGAAATCCATGGATTTACTTCTTTTATTTAATTTTCAAATTCTCAAAAATTATTTAAATGTTTTGATTTTGATTTTCTCATGGCATATCCCTGCACTTTTAGGGACCGAAATACAAGGAGGTTGGATGTTTCTATGCACACTAGGGAATCTGTGCACAGAAAGTCAGATATTACAGATGTTCCTTACTTGAGTCTCTGTGTATCAAAGTGGAAAAGCAAACTCCCTACAAATCTTCTCTCACACACAAATATTTATACTGGAGAGCAGGCTAAAAGAAGAGAAAACAAGAAATGGGTTTTAGCTAGGTGACCACAAGATTTTAACAATTCTAACTCCATCAAATGAGATAGATTTAAAAAGACAGCAGTCTACAGATATAATAAAATTCTTGTCACTAATGGGTGCTGTGTTTATCATTAAGTATCTCCACTTGTAGTAACATTGAGAAAAATGCTATTATGCTGCCAAAAAGATGAAATACTATCAGCAGCAGCAGAAGCAGAGGCAATGTCCTATGTAAAAAAGGGGGAAAAAAAGGAAAACACAAACCCCCTGGTGTTTTCTACTTCCTATCTCCCCTAAAGAAATGATAGTGTCTTTTAAATGTTCTGCCACAGCAACAGACTGCAAAGCTCAGAGATTGCACATACATTCTCTTTTTAGTGCTAGTTTTACCCATTTCTAAAATTATACTTATGATTCCACTTGCATATGTCAAGGTGCTATGCATTCACCAAGGATTAAGAGGAAAAAGTCCTTGGAGGGGCTGCAATTCTCTTTGTCAACAACCATGTCCAGGCAATGGTAGCTAGATGGGATAGTATGTCCACAGAAAATGCCTGCTTGAATTACAGAGGCAATCTTGCCTGGGGTGATTACTCAGCTATGCTAGCCAATATGATGACAGCTCATGGTGTTTCTTTTAATGTCCAGATTGTTTTAAATCTACATAGTTTAGAGGCCTATTTTTAAATTTCTGTTAGACACATTAATTTAGTTTATTCAAATTAATACACTATGTCAGTGGCAGTGGCAGAATGTGGACAATAGAAAAATGACAACTGGTCATTCCATTTTAAATCTAAATTGTAATTCCCACTGAACTGTGATCATGTCAGTAAATGAACACAAAAGCCCAAAAGTATTTTTCCAAAGTAACACTGAAATTTCAAAAGAGGACACACCTATTCATACTTTTTTAACCATGAAAGGCCTATTTCAAGATAAGTAGAAGAAAAATTGTAAGAAATGTTAATATTAAATTAATTACCTGTAATATTATAGCACACCTTGCTCCCAAACAGGGCGCCTGGAAGGTATATCACCAATATTATGGCCACTTACCCAAAAGTAAAGTATTGCACAGGGGAAGACCTACCTGTCTGTGGAGCAGCTCTGTGGAAAGGGACCTGGGGGTCCTGGGGATGACAAGCTCAGACTGAGTGGTGCTGCTGTGGCACAGAGAGCCAGAAGGCCATGGCTGGCATGACACCAACAAGGGCATCTTCTCAGGGACACAGAAGTCATTGCCCCACTCAGTGCTTGTCAGGCCACAGCTGGAACACGGTGCTCGGTTTTGGCTCACACTATGCAGAAGGATGTGGACCAGTTGGAAATGGTCCAGACAAGGAACAAAAAGATGATCCAAGGACTGTAATTTTGTCAAGGAAGGTGTAAATAGATGATTGTCAAGGTCTCTTCCAACCTGGTGTTCTATGATTCTATGAAAAGAGTAATAGCACAGATTAGACACAAACCTTCACAATTCAAAACATAATTTTCAGATTCAAACAGACATACTATCAATGGTACACACAAAATTGGGCTTGCAAATTAGAGACTCCTTTTAAAAATTTGGCCCACTTTAAAAAAATCTATTCATAGTGCTCTAGTTTCCTGAGTTTTAGTAGAATGGTCTAATATTGTTTTCTAATATTTGTTTCTAGTATGTTTCTAATAAGGAGAATACCAGTTCCCTCCAAAGCTTTTTGATAAAAAGAGAGTAGCAGCTGATCATTGGCTTCAGATTTTTAGTTTTTACTTTTTAGTGATCTCAGTGAGGTAGAAGATGAATCCTTAAACAAATGAGAACAGTTTCAAATAGAAAGAAGTGGGTTAGTGTCCTAGGGTGACGTTATGATGCTTGTATCCCCATTCATGTGTTCTGTTAATATTGGATATTATGTTCTGTACCTTTAAGACCGGCTCTGAAGCGGGAAAGTTTTGTTTTGGTTTTCTTATCAGCCTGGCGGGACACGGAGACTGCGGCTTTTGCTTTTGCTGCTTTTGCTTTTTGCTTTTGCTCTCTCGCTCTTGCTCGCTTTGCTTCTGCTTGCTTTTGCTCTTTAGCTAATTCAGCTAAACTGTCCAATTTCTTCCTGGACGGTTTCTCCTTTCCTTTTTCTGATCACTTCGAACCTGCTCCGGACTGGGACCTGAGAAACACCAAGATCCTGCACCTTCTGGCCTGCAGCAGCAGCCCCAGCGCCGGAGGGACTGAGACCAGAGTGACCACCCCCAGAGAGACTTTCTGAATTTGTCATCTTTTTCAGAGTGGTGTCATCCGGTATTGTTCATTTTGTGTGCTGGGGGGTGCTGTGCTTGTTAAATAAACAGGTTCTTTCCACTCCTCTCCGAGAAATCCTTCCCGAACCGGTTGGGGGGAGGGGCTGTGTGGGTTTGCTAACTGGAGGAGCCCTAATTTGGAGATTCTCCTCCAAATTTGCCCTAAACCTCGACAAAATCTTGGTGCCCAACGCTGGGCTCGAGAGAGTGAGTGGAAAAAGCCTGTTTTGTGGGTATTTTGGTTGCCATTACTCTCTGTTTGAAGCAGCTAATAGCCATGCTTTTTGAATTCATGATGAGTGTTGGGGTGAAGGCTTGCATGTGCTTCTGGTCCCTAGGGTTTTTCGAGATTTTAATACCTCTGTGGTCCCTAGGTTTATTTTCCTATCCTGAAATAGTTCTAGTATTGTCCCTCATACGTAGTTTTTACAGCAGAGGGGCAGTGACCAGAATGGCTATCCTGCTGGGCTTGATGGCAATGATGTGCAAGAAGTTTATAAACATGTTGGGGTCTGCTCCAGGTATGAATGGTTCTTGGCTATGGTTATTCGTCCAGTTTGTTAGAGGAGGAGCAGCAGGGAATGAGGCTTTTCAGCCTTTGGTTTCCTTCCTCTCCTATGAATCGGTTGCGTCAGTAGTAAAGGATGTTCAGTTTCCCCTGAATGTTAGAGAAACCATCTTTCTTGTATTCAATCTGGTAACCTTCCTCTATACAGTCTGCTGTCTCTCCAGAATGAGGGCTGAGATTTCTAGACGGGCTGATGAGACCCCTGACTTAGGAGTAGACCCAGGTGTGAAACATCCTGAGTGGTGTGGGAAATGGGAGGAAATGGGCCACATCCTGAAGGAATTCTCCGACCCTATAGTCTGGGATTTTCCCCATAAACAAATTCAGAACCCAGCTGAGGTGGGGAAATATCTGAAAGAGAAATACCAGGATGAGCCTAAGGAGAGAAAGGTCATTGCAGTGAGCTGGGCCCTGGCATATGCTTATCGCACTCTGTTGGAGACTGTAGGACAGCAGACGGAGGCAGGGGGGCAGGGAGATAAATCAGCTATCCCAGTCACTCAGGCTGCAGCCAACACCACAGGCTCAAAGCCAGCAGCCAAACCAGATAGTGAGCCTAAGCCAGCAGCTAAACCAATGGCTGTTGCTACCAGTACCAGAAGTGGGAAATGCACAGACAAGACCAATCGACCAGTGGATGATGATGATGATGATGATGCAGCAGAAGGAACCTCAATGCCTCCTGACATAAAATCAGGAGTCAAAGCAGCAGGTGCAAGACCAGATGCAAATATTGAGTCCTTTTCCCTGAAGGACCTTCGTGGCTTACGGAAGGATTACACCCGACGACCTGATGAATCCATAATTAGTTGGTTAGTCCGTCTCTGGGATGCTGCAGGCGAGGCTACAATTCTGGATGGCACAGAAGCGAGGCATTTGGGATCCCTGTCACATGATCCTGTCATTGACCAAGGAATGATGAGGGGGGCAAACCCTCAGAGCCTCTGGGCACGGGTCCTCTGGGCACAAGGTATCATGCACAAAGATACCTGTGTGCAGATGATCTTTATATGCAACAGACACAGTGGAAGACCATAGAGCAAGGGATCCAACGCCTGAGAGAGATGGCAGTGGCAGAGATTATCTTCTCAGATGATGTGACAACTAGGAACCCAGACTTGGTGCCATGCACGTCTGTGATGTGGCGGAAACTTGTGCGACTTGGGCCACACGAATATGCTTCTGCCCTAGCCATAATGAAGCGGGATGAGAGGGACGAGACTGTGCTGGATATGGCAAGGAAGCTCCGAGCATATGCAGATGCTGTGCATGGCCCAACACATGCCAGAATTGCAGCGGTAGAAACACGTCTGCAGAACTTAGAGGATAAGATAGAGGAGAATCATAAGAAGCTCAGAGAGGAGATTAAAGAAGACCTTCTCCAAATCTCGGCAGTACAGATCAGAGGTTCTGGTATCCAAGGCAGACGTTCCCCAGATGGCCAGAGAAGGTACACCCCACGAACAGAGCTGTGGTTCTACCTGCGTGACTGTGGAGAAAATATGAGGAGGTGGGATGGAAAACCTACTGCTGTTCTGGCACGACGGGTGCGTGAATTGAAGGAAGCCACCAGGAAGAAAGCAGCTCCAGTTGCCCGTAGCCGAACCGCCAGGTATGATGCTGATGATGCCATGTCTGATCCCCTTGAAGGAACATCTAAGACATATGCCCAGGGAAAGAAGGATAACCAGGCTTAGAGGGGCCCTGCCTCTAGCCAGGTAGAGGCCAGGGAAAATCGTGTTTTCTGGTCTGTGTGGATTCGTTGGCCTGGCACATCGGAACCACAAGAGTATAAAGCTTTGGTTGATACTGGCGCACAATGTACATTAATTCCGTCGAGACATGTGGGGACAGAGTCTGTTTCTATTGCTGGTGTGACAGGGGGATCCCAGGATTTCACTTTGGTGGAAGCTGATGTGAGCCTCACTGGGAATGAGTGGAAGAAACATCCTATTGTGACTGGCCCAGAGGCCCCATGTATTTTGGGCATAGACTACCTTCGAAGTGGGTATTTCAAAGACCCAAAAGGACTCAAGTGGGCATTTGGGATAGCTGCTGTAGAGACAGAGGGCATCCAGCAATTGAACACCTTGCCTGGGCTGTCTGAGAATCCATCTGCAGTAGGATGTCTGATGGGAGAAGATCAACAAGTGCCAATTGCCACCTCCATAGTGCATCGACGACAGTATAGAACCACTCGAGATGCTGTGATCCCCATCCATAAGATGATCCGTGAGCTGGAGAGCCAAGGGGTGGTCAGCAAGACCCACTCACCCTTCAACAGCCCCATTTGGCCTGTGCGAAAATCTGAAGGAGAATGGAGATTGACTGTGGACTACCGTGCATTGAATGAGGTGACTCCACCACTGAGTGCTGCCGTGCCAGACATATTAGAGCTCCAGTACGAGCTTGAGTCCAAGGCAGCGAGGTGGTACGCCACTATAGACATTGCCAATGCATTTTTCTCCATTCCTCTGGCAGCAGAATGCAGGCCTCAGTTTGCTTTCACATGGAGGGGAGTGCAGTATACCTGGAACCGACTGCCCCAGGGGTGGAAGCACAGTCCCACCATCTGCCATGGACTGATCCAGACTGCACTAGAAAGGGGTGAGGCTCCAGAACATCTGCAATATATTGATGACATCATTGTGTGGGGGAACACAGCTGCGGAAGTGTTTGAGAAAGGAAAGGAAATCATCCAAATCCTCCTGGGAGCTGGTTTCGCCATTAAAAAGAGCAAAGTAAAGGGACCAGCTCGTGAGATTCAGTTCCTGGGAGTGAAGTGGCAAGATGGACGGCGTCAGATTCCTACAGACGTCATCAACAAGATCACAGCAATGTCTCCACCCACCAATAAGAAAGAGACACAGGCTTTCCTAGGTGCCATAGGCTTTTGGAGGATGCACATTCCTGAGTATAGTCAGATCGTGAGCCCTCTTTACCTGGTCACCCGCAAGAAGAACACTTTCCACTGGGGCCCTGAGCAGCAACAGGCCTTTGTCCAGATCAAGCAGGAGATAGCTCATGCAGTAGCTCTTGGCCCAGTTAGGACAGGACCAGATGTGAAGAACATGCTCTACTCTGCAGCCGGGAACCATGGCTTGTCCTGGAGCCTTTGGCAGAAGATGCCTGGGGAGACTCGGGGTCGACCACTGGGATTTTGGAGTCGAGGCTACAGAGGCTCTGAGGCCAACTACACTCCCACAGAGAAGGAAATCTTGGCTGCCTATGAAGGAGTCCAAGCCGCCTCAGAGGTGATTGGTACAGAAGCGCAGCTCCTCCTGGCACCCCGACTACCGGTGCTGGGGTGGATGTTCAAAGGCAAGGTTCCTTCCACTCACCATGCCACCAGTGCCACATGGAGCAAGTGGATTGCTCTTATCACTCAGCGCGCCCATATAGGTAAACTAAATCGCCCTGGGATTTTGGAGGTAATTACAAATTGGCCCGAAGGTGAGAATCTTGGTGTCACTGATGAAGAACAGGAACCAGTGACACGGGCTGAAGAGGCTCCTCCATATAACCAACTGCCCCCAGAGGAAACACGCTATGCTCTTTTCACTGACGGTTCCTGTCGCATCTTAGGGATGAACCGGAAGTGGAAAGCAGCCGTATGGAGCCCCACACGACAGGTTGCACAGGCTACTGAAGGAGAAGGTGGATCAAGTCAACTTGCAGAACTCAAAGCCGTTCAACTGGCCCTGGACATTGCAGAAAGAGAGAAATGGCCAAAGCTCTACCTCTACACTGATTCATGGATGGTAGCCAATGCTCTGTGGGGATGGCTGGAGAGGTGGAAAAAGGCTAACTGGCAGCGTAGAGGAAAACCAATTTGGGCTGCTGATGAGTGGAAAGACATTGCTACCAGGGTAGGGAGGCTACCTGTGAAAGTCCGCCATGTAGATGCCCATGTCCCCAAGAGTAGAGCCAATGAGGAGCACCAAAACAATGAGCAGGTAGACCAGGCAGCAAGGATAGGGGTGTCCAAGATAGACCTAGATTGGGAACACAAGGGAGAGTTATTCCTAGCTCGATGGGCCCATGATGCCTCAGGCCATCAGGGCAGAGATGCCACCTATAAGTGGGTAAGAGACCGAGGGGTGGATTTAACCATGGACAGTATTTCACAGGTTATCCATGACTGTGAGACGTGTGCTGCCATCAAGCAGGCCAAGCGAGTGAAGCCCCTGTGGTACGGTGGGCGATGGTCCAAGTACAAGTACGGGGAGGCCTGGCAGATAGACTACATCACACTGCCCCTGACACGCCAGGGCAAGCGTTACGTGCTGACCATGGTGGAAGCCACCACTGGATGGTTGGAAACCTACCCTGTGTCTCATGCTACTGCCCGGAACACCATCCTGGGCCTGGAAAACCAAATCCTGTGGAGACATGGTACCCCTGAGAGGATTGAGTCAGACAATGGGACTCATTTCAAGAACAGCCTTATCAGCACCTGGGCTAGCGAACATGGCATTGAGTGGGTGTACCATATCCCCTACCATGCACCAGCTGCAGGCAAAGTGGAGAGGTACAATGGACTACTAAAAACCCAGCTAAAAGCTTTGGGTGGGGGATCTTTCAAAAATTGGGAGCAGCATTTAGCAAAGGCCACCTGGTTAGTTAACACCCGAGGTTCCACCAACCGAGCAGGTCCTGCCCAGTCTGAGTCCCTGAATGTAATAGATGGAGATAAAGTCCCAGTGGTACGTGTCAGAGGTTTGTTAGGGAAGACTGTGTGGGTCAATTCTGCCTTGAGTACAGACAAACCCATTCGTGGGGTTGTCTTTGCTCAGGGACCAGGTTGCACATGGTGGATAATGCAAAGAGATGGAACAACACGATGTGTACCACAGGGAGATCTGATTGTGGGGTGAGAAAACCATACAGACATGAGATAGAAGGAAATGTGTAAGTGTTGAAGGTCTGGGCAAGTGGGAGATGGAGAAGGAGATGGGCAAGTGTCGAAGGTCTGAGCAAGTGATAGATGGAGCTTTGAGTGAGTAAGGTGAAAGGGGTGAAATCCTGCCGCCCTGTAGTATAGGGCATGGATTCAGTGGTCCAGTGTGGGGATGTGATGAGGACATAATGAGTGTTGCTTGTAAATTGTGGGGGAGCAGATGAAAATTTTGTATGAATAAATGCATGATGTGTGGTAGTATGTTGATGATATGGGGATAAGGGGTGGAATGTCCTAGGGTGACGTTATGATGCTTGTATCCCCATTCATGTGTTCTGTTAATATTGGATATTATGTTCTGTACCTTTAAGACCGGCTCTGAAGCGGGAAAGTTTTGTTTTGGTTTTCTTATCAGCCTGGCGGGACACGGAGACTGCGGCTTTTGCTTTTGCTGCTTTTGCTTTTTGCTTTTGCTCTCTCGCTCTTGCTCGCTTTGCTTCTGCTTGCTTTTGCTCTTTAGCTAATTCAGCTAAACTGTCCAATTTCTTCCTGGACGGTTTCTCCTTTCCTTTTTCTGATCACTTCGAACCTGCTCCGGACTGGGACCTGAGAAACACCAAGATCCTGCACCTTCTGGCCTGCAGCAGCAGCCCCAGCGCCGGAGGGACTGAGACCAGAGTGACCACCCCCAGAGAGACTTTCTGAATTTGTCATCTTTTTCAGAGTGGTGTCATCCGGTATTGTTCATTTTGTGTGCTGGGGGGTGCTGTGCTTGTTAAATAAACAGGTTCTTTCCACTCCTCTCCGAGAAATCCTTCCCGAACCGGTTGGGGGGAGGGGCTGTGTGGGTTTGCTAACTGGAGGAGCCCTAATTTGGAGATTCTCCTCCAAATTTGCCCTAAACCTCGACAGTTAGGAAAACAAAACTTGACAATTTTAGTTGCAGTTTTCTTTAAAGTTCTTAGATTTAAGTGATCTTGATACACAAGCAGGGAGAAAAATCATGAACCAGGTTACCATATATTGGAACTATGGTTGGGCTTCCATTCTATGATACAATGGAGAAACATGCTTAACTATGATAGATATCTTTACATTAGAGGAAAACCTGGGTCTGTGGGTTTTGGTTTTGTTCTGTTTTGCTTTAAAAAAGGATATGACCTTTCTATAAGAAGAAAGTCTTTGTGTCTTGAACTTTATGGATACAGTGAGGCTCCTGTTATGCTATAAATAATATGCTTTTCAGAACAAGTTTTTCTTAGTTTAAAACAAAAAAATTTTTCTGAGTATATCAAAGCATTTGGCATATGTTGATATCAACTCTTTCAGGTAAAATATTTACTTAATAGGTTAATTATGAAAGCACTAATTATTCTATATTTTTGTAAGGCAACTGCTTCTGTCTGGAAAAGCTTTATAATTCTGACCTAGTGAGGCATTTCTGTCAGAAACTAAAAATTAACATACAAATTCACTGAACCATTAGCAAACTTTGATGTTTAAATTCTTTCTGCTATGAAATGGGATGATTTTTTATTTCATGAGTAATCTTTGATGTTGGCAGTTACACAAATAAATTAGGAAAATCCCAGTGACAGGAATAGTGTTGATGAATTACCGTATTGCACGAATAGTTTCTTAAAAGTGCAGAAGACTTACTACAAATAAATATATGGTTCATGTAAATTCTTGCTAAATTAACCTGGGTAGGTAGGTTGCCTAATCAGTACCCTATAGCTACTGCACAGATATATAGGGAAGTAGTTTTACAGACATGGCTTTTTAGGAGGTGACTTAGCATTTCTTTGAAGTGATGATGTCTGTTTCATTCGGAGTGGTATCATATTTTTAAACTCAAATACCAGTTGCAGACAATACAGATCAGAGCAGCAAGATTCTTCAACATCTTTTTCTGTTGCGCTGTTAAAAGTCATAGCCCAACATCCTGGCTTTGCCTCAAGCATTTTTATTAAATTATCTAATATTTATAAGCCTTAAGTAACAGAATCAATTCATCTCACATCTCATGCTTCCTATGAAACACTGCAAAATTGGAGATGGCCTATGGTCAAATGCTGTACTGGTGAGAGGACAGAAAACAGGCTTCTCTTGTCTGGAATTTTCTTCCGAATCAAGAGGAGGGCACAATGTTGGCTTTTAGGTCATCATAAATTTTCAGAAAAGCTCATAGGTTTAGTAATCAAAGGTGTTTGAACTGAGGTGATATTAAGCATGAACTGTTCTCATTCATGTGCTCCCCACACTGGGTTGTTCCTGCGGATCTTTGCTCCTACCACAGAGGGAAGCAATAAACAAATTTTAGGATCTTTTCACTTTCTCAGAAGACAGCTGGAAGGAAAAAAATACACCTACATTAGAGTTTTAGTTGGAATTAATTTTTGAAGTGCATCTCCTGACTTACCATGGTCGGGTTGGCGCTGTGGAGTGAACTCTCAGTGCTTTAACTGCCTTTGGGTATTCTTCCAGGATAATGATAATGTGTTGTCTGGAAATAAATTGAAAGGCTGGAGTATTCAGCTCAGGAGGCCAGACAAAAATTACTTTCCTTGCAACACGCATTGTGTAGGCATAAGGTCCTCACACTTCTCTCTGCGTATTTCTGAACCATAATAATTACATTATTGCTTGGGTAGTCATAGCTGATAAATTAAAGGAGTGATGCAATATTAGGGTATATTTTGTGTTGGATGTTTGGTTTTTATTTTCAGCATTTCAAGTATTTTGTTTCCTGGGGCAAATTCAAATAATTTGTCTCAAGTTTTGATTTATGAGGGATTTACAAGCAATACTGGCTTTGGAGACTGCTACATCTGCTACCCTAGTAGCTCATTCTCCTTACTAGGTAATTTTTAACATTGATTTGTTCATGGATGTAGTCTACAGCACAAGTCAAGGGGTAGCACACATAGGAGGGATATGAAAGTTTCTTAATCAACTGCCAAAATAAAAATGTTCCTCCTTCAGTTTTGAATTAATCATATAACTTTATCTGATGATTCATCCTATTTAACACTATTGTTTTACTCCTAAACTTTAAATAGCCTAAGCCAATGCCTCTTCTTTTTATATAATCTATTGTTTTTGATTTGATCTTTTGATTTTTTCCAATTCTACCACAAATGTAAAATCTCAGGCACTGCCTCAGACAAGATTAATTTCTATACTAGTAAATGGAATAAGTGTCTTGAGCTAATTCTGTTGATTATGCCCTGAAGTTAGTTTTATTTCTCAATCTTTCTAGTTTGTTTGTCCCAAAACACTTATCTAATAAAAACTAAGCCTAACTGTATGAGGGGAAATAGTGGAAATAGAGACAATAAGCTGTCTGTCCACTGACACTTAAGAAGTCAACGACACTTTTCTAAGGGAGCTTTCTTTGTTATTCTTCTTCAGCTCTCCTTGCAGTGCAATGTTATTTTCTCAACCCACCCTTACACATCAGACAAAAATTCCAATTCAAATTTGATACAGTTTCATTACTCTGTATTAATACCTGAATTGTAGCCTCCTTTCTTGCTCTTTGTAAGAGCCTAGATCTGAATTTCACTTTTTTGGCATGTTGAAATGAGGTTGGAGTCTCTGGATCTTCTTGAACTATTCAGTAACCTAGAATTTTTCTAGAGTTCTATACTCTATAATAAAACATAACATTAAAACACTCTGTACTAAAAATGGCATTAAAGTAGTTCATTTTAAAGTTCAGATTCCTTTTTCTTGATGCTGCTTTTCTCTGGTCATAATAAACAGTGGTATCTTCAGGGCCAAAAATATATTTGAGCTTTTGAAAAACATTTTCTATTTCCATCACAAAAATAGTGCAGGTACATGTATCACTGCATTCTTTTTAAATATTGCAATAGAAAACTAAAGCAGTTCCTTAATTTATAGAGCCTAAAATAGAATAGTTCACTTTCAAAGGAGAAGAAACAAAAATAAATAGAAAGAAGAATGCTAGAAGCAAGTAAACCAACAAATAAAAAAGACCTGTCAACACTTTTGCTGAAATACTTTTTCTGCTTACTATACAAATAGCAACCCAAACAATCCTCTTTCATTCTTCAGTAGATAAATTTTAGATAAAAAGAACTCTATTTTATATTAAGTATGTCTTGTCCAGATGATCCTCTTGCATAAAAAAAAATTAAAACGTATTTTGCAATACAACCTTGGTGAGTGGAGAATTCTACAGCTGATTTTTTTTATAGTGTATAACCTATCTATCTATCTATCTAATTGGACTGAATTTCAGATCCAACTAAAACCATAAATGCCAATTGGTATCAAAACCAGAAGGAGGTTGACAATTGGTTAGAAGACACAAAAGTTAATGATGATTACAAGAAAAATTAGAAGAATTCAAAGACATGACTGATCAATTAAAGTATGTATAAAACATGACATAATAGTTGTATGCAGATTTTAACTAAGTTATTGTCCCTGCTTAATAAAAACTATATCTGAGCATATGGAGAAGAGGCTGTTGACCTGATCAGAATAGTAACAGCATTTTTACACAAAGTATGACATTTACAGCTGGACCTGCATCTCAGTGAAGCTCATTGCAAATTCCTTTGGACATAGATGTTAATAAGTATTTAGAGCAAATAGCTCACCTTTGACAGAAAGAGTAGCAGCTGAATCAGTGGCTAGGTTTTTGCACTGTCTTTCAGTACGTTAAAACTGTTAAGAAAATCTGAGGGAAATTAATGTAACAAGTCTCTTATTGAATATGTCAGTTGATAAAAGAAATCACAAAAAACATTTGCGTGGGGAAACAGGTATCAGGATTATAGACACGCTTCTATATATTGATTAAATGTAGAACTTCTGCTGTGATATGCACTTAAAATTGTATCTAATCCCTACCTCTACTACATAAATCCTACCTGGGATTTAGAAAACTCACATAATTTTACATTCCTCATACAGGGTATCTGTAGCATATTAGATACTGGTCTTGCACTTGAACTGGTAAAAGTCTGAGAACATAAACTAAATTAAAATAGTCTAAATTTGAGCAGGCCTTTTCTTCCTGATAGTGTATCAAAGTAATTTACACTTTACATAGTTTTGGTTGAATAACTTCACTGAGGTACTAAGGTCATTTGGGACATACTGGGCCTATGGTATTTTAAAGGCATCTAAACCAAATGCATCTCGTTCGCATGCAATTTATTTTGGTAGCTCCACACATGCTACTAGTACAAGACATTTTAGTGCCTTCAATTGGCATTTAGCTTTTTGGTCTTTACCCCACTTCAGAGAAAAAGCCTGTTCTCCATAATCAGAGCCTCCCCTTCCCCACCAAACCAGGACTGAACTGGGTCATCCAGGTGTGCCTGGGTAAATGTGGATGTGAGACAGAGTGAATCTCCTAGAAACTTCTTCAGAAATCCTAATCCAGCACAGTTTTATTTCATCTTCCCTTCCCCCTTTTTATCTTTTATGACCTCTATAGGGCTATAGGGTTTCATTCCTTATCTCTTTGACCTTTCACATCTACCCTATAAATTCAGAACTACTCTAATCTAGGGAAGAAGAGTAAGACTGCTGCTTGGCTACAAACATTTAAAAGGAATTCTTCAGATTACTCCTTCTCATCAACAACACAAACTTCCCACACCTCACTCTCAGCTTCCTCTCCCTCTCAAATTTTCAGCAAGTCCTCTCAGCAACATTTGCCCACATTGTCTTCACACACCACCACTGTATTGCATTAACCACAAGCAATTTGTTTTGGCTAAACAGAACACTCATCAGAGTGTTCTGAGTGTATGCAGAGCCATGAATTTATTAGTAGTCTAATTAGTGTTTTAGCAGCCAATACAACAAAGACATATATTAGTCCAGTTACAACGATACTAACATATATATTCCAAATTATCCAATTATTGCTAATCCCCATTAATTTCTTTCAGTTGTATGCTGACTTTTTGCAATTTAACCCTGTCTTCTTGTACGATGCTTACCCTCCCCATGACCTTCAGGATACTAAAATTGCTACTGGGAGCCTCACTCCAGAAGAGGAAGGGTTTGCACTGAGTCACCAGAGACCCGAGTTCTTTGCTGGGAAGTTTGTTCTTGCTGTTGTCTCTGCTCTTGGATCTTCTTAGGGTTATTTTACACAGGTCCCTTTGATTCACCTGCCTCTTCATATTTCCCTCGGATTAGTTCACAATAACCACCCACTTTTTCATTGTTACACTTCCTGAGGCCACGCATACAACTGCAGTCAGTGCTATGCTAATGAAAAACCTATTGCAGTGGGGCAATAGCTGCCTATGACACTTTGCTGTTATACAGCCACAGTTGCCCAAGACATCAATGAAAATTCCTGAAGTCAGTTGTTAAGTTTATTAGAAGGTCTGTGGTCAAGGTTGTATAAAAAAACACTGGTTGCTTTTGTTTAGGTTCACTTACTACATGCATTTAATTCCTCTGTAAAGAGAGGAAATTAGCTTAATCAGCACTTTGTCCAATCTATGACTATGACTGAATATGTAGAAATAAAACAAGATTAAAAATAACTTGGTACCTAAATGTCTTTGAAAAATTAATTTTGTATTAAGATTTTGCATATTTTTCCTATATCTTTAATACACAAAAGAAAACTTTTGTACTGTAACAGAAAGATAGAGAGAAAAGGGATATTACCACTGCAGTGAACATTTTCTTGTATTTCCTATTCTATTTTCCATGGGGACTATTAAGTATATACTCTCCTAGCATTTTCCAGGCAATAGAATCAGCAATAAAATTCTTACTTTCTTCTAATTGTCCACTTTACTTTTTTTCTCAACAAAGAATGTCTGTCTCAAATCAAACCCCTTTAAAATTAGCTATAAATTGATTCAAAATATAAGGATGTATATGTATGATTCAAAGTATAAGGATGGGATGGGATGGGATGGGATGGGATGGGATGGGATGGGATGGGATGGGATGGGATGGGATAGGATGGGATGGGATAGGAATGCAGCTACTGGAACAATTGAAGAACTATATTGTACCCTTGCTTCTGCTAATGGATTACTCACAAATGAAGCAGCAAATCCATAAAAATCATGTCCATCTGTAATGAAATTATTGATAAACAAAGCTATGGAATTTTTGACAGAAGCTGGCCATGAATTACATACTCATAAGTTCCTATCTGATTTATTTATTTGTGACACAAACCACATAATATTGCCTTGGTTCATTGATTATAACTTACTAGTGCTTTGACATACAATCATGTTCACTTTCTTTGTGAAACACATTTTCTTTCTTAATTAAATGAGTCTTGGTTACTTGCATATATTTATTGGAAAAGAGAGATTTTTGTCAAGTAATGTTGAAGCACAAACAAAAAATCTATGCAAACAATGTGATATGATAAATAGCTCACAGTGATGCTTATACATTGGTTACCGAATGTAATGAGCAGAAACCAGTGTGAAACAGAAATCTGAAAAGAGCATCACATCCTATCTCAGTGAGACAGGCACTTCCCAATAAGCAGGGACTTCTATATTCTACTGTCTCCTCCCAGAACTGGCAACTATTTTTGGTGCCAAGCAATTTCTAAAACTGAGTAATGACTGTAGGTTTCAGAACTTATTTCTTCCCCCTCTCACAAGGTGAATACTTGTTTGTGCTTCCTTTGGCCATGAAATATCATATTCCCTTTTGCATACTGGCAGAGCTTCCACAGAATGTCTTGGCACACTGCTGTCTGCAAAGAACCAGCACACACGAAATACTCAAGTTTGCAGAACATCAGCTCCTCCGCTTGGCAGTACAAGGCAGATTTCAAGGACAGGCAAGAATGAATATTTTATCAGTAGCTTCAAGAAGCAGGACTAAAATCCTTCTTGGTTCCAAAGTGCCATTTAGTCAATTGCTTGCCAGTTGCTACTTTTCCTCAGGTAAGCACTGGAAGTCTACACTGATGTTTTCATCAGTTACCAAAACTGTCTGATTTTGAACAATACATACTGATTGGTTCAATGTTCCTCTGTAAACACCCACTGGGAATATATCTTTTAGATGTCCACTCATTCAGTTACCCATTTTTGATCATCTTTTGTAATAACTTGCTCAGGATACCAGTGATGAGTTGCTGCCTTGAATAGTCTGGGATGCTGAATTCCTGATTGATGCAGTCAATACTTACTCTTGTGATAGTGACAGCCAAAATATTACTGGCTTGCCCTAGCCAGTCCTTAATTTTGGCAGCAGGGTGCCCTGGTAACATGTACCTGTGCCTTAATAAAGGGTGGGGGAAGACAGTTCAGCGAACATTTTAACAGTGTCTCCCACATGTTGCTCAAGCTGCCTGCCCCAAAACATGAGACGCATATTTCAGTCACCCTTTCTCAATGAACAGTTGTTCAAGGAAAGTTTTTGTTTGTTTCTTTGAAATACAGCAGTCTCTTACTTTAATGTTAGAAAATGTTACTGTCTTTTTCCAGTTTGCTACTGTCATATTTGCAGTTACAGTTTTTTACCCTACTGAATGAACTGAAGAAATTTCTGGAGCAACTTACAGGGTATTTGATGAACATTATAATTTTGAAGAGAAAGGGAATGTTGGTCTTTTGAAGAAAACAAATTTTAGTGATTTACCAGTGTGTATTTTAAGAAGACTCAAATGTTACTGTCCTCTGATAGGCTGTCCAGTTGTTATTTCCTGTAATTTGCCTGATGACACAGTAAAAGTGGCAAATGGAGAGCAGATTGAGACAGGTATCTCAGGCTGATAGTCAGCATATTAGTGCCTTCCTTACTCCTCCTAAATTGGAAAATACAGGTGGCTAAATAGCAGCATCCTCATCAGGATAGGTATCAGTTTCCTTGAGACATCTGGCATTTTTATAACGCCTTACCTACAATTTTCCAGTAAAAAACTTATTTTTCTAGTTGGTTGACTCTGGCTGAATTCCAGACACCCACCAAAAGCTGATCACTCTTTTGCAGCTGGACAGGGGAGAGATAATATAACAAAGAGTTATAGTTTGAGATAAGGACAGGGAATACTGTCATCAAATACTGTCACAGGCAAAACAGATGCCTATTAGACATATTAAATTTATTGCTAGCAAAATCAGAGTAGGATAACGTGAAGTAAAATAAGACCTTAAAAACACCTTCCCCCGATCCCTCCCTTCTTCCTACCTCTATGTCCTCCCCACAGCAGTGCAGGGTATGGGAATGGGGTTTATGGTCAGTTTATTACTCATTGTTTCTCCTCTCTCCACAGCCCTGCAGGTCCCTGCCAGGACCCTGCTCCAGCACAGGCCTCCCACAGGGTCACAGGCTCCTCTCAGGCACCCCCTGCTCCAGTGTGGGTCTCCTCCATGGGCTGTGGGTGGATCTCTGCATCCCTGTGGATCCCCATGGGCTGCAGGGGCACAGCTGCCTCACCATGGGCTGCACCAGGGGCTGCAGGGGAATCTCAGCTCTGGTGCCTGGAGCACCTCCTGCCCCTCCTTCTGCACTGGCCCTGCTGTCTGCAGGGCTGTTCCTCTCATGTTCTCATCCTGCTCTGCTCTGGCCAAAATTACACCTGCACAATCACTTTTCTTTTTCTTAACTCTGTTATCTCATAGGTGTTACCAGCATTTCTAATTGGCCCAGCCTTGGCCAGGGGGACATCCATCCTGGAGCTGTCTGGCATTGGCTCTGCTGGATGCAGAGGAAGCTTCTGGCAGATGCTCACAGAAGCCACCCTTGCAGCCCCCCCATTACCAAAGCTTGGCCATGCAAACCCAATATACTTTAAAAAGTATTCTTTGCTTCCCCATATCTTTGATCTCTTCCCACAACACAAAATTAAATGACATAGCATTTATTTTGGTAGTAAAATATTAGGTGTAATGAAGTTCACAAAGAATTAAGTTTTACAAAAGGCTTCTTTCCTGATTAATGCAGAAAATATTAACATCTAAAGACTAAGATGGCATCTGCAAATTTTGGAGTTTGTATTAAGACAAATGGACTTCAATAGCTTTGTGAAGGTTCTTGTATTGACAGACCTATGTTTTCATGTCTGCATACCTACATTTCCTGAAAAACCAAATTATACTCTTTCATTCAGTTCTCTGGAAAAAGTCTTTATCCTTGACATCTTAGTAAAATAAATTATTTATTGTTTTACTGCTAATGGTCTTCTGTTTTTATTTTCTAAGCTATGTATCATCTGTGTGTGTGTGTGTGTGTGCTCGTATGTACAAATGCAAAGCATCTCTATGAAAACAAAAAGAAATAAAGACAGGTCTGTAATACAATACCTTCCAGATTCAGCAATTTGCATCTGTTTTCATGCATGCTGATTTTATTCAAATCTTTTGCACAATTTTCAGTTTTTCTGTTATGAGCCAAGTCAGATCTGAATGAAACTTCTTGGCAATTATCTAATGTAACACCCCAAAATAATGAGTATGGCTTAAAGTCATCTTATTGAAAACATTCTGCATTGTCTTGAACTGCTGTCTGTCTCTTTGCATGATTACTTTCTTGATATTTTGTAGATTTTTATGAAATTTTAAAATAATTGCTTTACTTCAAATTATAGAATTTAATGTAATCCAGAAAAACCAAACACTCTCATCACTAAAATAGCTATGGGACAGCTAGCTTCCATTTACTTTATTTCAGAAATGGCAAAAGCAAAAGACTTTGCAGGATCAGAGATGCAGTAAAACTGAAAAAGTACAAAAAGAAGAAAGGGAAAAATGCATATATGGTTTCAACTAGAAACAAACTGGACAAGACATCAACTCCTAAAGAAGTTCATGGGTTTCTTAAGCTATTAAACCTGATCACCCCTTGAAATAAAGCATTAGATGAGGCTATCAAAAATTTGCTTAGCCCAATTTAAGTAAAAGTATTTATTTTTTCCTAATCCTTCCCCAAATTATATGTACCCACTTATGTTCAGTATAGCAATACCATAGGAAAATATGATTCACTGAAGGGCATTTGTTAATTCCAAAAAGCAATTAACATTAATTGTTCCTTGGCTGAGTCTATTCAGTTTCTGATGAATTCCAGAAATCATTTATGCAATTGTCAGTGTTAAGATACACCACTCAGGAAGTCATATATTGTGTACAAGGCTTAATTATATCAACTGACAAAGATTTTTAAGTTTAAAAAGCACAGCTTGTAGGTAAAGAGAAACATTCTAAAAAGTAAATTCTTTCTATTTTACTTATCTCTGCCAGTAATTTCCCATATATATTCCCTGTACATTATCATACAGCTGTCATTTATTTTATATTTACACTAACTTGTGTCTCCACTTTTTAATCCCCACTTATATGCCACATTTATGGCAGAAGAAGAACCATGAGAAGCAATGCTGGATGAGGCAACAAGTTTGTAGTCACAGGAAAACTATTATCCATACTAACAAATACCCACCAGGATTGCTGCTGTTATTTGCTGCTCCTGTTATTTGCAGCCCACCTCCAAAGCGAGTGCAGCTCATCTGCGTTGCTTTGCTTTCTTTGGCTGTCTAAAGCAGGCTCATACCCTTCACAGTGTCTACATGCGCCTAAGTATGGATGGTCATGCGAGGCAGTGGCCCACTCTCATCTCTTCCAACATTTCACACTCTGGTGTGTTGCCATGCACTTTTCTACAGGCATGGAGTGAGATAAATGCCTTTTCATGCACAGGATGGATTGGGGCAGATTGGCTTGAGTACGAACTCCAGCTCTTTAGCAGAACGACATTGACTCCTTGCTGCATGTCGAACCTCACGCCTCTGTGCGTGGTAAATACAACAACTCCGGCACAGGTGGAGGGCCCTGTGCAGCACTGGAGAACAAATGAAATCCCATAGCTAACTGTCCTCTTGTCCACCCCTCCCCATCTTCTCCAGGGCTCTGGTATGTACAAAGATCCAATGGTAAACAGGGATGATGTCAGGTATTTTTTGACCAGGAAAACCTGGGAAGAGAAGAATTCATTCTAGGGTAAAGTATAGCAGTGAGCAACAGTATTTTGTATGGATTTACCTCCAAGAGAAAGATGATGCATGTTTCTTTTCTGATTTACTCATGTGCTTTAGCAGGGGGAAAAAACCCCAACTCTAAAAGTAACTTTATAATAAGTCTAGGCAATAGTCCAGTCATACTTTGATTATCTATTTGTGCATGACAAAGGTAGAGGTGTCAAAAGTGAACAGACATGCCTTTTCAAATTACACTTAGGTAAGGAAACAGAAAGCTATGTGCATGAAGCACATATTTTTAAATCAACTGATAGGAAAAATTAAAAGCTTTCTCTTCTCTCTCCTTAAGAGTTGAAATAATAAAGTAGTCTCCTAATAAAGTAGTATGTTAAGGACCAGGATGAAATTCTTTGCCTTAAGATCAGCTTCAACATTGCTATCACTGGACTGCAAGAAGCTCCCCCAAAACTGATGGTCAGAAATTGGATGAAAGCCAAAGATGCATGGGAAAGAAAAATCTCATGACAATTTTTAGGAAGGGGGGCTTTTCCTGGCCAGGAGTTATGGAATGACAAGGGTACCAAGAATACACGAGGGATGTCAAATTATTGGTTTTGATTCAGAGATCAGAGAGCGAGGATTATGTGCGGTTGTCGCCTGTGACCCAACACGAGGCGCAACTGCTCGCTACGGGCGCGGACAAGGCGAGAGGGGCTGCGCTCGGAGGAGCAGCAGCAGCACCCTCACCCCACGTCGGCCACCTTCCCCAGCAGCAGCGCCCCTGCCCCACCGAGGGGAGCGGGAGGCCGGAGCCCCCGCCCGCCTTTGCCCCGCGGGGCGGCGCGGGCGGGCCGAGCGGAGCCGTGCGGTGTCGGGGAGGAGCGCGGCAGCGCTCGCAGGAGCACCCAGAGCTCGGCTGTCGGGATGCGGCCACGGAGGGGAGGGGAGCGGCGGCACCTTCCCCCGGCCAAGAGCCAAGTTAAATAGCCAGCGCCGCGCCGCCGCCTTCCTCTTCCCTCCCGGCTCCAAGTCCTCGGCGAACGCCCCCGTGCCACCCCGCCCCGCCCGGCCGCGGAGGGCAGCGCGGAGCCAGCCTGCCCCGCCGAGCCAGCCTGCCCCGCCGAGCCGGGACGCCGGCGCTGCCGGGAGGGGCGGGCGCTTGGGAGTCGGTGCCGGAGGCGCCGCGTCCCGCCGAGCCGCCCGACTGAGAGGACTACGCCAGCTGCATGGGAGGAGATGAGCGTGGCGGGGAAGCAGCCTCCTCCAGCACCGCTCGAGCGGCCCGGCAGCCTCCTCGTCCCCACCTGGGCAAGTACCGCTCCCCCTCAGCCCGTCCCGGTGCCAGCTCCCGCGGCGGGGCGGGGGTGGGCAGGGTCCCGCCGGCGGCGCTGCCCGGAGGGCGGGAGGGAGGCGCCTGCGGGAGGGACGGCAGCGGGGCGGTGCGGGCTCGGGCTCGGGTCGGGCTGCCGGCGGGGCTCTCGCAGGGACGAGGCGGCGGCTGCCGCGGCTCCCCGGGCGGGACGGCCCATCCCGCCTCCCTCCCGCAGCCGGGCGGCACCAGGCCCGAGCGCAGCCGGGCGGGACCTGTCCCGGTTGATGCTGGTCGCGATGTTCAGCGCGCCGTGACAGGCTGCAGCGTGAGGGTCGAGTTTCCCGGGAACCGCGCTGAATCACTCAGTTTGAAACCCAGCCGCAAGCCTGCGATAAATTAAAATAAATTTAAAAAAAAAACAAACAAACAAACAAAAAAACCCCCTCACAGGTCAGCTACTTGGATGTATTGAGCACCTCATGCACTTTTAGGAGAAGCCCGTGAGGGACTTAGAAAATAACTTGCTACTTCACGGCAGCGTATTTGGCAAATCATTCATGAATGATGCCCTCTGACGGCGGTTCTCCGCTGTCCTGGTTTATATAAAACGTAGTAGGTCTGCCCTGCGGACCTTTTAAAATCGTTACAGACTCTGTGGTTTTTACACGCCGCTCTTCTTGGCATGTAAAGTTGTTTTGTTGAAGCTTCATTGCAATCGTTTTCGATCACCAGCTACAAAATTACTCATTGTATTTATATAAAATATGTACCGGTGCTAAAATAAACTTTTTTTTTTTTCTGCCCCTATCCTTTGAGCTGTTTCGGTGACCACAACCTTGCAATTTTTAAAAGAAAAACTGTGTTTATCTTCCTGATGTTTTATCCAGAATGTTGTTTAGAAGGTGCCTCAGCTGCATGAAAGCTGACTTAGAAACACGTTCTCCCTGATAGTGAATTTGTCACTACTTCATGCTTTTGTAATCATAAAAATGAAAGTAATATTTGGAAATTCAAGTGTAGAAGAAAAGGGTAGAGGATACCTGTCATCATAAGCATGTATGACAGTTGCACATAAATCTGCAGAAACAAACTGCTGTCTTGTCTGAGAAGCTTTCGCAGCCTGTATTTGTGTCTGTTTTTTGACTGTGTGTGAGGAGATGCCTAATTTTAACCTTTAAGCTTTTAGAATTTCTATAATTGAAAAAGAAATAATGGAATTAAGCCTACTGTGGAATCCTCTGTCTTTTAAAGTTGTTTCACAGTTCTTAATTTGTAAGACCTGTTCAGGAACTGCAAAAATAATCTGTGCAGCAATTATCTAAAATGTTAACAGCTGAGTAGGTTGTATGGCAGTTCAGGATATTTCAGTGTTAAAGGTGAGGGATAATCACTATCATTAGGTGAAATTTATGACTGGTATTCTTGTAGTTGTGTCAAATGTGTATGTTTAAGACCAATAGGACATGCCATTTCTGCTGTTACTCATGGGATTTCTGCCTGGGACCAAACTAGGCACTTCATGAATGGTGAGCTGACCTCTTGGACAAGAGCAATAGGAACCAAAGGCTTTTGACTACACAATTTACCTTGACCCTAAATGAGAAACAGTGCTATGAATCTAAGGCTTTGGCAAGCTGTCAACCAAAAAAACAGTCAAATTTAACCTCACTTTCCTGGCTATTTCTGATATAGGTATGGGATTGAAAGAAGGAATTAATGAATAGTAAAAAAGCCATTTACACTCAAGTTCAATAGGGACATCTTATGGCAGATATTTATTTAGGTGAGTTCATAATTGCTTGGCTCCTCAGATATGCCACATACTAAACTTCTGAAGAAAATTATGCTCAAAATGTATTGAAAAATAAGAACTTGATTTATAATTCACATTGTGACAAGTGCTTGACTTGCATCTTCTTAAGTTATTTAGTAGTATTGGAATCTAGACCTGTTTACCTTGTTAAAAGAAAAATGTTTATTTTAATGCCTGTGTATTGACTGTGTGCACATTTTTCTCAGAAATAAGATATAATAACAGTAGTTAGAGTTTACTAAATATTGCTTGCTGAGTCAAATTAATTGTTTGGGATTCTGGTAGCTAGACAATATTAATACTAAATGATAGATGGGTTGTCTGTGGGTTTTTTTCCCTTTTCAGAAGGATAGCAGTTAAATACTACCCCCTGGAAAATAACTCAGCATACTTTTAAATTAAAGACAATTCTAAATTTGGAATACAATACTAATTTGTTTTGCATGCATGTATCTATATGTATCTATATCAATATATCTATAAACTTCTTGAAGTACAGTTATTTATGTTCAGTTTTGTAGAGCTGAAGTTTCAGTCAGACCTTGTCTTTAATGTTTTGCCAATCTCAGTGTAATGAAACACCTGTTTTATTCAGCATCAGACATGGATTCTTATTCATCTGATTTCAAAACTCAGTATGTGTTTCCTCTCTCTGTAGTGAACTTTTTTTTCTAATTTCTCATATAATCCTTTCCACCCTTTGCCCTTGGAAATACTCAAGGGGTCATATCTCTTAGTAATTGTTACTATGTTAGAGCGCTTGTGCCATGTTCTTACATGGATTTTATAGTCCCATTGATCTAGTATGCATTAGTTACTGTGGTTTTCATTGTGTTAGTAGAAACTTGGAAGAGAATGATAATTTAAGAGGCACTTGTACTGTTGATACTCCACGATTTTGAAAGAAGAAATAAATGTACAGTTCATTGCTGTGTAGAAATAGACCTTTTTTGTTTTTTTTTTTTTTTTTTTTTTTTTTTTTAATGGGGACTATTCTCTTAAACTTGGGCATACTATATGTAGTAGATCCAGTTTTCTATTAGCTTCCTTATACAACCAGAAAAAGATCAATAGGTAGACTGTTTCTTTTTGCAGCAGAAACCCAAGGAAAAAAAGCCAGCAACATAAAACTTCTTTGGATAGCACTCTTCTCTGCAGTTACCCAAATTTTGTACTCAGTAGGAAGGGCAAGTGCAGCACAGGCAGATTTTCCTTTCCTCCTCTCAGTTTTCACTGTGTCTATGTATTTAGGCACTTGCTTAGAGATGCTAGTATAAATATCTACCTTTTTTTTGGCAAGAGGTCCTGGAGCATTGATGTTTCTTCAGCATTTGGCACCCACCAATACTGAAGCTTCCTGAAAGTGAACACTAGGTGTCATGTTACCACAAGCCTCCGTGGTCTTCTCTTTCCCCTATCTTTTCAGGGGCAACAGTTAATCTTGACAGTTTTGTAAAATAGATGACCACCATTTTATTCCACTCAGTATTTTAGTAAGTCTGGGATCCATTCAGTCATACTGTTTGTTACTGTCAGAAGCTTCAATTTTCCTCTGATTTTTGTGAGAAGTTATCAATACTGAGGTGACATGAATTTCAAGATTGTTTCCAAGATCTGTCTATGCCACAATACAAATCAATAGGATATGCTTATTTATTGAAGCTTTTTCTCACAGATACTCATTTTCTATTAAAATTCCTTGTTTGTCAAAAGCTGATTTCAGAAACTTTTGCTGCAAAGTGAACAGAATTTGTCTTCTGATTTGGGGATGGCAAACACAAGAAAACAGATGGTGGAGCTTCATGATCTTCATGATAGGGAGGAGGTGTCTGTGTACTCTGTTGTGTGAAGCCTAATAATTACTTTCTAGGGTAAATTTTTTTGTCTTCCCACTTATTTGGGAAGTGTAAATGTTGTTTCCCAAAAAAAAATCTGTGAAATTAATAGTTTCCTATTACAGATCCTATTAAAGACTTTACCAAACAGTTACTAAATTTCAGAGTGATCAAAAGTTTCATTTTCCTTCACTCGGCTTCCTTGCTTTCACAAACCAAATCTGAATATGGGTTTTACCTGTACATATCTTCATGAAAACATCAAAGTGATAAAAAAACCCCATATTTAAGCTTGTGGCTTTAACATCTTAATGGAAATAAGACTTGTGCCCACCTGCTGCTCAGAAAAAGAAGAACATTGGTATTCCTTTTACATCTCAGATCTGTGTTTCATATTGTAGGCAGGTTGGGTTTTTTTTTCTGATGTTTTAAACGTTTTATGAGATGAATATAAATAGAATCACTTTCACTTGGGAGTTCAGAGACTGCTTAGAATAGAAATGGTAGTAGAGGTCAGCAGAAAGGAACAGAGCATGACCATGTTCCTACAAAACTGACACCTCTTATTGCTTGTCAGTGGCATCACAATAATGGAGACAGCAAACACAAATCAGATTCATTTAGATTGAAAAGGACCTTGGGAGGTCCACAGGTGTAACCTTCCCCTAAAGGCAGTGACTGTGTGGAATTCAGATTGAGTTGCTCAGGTCTTTTCCCAGTGCATCTTCAAAACCTCCAAGGATGGAGACTGCTCAACCTCTCTGTGCAAGCTGCTCCCTGCTGGGTTGTTTTCCTGGTGAGCTAGGGGTGTGCTGTTAGCTCCTCCCTCGAAGCCCCTACTTCCTTAGGTTCAAGCAGGCTGGGCTTACTCAGCCACTTCTCACAGGGAAGTGCCTCAGCCCCTGGCCTATTTCAGTAGGCTTTGAATGGGACTTGCTCTCATTTGTCAGAGTGTTTCTTGTGTTGCAGGGCCCAAACCTGGGTGCAATGTAATGAGTGCCAAGTAAAGGGAAATGATTACATGGATTGCTCCCTGTTTGTTGCATTGCTGTGGCTAATACTGTCAGCATTTGTGGCTGGCATCATGCACTGCTGACTCCTGCCCATCAGGACAGAAGGACCCCTGCTTCTTTTCAGTATATACTCTTCCCCACACCTCACACATACCTACCTGCCCCCTCTCTCCTGCCACATCTCAGGGAGAAATATGAAGCTTTTAAAAAGCAGATGACTAGTTTAAATGCCTCTTCTTGTCCTCCTTTAGTTGAGAGTGAATACAGAACTCCAGGGGAATTTAGCAGATTATCGCACTTTCTTTTTGGTGTGCTCCTTGACATTTTTTTGGTTTTTTTCACCACCAAAAGGAAGAAAATGCTCTTGCTGACTTTCTCTTGAAGTTAAGATTCATTTACTATAAGAACTGCATGTTAAACTAGTTGAAACAATTTAGTGGACTTACTCATCCTTCACATTACAGATGAAGCTGACAGTTAAAGCCAACTGAGGCCCATGATTGTGTTTCACTACAGACACTCTTAGTCAGTAATACTCTTACAGCAGTTCTGATCTAAATTTTATTGGTCTGTTTTCTTTGAAAAAGGGAAGCTGATTCTACTCTATTGAGCTCTTCAGTACCTGCTTGTCTGAACTTTCTGTCTGAAGAACAGCGTGACTCCAGTGAGAGCTGTCATACTGGAACCCTTCTGCCACTCTTTATTTATGTGTATCAACAGGCAGATTTCTATAATGAGATTTACAAACTCTCTAAAGGATACAACCTTGAAGAGCTGGAACCTTTTAGCACCATCTAATCAATATTATCTCATTTATCATCTCCTTGTGAAGTTCAGATTGTTGTAGGGACAAAATGCACTTCTCATATTTAGAGAAATTGCGGGCAGAAAAATCAATGCAAAACATCAGGGGTTTTTGTACTGTGTTTAAAGAGGCATTGTACATGCTCGTGCTGTATGATACTCTAAAATCATTACCCTTATAATGCTTCCCTCCACCATGAAAACTTGAATGACTATTTCATGCCTGTTGTTTTGTGATTTTTACCTTTGCAGAGCTTATCTGAGAATTTTAATTCGCCAGATGATTAACAGCTAAGGAGAAACCTTTTCCCTAAAGAGGCAAATTCTGTGTAATGTCATTTGCTGTGCAGAGTGTATCTGGAGTAGCTTTTTTTCATGGGTGCTTAACATCCTCACTGTAAGCACAGTGACTTCCCAGAGTCTGAGTGGCTGAATTCCATAGCACTTTCTTGATTGAAAGCAGTAGTTACAGTGAGGTGCAGCAGACAGGCTTAATTGATTTTTTGACGACTACAGAAGCAGTCTTACCCAGGGCTAGAATCAAAACCTTTTCGTGTCAAATCTGTATCATCAACTCTTGATGATTTTTTCTGTACCACAAAACAATAGTTTGTTTGTTTTACCTTTTGTTGGGAATTCTTGTTTATGCCCAAGTTTTGCAGGAGGACTGACTACAATGGAATGAGTTGAAATGGGGCTCAGAGTGGCTCAGCCTCTGTTTTGTGGTGATCTGTTCTCACAGAGCCAGTAAAAAACCAGTGTGTTGGCTACACTGTGCATGCTGGTGGACAGCATTTCTACAGTGATACAACACTGGTTCTTGCTCACTGATGTTAATATCTCTCTGTACACCAGAGAAAATGTAAATAGTAACATGGTAAGTTTCAAAGCACTCCGTGAAATGGGAAAGCATTCTCGTTCTACTTTTATCAGTGGAAAAACTGAAGGAAAGAAATTTCAGTTAAGATTTTAGTTGGTTTTGGGGTTTTCTTCGTGAATTTGGATTGAGGAAATTGTCTTTCAGTACTTTACATTTTGTGAATACCTGACAAAACTTCCCCATAAATTATGTAGAGAATGTTTTTCAAAGTTTTCTTTTGTATCTCAATTAGATTTCTTTTTTCCTCTCACTATATCACACACTATCTTGTCCCATGTAGTAACAGATATAGACTTTGGAGAAATCTCATTCATTCAACTTATTGGCTGCTGCTACTTGTCTAACTAAGGACTAGTATGTTTAGGATTACCATGAACACAGATACATCATATTACAATATGTAACATGAAAAATAGAGAAGAACAAAAATACACATTCAAAACAGTGCTAAATTAAATGGGAGATAGTAAGGAATATTATTTTGTTTCCTCTATAGAAGCTGTGTTTTTCCTCTAGGTACATGTGTAAATAGTAAGTTTATTGGAGGAAAGTGTCAGAAGAATTGATCTCATATGGGATAGCACGAGGACACATGCATATTTGAAAGCTGTTTGTCACAAGTGTGTTGGGATCTTCCTCTCCAGCAAGCCTGTTAAATCAACAGGCAAAGAGATAGGTTTTTCATTTGTTTCACTGGTTGCAGCTATAGATACAGACATAGATACTGCAAGGAAATTCATAGGCAAATCCATACAAATCCTATCTTAACAGTATCAAGTCACAATTTTAGAAAGGCTTTAGGAATTACTCATAGTTGTTGTTGTGTTAATAAAATGCTAGTGTCTTCTATACCAGTAAAATGCTCACTTCAAACAGGCATTACAATCTTATGTCATGTGTCTTTTCCTCTCTTTCTCAACCTATCCTGCTGTCTTAGGCATTGTAAATGCAGCATTTAGACATTCTTCTGCCACCCTTCATGAGCCCTGATGGAGCAGCAATATAAGGATGTGCAGTAATCTGGGCTGTGTGCTCATTTCCAGAATGCAGTTGAAGCATAATTAAGCATATGTTTCCAGTTCAGTCTGACAGTATTGTTTTGTGATATAGCTATTGCTCTTTATGAAATCTCCTCTTTTTCTAGTTTTGAAAGGGTAGTTATCAGTTGCATCGTCACACAGTTTTATTCAACTATTTATTGTACTTTCATTAAGAGATGAATTATTTACTAAGGCATCTGGTGCATCGTATGGTTCATATGCTGGGTGTGCTAAACAGAATGCTCTTTTTTGAATAATAAGGGAAAAAAATTCACTACATAAAAGGATTAGACTTCCTAGTGTACTTTGAGGAGTAACTTTACTGTTCTAAAATCTCCAAGCCTGTTTTACAGGATTTTGTGATCATTAAAGGAATCTTTGATTCTAGTGGAACATGTGTGCATAACTGTATGTGTCTGTATTCATAACATCTGAAAAGTTGAGGAGTAAAAAAGACATTATTCTCTGACAAAGACTGTATTATACATGGGCTAACTATATGATGCTTTTCTTGCCTTATAAATTGTAAATGGTACTACCATAACACATCTGTGATTATCAGTAAGAGAAGTGGAAAAAGTATTTTTATTCTTATGATCAACAGAAGTTGTATGTCCTCCAAGGTCATCAAACATTAAACAAAAAACTGCTCAGTCTTCAGATAACCTGTAGTCAATAGATATACTTCAGCCCACTGAATCTAATTCTACACAAACATCCAATTTCTTTCATATATTTAAGACAACTTCACACTCATTTTATATTAGAAAATTACTAAAATGTACTTTAGATTAAATCATTGTCTGAAATTAGTTTTAGGCTGATTTACCACTTCATTCCATAGTGTTATTTACATAGTGTCAAGGGAAGGATGGCAGAAATTGTATACGGGCTAATTTATTCACTGGTTAGAGTTACACATCTTTGCTCCCAATCAAATAAAATTTGATACAAAACTTTCTACTTATAAAGTTTCAGAAGTTGAGACTTAAATCTAGTCATCGTACCTTCCATTTACAAAAAAATTAGTTTCTTCCTTGAACTTGAACATTCATAAGTTTTAACAGCTGTAAGTTTTTGTTAAATGGGACATTAACAAAAACATGGCTTTGTCACAACTCTGTTTAAACAATCAAGGTTGGGTGCTGCTGTGGCTGTCTTTGAGAGGAGCCCGGCTGAGGATAAGCAAGTCCAGCCACAGCCTCAGTCGTCCAGGCACTCCCCCAGCACTGAGCCGGGGGCAGGTGCCTACCGTGGGTCGGGTGGAGAAGCCAAGATATGAATGCAGCCGCACCGCAGGGTTGAAGGAAGAGACGACTCTCCACTCTGCTTAGGTGGGGTGAACTTGGTTTATTCCAGGGTCGGAAGAGCAGGGTGGTTGACGGGGGAAGAGGGGAGTGGAGCCGCAGCTCTGCTAGGAAGAAGGACAGCAGGAGGAGAGAGCAGAAGAAGAGCCCCGAACCCCTTTGGGGATCGGGTTTTAAAGGGAAGGGGAGGGTACAAGAAGCAACCAATCATAGCACGAAGAAATTGATACAGTAAAAACTGACGGGTGGTGCGAACCAATAGGGGCAGGCTGAGGGAGGGGCCCAAGCCTTTCAGCCAATCACTCGACACCCAACCTGGAAAGTTCTAGAACTGGAGGCGGGGTGCCGGTGACTGACACAGGACTTGGGGAGGGGATACAGAGACAAATATGGGATAACAAGGAGGGGAAAACAGTGATTGACATAAACTGGTGGTCGAGCCAGACCAACTTATCCAACTGGGGAGGGGAGAACGGATGAAACCAAACACGAACTACAACAGTTGGGGATGTAGCAGAATATGTTGTTCTCAAAGGACTTTGAAAAGCAACATTTTTTTTCAGAAAACTTGCTTAATCCAATAAGGATGCTGCCTGCTTTAAGCATATTTGGCTTTGAAATAGGTGGATACTCCCAATGGTAGGTGGTTTAGGAAGATGGCCCAGGAAGAAAGTATGAAGTCTGAGTTGTCAAAATCACAAAATCACAGAATTAACTAGGTTGGAAAAGACCTTTGACATCATGAAGGCTGTGACCTAACATGACCTTGTCAACTAGACCATGGCACTGAGTGCCACACCCAGTCTTTTCTTAGACACTGTCAGGGATGGTGACTCCACCACCTTCCTGGGCAGCCCATTCCAATGCCCAGTCACCCTTTCTGTGAAAAATTTCTTCTTAATGTCCAACCTAAACCTCCCCTAGTGCAGTTTAAGACTGTGTCTTCTCATCTTTAAAATGCCACCACAACAACCTAGTGGTTCAACTTACCCTGAAATAGTTTAAATCTGATTTGTATGCATAATCCCAAGAAGCTCTCTGTTATTTGTGACAGAGAGTCAGATAATATAAATTGCACCTTGAAGGAATGATTCGTTCTTTGTACTTTTACTACCTGTAATTAAACCTTTTGAATAAGAAAACAAAAATTAGATTTGTAATTCTTCCTGAGGGCAGTCTTGTAGCAGTTGGACCCATCTGTGATTAAATCATCAAGAATATTCCTTTCAAATGTCAGGAAAGAGGAAAAAAATGTGTAATATTTTACAAACTGTAAGGAAAAAACCCAAACCAACCACAGCTGACAAGCTGGCTTGATACAGGGATTTTTTATCATCTTTTCTATTTTTAGTTTATTGTGACTAATCATGCTTATGTGCTGTTGTGCTTATTTACTCCTCCAATTCTGTACTTCACTAGTTTGTGCTCTTTCTTCAAAATCTTTGCTGTAGATCTAATAAAAATAAATCAGACTTTCTCATTAGCTGAACATGTATTCTTGTAGATCCTCCATTTGTCCTCCATTCTCTTAACGAAAAATGATCAGAGTTTTTTTTCCCTACAATCAGAAACATTATAGGGCAGTTATAAAAAGAGAATGGATGTGAAAGGGGTGAGTAGGCAGATACATATTGCCTAGACCTCAGGTAGTACTGGGTTGTTTATAATGGATTATTTGTATTTTCATGTAATAGAGAAAGTCCATACTTACATCTCTGCTATTTCTATTTCTTCTTTACATCTTTTAGCAGTTTGACAGACTTCTATGAATGTTGCTGAGCTTAACTCACTGTCAACTGGCTGAAGTTTTCATAACAAAAAATACCTAAATGTAGTAAACCTGCTTGAGTTGACTCTCTAATTCTCATAATACCAGTGTCATTTTAGTCTGACCAGGCTCAACCTAATTCTCTTTTGTAAAAATCTCTTGCTTCATCAATTTATAGCACAAAATGAAGCCTTCATCTTTTAAAATTTATAAAATTTCCCCTCTATTAGTCCAATATGTGATTCATTGCCAAGTGCCACAAAGAAGTACAGAGAGTACTTCATGTATAATTTTAAGCAATTAGTGTTAGTGTTGTCTGCTTTGGGAGAACTATAAAAATGCTTCTTTGCAAGGCAGACTATTCTACCTTAAAAAAATTAGGGCTTAGCCCAGCATATTTAGCAGAACTAAGAAATTAAAACAAATCCACCAACCTATTGCCATAGTTTATGGCACTGAGGTGTAAGGTTAACATAATTACCTTTAATAAATTCCTTTTGGATGGAATTTATAATGGGTAAAAAGTAGATTGTTTTGCAGAGCATCATTATTTTTTAAGTATTTATGTGAAACTTTGGCAAATAGAGGCCAGCTAAGAGAGTATTATCAATGTAAATTGAAAAAACTCTTGTCCTATGGAGAAGGGATCTTTTCCATTTAAATTAAGTAATCAAAACATTCTCCAAAATGAAAGATGAGGAAACATTATTTAGGTCTAAGAATAATATTTCTCTGTAACTGACTAGTCTGACTATAATCTCTGGTTTTATTTGTGGTGTTGATGTTTCATTAGGAGGGCTTCTGCTCACTGAGAAATAATTATCTTACATTTAATTGGATGTGACTTGAAAGAATAATCAAAGCAGTATTCTGTGTTCTCTATATATAATATGCAAGAAATACTGAAAAGTATTTTCTTTCTTAAATATGATGGAAAATTGTCATCTTGAACATTATTGCGCAGAATAAAAAGTTAGATACACTAGTTATACATTGCAGTCTAAACAGTCTTTCATTAGTTTGCTTAATATTTACAGATCAGATATCTTGTGGAACTAACACGTTCTTATGTGAAATTAGGGTGCTTTCACTAATGACTTCTGCAGATACTTTTTATGACTGGTTCAGTTAATTGAAACATAACACCTTGCCTTAGTTTTTCCAGATTTAAGAGTTTCCAACTTTTCCACTGGTGGTACAGGGTAAGCTATGACTTAAAGGTGTACTCCTGCTTTGGGATCTGGGAGTTTTGTTGGATGTCGAGTAATTGCTGTATAAGCAGAATAATATTCCATTTAAATGGTACCCTTCTGTGGGTGGGAACTACTACTGCCTACACTACCAAGATGTAGTCAGTAAGAGTACATGAAATTGACCATGGCAGAGTGGCAAGCACTAAAATGCATTCAATCATAACTGTTAAAATGTTGCACTTCTCTTGCTCTTATCTGGGAGTTTCCCTCTGAGAGGCAGAGATACCCAGAGAATTGGGCTGATAAAAGATGGGGCTGGGGCAGCTGATGGCTGGCTCTCTCTCAGCTTCAGAGGAGGATGGTTGGAGCTGCTGCCTGGGGAAGGGAATTGGCTGCTGCTGCCAGAGCCCAGCCCAGAGCTGCTTCTTCTGCCGTGGGGTGAGCCTCTGCTCATGAGAGCAGCCACTGAACTGGGACCTTATGAACACCCACCTGACTAAAACAGGACTATCACCATCTGCTCAGGTGCCGGGATCCTGAGCTTGCCTCTCCCTGCCCTGCTGGGAGCCAGGCTGCCACTGCCCTGCCCCCACTGTTTTTTTGGCACTGCTCTGAGCTTTCACTGCACTGTAGCCCCACACCCCCTGCCTGCCAATAAGTCCTGCCGTCCTGGCTTGCTGCTTCTGAGGTTCCTGCGAGGGCACCGGGATCGGCCACCCCAGGGGTTTGTGAGGCAAAGCCTCTTCCGTCCTTTCCCGTTTTGGCCAAGCCGCCATTGCCACGCGCTCCCTGAGCCCGCACCACAGCGCCCCCTGCAGCCGCGGGGGACTCACCACACCTGCCCCGCCCACCGGGAGCCAGCAGCGCCCCTGCCGGCCGTGCCCAGAACTGCACCAGAGGGGAAAGTGCCTGAGGCTGAGAGAGGGCTGGGACTGGGCTCTGGGTTCTGTTTGTTGCAAATGCTGTAGTTGTTGGTTTTGTCTGCTTTAATATACGTACTAGTAAAGAACTGTTATTTCTATTATAACATCTTTGTCTGAGAGCCCCTTAATTTCAAAATTATAATGATTCAGGGGGCAGTGGCTACATTTTTCATTCCAAGGGAGGCTCTTGCATTCCTTAGCAGACACCTGTCTTTCAAACCAAACAGTGATAACCAGTTTAAATGTTTGAGTTAGAGCTACTCGTGTGATTTCTGTGTAGCTTGTTCTACAAAGAGTATTTAGAGCTATACACAACAACCAGGTCGACAGATCTTCTGCCAGTTGTTTGCTTGGCATATTTAAGAATAGAATTATTAATTGCTATTGCATTTATTTTGTGTTTCTATGGAAGAATAATTTTACCTTAATTGCTATTTTATCTTTCTGCACTAAAGTAAGGTGGAAATTTGTGATTCAGGAATCAGGAACCTTTCAGGGTTGATATGCCATAATATTAATTTACTTACAACCACATGTATGTGTCTCTGTACTTTAGGTTGTTCTGGTTTTCTGGGCTGGACCTAAAAACTGTCAGTTAGAGCTGGTAGCCTCTGCTTCTTGAAAGTAAGATTTCCAAAATATCTGGGTGATGTGTTAGATATCACAATTCCCAGATCCAAGGTTCAGGTTTAGATTTCATGGGATCTCCATCCTTAAAGATAAACAAAGTTATTTAAGCCGTCTGTTCCTTTGCAGTTTCATGGTGAAGGTGTTCTTTATGCATTCCAATTGTAATTCTAAAAATTATTTCTAAAAAGAAGAGATGAAGAAGCACAAGCAGATGAAGGCCATTTTTCTGAAGTGTGTCTTTTACCACTTAGTATCTATTACTTTAAGGAGAAAATCTGGCAAAGACTACAGTTTTGAGGATTATGAAATGTTCTTAATTGTCTCTATCCTTATCCAGAGTATTTTGACTATCAGAGTTCTTTGATGACAGAGAATAAAGGAAGCCTCAGTTGCAGACATTGTTTTGGTGTATGTTAAGTCAAGATTTGGCCATAACATTTATCTTCTTGATCAAGGCAACTTCTGGATCTAAGGGATTGTCATGGTTTGACACTGGCACAATGCCAGTGCCCCCATGAAGATACCCTCTCCCTGGTAGCTGCTGTGAGATGTGACCAGGAATAAGCAAAGCAGGCTCCTACTTAGGAAAGAAAAGAAAACAGAACTTTATTAACTACTCTACAACTACAAATAAAAAGGAACACACACACAGGGAAAATGAAAACCTCACAAATGCCTTTCCTCCTCCCCCCACCAAATTTCCAACACAATACATCTATTCCTCAAATCACCAACTCTCGGTCCAGCACCACCTTTTAGATAATCAATCCTCAGTTCATCAAGAGGAGAGGAGTCCTTCTTGTACCATGGGCTTCCCCTGGAAACACAGTCGAAGCCTCGTGTGTTTCTGTGTCACTCGTGGCACCGCCCGGAGTACATCTGCCGTCGTGACCTCTTCCTTTTCATGTCCAGTGCTCTCACCACTGAACACGGACCAGAGCTGCTTCTAGGGTTGTCTTTTAAGGATGCTCTGTCCCGATCCAAAAAAGGCAGTCTCTCCTTTGGGACACCTGTCCCCCCCATATTTTTTCACCCCCTGGGGCCGAGGGGCACCAACACGGAACCCTCTTGGTTCTGTGGCCATTGCCTCCCCCTAGAATGCAGTCTCTGTATCACAAGGAACATGGGTCTGCCCATGGCTGTACAAAAAGAGTCCAGCAAAAGCCACTCCATCGTCTCTTCCCACTAGGATTCTTCTCTATTCTTCCACTACTTCTCACTCGCCCAGACCTCTCTCACACTTGCACATTTCCTTCCTCATCTTCCACTCTATCTTCTAGGAGAGGTCAATGATCTGTAAAGTTCTCATTCTCCAAAAAGGGGTTAAAAGCTCCTACAAGCAGCCGGCTGCACCCCCCCCTTCTTCTCCGTCCCAGCCGTGCTGCCAGCACAGGCCCATGTTTATCAAGTGTCAAGGTTACAGTCCCAGGCAGCGGCTCTCTCTCTCTCTCTCTGTGTCTCTCAAGGTGGGGTGGGGGAGGGCTGCCCGATGGCTCCCGGTGTCTCTCTCTCTCTCTCTTCCACCCTTCCACCCCCAGGCTCAGGCCTACCTCTCCCGGCCACATGGCTTTTCCCCTCCCCCTGCCCAGCCAGCAGCTGGGCCGGGGGAGAGACCCGAACTCTTTCCCGCCTGAAACTCAAAAAGGCCCTCCCAGGGGAGAGCTCTGCTTTTAACCCTCTGTTCTCAGAGGCGTGTCCATGTCCTAAATGGCCAGGTTAAATGCCAATGTTAAAGTCTGAATATCCATTGGCCCAAAACACAGCATCCCAAAAAACACATTACCTGTCAAACCACCACAGGGATGTAAGATTTTAGTGTAACTTCATACTAATAAACACAGATAATTACATGTCTTGTTGTGATTTAACCTATCTGTGTGAGATTGCTTTATTTCATGATGAAATTTGTAGGTAATTAGGTCCAACCATCTCTCCAGCCAGAGTGGAGTGACAGACTAGAAACCTCATGAAGAGACCTCCTCTAGGAGCAAGAGTATCTGTCCCAGTAATCAAGATGTCAGATAGAATTGGCAGGATAGAAACTTTGTTAATCTCATGGCTATGCTTTGATGCAAAAATGCAGCAGAGGTGGACTGCAAAGGAGGAATTTATAAATATTGCATGGCTGTGTGGGAATGGCATCAGGTCAATCAAAGCTCAGATGGAGTTAAGACTTGCAAGGGACACTGAGGGCAACATGAAGAGCTTCCATCTCTCTGTCAGTATTTAAGGGCTGAACAAGGGATGTGTGGAACTGTTGCTGAATAGGGCAGGTGAAAGCTGACACAAAGATGAGATACTTTGGAATGAGAAAAATAGGCCTCAAATTAGTGTGAGAGGAAATGGCCTCAGGTTCTACATGGGGAAGTTTACACTGGCTGGTGGGAAAATGCTCTTCACTGAAAGGGTTGTCAAGCACTGGAACAGGCTGCCTGGAGAAGTCACCATCCCTGAAGTTACTTAAATCACATGCACACGTGGCACTTATGGACATGGTTTAGTGGTGGACTTGGCAAGTGTTAGGTTTATGATTGGACTTGATCTTAAAGGCCTTTTTGAGCCTAAATGATTCTATGGTTCTGCTTGGTCCCTTCTTTTTCTCAGTCTTCAGCTATCAGGTGTCCCAGGCCTCTGATTTTTAGGGCAGTCTGAAAAGAAGAACTGCCAGCAGTGGGTAAGGATCAAAATACAGTTGCCTTGCAAGAACTCCATGGGACCTGATATAGCTGCATCCAGGAGTGCTGAGACAACTGAGTGATGTCCTTGTAAGGCCACTTTCTGTAGGGGGATACAGTATGGGTAAATGAAGGTGGTATAGAATGTAATCTTACCCCCTAAAGAGTTGCAGCTGAGCCAATTACTAAAGATTAGGAGCAGGACTGATGTTAACAGGCCACACCTGTAGCAAATAAGTACAGTGTTATAAAAGAGTGGATTGGTGGGAACTGGAGTCAGATGGCTACTGCAAGGACCAGGAAGAGTCAGTGCTTAGAGGAGCTGCCTACAAGAAACATTGAGGCGGTACAAAACTCTGGCAATATGGAATCCTTGCACTTTAATGATAACAGAACTCTTGATATATAAGACAACAACTTTCTATCATCTCTTAAAGATCATAGGCTTTAGGGGTGATTCTGGATAAACAGAGGAAGGCATACCTTGCACCAATCTTAATAACAGACCTTAGGTTAGATATGAGGAAATACAGATTGGCAGCCTCAGCTTGGGTTCTCACAATATTGTGGAGTTGGATCCTTTTAGAATGTGACAGAGATTTCATGAGTGCATGAAGGAGAAGGTGATTATGAACAGTCAGTGTGGACTTTGCAAGGGTAGATCATGCCTGAGCAACCTGGTTGCCTTTTGTAATAAAATGATAGAATTTGTGTACAAGGAGAGAGTAGCAGATTTTGTTTACCTGTACTTTAGTATGGCTTTTGAAACTGTCTTCTATAGTATTCTTATAGCAAGGATACAGGTACATTATGATCTGGATAGGTGACGTGAGTTAAATATCTGGAGTCAGGAGGTAGTGGTTGTGGGTCTACTTCTTACAGCAGACCCTGCTTTGAGCAGAGGGCTGCACTAGATATCTCCAGGGGTCCCTGCAGTGGGTTGTTTGATGCCAGGACCTGATGCCTCTCTGTGGTACTTCAAGAAGTGAAATGTAAGTAAGATAACCTGGATGGAATTACAGAATTGGTATCCAGTACTTTCTTTTCAGATAATGTACTAATTAGTATAATAATGTCTGAATTTTGTCAGGGAAAAAAAAGGTCACATTAAAGCTCTTCTTCCTTTGAAGATGCTGAATATAAAATTAATTAAGGCAGAAGGAGATCTAAGGAGGACAAAGTACAGGAAAACCACATGGTAAAATGGCTATGGTACACTGTGTTACTAAATAACAACTAGGAATATTATGTTTTCTAACAGGAAGATTTAACTTAATCTTGGGGTGGGACAGAGAAAGTATTTTTAGGAGACTTCTGAAAGCTAATGTTATACTTCTGGTTTCTTCTTTCTTCAATGTAACATGTATAATGCCTTTTTGCAACAATTGATTTATTAAAAGCTTGAAACTTCCAGCATTCAGTAATGGATTTTATTTTCATATCATAGAATCATAAAATGTTGTGGAAGCCTTGCCTTGAACACTTCCAGGAACAGGGCATTCACAGCTTCTCTGAGCAAGCTCTCACCACCCTCATAGTGAAGATTTTTTTCCTAATAAGTAATCTAAATCTGTCTTCCACTTGAAGTCCATTCTTATTGTGTTTGCGTTGCCCCCAGACAAAGGACGGAATGATGACTCTCACTCCATGTTCTCAGAAGGCTAATCTATTATTTTATGATATTATATTAAAGAATACTATACTAAAGAATACAGAAAGGATACTTACAGAAGGCTAACAAGATAATAATGAAAACTCATTACTCTCTCCAGAGTCCTGACAGCTTGGCACTGATTGGACATTGAGTCAAAACATACCAGAAATCCAATGAAATAATCACCTGTGGTAAACAATCTCCAGACACATTCCAGACAAGCAAAACACAGGAGAATCAAATGAGAGAATAATTGTTTGCCTTTTCTGAGGCTTCTGAGCTTCCCAGGAGAAAAATCCTGGGTGAAAGGATTTTTCAGAAAATGTGACAGTGACACATTCTTCTCTTGTCCTATCATGCTGTTCTCATTTGAAAGACGGGTGTCTGCCTAGGAAGGAAGGAAGGAACCTCCTTTGGAATGGAGAATATGACCCCCTTCCTTCTGAATTATTATAACTTTGAAGTTAAGAAGCTTTCAGGCAAAGATATGGGAAAAGGAATAACAGTTCTCTACTAGTATGTATAACAAAGCAAACAAATGATGACAACAACAGGAACAAGTGACAGAACCAGAGTCCCAGCTGTAGCCCCTCTCTCGGCCACAGGCACTTTCCCGTTCAGTGCAGTGCCAGGCACGGCCAGCAGGGGCGCTAGTGGCTCCCAGCAGGGCAGTGCAGTGATTCCCCCGCGGCTGCAGGGGGTGCTGTGGCGCCAGTTTGGGCCGTCTCTCTCTGCACGATAATGGTGGGCGCAGCCGGCAGAAATGGATGGAGAAGGGGCTTCCTTTACAAACCCCCGGGGCAGCTGATCCTGGTGCCCCCTCTGGATAGCAAAAGGAGCCTCAGAAGTGTCAAGCTGAAACGGCAGGGACGTGGAAAATCCTGGAGTGATAGACAAGATGTATCAGAGCCTCTGCAGCTGTAGCAGGAGCTGGTCCCAGAAAAAACCTTGGGATCAGTAGCAGAGGCATGGCGGGACAGGGTAGTGGCAGTCCAACTCCTGAACAGAGCAGGGAGAGGATCTCTGGAAGGGGAAAGACTTGAGATCTCAGGGTTCCCCCCTGAGGCACCCCAGTAAATGCTGAAAGTCCCTTTTTTAGTGAGTTAGGGTGTTAATAAGGTCCCGGTTCAGTGGCTGCTCTCATGAGCAAAGGCTCCTCCATGGCAGAAGAAGCAGGACAGAGCTGGGCTCTGGTGGTGGCAGCAAATTCCGGCCCAGTAAGCAACAACTCTACCATCCTTGTCCAAAGCTGATAGTGAAAGAGGGCTAGGAGCTGTGCCCAGCCCCTTCTCCTGGTATCTCTGCCCTTCCCAGGAGAATGTCCCTCTGCTAGGATGGTAAAGCCAGCTGCACTCCTCCCCCTTCTTTGTGGTTACTTCTTTTGTCTCTCTGAAGTACCGGTCTTTATTGTTTCTTAGCAACAAAAAGGGAGAAAATTCCCTAAGAAACAGAAAGAAATGGAAAAATCCCAAACCCCAGCACATGCTAACCCTTGTCAGAAGTCTGGCTTTCTAGTAGGATCATTTTAGGCAGTAGGTTTAGGACAGGTTGCTCTCAGGTTTCCCCAGAGTCTTCTGTGGGGAGCCCAATGTTCATATCCATGATTCTCCCCTGGACTTGCTCCAGCAGGTCCATGTCCTTCTTTGTTGGATACCCAAGAGCTGGATGCAGCATTCCAGGTGGGGTCTCACCAGCAGAATAGAAGGGCAGAGTCCCCTCCTTTGAGCTGTTGGCCATGCTCCTTTGGATGTAGCCCAGGATTGTTTGAATTTCTGGGCTGCAAGTACACATGGATGGATCGCACTGACCTTCTCTTCAACGAACACCCCCAAGTCTTCTCCTCAGGGCTCAGGTACATTATTCACTCAGCCTATATTTTGGCTTGAGATTGCCCCAGTCTAGGAGCTGGACCTTGTTGAACTTTGCCTTTGTGAACTTTGTGAGGTCTGCATGGGCCCACCTCTCAAGTCTATCTGGATGACATCACTTCTCTCCGGCTTGCTGACTGCACCACACAGCTTGGTGTTGTTGGCAAATGATGGCAAATTACCAATTTAAAATAGGCAAAATACTAGGAATGTATTACTGGGTCAGACACAGCTACATTTCAAATTCAAACTTAGCTTTCCTGTTGCAGTTTTTAATTACTAAATATCAGAGCTTTTTAAAAAGTAGCTGAAACTAAATGAAGAGTAGCTGATAAAAATGTGAAAATTCTGCTGTTCAGGGTTTTCATTATAATAGGTCATGAACTGGCTGAATAGAAATTGGAATCTCAACCAGGACAGAGAATCAGCAAACCTGGTTTGTAACCATGGAGAAAAATTATATGTATTTAAAAAGATTAAATACTAACTAAAACATGCAGAGGTATAAAAAGAAGGAAGCGTACCATGCAAAATGTAAGGGGATATATCAGAAAAAAATGAAAAAGTGAGACATACTATTTATTTTCAGTAAAACTTTTTTCTTCCACAGCTGTAGTTGTCATCATTTTCTAGATGTAACTGAAATATTTTGTCTCAAACAATAAAACAGTAAACAGATCTCTTTTCTGTATGAAATTCCATGTAGAAATTAAAAAAAATCACATCTGCAGTTATTTCACAACTTATATTACCACTGTAGCTTAATTATTTCTTTTTTAAATTTTCACTCCACATAAGTTGTTACACTTTTATGACGGTAACTTTAGATCCACTGGATCTCATTCATACAAGTGCAATTTCTGTGGGATGTGTTAACTTGAAGTGAGGGTGCACAATTTATAAATCAGTATAAACTTCTATAATTAATCTGTCAGAATTGGGAGGGTGTCTTATTTTACCTTGCGCATAAGTCTGTATATTCTTTTTTTTTTTTTTTTGTTCACACTAGTTCTTGGTAGCTCTGGAGATTTAAAGAGCCAGACTGTGCTTTGCACTTAGGAAGAATTTCAGAGAATATGCTTTCATGTTGCATGAAACAGAGATTTCATTTGTAATACATATGAAAGCTAAATACCTTAAAGAAATGTATGGGAACAGGTATTTTTTCTGGGCTGTTTAGTCCAGACCAATAGAAGAAAACAGTATCAACAATTTCTGAAAAGACAATTTTTCAAGAACTTCAGATTTTTGCCTGAGATTTTTCATAATTTCAAAAAGGAAGATAAATAATTGTTTTTCTGTTGCAAATGAGGATAATTAATGCTTTCCTTGTTTAGAGGTTTTCTTTTATTGGATATGGATTTTACAAAATTTGTTAGTTACATATAGTGAAATATGTACTGAAAAGTTATTTGTGTGATCATTATATTCCAATTATCTGCAAAATAACCCCCCATGCCTTTTGTTTCATAGTACTGCTTTAAGTGTTCTGTACAGTGTTTCTCTTCTGTAAATACAAGTGAAGAAGGAAATTGGGAATGGTCTTAACTTTTTAAAGTTTTTCTGTTTAATATGTTTTTCTGTATCGTGAAGAAAGATAGTGCTGTGTAGCTTTGGGTGAGGATGCTGGGTTGTATTGATTCTAGTTGTAGGTGAGAGCCATCAGAGCACAGAACCCAGCTGGCTGTGAACATCAGTGGCAGTAGGTTTCCATCTGGCTTAGTGACCTGCTCATTTGAATGTTCCATCCTCATAAACTGGAGTGTAAAACAGGATAAATACAAATGTTGGGTCTTACCCATTTAGCTTTTCTCTAACTTTGCATAACAGCTAATGATTTTTCTAAACTCACTCTGTGAAGAGAGCTCATATTGTAAATTTTCACTATCTAGTTTAGTAGAGTTTAAATTTACATTTAAAATTTTGATTGGAAACGTTTGGACAATGAAACAGTTTTGATTTACTCTCCATTTACTCTTTCAGTCAAACCTTTTGCAACCTTGAACTCCTCAGATTATATCATCTTTTCTCCCTTAATGTGTGGTTTTGGCTTTGATTCTGGAGCTGACACTGAAATGCTAGATTTTTATCAGACATCTTGGCAAGACTCTAGCCAAAGTAAACAATTCCTTGTCTTTATAAAGTTAAGATAAATATTTATTTGTGTTAAAAAGCTCTGAACTGACAACAGATTTTAAACCAGTGGAAGTAGATGATGAATACCATTATTTATTAAATATCCCTTCTTCTGGGAACTTTTTCCTTGCATGCAAATCCTGAATCTCAGTGGCTCCATACTTATGAGGATTATATGAAACCCTTTTGTATCAGGCACCAGAAAATGGAACTTTACATGGATGAGTATGCTGTTCTTGTATTTTAGGATGTTTGTTTGATCAACATCCAAGACTGCGTATTTACTGATGTCAAACAGCACCTTCCAAACTGCATTGAAAGCAAATGTTAATATTATATTCTAGATGCAATATACATTTTGACTCTTGCATTTGAAAATGTATATATATTCATAGAGTGTTCTGCTGGAAGACTTTTAGACATATGTATTGTGGGAAGTCAAAACAAGCTTTGCTTTCTTCAGTTTGTTTTACCTAATAAGTTTCTTTTGGTCAATTAATGTTGTGCAGACAATGTCACAACTCTCTTCTATTTTGGCTATTGCATAGACCTACTTCTGCAATGTAATTTATAGTAATTGGATTATTGAATGACTATAATAGTTACCAAGAATTGAAGTAATAGATATAGGCAGAGCAATTTCATGCTTTTCAGATGAGATTATATTGCATTTAGGATAAGCCACAAATGACTTGATGACTTCACCAATTTTAATTAACTTTAATATCTAAGAAGAAAAAAAGAACCTTGCTAAATTGTCAATCATTTTAACTTCAGTTGCTATTTCACAGCTAGCATTTTTCTATGCTCAAGATTCTATCTTTTAATTTTTGACGTATTTCCTTTTCATGGTCTTTACAAAATGTTATTCTGGGCTGTCCTTAAAAGTGAAGTGCGTGACCTTCTGGACCAAGATCAATTCTTTGTCAGCCTGACAATGACTTTTGTGTTTGGAAGAGGACTCTTGTTGAATCCTCAGTGCATGCATTTTGATGTTTTGTCTGTGAAAGCTATTTAATGTGTAGCTTGAGATGTCTGTAAGAAAATTTGTGAGTGTTAGGGTTAAATATTAGGCCTCATTTTCCCTCTCCTAAGCTGTGGAAATCTGTTCAAAGACAGTGCTTGCAAATCAGGAAGTGTGGTGTTTCTCACTGCTGTAGTGCTTTTTACTGTCCTTGCTAATTTCATTTGCTCTAAGTTAATGTATGAATGCTAGTGAATTAATGTTTTCACAGTTCTCACTTTTCAACTTCTGTGTCATTCACTTAAGTCACTAAAGCTGGCAGGAAGCCTCCTCCCAGTGTGGCAGACGTCTGCAGAGATGCTCATTTTAAGCATGGTCCATCTCTGTACAGTAAGAGCTGTACCATGCTGACAGAGGTACCTGACCTGTACTGAAATGGTTGAATTTTCATAAGTAGCTGGCAATGATAAATAAAACTTGATTTAAAGCTGAGAAACAAACCAGAATGTAAAATCTAAATTACAGCATGTCATTTCACAAAGCCTTGTGCCTCCAAAACCAGAACCAATGCATTTTGATGGTGGAGGTTGACTGTCTGAACTCTGGGAACATCACTGGGCTGCAGCCTCCCTGCTTAAGTAAAGCTTGGGGTCCCATTTCAGCCCAGCCTGACACCCCTTACCCCAGACTGACCCACACTGGCACCAGCTTTCCTCACAACTCGTTTGGGCTTCCTGGCTTGGCCTCGTCTGGCCCCTTTGCCTGGTTCTCAGAGTCGGATGCCCAAACCCCCTTTGCTGCCAGCTCACTGCCCCCTCGGGAGCAGCCAGAGCAAAGGCTGCTCCTGGACACTGAGTGCCCTCTGTGCAGAGCTGCCTGTGACAGCCAGGCCCCTGCCACAGTGGCTGCTCGAGGCTGTGTTTAGTCCCATACCTGATGGTTTTCTTCACATAAGATGTAGAGTGGGATAAATGACAAGCAGGTGTACAGCAGGTGACAGGAGGTGTTTTATGTGTACAGAAAATACATGCAAAAAACTGAAGGGATTTTATTTTTCTGCCCAAAACTGCATTATGTTATGCAAAGTTATGAATTTTGAAACAGTAAGAAAAGAAGTGAAGGTTTATAACAAAAAGCTTCATTAAATACACTGCCAGTCAAGTAATATTTCAAGAGGCTGTTTGCTGTAGCACTTCTCATGTTCTTTCTTACTGACTAAACAAAATGATGCAGACAAGTAATTCTTGTAATGTAATCAAGCCATTTTAGTTTTGGAATGTATTTCTTCTGAAATTTATGGATGACCCATTACCATTTTGGCAAGGCAAATTTATTATTTCTGGCTTCTCTGATAGGTGTCATGTTTCAAGTGATAATGAGTCTGTAACTTCACTTGGCAGTTTGCTTAATGATCTGGTGAGTGTAATTTTTTCCTCTGGTAGGGCGGCTAATGTACCCTACTGCAGCTTGAAGTGTTGCCTCTTGTTCTGTCATTAAGAACAAATGAAATTAATTGATTCTGATCTTCTTTCAAATCTGTAATGGTACATTGCAAAATAGTTGTCATCTCTACCACCAGAATTTTCTTTCTAATGTGTTTGTGCTGCCCAGTAAAGGGTCTGATAAAATAACAACAGTAGTTGGAGATAAAGAGTCAAATGAGGAATATTTAATCTATGTATTTTCATGAAGAAGTGATTTTTGATTGCAAATTTTCTGTGTTATGGTGGAAGCTTGACCAAAATTCAAAAGAAAGCAACATTTATGGGGGGTTTAAATAGTGGAAACTGGTATAATTTGAAATTTGAAAATAATATAGCATATCTCTTTTGGTAATTTCAAATTGTTTCCATGTGTAGTAACACTTTAAATTGAAAATTTACAGGTTCATCATGAAATAGGTTGTGAGGTGGAAAATGCAGATGAGAAAGGTTAGGGTAAATATAGGGCAGTATTTTGTTCTCATTGGAGCCCAGAGTTAGCTGAAAACTACCCTAGAATGTATAATCTCACTCTTTTTAGCATAAAATGAATTCTTAAACCTAGTAATATCTGTGACAATATTGTCTTACCAACTCTTCTCCCACCAAGAAGATCAATGATTACAGTACATGCTTCTATGTTATTTTGAAACTTCTTTTTTAAGACTGTGATCCAGAGAACATCTGTATTTGCACTGGATTGACAGATGTTCCTTACCACTGTGGGATGTAGCACAGAAATTGTGAATCTGAGGCCACAGCTACACCATGTGATTGCAGTGCTTGACTGTCAGCCGGCAGTCTAGAGCTCCCAAAAGTGTCTCACAGGATAGTAAATGACTTAGTTATTATATTCTATGTGGAGAAGCTATGTAGTTCTCACTTTTAGGTTTATTAATATTTTGAAATCAGTTATGTGTAAGTATGAATAATGTTTCGTGTACTTGATAATACAACTTTATATTTTGTGCTGTGCATGCAACCATAACCTCTGTGGTCAATGGAACTTGGTTGAATAATCAATTGGAGCATTTATTTTATCTCCCTCTATCAGACTCATAAGCCTTTAATATTAAAATAAAGAGGAGAAAGTAGGAAACTAGCTATAACAGAGGAAAACTTGAAGCAACTCCTTAGGATTTTTGCAATAAGTGACAAATTAAGGAGTTATATCTCATTTTGAAGCCTACACTTTCTATTAGCATGGCTTTGCAGTCATGGTATGATTAAAAGCTGAAGACTACAGCCGGTGCTGAGCATGTAAGGCATCAGTGACACACATAAGTGTCAGCTGCTGGCTCTGTGCTGACACTAAGCTGAGGATTTCAGGATTACTGTCCCATGTTGCATGTAAGAACAAGCAGCATTCACTCACAGTGAGGAATGTGGTTAAGAAGGTGTGGGTTTATTAAATGCATCTGAGAGAAGTCCTGTGACATTTCACCAAGTGAAGATGAAAGACTCAAAAGCATTCTAAGCTGGATGTTTCACAGACCCCTACTCTCCCTTCTTCCAAACTATTTTTATGTTTTATCCTCACAGGATCCTGGAATCTATATTAAAATTAATGTTTTTGTAATTTTCCTGTTGTTCAGTATGAGGCAGTAAACATGATCTTCTCATATGGTGGAGTAGAGAGACTTTGCTCAAGTTCTGGGCTCTGGAAGAGAGCCCAGAATCTCTGCACTTTCAGCCGGGTGGGTGTGGGGGCTTGGTTTGCAGCTGCCTGGCAAAGTCTAATATATTTGTCTCCTCCTTATACTGATTAGAGACTGCAGGGTCTCTAACAACCATAGAGTTGAGTCATAGCAGGATGCTTTTAGGCTCCCCTTTCTTGTACTAAGGTGTGGTTTTTTTCAGGCTTAACCACAGTCTTTTTGTAAATCCAGGTGTCTCTGTGTCCTTTTTTGAGACTACCAAGCATAATTTTAACTAGACTAGAACAGCTGTTCTAAGTGTGTTGTCCTTTTAAAGGAAGAGTGTTTATGATGTTACTGAAATATCAGGAATTAGTGTATTAGTATTCTTTTCATCTTTCTTCAAACCTAGATGTATCTGATTTAATCACTTAAAAAAGTTGTGTGTGTCTGTATGTTTGTGCTGGGAGTACAGTTGGACATACTTATGGAAGTGAAAGGGGAAAGATGTGAACAAATGCCTCTCCTTTTGGAAAGAATGTGGAGAAAATCAAACCACCGTTATGCAAATTAAAAACCCACCTCGTATTACATTTCACTCTTCAGTTATTGTGGAATTTTCTACATTGATGTGAAACGCAGTGATGTAATTTTGAAATACTACCTTCTTTTAGCTGTGCTCTGGGAGCAAAACTGAAAGTATTAAATCTCTCTGTCATGTGAATTGTTAAGTACAGTGCCCATTGACTCCAAGAAGAATTGAAATTGCTTGTCTATGAGTGAATTGCACATTGAGTGTGATCTTCATATCAGAATGTTACCAATAAAAGTTACAGAGTAAATGTTTCTTAGGATATATTTCTCTATAAGAATGACATATTTTGGGCTCTAATCAGTTAGCCACTGTCATCTTAAGATGTCTGATTAATTTGAAATGTGAATCAGTCTCTCATTTTGAGTCTTAATTCAGATTAACTGCAAGTTTGAGGATATACACTTGAGTCTCTTACTTAAGCTTTTAAAGATCAAAGAGTTGCTGTCTAGCTTCAAAGTGTTTTACTAAAACTCTACATAAACAATTAAAGGTGGCTCAGTGTCTTTAAAGAGACTTCTTAACATATGTACTACGTAGTAGCTAACACAAAATCAGAAGTATAAGGGATGGTTGTGTGCTTATGTTTTGTAGTTATTTGGAGAATACTTGCAAGTAATACTAACACAGGTAGCAACTACATAAAGGGACAAAGGTTGATAAGTGAAAATAATTTCTTAGGAAGAAATAACTTTTTAGCCAACTGAAGCAAGAATGTTCCAAACTTTTTCTATTTGTTTTCTGTCCCCAGTGAGTTGCTGGTTAATTGCTTGTGCTGAAGGCTATTGAAAGAAGCAGGGCATGTTTTTAAGCTGTGTTTCCTGGGAGCCATTTTCTTTCCATAATACACATCTTAGAATTCAACTAGTTCTAACTGATTAAATGTATATGCATAGATTAACTTTATTATTCATGAAGTGAAATAAGAATGGTTGATATTCACATAGTCATTCGGGAACTGCACTTTTGTGGGGAGCAGGGGAAGTAAGACAATTAAAAGAGTAATTTTGATGAAAATTATAACATCTGATAAAGTGACATTTATACAAGCCCTACATATAATTTCTATTTAAATGTCTTGAAGCACAATTAGGACACTTCATTATTTTCTGTCTTAGTCATATAATCCCAATTTCAATACAATTATAGATGATTTAAGGTAATTTGCAAGGAGTTTCTTCTATTTCACCATCAGTTACTTCTCTTTTAACATGGCTTGTTGAAAATATCCCTGGCCAACTACATCCTTGTATCGTTGCAGGACTCCCCACATGCCATCAAAAGTTTCCCACCAATACCTCCCACCTTGGCCATGTACAGCTGCAGATTTTTCACCTGTCATTTTCAAGAAATGACCTTTAGACTGTGGTGGCATTAGGTGTCTGAGGGTGCTTCTGTGAGATGCAGAAGTTCATTGCCACTGTCACAGGGAGGTCCTGTTCATGGCTGCATGAAGAGCCTGCATTCTCACTGTCTTTCTGTTGTGCATAGACATTCATAGGCAATTACATTCCCAGATACTGTTGGCATCCTTTAGGATTAGCCTCTCAGCAGTGCTATTAAGATGAAAGACTTTGAAAGAACTTTTGTTTGGAAGAAAATTAAAGACAGAATAAGCCTTAAATGTCATATCTTAAGAAATCTCTACTGGTAAAATTGGATTTATTGCCTTCTGGAACTTGTGATCAAAATTAATGTGGAAAATAAATTTTCAACTGCCATTGCAGACATCAGAAAAAATTGTATGGTTAACCATTGTTGCCTTCCTATCAAGATTTTTTATGTCTTACCAGAACATGTTACTGAGATCCAGTAGCAATGAACATCTGATTGGCAGAGATGAACAGTGGGAAAAATGTTTGCACAATCTTAAGTGCAGTTGAGTGAACTAATTTTGTGAAAGAAGCATCAAAACATGCAAATCATTGTCTCTTGTACAATGGAAAATTCCAGTATTCCTTGCATATAATTTCTGTCAAATAATTTGGTGTTTTTCACACTGAACAGTTAGATCAGTTTTGCCAGTCAAATGTGTCTGAAAATCATTGAAAAGAGCTTTAAAAATCAAATCCGGTAATAGTTGTGTAGGGGTCTTGAGTCTTTCTATTTAAAAGGAAGTGAGAATGTTGCCCTCTTGGTGAAGGTATTGCCTGGGTACCTCATAGACTCTAATCTAAGCCTACCATCTTTCATCTTAAAGCCATTCCCCCCTGCCCTATCACTGCATACCCATTTAGAAGTGCCTCTCCAGCTTTTCTTGTAGGCTCCCTTCAGGATGCAGTTAGGTTTTCCTGGAGAAAATCTGATATTGCGTAGACAGAAAAATAACTGACTGCTCCAGGTATGAGTCCTAATCAGCTTAAAATGAATAATTTAAATTAATTTTTGATGGGTCAGTCTTACTTTTCCAAGAAGATGAAAAATGAATGTTTCAATTTCTGTAATGCTGTACTATTGTGGCTGTCACTCAGGCTTTTCCTGCAAATCCAATGAAAGACTTAATTTGTTATGATGAAGTACAATACCTCTGGCAATCCTTTAAGGCCATATTATGACCAAAAGTAAATTAGTTATGAAAATATTCTTGTTTTGTATTAATAGAAAGCATTTTTTTTCATTTAGCAGCAAATAACAAATCTCTCTAGTGAATAATGCTTTAAAGAGACTTCCTTTTATATTTAAATTATTTTTTGAAAGGAAGCATCATACTACTTTTTGGGAGAACAGAGGAATAAAGTCTTAGCAAAACTTGTTAATATGCATCTCAAGGCTTATGAGTTATCCTCTAGATGCTTGTAATAAACAGAATTTTTGTATTGTTCAAGAGTGATAAAGTAGTAGAATGTACATGTTATACAAGAAAATATATATTCATGCTATTAATATTTTCATAAAGAAATACTTTGGAAAATTTTAATAACAGTTTGCTTTTCAAAAAACAGTCCAATAAAAAGATGCACAGTGTAATTCATTACTTTTCTAGTCTTCCATCAACACAGTTCTGGAGGAGATGGAAGAAAGGCACAATGTATGAAATCATCCTCTTCTCCTAATTGACAGAGGTCCTGGGTAGGTGTTAAAGAGCAGAAAACTGAAAAAAAAAATATGCAGAGATTTAACATGTTACAAAGGAAAGCTGACACATTTCACATTACTCCTGTGAAAATCTTTTACTGGGATCAGTATTATTCCTCATAAAGATGTTAAGCTCTGTTCATCCCATTAGCACATGCATTGGGTTTGCATGGCCTGGTTTTTGGTAGCAGGGGGCCACAGAGGTGGCTTCTGTGAGAAGCTTCCAGAAGGTTCCACCATGTACAGCAGAGAGAATCCCTGATGGCTCTGAGGATGGATGTGCCACTGGCCAAGGCTGGGCGAACTGGAGATGGCAGAAGCCCCTCTGTTGATAGTGTAATTAGGAAGAAATCAGAACAAAGGTTGTAGAAGCAGGTTTCATTCCAGCCAGAGAAAAGCATAGTGAGAACATGAGTCGAACAGCCCTGCAGACACCAAGGTCAGTGCAGAAGGAGGGGCAGGAGGTGCTCCAGGAACCAGAGCTGGGATTCCCACAGCCCATAGTGAGGACCATGGTGAGGCAGCTGTGCCCCTGCAGCCCATGGAGATCCACCTACAGTCTGTGGAGGAGCACACACCAAAGGGCCTGGAGGGCTGAGAGGAGGCTGTGATCCCATGGGAGGCCTATGGAGAGAGGGGCCCTGTTCCCAGGCTGGAGAAGCCTGTACTTAGGGGACTGCACCCCATGGAAGTGACCCACACTGCAGCCGTCTGGGGGGAGCTGTTGCTCAGGGATGGACTCACATTGGAGAAGTTCATAGAGAACTGTTTTTGCTCCAGGTTGGACTCTATGCTCTTGGAGGTCCTTTACAACCTTAGTGATGCTATAGTTCTATTAATACACACCAAAATACTGCCTGACAATGTATTCTGTCAGGAATAATTTCTCTTGGTATTTTTGCTGTAGAAACCAGTACTTTTACATTGATTTCACAAATACTCTGTTTCTGAACCTGCTTTAGTTCATGCCAGCAAAAAGGTTTTAAAGTTTTTTGCAAGCTTTTAAAAACTAAGCTTTTTCTCAAAAAACCACTTTTTTCTATCGCAGGGAATGACATGACAAACAACTTCATTCTGTCAGTTCTTGTCAGTTTTGTTTCTTTTTCTTCCTGGAAAGGAAAGCCTTTGTCAGTTTGGGAAGGGTTGTTGTCAATTTTTCTTTCTTTAATGGTGAATTAAAATAAGCCAAGATAGCTTCTGTGTTATGTTGATGAAAATATTAAACTATGAGCTAAAAAGAGAAGGCATGGAGGGATTTTTGTTTGTTCTGTTCTGTATGACTAGTCTATAACTTTGACAACTCAGTGTCTCTAGTGAAAAGAAATTTCAAGAGTATGTTTTTTTTTTTTCCACACAAGGCAGGTTTTTGGATTGGTTTTCTTTCAGCTTGGACAACTCCAAAAGTGCTTATGTTAAATGGTATCTAAAGAGTAGGGTTTCATTTTATTTATGTACTTTCTACTAAACTTTCATTGTTATAGAAGAAAGGGAAAGCATGTTTAGCAACATTCTGCAACTTAAATACTTCCATTTTTTAAGTGTACAGTTTTATGAGAAGACCAATTTTTTTTAAGATGCTTGCAAACACCACTGAATTTGATTTCAGAATAGAAGTTTGGATGTGCTGAGTTGTACTTAAAACAGTTTAAACATGCAAAATTATATTGTTTGATGAATGTGGAAAAATATTTTATTATTCAGTCAGTTTTAAAAGAAAATGCTCCTTTTAAATTAATTTTAAGCCAGTTAAAACATAGCATTGGTGCACATTCTGCTTTGGCTTTTGTAAATTTAGATTAAATGTTTCAGAAATTTTATATTTCTACCTGACAACTTAAAAGAATGACTATTACAAAAGTTAGCATCGTTTTAATTTTTGTTTTCACTTGCAATAAAGGCTTATTATTTTGTCTGTTTCCTAACAACTGGTGGTTCTCTTACTACAACATAAACTACAAAGGCAAAAACAAGACGGAACAGCAAATGTTCCAGTATTCACAATTCATTATGTTTAATGTTAAGATTAGATATCTGCAACTGCTGATGCTTAATACACTCAACATTGCAGATTTGATCTAAAGCCAGTTTAACATTAGTATAAATCTTAGTGTTGATTCAAATAACCATTGATTTTCAGAAAGCAGAGGTATATGTGGATGTTCTCAGAATGTTTTCTGGCTTTGTGAAAGTGAAGGAACATTGGCCATCTTGCTAGACAAGAAAGTTTCAGATATGAAAATTTAATTACTGTCTGGAAGTATAAAAGCGTAACAGACAAATAACTGCTATTTGCTGGGATGCTGCATAAATGGAAAATAAAGTGGAGCAATGCAGATTTTGCTGCAGTCAAATGTGAAGTTCAATGTGTAGGTGCCACAAACACTGATAATACCTGGAGATGGCAGAGATATGGGGCTTATGGAATCCCAGGAACTGAAGGGATTGCTGCTAACCAGGAGAGGCACAATGAGAAGCTATGGAGCATTAAATTGTTCAATGTATTTTTTGTGTAACAATTGTTAGGAAGAATTAATTAATGCTTGCTGCTATAAAATCTCCAGAGGCCTCTATAAAACCATTAATGTATCATTACATGTTATATGTAAATGCCTTTGTGACATTATCAAAATCTCTAAATATAATTGTTTGGGATTTTTGTCAAGATTATATGGAACTAAAATGCAGTCAAGCAACTGATGTGCTCAAATTTTATTTGCTTCAAATTTTACAATGCTAGTTTACCTTTTCTAAAATTCACCAAGACATAAAATACAACCCGGAAAACAGTCTCTCTTGAGTGTTGGGGAAAGAGCACGTGGGCTCTTCTGTTTAGTTTGCTAAATGATAAAAATACATGCATGTGGAAGAAAGTCGCTAGTTTACATTTTTTCGTGTGACAACTCTATCAATCAAACACAAAATTCAACATCTTCATGCTTCCTAAGAAAATATTTCACAATAGTGCTTTGCTTTTAGGTCTTCTGTTATTGACTTTTCAACACTTTTAAGATAGCTCATCACCTATATGCAACTGCAGAATGCTATCATAAGTAATTAAAACTAAGAAAAAAGTTCTCACATTGCTCTGCAACTTTTTGCAAACTTCTAAGTCAATTTGCAAATTTTAGGTTGCATTGTGAAGTTTAAATATGAGGTATTGAAATGTATGCACATTACACAAATTGTTCTAAAAATGAAAGTAGGTCAGATTTCTGGAAACTCCATGCTTGAGTTAGAGTGACTTCTGATTAAAAGACTTTCTGCATCGAGATACATAATGAATGTCTATTCCTAGCTGTTTATGTGCTTGTATTACTTGAGTTATACAGCAGCATTTTCATGTTGCTTGCTCAGCACTAGTTTTGTTTATATTTTGTGTTGTTACTTTTAAAATTCTTTATATGTTGTTTCTTTATATGTTAACACCATAAAAATCTGATCTTCACTACCAAGTGATGCATTCACAGATGAGATTTTAAATTCTAGTATGGAAAGGAAAATTTCTCATTATATGGTCTTGGGAGCAGTTATTTTTTAATCTTAGTGGCCTGTAAACAAAACCTTTTAAGAAGGACAGAAGGACAAAAGGATGATGCAAAGATACAGGATTTAGAAGTGTTGTAGAAAGAGGAGGTGTCTAAGGAGCTCATTGTAGACATTTAAATTGAAGCCATTGGAACCCATTGGGGAGACATTCCAGTGAATGTTTTTAGGCAGCCTGTGTCAGTTCCTGGAGTCACAGAACCACTGGGCTGGAAAGGCACTTCTGGAGTTTGCCAAGCCCAACCCTTTATTTAGAGTGGACTCACCAGGAGGAGGTTGCTCACGGTGATGTCCAGCCAAGTCTTGAATATCTGTAAGGCTGTGCACTCCACAGCTTCTTAACCTTTTCCAGTGCTTGACCCATCTTCACAGTAAATCTCTCAATGGTACATCTTAATATGACCAAGAGTAGAGCCAGAGCAAGTTATGACTCTACTTTCTACTCCCCTTGATAAAGGAAAAGCCTTCCCCTAACTATATTCAGTTAAAGTTTAGGTGGGGGTCTAAGGTGTGGTTTGTCACACTGCTCCAAACGTTTTGTCCCTTTCTTCTAAGCAAAATAATGGATTCTCTTCCATGTGCCATTTGGATCATTTGGTCTGAGTGCAGTGCTTTGTAAATCCTCATGGGGATTACACATTGTTTTTTAGATTAGCTCAGGGTCTCATGCTTAATTTAATGTCCACAGAGTGGATTCAGTAATGTGAAACTAGTCAAATATTCTTGGTCATCAACAGAGAATAGCAGCTTTGCTCAGAAAGACCTTCCTGTGAACAAGATAGGAAAATACATGATATTTGTGCTCATGAATGCAAACAGTGTATTGTTGCTTCTGCTCTGTCAGAGCAGACCAGGGAGAGGCTGCACAGAAGTCTGAGTGGCTGAGTTTGTCAAGGTAAAAAAACAGGATGTAAAGAATAAGGACAAAAGGGTTTGGAAATCTTTAATGTTACTTGGAAGTCAGAATGAAAGGAAACCAAAAACCTTTAAAGACAATGTTCCCAACATGCTTGGGGGAAGGAATTGGGGTGCCAAGAACCTCAAAAAGAAAGAGAGCTGCAATATTTAATTACAGTAGTGTATATGGAAGAGGAAAAGATAGAAACTTGCATGCTATTTTTGTATGTTTTCAATTATTGTTCTTATTTGTGGGGCCTTCTATAAAACCTTGCCCTTCTCTTCAAGAGGAAGGATAATGCAAAATCTCTGAGAGGATGATGTTTCTTTATATTTTTTTTCACAAACTTCACACTCCTAGAAACCTTCCAAAAATATCAGTGTTTGAAGCTCCATTATTTTTAAAGTGCAGCTAATCACAAAGGCAAGTTGTGTCAGACAAATCATACCTGTTATGTTACCTACTTGTAAACCTGCAGTCTGAGCAATCAGGAGGCTGAAACACAGCTTGGAGTGATGCTCATCTAGCCTTGCTCATGCAGCTATTTTGTCTATGTTCAGAGTTTGAGGTATATATACCATATTCTGCTGTATAAAAAAAAAACAGAATAAGCAAGCCACTTCTACTTTTTTTTTCAGTTTTCAGCAGGGGAAAATCTTTGTGTTAAAAGGATTGCACTGGAGGTGGGCAAACCTGTATGTTGCCTTTTAATTGTCAGTGTCGTGTGGGACAGCTGTATTGAAGTATCTTAGAGAGCAGCCTCAAAGTGATGCTGAACATGACCACAAGAGAAATACATTCTTGATCTATTTTTGAGATTTGACTATGGATCCCCGAGTATTGTCTGTCAGTGTTAAAAATGTAATTTCAGCGTGACTTTAAAAGAGTGAAACCACTGAAACTTAATGTTTGTGTTGGTTGTTGAATGATTATTGCCTGAAGTAATTACAGTGTAATGTAAAATATATTCTCAGTAAGAAAGTCTGTTTGTAAGTCTTTTTGCTATTTTTTCCCATGATTTTTATCCCAGGTGAAAATTTCATTGTATATGCCTAAGCTCTGGATTCTTGAGTTTGTGTTCAGTCTTTTCAGGCAATCCTAATGAAAAATGCCTTATCCAATATATTAATTTTATTTTTATCTTCATTTCTCTTCTGAAAACAGTCAAACCTCCAGAGGGAAAAGAAAATTAGTCTATTAATTGCCTAGGATTTCTAAATGTAATAATGAGGTACAGCAGTGTCCCATTCCTTCAGCTGTTCTTGCCAAACCTGTTCTTATTCTTGTCGTGCCAAACCATGACACCTGCAAAGAAAGGCTGGGAATACTTAATAGGGTATGTTTAACTCTATATTATATATTAACTACAAGAAATCCAGAGCTAATAAAAGAGAGAGTATACAGAGAGCAATAGTACCAATAAATACATAGAATTAATAGAATGTAAAAAGAACCATTCAGCTGTTACACTGTAGTTTTCTAAACAAAGAATTTTTTTTCTCTTGCATTGCTCAGAACCCCTTAAAAGATGAAGATACATAAGAAAAGTAATACACATACACATTATGAAATAAATTCTAAATAAGAAATATGTGAAAGTTTTGAATTATATACCACACTAAATCAATAGAATAGGTAATACTGCTGATTCCCTAGAATTCTCAAAAATTAGCTTAATCATTCATAAAATTCAAAACAAAGATGATGGTTGTGCCAGATGAATGATTTTGTAATGAGTGAATAAAGCTCTTATTCAGTATGGCAGTTCTAAACAGGAACCAGATATGCATGGTTTTCCATGACATTGTTGGGAGTAGATAAAATAAAGAAATTTGTTACCTCAGACCAGGTTTCTTTTCATCTGGAATATATTATGATAGATTAGTCAAAGTATTTGATTTGGGTACACCTGGTATCAGCCAACTGTACTAAGTGAAAAGATTTTCTCTAGCTTGAATTGGTTTGTTTGAACAAATGATTAAAAATCATTGCACTGCAAAGTGATTATGAACACACAACTCTACACACAGAAGGATAGGGAAAATCTTGCCAGTAAGTGAAAAGACAGTAATTGAGTGAATAAGATTATTATCACTGATTTTGAGAAAAGTAGTTATTTGAATTTTCATCTGAATTACTGATAAGAATATGAAGATAAGCAGGGTAGAAAGAAAGAAAAATAGCAGGGAAAAGTGATAAGAGAAGTGACTGGGATGAGATAGAACTATAAGTTGTTAAGTATAAAGGTGTACAAAAATTGTTTAATCTAAATATTTTTTTTCGTTTGAGTCTGTGTGAGTGTATTTTGTACATCCTGGTATTTAAGGTTCAGATTCTTATTTCCAACCAATTTAAAACTGTGTGTTCAAGGTACAAAGCCTTCTGTTTCTTTGGGGAACAAAACAGCATAACTGAAGCTAGGAGAAGAAATTTTGAAGGTTGAGAATGATCAGGCTTAAGAGACAGCACTTATTTGTAAATGCTGACACACCAACAGTCTCTAGCATCTTGGTATTGCTCAGAAAAGCCAGTCTGGACTCACTTCTGAAGAATTTTTGATGGAAGGGAAGGCAGTTTGCTGAAGAGCTACTAGGCCTAACTGAGTCTGGTATTTTTAGCCCCCCAAAGCAATACAGATACATTAGTGTCCTTTAACTAATTATCTACTGAGAAATGAAGAAGGCTCCAGCCATTTTGGAGCCACTCTAATATTGTGGTGCTTCTCAGAGCCAACCTACCTCAAGTAGCTCTCTCCTGTTTCACTGAGAGCACAAGTATTGGCGTTTACTCATTCCAAGGCAGCATTTTTGGCTAGAATACCAAATACATGTTTTGAAGGGACTTATATTCAAAATCATGCCTTGAGTGCTGAAAATATATATTTTGGAAGTCTTTTCTCAGTTAAGCACTTATGTTGCTCTCCATAATTATGAAATTCAAATGATTCCCTGGGATATATTCCAACAGAACAGTTGTTAAAATCAAACAGAGCCTTCTGGACTGGCATGTATGATTTTGACTGTTTTCTGATCTTTATGAAGATGCTCGGCAGAGTTTGCTTTTTGAGCAAGTTTGCAGGAATACCTCATTCTGCAGAGCTTTAAGTGGGTTTTGCTGTCACTGCACCTCAGTGATTTCTATATATAGCAAGATTAGACACAAAGTATTTTTCTGAATTGTTTTCAAAACTGAAAAAATAAAAAATGTCAAGAAAAACTCATTTATTGAATTATTTAGTTTGTCACCTGCTCCTTGCATTCCAACACTAGTGTAAGCTGTTTTGTTGCTTTTGTGTAGACGCCCAAGTGCCTTGTCTGTGTCAGATGAACACATTTTTGTGGAGTTCACACTTTGGTGGGATTTACTGATGATTTTAAAAGAGATGAAGAATGCATGTCTGCTTGGATGTTGATGAAGGTATGGCCATATTTGTTTTCATTGCATGTTTTAATTTGTGGAATGGGTCACTATGTAGGACTGTAAAGAGGTGCATATTGTCTTTTATACTAGAGTTTGGATTTTTAAAAACTATTAGTTGTCATGATTTTGGTCTTTGAAAAATTATCTGTAATAATGTAACAATTTTTTATTATTTCTAACTAAAATATGAACATATTATTCCTTATGATATTTCAGATTTTTACCCCAGTTTTCTTATTCCAAAGCAACGGAGATAATTCAAGATCATTACACCATTTCTTCTGTGTCTGAATTTGTGACATTGTCCCTGCTTGCAGCGGCCCTGGGGTGGCCAGGCTGGTGAAATCTCTTGGGAATGGTCCCATGAATGTGTTCACTCACCTGCTCAGGGACTGGCCATTGCCAAGGCTGATTCTGTTGCTTGTTAGATCTTGGTTGTAAACACCCATTCCATGTTAACCTAGACAAGCAGGGCAGTATTCACTGAAGGGTAGATGACAGTAAGCACAGCTAAAACAAACCCAAATCCTTAGAAGTGCAGAGACTAAACACCATCAGTTAGTGTAGATCTTCTCTGTGACCTTCTAAAGGAAAGGCAAAAGCCTGTTTCCTGGGCTGTCTCAGAAAACTGTAGCATTTTGAAATTTTTCTAGATCCAGGAGACTGAAGGGTTGTTAATGGGTCTCAGACAGTGAATGTTTCATTTTGTCTCTTTACAGCTTATGAGCTCTCAGTGTAGAGGGTTCAGGCCAGAGAATGAAGTTGTTCAGCTGGTGATGCCACTATGCCTGGATGCAGACTATCCTCCTTTTCAAAGCCCTGTGACTTTCAAGCCTTATATATGGCCTTGAAAAGTGCTGCCTTTTTACGTATTTACTTTTATTTTTAACACTGGCTCAGTAATAACAGTGTTGTAAAAAAAGTACCAAACAGAATGACAATCAAGGTGAAAACTGTAAGCTAGCAACATTTTCAGGCAAGGTCATTTTAGTTTTTTGCTTTGTTGAGTATAATACTGTGTGCAGAGGCAGTGTCTTGATATCTGGCCAAGTCATGCATACCTTACTCCTTGCTTGGGTACAAGGTACAGCATCGTGCTGCAGTGATAACTATTCCAGGGCATTGCACCTTGGTGGTCTGCACTGGGATGTTGTCACCATGAAGCCTAGAATTGTTTGATCCAAAAGAACTACAACTGACTCAAAGCCTCCTCAGGCAGAATCACAGGTTAGCAAGAACCAGAGGAGTTGAGTGAGGCCTCTTTGTCTGGGATGGAGAGGGAAAGGTTAACAGTCATGACATGGGCTCTCAGGAGGGATCCAGGCCAGAGAACAGTTCTGGCACATTAAATTCATGAGTCTAGACACAGTTTTTGGATGGAAGCTGTGCTAGGGGAAGCAGCCAGCAAACTAGATATGTTATGCACAGACTTCTGCAATGTTGCTCCAGCTTCAACTGAGAGCTGACTGCACTCTTGACCTTGCAAAGTACTTGACTGGGGAACTGGAGCAAGTGAACTCCTATTTGCCAGACAGAATCTGTTCACTGGGAAGTGGTGTGCTGCAGTCAGAAAGCTGGGAAGCCAAGCATCATCTTTTTTTGGCACAGCAAATTTCTCTGTAACATGTCCTGAGGGTTTGCTCATCACTGATTAAAATCTCTTGCTTCCTCCCAGGAGAGGGTAGAGGTGCATAGGCACCTGCCCACCTCACCTCTGTTTGATGGTGTCCCTGAGAAGAAACAAATTAGGAGCTGCTGAGAGTGTGAGCTGCTAATTTAATGTCAGCTGTTGCTTGTTCCAGCTAAAGCAGGAAAAGCATTGGGCAAGATAAATAGATATGGTCTGAATATGGAGGGGCTAAGTTTTTCATCTGTAGGTTGCAGATCACTTTTTTGCAGGTTGGGAGCTCAGGCCTTAGGAGAAAATAGTTGTTTGTGATGTAGTGAAGTGAGGAAGGATGATGGAGCAAAACTTAAGCTGGGACCAGGATGGACTGAGGGGAGAGCCTGGAAAAAGTGACTCCAAGGTGATCAGCTCTGACTGCACTGGATCGTTCTTCAGGTCTCTTGGCCCAGCCACCCAGGACAGGTGTCATGTGCTAACAGTCTTGAGTTATGCATATTTCTCTTTGGTCTGGTTTGAACGCAAACCAGCAGGAGGAATTAAAAAAAATATCTTGAGAGAGATTCCAAGTCAGAATTACAATTTAATAGGAAAATTAAATTAAAAGTAACAATACCGAAACACTGATTGAAGGCAGAATAACCTGACACCCTGTTGGTCAGGGTGGTGGTAGCAGTCCGATCAAAGCGTGGCTACAGTCCCGGTGGGGTGGTGGATGTGGTTTTGTTGAGCAATCCTCTAGCAAGGCCTGGCCCTTCTCTGGAGGTCCATTGGTAGTTAAGGAGCTCTTGTCCTCTGCGAATCCAGTAGGAGTGCTTCTCTGGTCTCAGATTACATACAGGTAGGAATGTTTGGTTCCTCCCCCAAGGGCAGGGCATCTCACAGTGGGATGATGTAATGAGTCACCTTGATGGCCCACTAGTGGAGATGGCCCCCTCAGGGTAGCTGCTGCTTCCCCAGAGACAGCTATCAGGACTGAGTCATGGAGAAGATAAAGGACTATAAGACACCACCCATTTTAACAGCTTATGTACCTGGTAATAGAATACATACTTTTTGGTTATACCTTTCATTGTAACCTAAAGCACTCTTGTACTTTACTCAGCCGCTCACAGTAAAACTATAGTGTCTAGCTTGTTTCTTGACTAATTAGTTTTTTGGATAACACACCCTTTTCTTAAAGATCATGTAGACTAAAGGTATTTGTAGGATACTTTGAGCAGTTCTTATGAATGAATAGCTTGCAAACTATTTTCTTGAGTCTTGTATTAGCAATAAAAAGACCATATTTCTGGGTTTCATAATCCCTGTAGCAATAGATAAGGCTTTTTATATCTTCTAGACTTACAGTGTAGTTTTAAGATATTCAAAGGGCTTTTTGAAGTGCCATTCTGTTCACAGAGCTAATAATTAAAGCAGATGATAATAAGAAAGGGAGGAGTCCTATAGAATTAAATAACAGCCTGTAGTTAGGTGGTATCACATAGTGATGGGAGAATCATGTGTTAGAATGGCATCTGTAACATATGGAAGCATGTGGTGCTAATTAGGAGTGGCATCATTTTAAATGTAAAAGATTGAATATATATTGTTGTAATGGATGCTTCATTGTATTCATTGTTTTTCAGCAGGCATCATCTGTTCCTTTAATCTCAGAATGATAATGCCTGTGCCATATGTTGCTCAGCTAATATGGAGGCAAGAAAGACTTGTATATTGTGCCTCAGAATGCAAGTTCCACTATTGGGGTGGTAATACTACTACTACTGTTATTGTTGTTGTTATTATTTTTATTTTTATTATTATTTGAAGGGACAGGTTTGGAAGCATAAGGCTGATGGGGGGATTTGTATCATAGTTTGTGTTGTTCAGGGTACAGGAGCGGAATTTTTAATTTCTTTGAACTAAAGGACTCTAAAAGAAATATTTGGCCTAATTAAGAGATATTAATAAATATTTTGTAAGGACTGCATGAAAATGTCTGCAAGCAGATTAAAGGATGAGAGGTATCTTGCCCTTGATTGGCAAAGGGACACTGCAGATGAACTTTTGCACAGCTATTTGGTAAACTGAATTCCCTTTTTTTCAAAATATGCATATCTCGCTTTATTTGAGAGCTAAAAAGTGATCCTTGCTAACAAACTCCTCTTAAAATGAAGTAGAACATAAGGGCTGGAGTTTTCCTCAATAACACATTAATTCCAAATGCAGCCAATGCATTCTTCTAGCCCGATTCTTAGATGCAGTTTTGAGGAATGCATTTACTAAATGAGTAATTAAGCTGTGTAGCAGTCTGGATCTGTAGTGACTTTGGAACACAATTAATACATTAATTAATACCAACTGGGGTTTTGAAGAAAACTACATGAGATGTTAAAAATGCAAGTGGATTCTGTTTTGACTAGTATTCTATGTTTGTTGTGTTTGGGCCTTTTTTTTGGCTTTGGGTCCTGCTAGATTTCTTCAGGGTAAATTGTCATGCTGATACTTGAAAATTGTTTGGTTCATTGTTATAATCTTGAAGCACGATATACTTTCTCAATATGTTGCAATTAGATTTTATATTTTCTGATGTAATTGTTGTCTAACAAGGGCTTTTTATAAATAAGGAGCATAATGCTTGTTAACATTTAATCTAAATGATAACATGCAAACATTTATTGAGCTACATAATATATTAAAGATTATAATTTCACTTTATTATCATTACTGCTTCACAGAAGGCCAGTGTTACTAATACTGCATAGATGATTGTTTTCTGGTGGGGTTTGGAATTTTTTGTTGTTTGTTTTTTTTTTGGTTGGATTTTTTTGGGTGTTTGTTTAATTTGTTTTGATTTTGGTTTGTTTTTCTTGGGTTTTTTTTTTTGATAGCAGTTATTTCATTACAAATTGTTAAAAATAGTAATTAGCTTTGTAATTTATTATGTGGTTAGTGCACACTTTTGACTTACAGTTTCTGTTAAGAATGACAGATACTACATTCATTATTCACTATCTTATGCTTGGGGCTGATGCAACTGTATGTGGGGCTGAACTTTCTATGGTTATGAGGTGAAAGTGAAAGTACTGAGCAGGTAGACAGGGATGCAAAGGATGAGGATGCTACCCAAGGACAAGTGACAGCTCAGTTAAAAGCAGCTGATCAATTTTCTGCCCCATGTGTACCCCCTGTCAGACACAGTCTCTGGTCACTGCTGTCTCCTGACCTGCTCTGGTGCGTTTGCTGGGGAATGTTAGTAGGTACAGGCCAAACTGTGCCAAGGAGCAAGCCAACATTTAATCAGTGTGCATGATTTCTTTCCATGTCCCAGTCTGGCTTATTTGTTACAATGAGTATGCTTTGGGAAAAGTCACAGGCTTTTCTTAGAGTTTGTCATCCATTTTAGCATGTACCTGACTTGGATCGTTTCAGCCTGTCATTACTGTTCAGGCTAAAGCCATGTTCTTTTAGATGACAGGCCTTTCTGTAACTTACTGCACTTTTGTCACTTTAAATATGCTTGTTGTTATTTGATTTCATGCTAAGAACAAACATGCTCTTGAATTGCAACAAAATATGTAATAATTGTTTGGATAAGGGTTTTCTTGGGCTTGTTTTCTGCAGGTCAAGTTATAGATCTCTAACAGTGAACAACATAAATATTCTTCAAGATGAGAAAAATCTGATAGCTGTAAACAACAAAGAAATGACTAGTGTAGTGGTGGCTGATAATTATAGACTGATAATTATTCAATACATTGGTTAATAGGTCTATGTCATTGTTGTTTTGTTTTTTATTCCCCAGTGGATTTATATTTAAAAATTGTTACATGCTAAAGAGCAAACTCTCCTTACAGATTTAACTCTCCAACATCTTTTAAGGTCAATGTAGCAGAGGATTTCAAAAGCAGTAGCTATAGAGTTCTGTTTTGGCATCATGATTTTTTCAGAAAGGCTTGGATTGAAAATCCTTGCAAAAATTTTTAAATGAATAATTTATATAAAAGATACGTTAAATATTCATAGAGAATATAGAAAGTATGTGTTCCACCTCAAAATACCATAGGTGCTATAGTAAAAATCATGCTTCCAGATTCAAAACATACTGTTTCTAGCCTAAGCATAATTAAGTGGTAACAGACAGAATAAACACCCATATAATAAAAAGGATCACAGAACTTTTCATTTTGGAAGGGGACCTCTGAATGTCATGTAGCCAAACCCCTCTGCTCCAAAACAGATTGATTGCAGCAGGTTATTCAGGGCTGTGGCTGGTTAAGTTTTGAGTATCTCCCAGAGTGGAAATTCCACAGCTCCTGGGGCAGCCTGTTGGGTGTTCAACTATCCTGTCAATAAAACAGCTTCTTTGATGTTTAAATGCAGTTTTCTGTATTCAATTTGTGCTCATTGACTCTTGCCTGTTCTGAATCTCTCTGGACCAGTCTTCTTTACTGTCTCCAGGTAGTTCTATATATTGAGCAGATGTCACCAGAGTTTATCTTCTCTGGGCTGGACGGTCCCAGCTGTCTGTCTCCTTGTGCAATTCCCTGCACTTGCTTCAGTATTTCCATGTCACATCAGTGCTGTGGAGAGGGAAAGCATCACCTCCCTTGACCTGCAGAGAACAATCTCCCTCATGCAGCCCAGGCTGCTGCCAGCCTTCTTTACTTCAGTGGTGTGTTGCTGGCTCACAATCCTTTATCATGAACAACATGGTGTCCACCCAGAGCTCCAGATCTTTTTCTGCAAAGTTACTTTCCAATAGCAATTGCCCCAAAAGTGCATTGGTGTATGAGATTATTACTTCCCAGGACTGAGCACTTTTCTTTTGACTTCAATGAACTCCTGTTGACCTATTTCTCCAGCCTTTCAAGGTTCACCTGAATGAAACACAAATATCTTTTGTATCACCTTTCCTGCTTGCTTTATGCAGTCTGCAAACTTTAGGAAGGTGTTCTCTGTCCCATTGCCAGGTCATAAATTGCAATGTTAAACAGTACTGGTCCCAGTATCTACTTCCTGGATATTCCTCTAGTGACTGACCTACAGCTGGAAGTTCTGCTTGCTCATCACTTCCCTTTGAACTCAGCCTCTGCTTTTCAGTTCATCTCACAGCTGACTATCCTAATTAGTGTTCTTTTCCACTCTTGCAGGTCGTATTTCAGCTTGTGCTTGTTGCCTCTTGTCTCTTCTGGACCTGCATCAGTCTTCCTTGCTGCACCCATCAGTATGTCTATATGCTGAGGGGGTTCCATGAGTATTTTTTTTTCTGGGCTGGATAGTCCCAGATTCTCAGCATCTCTTAGTATCAGATACCCAGATGGGCTTTGGCTTTCCTAACCTTTAGACAGTGTATTTTTCTTCCTTCTAGATTACCTGTCCCTGCTTCTACCTTCTGAATACTTCCTTCTTCTGTCTCAGTCCAGTCAGGTACACCTTACTTACCCCTGCAGGCGTCTTGCTGCCTTTGACTTCTTGCTTGTTCAGATCAGCCATTCTTGAGCTTGGAAAAGGTTATCCTTGAAAAATCAATCAGCTGTTCTCAGTTTCCCTTGCCATGACTATATCCTACAGAATTCTTCCAAACTGATCTCTGAACAGGCTAAGGTCTTGCCTGAACCTCAGTGTTAACAGTCTGCTTTCTGCTTTCTTCCCTCCTCTCAGGGTGGTGAACCCCACTGTCTCATGGTCACTGCAGTGAAGGCTGACTGTGGCCTTGCATGTCCTGCTGGAGCATAGTCTTAACAGGGAAGCTACAAATAGAGCCATAAAAGAAGTCTATTTAAGCTAAAGCTTACTAAAAGTCATTAAAAAGAGAAAAAAAGGGGTCCATGTTTCATATTCAAATCTGATCATAAATTGCATCTCTGTGGATAATTTACTTCTACTTATGCAGTGATTTCATTAATTCTAGATTATGTATTTTAATTGTAATCCATTGTGCCAGACACTGGTGAAAATAATACTGGTTTTGACAAAGGGTTATTTCATTTTTTAAATGTCTGATAGATACTGTGAAGTCTATCATTTTGATAGCACAAATGCAATTCACAAGTATTTTCTGTCACTAATTGTTTTGACACTGAAGAAAGGAATTCATGCCTTATAGGAGAGAATAATCTTTCTTCACTTTACATACTTGTTTGTTCCTTAATAACCAGCTATTTCACTGACCACTAATGCAAGATGTGCAGTGGATTCCTTTCATTACATGACAACTACTTCTGGTTTGGGGGAAAAAGTCCCGGAGCTTTTGAATTGTGTTGGAAGTTAGGTTCTGCTGTTACTGTGACCAATTAAATGAAAAAAAATATTAAGATCTTCTTTCAGGCTATTAATATTCTGTGTTTCACATGATATTTTTTAACTAATTTAAATTAAGTCTCTTTGAGTATGTATTGGTTTACTCTTTGTTAAAATAATGGTATTATTGTAGCCTTTTCCTTTCTGACATTTTTGGTGCCTCTTGAAGAAATGTGCATTTCTGTAGGCACCTTTTCTTGAATGGAAGAAAGAACTGGTAGAAGAGTATTGTCTTCTGTGTCAATTTTTTTTTTTTTACTTTTCTTTACCATTTTGTATTTAAGTACCAAGACTACTTACAAGTTTTAGAAGCACAACTATTATTATTATTAACAGATCATTTAATGGGATGAAAGAGCATGTGGGAGGTGATCTGCAGCACATTAGATTATATTCTGTGGCACCATGTCATGCAGTTCAATGTTGACGTATGGTACTTTTGCTCAGTCATATCTCTTAGGTGAGCCTATAAAAACAACAAAATGTGAGATGTGAAAAACTAGATTTCTGTAGAAATAGTTGCTGAATATTTTTCTGCTTAGTGTTCCTTGAGTAAAATTATGAAGGCAATGCCCTTGGTCTTCACTTAGCTTTTGAGATCTTATGGTCAATAGACTGAGGAGCATGGATGAAAATAATGCCAAGCCATGTTTGGTTTATTTTTTTTACCAGAGAATGGATTCAAAAAGATTCAGTGGTGTTTTATTGGCCATATCTTAAGTAATGCACATGATTTAATAGGTGTTAATATATGGATGTAAGTAGTGTGAAACACTTTGAGAGTTGTACTTGGTAAGCCAAGAGAATTTATCTAAAATGATTCTGTGATACCTTGTGTACTGCAAGGACATTAATTTTCTGTTGCTAGTGGAAAATATTATATCTTGGAACTCAGGATCTGCATGGGAAATTTCATTTCTTTTCAGTTAATATCATTGTTTGTAATTGTGCACAGCCAATTCTTTTCAGTCTTGCCCCTAAGCAGACCAGTTTGGCCCCTGTTTCTTGTATTTTTAAAGATAATGGGAATACATAGACTGAGTTAACAATGAATTCTTCTAAAGGCAATGAAGCTCTATCCAGTAATCTCCACAGCAGCATTTTTAGAAGGAAGTGGATTGTATGTATTAACTAATTTTAAATTTTCTTGCATCTTCTTCTAAGATATTTGGTTAACTTTCAGAGTATGGATGCTAATGTAGAGTGTCTTGTAAATCACAATTTTGCACTTAGACGCACAGTGTGTTAGCATTGTTTCTGGCTATTTTTGAAGATGATAAAATTTTGTATGAACATTTAAATTTTCTGAGCTAGGTTTTTGTGCTGCTAAAATGACTAAAAATAGACAGTGAAATTTCTCAAATGAAACCTGACTTTATTTAGTTGAATGGCAATATCTTTTTGACTCAGTTTCTCAGAGAAAGATTGTATTCTTTTACATCAGTTAAGTGCTACTTTGTTCTTAAAAAGGTTTGTCTGAATTTAGCATATGGCTCTATACTACTGGTGATGCTCAGATAAAGCACCAGGAATTAAATAAGCTGCTCCTACATTACAAAATCTAAGATCAGTAAGATGTCTTATCTAGCACTGCTGATGCTACATTTTGATACTTGGCATCATCTAATTTGTGTCTTCATAACAGTGAGAAGCTTGAGGCAACCATTGAATTCATTCAAAAGTGAGTTCAGTGTATATAAGCATCTTCATAAAACCTTCTCTTGCTTCAAACATCCTTTTGAAACACAGGCATCAATGTAGATGTAGATGTAAGATCTGCTTTAGAAAACCCTAGATCGTTTTCAAGGAGAGACGTAGAACTTTTTTGAGAGATCAGATTTCAGTGGTTATCTCAAATGTGCTAGCATTCAAATTTACTTATAAAAGTAAGAAAACAATTTGAAGTGTCCTGGAAATACAGATGAAGTTCTTGTACCACCTGGCATATTTTCTAAACAGCTTTCCTCTAAACATGTTAAAACATTGGGCACTTTCCACCCAAAAGATAATAGATGGGATTTATCCAGGAATACTCGAAGATCTGGCTGATGTCCTTGTGAGGCCCCTCTTAATTTTTGAATGGTCCTGGAAATCTGAAGAGGCCCCAGCTGGAAGCTGGCCAGACTTGTCCCAATTTTTAAGAAAGGCAAGAAATATGACCCTGGAAGCTACAGGCCTATCAGTCTCATTTCAGCAGCTGGTAAAATTACGATTATTCTGGGAGATACTGAAACATGTTTGCAGACAATGTAATCACTGGTCACAGCCAGCTGGACTTCATGAGTGGAAAGTGTTGCTTGTCAAAGCTATTGTCCTTCTATGAAAGGTAAGCCAAGTATTTATCAAGGGAAGCCAGCTGATGTAATCATGGACTTAAAATTCCCTTCCTCAGTAGTTGCAGGTGGCTTATATAATATGGTAGAAAAGACATGGATTGACAAATAAAAAGAAGCCACTACTGTGGTAAAGGAAGAATGTATAAATTATGGATGTTGTTTGTAACAATTCCCAAAAAAATGCTTGAATATCATGCGATTTTTTGCCAGTGTGTCACCTCTATGCTGTTGACTACATCTCCTGCAGGAAGGTGAGATGGCCCAGGAGATGCTTCTGGTCAGATGAGTCAGCTCTCTGCTCTCAAGGGTTTCTGTAGGTATTTTGGGCTTAGTTTTGGTGTGATCTATGCAGCTTTCTTCATCTGCCATCCTGTGGAAGTTCACTGGGGCTGAAGCCATCCCCAGTACACAACAGGTGTATTTGCCTCCTCTTCTGAGGAGTAAAATAGATCATCATGCTGAACCTGAGGTATTCCTCCCACTGGCCTCAGTGATGGAGGATGATTGTGGCTCCTCAATCATTGGATTGGATTTTTTTGGTTTTTTTATCCCATTGTGTCTGTTAGCTTGTTGTGGGAATGGTGGGAAAGTCCCTGAGAGCTTTTGCTCTGTAGCTCTCATGAAATGCCAGTACTGTATTATTTATATTTAACCTGATTTAGGGTCTGTATGATACCACTCATGAGTGTAACAAATCTTATTAGTATGGCAAAAATAGAATTTTTCCATTGTTACATCGTCTGTGTTCCTTAACAGAAGAGGTGTGTGATATTAAAGCGTGTGTGAGAGTAATACAAATGCATATTATTGGCTTCTGACAACCTTTGTATTCAACTAAAATATTTCATTACACTGTTAAAATAATAGTTATTTTCCCGTTAGGTTCTGAATTTATCTTTAGTAATATTGTTTATTGAAAATATTTGCAGAATGTTAAACTCCTATTTCTGTGCTAAGCACATTTTGTTGATACACAAGGGTGATGTTTTTCTGATCATATTAAAATTCTCAGTTTAATAGCCAGAAGCCTAGGAATTGAATTTGAAGTGCTGGTGCATTTGTTTTCAGAAAAAAACCAATTAGTAAAAATGTTGCATCCCACCCTGAGAGGGCTGCTGGCTATTTGACACTAACCTTTCTCTCTGGGGTAGTTTAGTTGGCCAAAATGTTTAGATTATTTTATTGACTGGTAGAGGACTGTTGGGGTCAAACAGAAAATACTTGGATGCCATAATTTGCTCCGATCTTAATCTTTACCATGGCATCCCACAGCTTTGCAGCAGGGGAAAACTGAGACTCTTTTGTCTTTAGAGGCATGCACTTGGTGCTTGCAGGGGATTCTGCATGCTAGAATGCCTTGTCCTAGAGCTGCCTCACATTTCTGGAGAAACAGTAAAAGCTCTTGGATTTGAGTTATTTCTTTGTTTCCACAAAACATACAGTGGAATAGAAACCATAGGAGAATTATGCTACTCAGGAAATAATAGTATTGGAATCTCATATATCCTTAATTCAATGTAAACAACTCATATTCTGAATTTCATAAACGGCTGAATGCATTTAAGAATCTAAAGAAGCTAAATTCAAGTACCCAGAACATTCTTTGTACGTGTCTTTTGCAATCTTAAGGAAAAGTGATGTTGGGTTGAAGAGGTTTTGGCTGAATATCTGAATCAGTTAATTACTGTGATTAATGCAGTAATTGGTGTCATTGATCATTGCAATCTTTATGTAAAACTTTGTAGTAAATTAGACAATGTTAAAAATCCCCTTGATATAGTCTTTCTTAGAGGGGAAGGGTAGCATCTCTTGTCTACAACAGTTGTTTTTTCTATCCAGTATCCCTTATGATGCTCTAAAAATCTCATCACATTAATATTGTTCTTTTTTGGCAACAAGAATCAAGCAGTGAATTAAAATGAGTAATGTCTTTGAGCATTATCCAATTTGTTTTCCGATAAATGTAATTTCAAGTCTCTCGACTTTTTCTCAGAGATACCACATCTTACAATGTTAGTGACCCAAAATTTTATTTCTGCATTCCAGTGAAGTCAGTGAAAACACAGTAATACAAAAGAATAAAAATTATCTTTACTATATTTCTGATGGTATACTAAAAGTAACGTATTGTGATGATGTAAGTTCTTAATCTGTTTTGTTCTTTAAAAATTAATTTGGATTAGTTTCAGTAGAATATCTGAATATTACTTCTTATGAATTTCAGCTAAGTTGCTATAATTTAAAAATGTCTGGTCAGCAAGAAGGTTGGGAAAGAATACTAATTTAATAAATCTTTTCTAGCTCTGCATAGGGAAATTGACTGGTGGGGATGCAAAAGATAACAAGTAGAGCTAATTGTCAGCTAACCTTTATTCCCTACTTCTTCAGAAAGTTTCTTACCATGGAAGAGATGACTGAGGGATCAACTCCCTCCTAGTAGGAGTTCCAAAGTGTCCTAGAATAACAACTATCAGAGTCTGTGCTGCAAAGATTTCACTTTTATCTGGTGTTTCTAGATTTAGCTACAAACCATTCTGTGCCATGTAAACAGCATTCACAGGAAAAAGAGAACATCAAATGACACTTAAAGAAAATACTTTTCTCAAACTTGTTAGTACATGCTACATAGTTAATACTGTATTAATTTGAATTACATAAAGTCAGCTCAGATTTGGAATTTTTAATGTGTCATTAAGTAGTGGTTTTAACAGTAATTATCATTTGGTCCTGAGTTTATAGGGAGTAAATTATGTTACAGAAATTAATTTTACTCCACTTTGTGACAAAGACCCTGAATTAGATGCCAGCATAGCAACACATGCAGAATCTTTTGTTTATGCCTTGGTAGAAGTGTCCTCTCCCTACCAAAAAGGTAAAATATAGCTGCGCTTTAGATACATCTGCTACAGCTACCAGTTAAACTGTGAGCTTTTATACCCTTTGGTAAGCTTTTCTGCAAAGTTTAGAGTTAGAATTTTTTATCAGAAAGTCTGTTTATCTCAAACAATGATTTTATGTGTTTATTTACTCCTTTTTACTTAAAAAACTCTACCGGTGACTCTAGTGGAAAAGACTGCCTGAAGGCTTTGCAGTGTGTTCAGTACAGCCTTACTCAAGCTGCAGTGCAGAGCTGCATCTCTGCAGGGGATCTCAGGGGGAGGCTTTGCAAGGTATGAGAAATCAGCAGAAGCTTCTGCAGTGTGGAGAAGGGTGATCCCCATAGAGGCACAGCCTGTGTGGCTGGAGAAAATTGTTGCAGTAATTTGTTCAACTGTCCAGTAATTAAAACCATCTGCTGTCAGTTATTCTGCTGTTTGCCCTCATGCTTTCACATGGCTCTGGCGGGAATCTCTTCCAACACTGTGCAGCCTTTCCCTGAGAGATACATATAGTAGAGGAAATGTATTTGAATACCTGTATAGAGGCTTTGCCCCGGAGGTCCCAGTTGCCCTTGATGGGCTGCAGCTGTGATGTTCTTAACTGGGCTGCAGCTGTGACCAATGAAGATGACTGGGATAAAAGGGGGCAGGATAGCCAGTCAGGGAGAGCCTTGGAGGTGCCCTGACCTGAGACAGAACAGCATGGAGCAGAAGGAGTCTGTGAAGATCTGCAGCCATGAGAATACACCAAAGAGGTATGGACTTTAGAAGTCTGATAAGAACAGTATGGGACACTAGAGAAAAAATAGAACAACAACAGATACATACCTCCCTTTTTTTTGGTATCTTTGACTACTAGACTTGGTGTTTCCAAACCTTTTTAAATAACTTAAAAGTTCCTAGGTTCTGTAGCAGGAAGGTTCCGAAGGGTCTAAAATCAGGTCCTGAAACACATCAGTTGTGTTGCTGTTGTACTTCTGAACATTGGTGTAGGTGAAGCAGAAGGGTGATCTAGTAGCTGCCTCCAGGTATTTGAAGCAGAAGGGTGATCTAGTAGCTGCCTCCAGGTATTTGAAGGGTAATTGCCAAGCTGATGGAGACAATATCACCTTAGTACTACCAGGTATTATAACAAGGGTGCAAAATGCAGCCTGGGTTGCTTGGCTAAGGAGTAGGGAAGCAAATTCCCCTTGGAGGATGGGGTACTGCAGCATGAGAGCAGGTTGTTTAAAGGCTATGGAGCACCTTTCCCAGAATGATTTTCAAGGCTTAGCTTGACACAGCAACATCTGAATTGGTGGCTTGATGCTGGATACTCTCCTACCTAAATCTCAACATCGTACAGGGCACCTCCAGAGGTTTTATTGACACAGTTCTGTGCCTTGACTCTGGAGTGGGTCAGGCAGGCTCCAGCCATACGGTCACTTGGTTCAGGCTATTGCTCAAGGGCCTCCCATGGCAGGGAGTGGGCACAGCATGGTCGTTCTCCTTCCAAGCCATGTAATCCCAGATGCTCCTTTATCACACCTGATTTATAGAGGCTTACAATGTTTCCAGTAGAAAATAAGTTCATTTCATTATTTTTTTTCAATTTGCTAGTGGCCTGGTCTGACTTTCCCTTGGTTGCTGCTGTCTGTGCAGTAACAGGAATTTATGGGTAAGTCACTACTGGGCTTATAGCTTCAGAAAGGCCACCTGTGGTAACATGGTGCAATTGTGTGTGGGGAGGGGTGAATAAATACTATTCTTAAATATAATTTACTTTGTCTCTTGGTTGCTGGCAATTTATATTTTGAGCGAAATATTCTTTACTTGCTTAGCAAACTGCAAATACTGAAGAATCCATTTATCAAACCAGTAGCACGTAGACATAAAGAGCAGACAGGTAAAGAGAAGGCATCAGGAGGAGACTCATGTTTATTTTTATGGCTGAGTGTGTATGGGCAGGGCAGGCAAGTTCTGGCTTGTGTTTACATCAGCAAAATCTCTGAACTAGAATAGAAAATGATTAAAAAGTAAATCTAATAGGGTCAAAAAAGTGTTTTAATAGGGAATTGGTTTTTCTGTTCTAAATGTCAGTTTAAAGTTCTAAATAATCTTGAAATCGAAAGGGACTATCTGTATGTGCTTTTATCTACTGTGTTGCAGTACTTTATTCTAATGTTGGGCATGGGAACTGAGAGCAGGAAGGTCTCCTGTGCTACTGCAGGGGGTTATGAGGTTATTTGATTATCTGGAGGAATACATTTCCAATAGTGAAAATATTTGCTTCTCAAAAGAATGTAACTTTTTTCATCTGTTCTGTCATTTCTTATCCAAATTTATGGACTGTGCACCCTCTCAGAGCCCACTTTTTGACTTACATGTGCAATGGTGTATACCACTGACTACTAAGCAATAACTCCTCTGAATAACAGATAAATATAGAAAGGCTTCAGGCATTCAGTAAAATACATTTCATTTTATGCTGAAGGAAAGAACTTAATCCTTGGCAACTTGCATGGTTCTAACAGATAAAATTAAATTACTGGAACATGAAAACCTGCTATATTAAGAGCAGCCTTTAAAAATTGTTTTCTTGAACAATGTTTTCATATGGAAAATGATTCATTTAGCACCTGCTTATGCGTGTGATTCCTGACCTAGTAATTGATTGCTTGAACTATAAGTTTATAAACAGATATATGCTCTAGTTTCACAAGTATATTAGCTGGCTGTCTTAAGTATTAAAAAATTATTCAGGTATATGGAACTCGATGTATTTGTTACTTTTTCTTTCTTAGAAGACAAAATATAACTGCTTTAAAAGTGAAATGTGCATATTTAAATGATTGAGAACAATAATCTCTTTTAAAAAGATAATTTTTCTTTCCTTGCAGACCTATCTCTCAGTGAATTAATGAGAATTTGGCGGGTTTTCTCTGTGTAGAACTAGGTTTCTGATGAATCCCTTATTTGTGGTTCAAGTGAGTACTCTTCTATTATTTTTTTTTTAATAAAGGGGTACATTGCTCCTTTAATCAAATGATTAAAAAAATTAAGAGGGCCAAAATCCATGCAGCAAACACCATATATATTCAACAGAGACAGTGCAGAGAAATTAAGTTCTGGAAAATTCTGGATCTAGAGGAATGCATAGGTGTCAGTCCTCACTTGAAATTTGCTGTTCTACTTGTCAACTTCTGGTTACAAAATATGTATTTTATAATTTTTCCCATAAAAGTGGTTGAAAGAAAAAAAAGATAATCTTATATTACTTTATTTCAAAGAAATAGTAGAGATGTTCATCTCCCATTATGGATTTCTTTATTACAGGAGTCTTGACTGTTGTCAGACCTTTCCAATAGGATTTTGGAATGAATTAGTGTTATTAGTAAGGAAATGTGCTGTCCTGTCTCTTTATCAAGAAATATTTTATCATATTTTATGTGGCTGATTCACTCTCAAATAGATACCTGGGTAAAATGTGAATTAGTTCAGAAGACACCGGTGGTAAAGAAGGTGTAGGAAGAGAACCTTGATTATGGAAACATTCCCACTTTAGGCAATGAAATCAAAAAGTGAACCTGATGTGTAAATCTGGTTGTTACTGGAGACTAAAGCTGGAAGCAGTTGCTGGAAGTGCTCTGGGGTTTGTGTTGCAGGCAGAATAGATGCTGAGCTTTGAATATAGGCTGAAAAAATAGATCTACACCCAGTGGCCAGGGGTTGATGTGCATCCAGCTAACTACAGCTATGGGACATCTAACAGAGCTCCAGTGCAAAAAGTGGGTAGGGCTGATTCTGGCCCAGCAGGACTGCTGAAAATCTCTGGTATAATTTTCTGTGTTTGCTCTACCTACAGAACAGCTATTTGCAGTCCCAGAGCTGCTAGTTCCAAACCAGGAGCCCTTTTCAGGTAGCAAGCTCATACCTATATCACAAGAAATATTTTCATTGTCTGTCACTGACTAGAGACTTGTCTTACCTTACTTAGCTTTCTGACAAGGCTTGTCAGGCATACTTTGCACTTTTCTTAGGCTTACCTGGGGCTCTGTTACAGCTTCTTCAGCTGTAATAGCAATTACATAGTGACCAAGAAATTGTTCCCTTATCTGTTTTGATTTTAGTTTAGTATTGTAGGATAGTGCACTGAAAAGCCATTTTTTCCCACAGATTCTCATGCACTTCTATGACTAATAGTGTAAAAAGTTGCAAACTCCATGTAAGATGAGCTATGACCATAGGAGAAAGGTATAGCTCAGAGGACCGGGGAGGTAGAGTGACAGCAAAGCAATTAAGTTGCGAGCACAGAAGATGACACACACGTATCCCAGAGCTATAAACAGCTCAGAAATGTGCAGTTACCGATCACAGAGGAATTGAATTCTTTGGAATGAAGTAAAATTGGCTTTAGGAATTCAAAAAAAGAAAAACATCCAAGATATAAAATATAATAAAGCATAATATTATATTAACGTTAAATGGTATGTGGAACTGCAGACCAAGGAAGTATAAAGGATTCTTTTTTCCTCATCTCCAAGTGCTTAATGATCTCAGTTTTCTTCTGTTTGGGTTGGTTGTAGTTAATTTCTTGCTCTGTGGAAAAAGACAGCAGGAAAGTTGGCTGTGCGATGACATGCTTGAAAAAATTCCAAGACAGCAGCTCAGATTTGGCTTAACTTTGGCACAGCTATGGAGGAATGCGCCTAGATATAAAAATAGGATAATCTGAGCATGAGAGTGTAGTTTCTCATTGTTTTATTTGGAACAAAGATGAAATTAAGTTCCTGACCACTTCCTGTAATTAAGGTAATTTACAGCCTGTCCCCATAGGAAGTTTCATTGAAATAAGTGAAGGGGTTTTAGATTGGGGGATTGGAGAGCTGGTTTGGATTCTTACATTACCTTTGCGACCAAACAAGGTTTAATTAAATCCTGAAGTCTTGTTTACCTGAGTGTGCCATTGCAGTGCTTGGAAAGAGGACTTCCGAAATGCATGTGTATTCTTGTTACTTTTTCACCATCTTGCATTTGTGTAGGACAGAACGCTATCATGTTCTTTCCAAGTGTTTTTTGTTAATAATATATCAGTTTGAGTTTTTTCTGCTTTGTATGCTAACATTAAAATAATTAATTTGTGAATGGTATGCTCATAATTTCAGGATATATTCATAAATTGTAATTTACTTACCCATTAATGAAACCTTATGGAAAGACTTGTTATAAAAAAGTGCTTGCAATATTCCATCTTTTTTTCTCCAGATTCTTTTAGGCAAATCTATCAAAAACTGAGAAACAAAATATGCTTAGCAAATGAGAAAGCTTTTATAGTGAAAGAAAACTGATGGGAAAATGTTTCAGCTTTTCTTAAGGGTATTTTATGGGCCAAATCCTTGTAAAAGTCAGTTTTTTAGGGAAACCAAATAATTTTTGCAGCAGTTATGTACAGTTACAATTGCATTGCCAATCATTTTTAAATTTGCCTCATGTGCTTTCTGCCATAGAGCAACTGACTTAGAAGTAGTGTTGGTTTAGTGTTCTATAATAGGGTCTAAATATATTTGAAGTTGCATATAGTCACAATATATTTTTTCTCAAAAATCAAGTGTTGGAGTACTAGAAAAAATTCTGATTAACAGTTGAACTTGATATTGTGCAGTCACATTTGTCTTCGCTAAATTCGCTATAATATTGGTATGTATTGATATATGGCCATGAGTTTATGTAAATCTGGTTGACTGGCAGGGCTAGCCATCATGGGCTTAATTTACAAGTTTTCTCTATTGCTATCTAAAGATATTAAGAATAGGGCAAGCAGTTGTGATAATTCCTCTGTAAGGTACGTGGAGCTGGACTCAGAAAGAAAGATTATATATAGAGAGAATATGTAACAAATAGTCAAAGAGGTGGAAAAGGTCTGCAGTGGAGACAGTGAGAGCTTGCAGGGGATGGGGAAGAAATGGAAAATACAGTGAGGAGGGAGAGTATTTGAGAAAAAGAGACAAAATGGTAATAAGATACTTTAAAAAGTGGGAGTTTACCTAAAGCTGCTGGTTTCGGCCACAGGTTATGTGTACAGACTTGGATGCCTTAGTAGCATCTTAGATAATTGCTTTGCATGCAATGCAGGCTTTGTGTTAAAAAAAACAAAACAAACAGAAACAGTTTGTGTGAGATTAAGTTCTGTTTTGCAGCATTCTGTAGTGGAAGGATAGGAGATATGTACTCCTGCCTATGTTCCATGCATCTTCTAAGAGCTACGTGGTGCATTGTTGTGATGTTAGTTACTGTAGGATGTTTTATACCATGAATGACATGTTGGATTTTTTTAGCTTGTTTGCAGTTTTGATCACATCTGAGTATTTTTGCTTGATGCTGTGTGTGGTAAGTACTGGAAAAGAGGTACCATTATGTAAGTTTCAAGTGAAGTTGGATCAGGTGGAAGTGGTTTGCTTATTAATAACTTACTTGCAAGAGGGATGGAAATCCTTGCAGGCAGTTTCTACATAGTATAATTAGGATATGATGATAAATGTTGTGGAAAATGTTTATTATGCAGTGTGATACAAGGATCTTCCTTATGGACAAGCTGGTATCATCTAGTGTATTCATTATGAAATTACAGTATTAAGCCAGAATAGGTATATGCAGAAGCATCTCTGGAACATTGTTGAGTTTTGCATTAAGACCTGAGGGAAGATTGGCAATCAGTTTTTTGCTCAACATTTTTGCTTCATGTTGATGTTTAATCTCTGCTTCACTCCGAGTGGCCTTTATCATAGCTGTTAGTTCAGTAAGGGAATAGAGTATCACTTCTTGGTAATGCAGGTTGAATGCTAGTGTGAGTAAAACTCCTTGTAATAAGTATTTTATAGCTACATTTATTATACATGTTGCACATAGGGTGCCTTGCAGTAATCAGAAAAGACTAATAGATTTGGTATGTTACTCAGAATTAATGATATCATAGATATGCTTTTAGGAGGATAATATACATAGTACAGGGGGCACACAGTATGCAACCTGTCAATGCAAACTTAGGGGAAAATAAAATGACCCTGTTTATTGTTTCAGTGGAACAAGTGAAAATGAGAACAGTATCCTGCAGGGCTGGAATATTTGCTGAGAAAGGAAATGTAATCTGTGCTCTGAGAATTATGAGTTTCTGAAAAAAAGAAGAAATAATCAATCTTCACAATGACTTAATTGCTACAAATTAGATTTGCTGTGGAGACTTTGTGAATTGTACTACAAATAGGAACAAAATTTATGCAATCAGCTTACCTCCAGCTGAAAAACATTACACTGTATGCCATAAGCATAAACTGAAATTAAAAAAAAAATTAGGAAAGGGATGGACTATTGAAAGGTAGTGAACTCATATTCATTAGCTCTTTGTTACACAGCAAAACCTATCTTTAATAAACATCTTTGTTATTGACTCTGTTCTTTTTCTGATGTTGTCATGCAGAAGTTCAGAGCTTTCACATAGAAAGTATTCTTTGATCCACAGAGATATTTCATCCACAAAGGGACTATTGTGGAAAATTGAATACCTCACAAATTTTATATAGCATACTAATAATGGCTTGAAAAAATTATGTTCTTCAGTGTGGAGGACACTTGAATGTTTCTATTTCTCTTGCATTACTGGTTGGGGTTTTTGTTTGGTTTTTTTGGTTGACTTTTTTTTCCTCTTCAAAGGCATCTTTGAAACTTTTTTATATTTATTTAGCTTTCATGGAGTAGGATTTGGCATTTTCAGAATAATAATTAATATGAAGTCAAATGTTTTTAATGGAACCATTTTCCATACTGAATAGTTGGGAGTTCGGGGACTAATTTTTATCATTTCTTTCAAATACTTTACTTTCTTGTTTATCTTTGGTGTGTCAATCTAATCGACATTTAAGTCTGTCCAACCCACAGCAATAAAAATTGGCACTTTTTGCCCCTTCCTGCTGCAGAAGGCCTTTGGATGTCATAAACTTCCAATTTCTTGGAAGGAATTAGGATTGTAGTGACTACATGAGCTTTCTCACATCTTTGTCTTTGCAGAGTTTTCAATGAGAAGCAGACTTCCCGTCCTCTTTTGCAGTAATGCCCTCAGATAAAACCCCACATGGAGCACTTTCCTGAGATGAAAAAGTAATCTGATAAAGCAGCCTGGAGAATAGATTGAGGATCAAGATTTGATACATAGGTCTCTGTGTGAGGTAACACAAGCAGTAGATGATATGAATGCTTGTACAAGCAGATCAGTTTCCTACAGGTTTTAACCTCTGCTGCACAGAGTTGCCACACAGCTGATTGAATGAATCCTGTGAAAATTGTTTGTAGGAGTTGACATAACAACCCTGACAACTGAAGGTGGTTTTGCCTAAATTCAAGTTAGAAAATCACTTGTCAGGATGTCACGAAGAGCGTTGCTACAGTACTGTGGTGATGTTTTTAGGCTCAGCAAACACTGATGCAGATAATCTGCCGGTTTCTCTATTGTGAGCTGCATTATGGAATGAAGTCCTTCATATAGTGCTTCTCACTTCTTAAATATTGTAGCAAAATTAATCTATCAGGCTTTTCTGACAGTCTTCTTGTAAAGAAGGCCAGAAGTCAAGGACTGAAAACTGATCTTTGTGTGGTCAGGATTTGCAGTGTCTCTAAGTATATTTTAAATGCAAGATAAGAAAATAGAAGCTAAGAATTCAAACAGAAGCAGGTTCTTACTGAGGTCAGAGCTGCAGTCTGACCCCACCAGTCTGTTTCTGATAGTGACAGTGCAAGATGCTAAACCATATTCAAACTTTGGAAGCTGTTTCCCTTTATTGTACCCAATTTATCTTTTCAGTGATACTGATAATGCAGATAATGCTGTCCGCCTGGAGAACCCTTGTGATGACAGATTTCCCAAGTTCACTACCTGCTCTCTAAATTAGTTATTTTTGTTTGCTTGCTGAGTTGATGCTGTGTTTTGGTGTTGCACAGAGCTTGATGAAAAGCCCTTTGGTATTCACATTAACCCACTGTTGTTACAATCTTACAAACTTGCTCATATTCTCTGCAGACTTTTACTGCTGAGAGTTCCAAATTTCTTTATTTATGTGTAGGGCAGCTGCTCAACTCCATAGCAGTACACTTCAGAGATCCAGAGACTGGAACTGCATGTAAAAATTGTGCTATGTCAAATAGATGCCCTGAATTTTACCATTGGAAGTTGAAGAGAGATTCCAGACTGAGACTGGTGTAGTTTGTTGTGTGTTGTTTGGTGTGGATGATCTTAAGTTTGGTATTCAGAACTATTGTTTCTGCAGTTGAGTAATACAACACTTCACCTTCAGGAGTAGAGACTGCTCTCACATGCATGAATTTCATAACAATCCCAGAACTGGAGGAGATGGTGCACCAATTCATTACCAGCTCAACAGCCATGGCATGTAATAGTAATTTTAGAACCTAATATGTTTTTTGGCAAAACTTCATTAATTTCTGTTCAGAACGGATCCAGGAACTTAATTTTAAGTCAATCAAGCAAGTATGAGACGTGTCAGTTACTTTCAATGTTTTTTGTAGAGAAAATCAATGTAAAGACAAATATACTTTTCGTTATTATGGTGTGGAATTGTTACACTATTAATTAAAAGTTTATTTCAATTACAGTTTATGTGTTAAAGGTTTTGAGGCAGTATAAATGTAAGGTTTACTTAAATTATTTTGGAGTCATGTAGAGTTGAAAACACTTCTTCAAAAACTGATATATTCAAGAAAGATATCAATGCTAAATATATAAGTAAGCATATGGGTTATCTAATTGTATCCATTTCATTTATCAGACTAAATGTGGTTTGAAACTGTCAGGCAAACTATTTCTCTTTTCTATGACATTTGCAACCTAAAATGTATTGATCTTTATTTACCTTAGAATCATAGAATGGTTTGGGTTGGAAGGGACCTTGAAGATCATTTAGTTCCAACCCCCTCTACCATAGTCAGGAACATCTTTCAGTACACCAGGCTGTTCAATGCCCCACCCAACCTGGCCTTGAACACTTCAGGGATGGGACAGCCACAGCTTTTCTGGGTGACCTGCTCCCGTGCCTCATCACCTTCACAGTAAAGCATTTATTCCTAGTATCTAATCTAAACTTGATCTCTTTCAGTTTAAAGCCATTCCCCCTTCCCCAATCATTTCTTGCCCTTGTAAAATGTCCCTTTTCTACTCTCTTGTATGCCCCCTTTCAGTAATGGATGGCTGCTATAAAGTCTTCCTGAAGCCTTCTCTTCTCCAGGCTGAACCACTCCAGCTTTCTCAGCTTGTCTTCATAGGAGAGGGGCTCCAGCTCTCTGACCTTATTTTGGATTTATTGTGGGGGTTTTTGTTTGGGTTTTATTTCTTTGTTTTTGAGGTTTTGTTGTTTTGGGGGTTTTTGTTTTGTTTGTTTTTCTTTTTAGGGGCTTTAATATCCTAAAGGAAATTAATCAGAGTGTATGTGAAGCTAGAACCTGGGTGTTAGGGAATTTCCCCTTTCATCTCCAAAATATGGAGCAACACATACAATAATTCCCCAACACATACAATAAGCTTTCCTTGCTAGGAAAAGCTTTTGTATGTGTTGGGGAATTTCCCCTTTTCTGTCTAAAATATCCTAGCAATGGAAACTTGTAATGGTTGTTTTCATATGCATTTATTAACTTGAAGAGCTGAGGCTTTGTCTTGTACAGAGAAGTGATGTAGGCTCAGTAGACAGCAGTCCCAATGAAAGCACAGAAATTTCAGTGTATTTATACCTTTGCATACTATCTGCTTTCATATCTTTGAGAAACTATTTCATTTACAGATCTCTCTGTCAGCATCCCTGTAATTTCATTATGAATATTCATATGCCATAAACAGATGTACTGTGAATATTTAAAATGTGGGTATATCTATATGTATGAGTGCCTACAGATATTTCTGTTTATGACTAAGAATGGGAGGAAAATATATACTAAATCATGTCTTTGAAGTATCTGTTGCAATCATTTAAGTAACCAGATTTTTGAAATTAGTCATTACTTAGAAATTTACTTCCATATTCTCTTGTTAAAAAATTGTCTGAATTTATTTCTTGCCTTTCAAGTTAGCAAAAATTTTTTACACTTAGTGTCTTATAGTATTGTGTTCTATGCAGACTGGAATATTCAGAGATTTTATGTTCAAGTTGGACAGCATGTCACACACACAGAATCACAGCATGGTTGGAAGGGACCATGGTGGGGTCATCAGGCAATCTGTTCCAGTGCTCAGTCACCTTCACAGTAAAGTTCTTCCTCATGTCCAGGTGGAAGCTCCTGTGCATCAGTTTCTGCCCATTGCCTCTTCTCTTATTGCTTGGCACCATCGAAGTGAGCCTGGAAGCATCCTCTGGCACCCTCCCTTCATTTGGAGGCTTTGAGGAGGTCCCTTCTCAGTCGTGTTTTCTCAGGTCTTAATAGGCCCAACTCTCTCAGCCTTTCCTTGTAAAAGATGTCCTTTTAATTCAGAGTTTTTGTGTCATCTTTTCTTAGTGAGAATAGTTTAATCTATAAATAAACATTTGTCAGTGGTAAAGTTCAGTGAATGAGTTTTAATTTTCCCAGGAAAAAAAAGGGAGTTGAAATTTGAAGAGTTTGAATTACAATGATACAAAACTTCCTAGTTCTAAGGAGTTCTAAGAAGTTCTAAGGAGTAAGCTTCCCTTGTCGTTGAACAAAATGCAACTTTGATGGTACAGGAAAATTTTCCATTTTGGAAAATTGTCTTTATGATATTTATTATCTTTGATGTCTCCAGACAATGCTTTGACACAAGGTTTTACAAGAAAAATCTTCTTTTTTATATCTCTGCTTGATAAGCCAGCTTCTGTCACTTCTTCCTCTTCCACCTAGGGGGGTTCTGGAATCAGTGTCTAGTTTAAATCCAGACCAGATCTGAAAGATAGTAAAATTTTCACTGGGTTAGTGAAGATTGGTAAGGGAGGGAGAGTAAAGTTTATCATCTCTTGCTGGGAACACAGAAAAACTTTGAGGCTTTCGGTCATGCAGGTTGAGAGAAGCTAGCAGAGTAATTATGTATTTTTTTCAAACTATTTCTTCTCTTGAGTAGAATGACAGATGGTGAAATAAAGGTGAGGAGTGATAAGGTAAAGAGGAAGAATCTGAGTTTATGGGAAGGAAAATGATAAAGTGAGGTACTGAAGAAGGATCTTGTCTGCTTTCATGAAGATCAAATCCTTTTTCGTGTTTAGGAACCTGTTGGTTATGTCAGGCATCAACATGAATTCATTCATCCCATGGGATGCAGTTCCTGGAGGAAAGAGGGATCCAGGACAGCTGGTTTCTTTTCAGACATCACCAATAGCATGTATAGAATTAGCAAATGGTGTTTCAGGTGTTATATCTACAAATTAGAAGAATTCTTGTTATCATCATGCCAAAAGTGTTTGATGTGACATAGGATCTCTACAAAAACTGCATCCAGGTTCTGGAAAAACATTGGAGAAACACTTGAGAACCAGTGTGGACAGAGCAGTGCAATCAGAGGCTTTTGCCAACAAGTGACTGACAAATGCACTGCAGGTGAGTGAATACCATCCCTTCTGTTTGCCAGCCTCTCAACATTGCAACTAAGAGAAGATTGAGTGTTAGTGTAAGGTAAGTTATTAGATGAAAGAAAAGACAAGTTTAGTTTAAACTAAAGAAAGTTTAGGTTTCGAAACTACAGTGACAATTATATGGCCACTATATTACTTGGCAAGTTTTTGGTTTGCTCTATGTAGATTTAGAGTGTAATTTCTAGTTTCTTGTCTTAATAAAATAATAAAAAATGTTGGGGAGTGAAACTAAGTGATCTTTAAGATCCCTTCTAAGCCAAATCCTTCTATGATATTTTATTAACTAAATCTAAGTATTCATGATTAGGAAATACTTGAAAAATCCTGAAGTAAAAAAAAACCCTTGGAGTTTTTCTTTTATTTTGTCACTCTAGTGTCCATAAATATGTATTTAAATTTTATCTGTATTGTTCTTCTTTAAGTTCAAAATAAAGACTAATGAATTATACTTGATTTATAATCCATGAGAAATATTTTCCAGCTATTCTGTGTTTCTGTGTAATGTTTTGTTCTTTTTAACTAGTGGTGTGTTCAATGTTGCCTACTGTTACATCTGTTCAGTATCCTCACATAGTAGTTCATTAAGATGTCACTATAAAATGTTGTGTCCAAGAATAAAACCTCTATTTATTAGCAGATGTTGCTTCTTCAAGTCAGATAACTTTTTAAAAATTGTAGACTTTGATAGTAAAAATAGAAATATTTTTTGTTTATTTGAAACTGGTTCTTGTTCATACGAGGTTAAACTGAAGAACTCTGAAAACAATTTTTCTTAGAATAAAACCTTCAAGAAATCCCTTGAAGTCCTCAGAGGTGCACACTGTTCTGCCCAGCTCACAGACATTTGGTGGAATTGGTGAGAGGTTTCTGTTGTATTAGAGGCAGTTATGTTCCTGCCAGGGATTATAAACACTGCAAAGAAATTGACAGTTTGTATTTGAATATGTTTGTATTTGAATAGGTAGAAACACTGATTAGAAGAAAACTTCCTTATCAGTGTGTCTTTTTTATTGTTCCTACTTACACATTAAACAGTTTTGGTAGGTTTATTTAGGTATAGGCTTAATTCTGGCTTCTTAAGTTTGCTTTTTTCGTATCACTTGTTGTGATGACTAGATCTTGCCTCTCACAAGTTCCCTCAACCTGAGCCATGTTTGAGCAATTGTCTTCTTTTTCTTTCCTCTCTTGCTTTGCAAAGCAAGCTATTTCCTTGTAATGTACATATCTTAGAATTAAGCACAATTTTAAATCTTTATCATGCTCCAGTTTGCAGTTGTTTTGTGACATTTTTTTGTGCAGTGAGTGTACTACATTAATAGTTCAGAGGAACTCTGTGCAGCATTTCTTCTCTTCCAGACATGGAGATGCTAATATTTCTAATCTTGACATTTCTAATCTCTTAACAAAGTACCAAATCTTAACAATTTTATTGAGCAAGAGGAATTTTAAACTTTTTTTTTGTATACTGATGCTGTCTTCTATTCCTCTGCCATTACCAATATTCTTTGAAAAAAACTTATAATAAATTATAAATGCATTTAGGCAGTCTTAGAAGCATTTAGGCAGAAGAGTATCCTTTGGGGAATTCCCCAAGCACATTCTCTGTTTCATACTGTTTTCCTTGAGTAAACTGTGCCATGATTTCTAAGACTTAGCTCTTGCTTTCTATTTACTTGTTTTACTGACATCTCTGATAGGTTAGCTCTAGCTAACTTCCCATCTACAAGGACAAGATCAATACCAAATTAAGTTGTGTAAGGCAATTGTTGTTACGATGATAATGTGTTTAATCATGTTTTGTGTTTACACTGTCCTTTAATTACTGCTTTTGTAAATTGTACTGTCTCTTTGTATGATCAGTAAAGTCAGAGTAGGAGATGATCCTTGCCAATTACCTTCCTCTGGAAGGTAATACAGGTACTTTACATACACAGTAGTCTCTCCAAATCTTCATGAAGGAAATAAATAATTGCTTGCTGTAAACATAGAGAAGTATAAAAAATTATATGTAGGGTAGCATAATTTGTCATGTTTGTAATTATTTTATTATTTTAGTTTTTATAACTGAAACATCCCATAGCAATGCAAGCTTGCATGTCAAAAGATCTTTTAGTTGTCAATTATACATCCTTGCAAAAGTGCAAGTGGAGTACAGGTGGTTTAACAGACTTGGATACTCATTGCATATTTCTTAACATGGTACTCATCACAGTAAACTGACTGAGTAAATATACTAGAAAAATCTTAGGCCTTCTGCTTTATTACCATGCCACACACACACTATGTGTATGCATAGGCACAAAAACATATATATTTGTGTTCATGTGTAAATACTGCTATAGACATGTATAGAAATATACAATAATTGGAATTCAATTGCCTTATTTTATTTTTTTTATTTACATTGCCCCCTCATAAAGTTACTATGAAAAAAAAACGGCATTATACTGATCTGGAGATAAATAATCTCCAGAATCATATCTTTAGTATATTAAAGGTATGTGTAAAGACCCACTGCAAGACTCTGAAAGCCACATTCTGTTATACTAGGTAGAAACAGAAACCTTGTGTGTCAGCATTTCCCAACTGTTTGATCCGCTGCCAGTTCATCACCCTTAAGGGTCAGACTCTCACTGGAGTATGAGACAGGAAAATGAGGCACATGTAGGCAAAAGATTGAATAAACTTGATAAGAAACAAGCTTCTATCTATGAGTACGAGACAGGAAGTATTAGCATAAAGCAGTCAAATTTGTGTTGGAAGTAGTCTGTGTCTTCATCTTACTGTTTCTGCCTTGATGGTGAATAGGTACTGTGAAGATTGAAGTATTGGAAAAAAAAATCATTAATGCCTTTTCTAATTAGCGCTTTGTGTGGCTACTTCAGGGGGCTACAGTTTTGAACTCAGCTGTGAGTTTTGTTTACTGTCTGAACAATATCTGATTCTTCTTCCTCATTCAGAACACTGGGATCAAAGATGGAGCTCAGAAGGAGTTTGCATATTAGGATCAATTAGAGTGCAGGGGAAGTACAAAAAAGAAATTGAAAACTGACACAGGTTAAAATCAAGGTCTCCAAGTCTCTTTGTGAAGGCAGGCCAATGATGTTTTGAAATTGCATTTAACAAATGGGTATAAATATATGTTGCTATTATCTGTAGTCTGTGCCATCAAGAGAGTTCAGCTTCATTATGCAATCAGTATAATTTTGTTAGCAAAGAATAGTTTTCAGTTTGATGAAAGGTTTTGAGTATAACACTTTAGTAAAAGCAGCCAAATCCCCCCTTCAGTCAAGGTGGGTTACTGTTTGGCAGTCTTGGCAAACAAAAAGAGAAATAACCCTCTATGCATGTAGATCGTAATTGTCTTGAGCATAGAGAGAATATTAAGTTTGGAAGAATAAGTGCTTCATCAATTCTGAGGAGGTTTATTTAATGAAGGCCATTTCTTTTATCACTTCTATAGCAATAGGATAGTAATTTACATTGATTCAGGAGCACAGGTAATGAGTCCTTAATATTAAATACTAGATTCCTCTAAGAGAAGTTTGATTTTTGTTCGGTGGCAGAAGATAGCCTAAACTCTGCTGAACTGCCAGCCATTAAAGTTCCTGTGCTATAGCCAAGTAATTTAGAGGTATATCATGGATTGATTTATTGAGTGACTCTTGCCTAAGAACATGATATGTCTGATGTATAATCAGGATTATTAGTGATCAAACAATAGTAGGTAGATGTCCTTACAATAATGTTTAAGAACTACATTGTAGATTATTGTGACAATGTGAGTGAAAGGTGAGTGTGATATGTCACATAAGGAAATCTGTAAGATGTAGTAGGAGTATTAAGAGAAAAATAAGGGATAAGAGTACTTAAAAACAACATGATGTTTATATTATTTGAATTGTAAATCAAATTAAAGCAGATTGAAGATGTAAGTTGATTGTGGTCATCTACTTGAATTTTAATGGTAACCTGTAACTGAACTGTTGAGCAGAATCTGAGTGTTGAAGTATCTGAGGCCTTTTAGGTGAAGAATTAAATGATATTTCTCTTTAGGTCTAACTGCATATGGTGTTTTAAGAGTGTAGGGCTAATTCTGTACTGAATTAGGTATTGTGAAAAAGATTTAAAGTTTTTGTGTTCAGAGGTATTTTTCTTGACAATTTAAGGTGTTATCTTGCAGGCATTTTATAGAATACTAATGTGTATGTTTAATTACTGGACAGGTAGATGTCAAATCACTGTATATACTGTGGTGTTTTGTTCATTTCATGAATGAGATAGAATCTCTGTGTAAGTATACTTAAAGAGAAGGCTGCTTAGGAGAGAGTGTACTTCAAAATAGGTTATATTTAGAAAGCCATTCCTGTCAAAAGTGAGCATTTAGTGAAAGAACTGTTGTGGGTCTGACAGTAACCAGTAATGAGAATTGCTGGCGATACTTCATTACATTGAAAAATTATTTTCACATGTTTCATGTTCTGGGGTATCAATTTATTTACTTAGGTAACAGAACTTGTAGATAAATGTTACTGAACCTGAAAATTTTTATTTTAAAAACCAGGCAAAGACCATTTTTATATTTTGGCCAGTACTCTGATGGAACAGAATGACAGCATCAACTAGGTTGGAAAAGACCTTGGAGATCTTCAAGTCCAACTTATGACCCAACACCACCCACCTTATCAACTAAACCATGGCACTGAGTGCAACATCCAGTCTTTTTTTAAACACCTCCAGGGATGGTGACTCCACCACCTTCTTGAGCACCCTATTCCAATGCTCAACCACTCTCTCTGTAATTTTCTCTTTTCTAATGTCTAGCCTAAACTTCCCCGGGTACAGTTTTAGACTGTGTCCTCTAATCCTGTTGCTGGTTGTCTGGGAGAAGAGATTGACTCCCACCCGGCCTCCTTTCAGGGAGTTTTAGAGAGTGAGCAAACTTCATGGCAGCAAAGTCCTGCTAATCAAACCTGATTTTTATGACAAGGTAAACCACTTACTGATCAAAGGAAGCCGGTTGATAGCATCTTTTGGGATTTCAGTAAAGCTCTCAATACTGTCTCTCACAGTTCCCTCTGGAATAAATGACCAACACACAGCTGAATAAGCATCCACATCATGTAATGGGTGAGCAACTGCCTCATGGATTAGACATAAAGGGTTATTATGAATGCGGTGACATCAGACTGGGGACTTGTCACTAGTGGGGTTCTACAGGGCTCCATCATCAGGCCTGTGCTTTTCAACATCTTCATGAACAACTTGGATGCAGGACTTGAAGGGGCACTGAGTGAATTCACAGATGATACAAAACTGAGAGGAGCTGTTGACTCCCTTGAGGGCTGGAAGGCTCTAAAGAGAGATCTCAACAGCTTAGAGGACTGAGAAATTACCAAATGTATGGATTTCAACAAGGGAAGGTGCTGGATTCTGCACTGGCAGAATGTAATCTTGGCTGTACAGACAGACTGGAGAATGAGATTCTAGAAAGCAGTAGCATGGAAAGGAACCTCGGGGTCCTGTTGACAAACTGAATGTGAGCCAGCAGTGCCCTGGCAGCCAGAAGGGTCAGCCCTGTCCTGAGGTGCATCAGCCCCAGCATCACCAGCCAGGCAAGGGATTGTCCTGCTCTGCTCTGCACTGGTGCAGCTTCACCTTGAATATTGTGTGCAGTTTTGGGCACCACAATGTAAGAAGGATATAAACTATTAGAGAGTATCCAAAGGAGAGCAACAAAGACGGTGGAAGGGCCTTGAGGGGAAGCTGTACAAGGAGTGACTTGAGGTCACTTGGTCTGTTCAGCCTGGAGGAGACTGAGGGGAAACCTCACTGCAGCTACAACTTCCTTGTGAGGGGAAGAGGAGGGGCAGGCACTGATCTCTGCTCTGTGGTGCCCAGTGACAGGACCCGAGGGAATGGCCTGGAGTTGTGTCAGGGGAGGTTTAGGTTGGATATCAGGGAAAGGTTCTTCACCCAGAGGGTGTTTGGGCACTGGAACAGCTCTCCAGGGAAGTGGTCACAGCACCAAGCCTGACAGAGCTCAAGAAGGGTTTGGAAAAAGCTGTCAGGCACATGGTGTGATTCCTGGAGATAGTGCTGTCTGGGGACAGGGAGTTGGACTGATGATCCTTGTGTGTCCTGTCCCTTCCAACTCAGCATTTCCTGTGATTCTATGAATTGAAGATAATGCTTCCTCTTGAATTGAAAACTCTTCACACTGAGCATAAAATAGAAGTACCAGTTTTCTATTTAATATCTTTTATTAAATAGAAAATCTGTTTAATCTGTGGGATTAAACAGGGAAAAATAGTGCATCATTTCAATCCAAGTTAATTTATTTGCAATCCTAAATTAGGAATATAAATGTGCTTTCTCTTAAGATAAACTAATAATCCTTTGAACGATGAATTGCCATCTGTAAAAATAGATGATCTGCCATTTCATCCTGTAAAAAGAAACTTAGTCTCATTTTGTAGTGGTCAGCATCTGGAGAATGCAGGATGCTTTCCCAACCTGCATGATTTTATTCTTGTAATTTTTGCTTAAATTTTATTTCTTAAAGCAACTGAAGTTATATAAAAAACAAAAAAAAAAATCACAATTTAAAAATTTTATGTTAGAATCTGAGACCATATCTTACTCAGTGAAGATATTTTCAGAGATCACTATTGCAGTCAAGCTGTAAAAACTTTTGGTGGTCCAGTCCAAGGCATTCCTCTTGTTGAAAATTAAGCCTAAAAAACGTTTTGAGTGATTTTCCATCAGTCTGATGTGAAACAAGAGGTGGAATATGCAAGTGGAACTGGAAAAGGAAAGATACCTCTTGCTTTAGATAAATTTAAGCTGTTGTAGAGATGCAATTGGCTATTTTGTCATGTAATTTCTAAATATTGCAGTCAAAATACTAACATTAAAGAAGTTCTTTATTTCTAGAACATTGAGGAACTAGAAGAGGCCAGGTAACTGCAGTTAGTTCAAATTCAGAGGAAGAAGTTCTACAGCAAATGACCAGGGTGAAGGAGAAGGGTCTTCTTGAGCTGCTGCCTTCTGCTGGTGGGGAGAAACTCTAACTTCTTACCTAAGTGTTGATTGGGGTGTCTAAGCTGTGCTGTGTGGTGTTAATAGGATAAGAACCTAATTTATAAAACATGCTTAGTATGACTCCTGGTTAAGACTTTCATAACTTGATTGCCACCTCTTCATTGCACTGTGGCTGTTGTGTCTGCCTCAGAAGCCTTTGAAAACCTTGAGAGACTGCAGCTTAGTGGAAATTACACTAAAACATACTCTGTATACAGTTAAATAGTTCTCTGTTCATCATATATTTAAAAGCAAAATTATAAGCTGCATGCAAGTTGAATATTTATAGTTCATGCTCTTGCCTCTTTTGCCATAGTTGAGCAGTTGCCATGGTTTCCATTATATTGTCTGCTTTAGAGGCAAACTTCATAACCATGCTAAATGGAGCTGAGTTTCTGAAGTGTACTACACTTGTAGTGCCCTCAGCTGCCTCTTGAATTGATCTGTATTTTCCACTGTCTCCCCTTAATACCACGGAACCAGAGATTGGGGCTCACAAGAAATACAAATATAAATACACAAAATTAATTCTCTTCATCTGTCTTACCAATAAAGAACATCAAATTAAGTGTATGAAGTGTATAAAGAAGTAATTAATTTTTTAAGAAATGAGATTCAATTAAATGTGGGTGACACCATAATCTGTAGGCATAATAGTTCAACTTTGCTTTGTGCAGGGTTGCTCTTCTTTCTGAAAGGATGTAAATGGGGATAGAGAGTTAATATAATTATGTTTTGCAGGGATCAAAAGTCTGGGGCATTTCTTAAGATATGAACTTCAAGGAAAGATGTTGAAAATTGGATTTTGATACTTTTGGCATCACAGCTTCTAGAAGATTTAGCTTGCTAAACCTGCCTTTTTTAAGGGTTTCTATTTCACCTCTCTGGTGTATCTTTGTTTGGGTTCAACATGTTCTGAACCTCAAAAGCAAAAAGAGGTCTCCCACACCTAAGAACTTAGAAAGATCACATTCTGGTCTAACTTTTTTGCCAATCCACTTTGATTTCTTCAGAAAAGATATTCTGTTAGAATTATGAATTTATTTATACACATGAATATATGTAACTAAATATAGATATGTATATATATTAACACTATGTGATCTTGTAAAAATCCAAGTACTTCCTGATTCATTCAGAGATGCCTTAACAGATATCTGCTATGTCAGATGGCTCTATCTAGACTCAACTTTTTTTTTTTTTCAATTGAGTATAGCCTTGTGACTTTACAAGCCTTTGCATATTCACCTTTGAATATCTTCAATATAGATTTTTTTTTATGTAATAGGGATTGGAATTTACTAAAAATCAGAGCCTAAGTGGGGGTTGGGGGAATGGGGAGGGTAGGAGGTGACACACACAACTCAGTAAATATCTTTTAAGTGACTCCTGTAAAATGAACATCAAAACAAACTGATACATTTACAGAATATATAACTAAAATCAAACAGCTTCCCTCCCCACTCCCCCAATGGCAAAATCTTAATTCTGGCAAAATTCATCCTCAAAGCAAGACTGTGACTCGGTAAGTATATTGCTGTTGACAGTAGTGACACCAGTTTTACACAACAAATGTGAAATAAAATTTCAAAATTGAATACTTCTATAAGTTTAAACAGATAAACTACTTGCCATGTGCAGGATCCCAAGTCCTCAGTGTACACTCAGCAAAATTTTCTACATGTATCTTTCAAGGATGATGAAGACATATTGATTGGCGGGTGAAACAAAAGGCATTTTAAGATTGTTCTGTGAAGTTAAACTTTGTTTGTATTATGGGGTTTTTCCTTAATGAGGCATTGCAATAATCAGTTACCAGAAATGAAATTAAAACTGCTTCTTAGTGTATTTGAGCATGCAAAGGGAGAGTTATGCAGAAGAACCTCTGCGTGTTTTATGCTGTTATTGCAAAACCAAAAATAATTTTTAAAACTTTACATTTAGACATGCTTTTTATAAATTACTTGTGCAGAGCCTCTTTACAACTTCTTTGTGTGTAGGAGATGCTCCCATACAAGCTTGAGCTGCTCTCTTGCCCTTGAAATGTGCTCATTTCCCCCCTCTGTCAGGCTGCTCTGCTTCTGCTTTTATTCTCTTCTGTCAATCATCTTCTCAATGATGCTAATTTCTGTGTTAGAGCCTTACATTATTAGGTCTAAATTAGATAACTTGTTGGTGAATCCAGCAAATGCTGAATAATGAATTTCTGTCTGGGTTATGTAGGTTTTTGGAGACTCTATGAACCTGAATTGTGGGAGAGGTCCTTTATGGAGTTTACATGTCTGCATTCACACCTATGTCAAAAATAGGGCTGTTAATTATGGTTTGTGAAGATGCCAAATATGAGCAAAGAGCTGGTTTGTAAATAAATTATTTTAAAATAGTGCCTGGTATAGCATTGTGTCTTTTGCAAAGGGTGGTTACATCGGGAATGATAAAGGATGAAATAATATTTGAGAACAGTAGCATTGGTTTTTTCTTCTGTGTAATGCTAAAGATCTGAACACTCCCTGTTATTTTCTAGTGAAATTATTATGCAACCAGCTGTTTACCATTGTTTACCATTGAATGCACTTTTTTTTTTTAATCTCAAAGGTGCAAGGAGTATGTGAGTTTAAAATGGGTCATTTATTCCAGAGTAACTGTCTCATCATCAGTCTGCAGTGTGATGAATGTCTGTTGCCTTATCTCTTTTCATAATATAACTGCTTACTTGAGTATAATGGTAGACCACAGTGAGCAAACTGCTGTGGAAGAGCTGTTAAACTGCACATCCCTATCTAGACTTATGTCTTCACATGCTGGGAATAGCAACACTCAGGATGTGACTGGTAGGGACAATTTTCAAGTAATTTTTTACTACTGAAATAAAATTGGTGGAGATGAAGGGTATATCTAATGCAGAAGTACAGCTCGAGACTTTACAGTGAGTTTTAATGTTTAGTCTTTTGTTCTGTGGAATAAGACATTTAAAGACTTGGGCTGAACTTTCTCCGTTGCTTCCCAGGCTATCTATTGCCATTTTCACCCATTCTTGTTTTGGTAGGAGTACAATATGTTTAAATCATGCTTTCTGATTCAGCAAGTTTTAATTTGATAAAATGAATGAATAAATTAAAGGCTTTCCATGTCGTCATTCCAGTAATGACAAAGTTGATGTGGAAGAGGTAGTATAATTTAGGAGATGCTCTTGATAATAATTTATTCATTAGTTGATATTTTTCTTTCTTCCAGCTTTAATGGTGTTGCAGAGTATGTTTTCCAGAACAGAAACTGTTATGTTTGCATTTCTGTGAACTGTAATGCAGTATAATACTGAAATGTCTTCAGGCATTGCTGTAAAACACAAACACAGAGCAATCTTACTTTTTGCCAGGGTATAAAGTGAGCACACAATACTGGGTTTTTTTTCTGTATATGCAGAATTATATTATTGTATTTATAAGTTATTACTGCTGGTGCTAGATTTTTAACCTTAGATGGTAAAACGCTAAAAAAAAAAGTTTCTGATACAATCCAATATAATTAGTATTGCTCACCCTAAGTGGAAGAATGCAGCATTAATTACGCATTAGACCATTGAAAATCCTGGTATCTACAGTTAGTAAGGAAAAAAATGTGGTAGAGAGAGTCTGCCAGTATATGATACTCAGTCTGTCTATTGTATTGTGGCATAGCACATAACTTTGTATTGTGATTTAAGGTGTTTTTTTCATTGTAGACTTATATCAAATACTGCATATGGTCTCTTAGATCCTTAGTGATATTTTTATAGAAGAGTGATTTGGTTGGATTTAGTACACCTTTCCAAGAAGTACACTATGCTCTTTTCAGTCTATACATAACTTTTTCTTACAATTCCTTTCTATACTGCTAACAAAATAACTTCTATGCAAATACCTTTCTTAGTCTTTGAATCTGTTTGTTTATTTACTACTGGAGGCACTCAAGCTCAGTGTATTTGACTAATTTAGTGAGTTCTTCCATATGTATGACAAAATAATTCCTTTTCAGTATAGAATGTAATTTTAAAACATGTAGATAATGCCATCTAGTTGGGCTATCACTGCAGTGTAATTTGTGCAGCACAGTGTCCTGCTGCAGACTGGCACTGAAAGGAAAGCTTCAACTGTGGTGGTGGCAGTGGTAGTTTCCAGACTTTGATCTCGGGTCAGATAGGGAATCCTGAAAGGATACTGCCCTTTAAAGTGCTTTCAATTGAATGTTGGATTTATGCAAATATCATGAGGCTAATTAATGTTGATATAAGAAAAATCTTAGCGGGTAAGAGATTCCTGTGATGGCGGTCAGTTCTGTTCCTGGGAACGTTCCTGGGATCCCAGCTGGAGAGTTATAGTATGAAAGAGCAGTAAAACAAGCACAGAAGGATGAGATGACAATGTCATGTGTCCAAATGATATGACAACTAGCTTATAATAATATTTTATTGAATAAGTCCATTACAAATTTCTAATACAGTTTTTTGAACAAAATGCAAATGATTGTGAAAATACAGGCAGCCAGGCACAAGGGCTTTACAGAGCTGTCACCATGCATGGATGCAAGATAGGAGAATCCAAGTGTTTTGTTCTAGATGGAGGAAGATTAATCAAGGGAAGAGTACGAGTGCTGACAATGACAGTGCTGCAACAGTGGCAGTGAAATATTGACAGTTCTCTTTTTACCTGCTCTAATGTCTTCATTATATTTTGTGGATGACTTTGCGATTTAGTTGGATCTTTTACAAATTGATCAAGTGAAAAAATCTAATGTACAATCTCAAATTATGTTCAACTGCATTAAATACTGAGAGTTCTTTCTGGACTATGTTATAATTATTCTCAAATCACTCTCATACTCAGATATTGTACTATGTTACTATTGTCTTTGTGTGCATAAAGGTAAAGCACAACTGAAAACTTCAGAAAGCCCACAGCGTTCATTGGATTTGGGTCTTCTTTTTTAAATGGCTCACTATAAATATGAGAAACTACTGCTTGAAAATGCAGTTTTAAATTAAGCAAATAATGCAAATTCATCCAGACTAAATGCATTCTATGCAATAAACCACTCCAAAGACTTGGCTCTTTTTTCCAAAGACTTGGCTCTTTTTTCCTTTTTTTTTTTTTCCTACATTTTACATTTTGTGTTTTACTATGATTTTTTTGATGAAAAAGACTTTTTTGCTAAAGGCTTGAGAAGGTAATGGGTGTTATCTGGGAACATCTGCGCATAAACCCATGCCTGCTCTCCTTGTGCCGACTAAAACATGGAGTGCTGATACATTTCATTGGCTTACCTGCTGTTGTTCCTTCCACAGTTGGAGGATCCCTGTGCCCATGAGAAAAGCCAGGTGCTTTAAAGGCTGATGGCTGTGATAGCAGTCAGAAGCCAACTGAAGAACAGACAAGTTACAACTTCCCTCAGTATTGCAGACAAGTGAGAGTTGCACATGGGTTTTCAAGGAATTTGAGGAATGAGAAAGGATCTCATTCCTTGTTTTTTGTTCTTTCACAGGAAATTGTTTCTTTTGGCTTCAGGTTAAGGACTCTTGCCAACTCCTTGAGGACATCCTGGACATCTTGAGTGGTGAATTTAAATATGCAGAATAGAAAATTACTAGTTAAAGGGGTTTTTATTTTCCTGCAGTAATGGGATAATAATGTTTGTGTAATTGAAATTATGAAGAAGAGTGATGTTAGCATCCTTCTACTTGGATATTTTTTTGTCTGCCCTGGTAAGAGAGGCAGTAAGGCAGTGGACACAGCAAATTCAAGTGCTTAACTTTTTTCATTTTAATTTTCCTCCTCAGTTCCAGGGTTTTTATAGTCAGTATTCACCAAAATGCAACTTTCAGGACAAACAACCTGTATGAAATGTACAGAACTGGCTATTCAATGTGAATAGGAACATTTTTTCCCGTTTGCATCTTCTACTTCATGAAGCTCTGCAAAATTTTATCTAACTATCCATAACTGAATCAAGAAATGAAATGTTTTTTTAATGGAGAATTTGTGGCAGAATTTTTTAGATGACTGGAGAGATGTAATGATACAATTTTGGGAAACTGATTAACATTAAATGAAAAGGATGCCAAAGTCTAAAAAAACCAAACAACAAACCCACACATTCAAGAGTTCACGAATATCCATTAATAAAAAAATTGATAATTTAGACTATATTTTGGCAATACTTAGATAAATGTCCTTACCAAATTATTTATTATTATTGATAAATAGATTAAAATTTAAAAGTTCACATTTTTCTCCTTATTAAGTTCTTGAAGGCAATTTTTGCAGTTTTTTCTCAGTTTTCCACTTTTAATTTTTTTAACACATAACAGCATAAATTATTGAAGTGTTCTAGTGTTTACCTGTGCTGTGCAGAGACATTATGTAGTTTTCAGCTGTCACTTATAGGAAAGATTTCTTATAATATGTTGCATTGGTTTGCAATGTTGAGTTGGGCAATCATTTTAACTTACTTCTTCACAAAGTATCTTTTTGATTCCTCTGTACATATTCTTGGAAATATGGCTCTTTATATCCATTATCAAAAATCACACTTTTAAATTATAACTCCCCAATGAAGGTTTTTTCTTCATTAATCATTCAATTAAGTTTTGTTTGTTACAAGCCATTTTAGTAGGCTTTTATTTTAACCTAAATATTAGCCGTGTGTGCCAATTTTGAGTCCATTGATCTAATTGTCCTTTAGTCCACCTTCCACTTTCCTTTGTTTTCCTTTGGTGACTGTTTAATTTTGTACTGTGAAGCCTGTTTAAAAATTTAACTTGTTAGAGAAAGCTGAACTAATTACTTCAGTGGGGGCATTAAAACGCATTTACAAGCCTCTTATGGCTGTGGTGTGGCTGGTAGCACTTACTCTCGTGGATATCCTGGTGCATGTTCTTGTTTCCAGTGCTTGTCCAGTTCTGTGGAAGGAGTAGAATCCAAGGAATGCTGGGACACAGTTAGAAAGGGAGAACATGGTGAGCTGTGAACATAAAAAAAGGTTTTTATGAGGATATTGGATAGAAATCTTTGTAAAACCAAGCAAGATCAGCTTTGTGGCTCATGGAACCACTTAATTCACCAGGTTCAGATTTTTCAGATTTATCAACATGTATAGAATAAATAAATTCCATTATGCACTCACTTTATCAAACTGACTTGTGAATTTCTCCAAGAAATAAAAGTCATTTTGGGAAGTTAGTTTTCCTTTAACTTTGATGACTTTGTTTCTAGTGTGTTAATATCAGAGAATGATGATTATTTTACTTATATATAATAGCTGCTAATCTGTTTGTAGTTACCAAGGATGTCCTATTTGCTTATGCAAATAGGGCAACAGTGTGCTTTCAATAGTCATTTGGAATTTTCTTACTATTCCATGACTTGTTAATTAACATCAGTGGCCTGAGGTGTCATGAGCTGTACTCTATTGCTATCTGATGGCAACTGTCATAATTTTAAAAGCCTATCTTCATTCTGGTTTTATTTTACTTTCTCAGATTTTCACAATTTATAAAGTCTGATTTTTGCTGATTTCTAATGACTTTCCTATCTTTCAGGATTTTTATTTTTTCTATCTTTAATGGGTACTTTGCCAAGATATGCTTTAATCTTACTTTATTGCTTATACTATTCTTTTTTAGTTCTTTTGGTCTCTTGACCTCTCACATCTGTGCCTGTTAGGCTGGTGATCTGCCATTTATTTGCATTTTGTCACTGATGTTCCTTTCAGCATCCTTCCCCTTTTCTATTCATTTGTTCTCTCTGTTAGACCTTAGCTTAGTGAGCAGTCCATCAGATGGGGTGCAAAATTACAAACCAGTGCCTCTGAACACTCTGAAGTATTTTACAGCCAATTAATTCACTCTTATTTTTAGAGGCTATATTCTCTACCCTAAGACTTGTTCTTCCATAAGTACAGTTTGCTCCTAAGGTTTGCTCTTTTTTGTCTGTCCTTATCCTTTTACTACTGGTAGGACCAACAAACTTCTAAACAGTCCCCATTGACACACACCACCTTTCCATCCCTGGCTGGAGGTGTGGTTGCTCCTGCTCTGCATGTGCTACTTCCCACAGTCTGCTGGGACTTGTCATGGTCCAAAAGCCCCTTGAGATCCTGCAGGCAGAGTGAGGTGGAGGTCCCCATGTGTGACACACCCAGCTGGGCACTGGTGGCCTGTGCTAAGCTGTTGATTTCAGGAGTAGAACTGGATTTCAGTAGTCCTCTTGTTAAATCCTGGGTACATACCTAAGTGGTTTGCTGAGTTCAGTCTTGAGCAAGTTTTGAGTCACTGAAAGGTCACCTATTTTGTTAGATGACCTATTTTTTTTACAGGTAGCCTTATTTTCCCATTTGATGCAAAATACATTCAGATTGTTGTGTTTTTTAAGGCATTTGACACCTCTTCATTCTAGCCATTATGTGTATCCCCATAAGAACTGAAATAATTACAGTGATTTTACAAATTTTTCTATGTATGAGTAGGGAAAGATTCCTACTTGACTGTAAAACCTGACCTTACTATGGTTAGTGTTATTTAAAATTTATGGTGTTCACTTTGTTTTTAAATTAATCCCCTAAAATGATTTAAAATACATTTGTTGACACACACTCAATCTGACCTCCCATCTGACCCACCCCAGTAAGCCACTGTTATGTTACAATTAAGCTACTGAAATAAATCCATGAGACTGCTTTGCAAAATTCAGATATTCATGCAGCATTTATGCTGTGCCCTTATATTCTTTTTGTGGGATGATGACTAAGGACTTGGGCAAGGGTAAGGCTTTCTGTCTGCACCATAGACTTCATTTTACATTATCTTTGTGGATGGAAATGTACATAGTTGATGTAAGAAAGGCTGACTTGGCTGAAGTATGAGGTCCTGTGGAGACAGGATGCACCTGAGATAGGAGGAAAATCTGGACATGAGCCAACAGTGTTCAATTGCAGCCCAAAGAGCTGCCCACACCCTGGGCTGCATCCAAAACAGCATGGCCAGGAGTGCAAGGGAGGGGATTCTGTCCCTCTGCTCCACTCTGGTGAGACTCCACCTGGAGTGCTGCATCTTGTGCTGGGCTCCCCAGCACAAGAAAGATGTGGACCTAGTAGAGGAGGTCATCCAGAGTGGGGGCACTTGGTGAGATCCTTGGTAAGATCCTTGGAGAGGTAATGGAGCAAATTCACCTGGAAATCCACTTCCAAATGTGATAGACAAGAAGGTGTTTGGAAGCTACGTTGGGGAAATTTCACCTGACTGACATCATAATCATCCCTAATGAAGTCATTGGATTGGTGGATGGGGTTCTAAGACTGGATGTTTATCTTGCATATAGCAAATTTTTTGACACTGGCTCCCATCATATCCTCATAGACAAGTTGATGGAGTATGTCCTTGATGAATGGGGAGGTGCAATTTAAAAGTGACCACAGTCAAAAACAGTTGTGACCTGTGGCATGAAGTCCAAGTTGATGATGGTCACTAGTGCCATAGTGAGGAAATCAATAATGGATTCAGTACTGTTAACCATCTGATGACTTGGATGTTGGGACAGAGAAAGCCCTCAGAAGGTTTGCAGATGGTACAAAACTGGGAGGACTGGCTCATAATATCAGATGGCTGTGCTGCCTTTCAGGAGGATTGGCACTGGTTAGAGCAGGCTGAGGGGAAGTTCAGGAAAGGGTAGTGTGCAGTCCTGCTCCTGGGAAGGAATAACTCCAGACATAGTAGAGGCTGACAGGGTGGAAAACAACTTTACAGAAAAGGTCACCAAATTGAACTGAGTCAGCAATGCAGCCTTGTGGCTAAAGGCAGCAGCTCTCTCAGCTGCATTAGCAAGTGCATTGCCAGCAGGTGGATGGAGGTGAATCTGCCCCTCTGCTCAGCACTGCATTGTGAGACAGAATCTGTAGTCCTGTCCTGTGCTTCCTATTGCAGGAGAGATATGGGCATGCTGGAGCAAGTCCAGAAAAGGCCCAAATAGATCAAGGGAGCATCTGACATATGAGAAGAGGTTGAGAGAACTGTGAATGTAGAGCTAAAGAAGAGAAGGCTCAGAGCAGTCTTCCCAACGTGGAAAAATTCCCAGCTGGCAGGTGGCAATGAAGACTGAGCCAGAATGTTCTCAGAAATGCCCACTGAAAGAGGCAATGAACAAAAGTTGGAACCCAGGAAATTCTGTTGAGTGAGGATTATTTTTTATTTTTCACAGTGAGGGTGGTCAAACACTGGAAAAGGTCCCACATTGGTTTATCCAAGATTTCCATTATTGTAAATACTCAAAACTTGATAGCACATGATTCTGAGCAGAGCAGCCTGGTCTAGTGGGAGATGTTCCTGCCTGTGGAGAGAGAGGTTGGGGTTAGATGATCTTTAAGGTCCATTCCAACCCCTTAACATTCTGTAATTCTATGATTTGAATGGGGGTTTGAATTAGATGATCTCCAGAAGCCCCTTCCATCTTTAGCCCATCAGTGCTTCTGTCCTAGTATTTTCCTGTAAGTTTGAGAATTATTTATTAAGTGTACAGTCTCAAACAAAACACCCTCACTTTGTGAGAGCAGAAAAATGAATATGATTAGCATTTCCATGCTTATAATAATAATAACCAGATTTCAGAAAAAAAGATCCACATTGCTTTTTGTTTTAATAATTGATAATTCTTTAAAAAATGAAACAAACCCTAGCACAATCAGGAAAACAAGCAATAAAGAGGGCTACTAATATGATTTTTTTGCATATCTTTAAGTAGATTATATGGTATAATTGTGACTGGGTTTTTTGTTGGCTTCTTTTTTTTTTTTATCCTTCTTTCTCTTTCTTTCTTTTTTTTTTTTTTTTTGGAACATATCCATAGAAATCTATTCTGTTGTTCAACTTTATTTTTTTGAAAGGTTCCTGTACTGGCTGATTAGGTATTCATTTTTCTGTTCAGTTTTCACTGTCTTTTTTTAAAACACAATTACTAAAGCTTCATCTGTGTGTGATTGTTTCTTCATTCATTATTAACAAATATTTTCATTATATTAACCTGAAGTATTTAGTAGGTAATTTGGCCCTTTTTATATAGATTGCCTTGGAAATAGTGGAATTTAAAAATGTACAAGTTAGATAGATTTTTAAGTGTCATTTTCATTTCTAAATGATGATGTTGCATATGTTTATAATTTGTTAATGTACCCTTTTCTTGTTCAGAAACTTGAAGGAATTTTAAATGAGTATGAAAACCAACATAGTTTGGAGGGTCTTGATAGCAGTTGACAAAATAGTTTAGGTGGATTTTATGGAAGAAAACTGCAGAATCCTGAGAGATGTCCTTCTACATGAATTTTTATAGTTATGGTAATGACTATGCTATGAATGTTGTAACTTGAAAAGCTGTCAACATTTGTGACAAAGTTTAAACTAATTATTTTTACAATGAAAGCCTGACTTGAATGAGAATTTTCAATTGACTTCAGCTTCATTGGGACTAAAATTAAATCCCTAGGATTTTTTGAGCATTTGAGCTAGAATGCTGTTCCTCTTTTTTAAGAATGCAATAATAGCTGAGTTTCAGCTACAAGCAATGGAGAGAGATTATTTAAGATTACTCCCAGGACTTTTAATGGCCCATGAACACCAGTGAGAATCATCTGAACACAGAAAATGTATCCCTGTAGTACAGAAATCAAAGGAGGGTAACAAAGGCTAAAGTAAGCCTTTGACATTCATGTAATGAAGAGAACCTAAGCAGGAGCAGGGGAGGTGCCCTATACTGCACCTTCTAATCAAAACATCCTTATCTGCAAAACAGAAAATCCTGATAACTGAGTGATGCTTTATGTGCTATGGTGTTGCAAAAAAAAAAAAAAAGGAAAAAAAAAAGCACAGTAAATTTTCAACTGAAACCAGTATGTCACAGAAAGACTGAAACAGTAATATTCTCACTGTTTGTCCCCTTAACTCTTCCTTAGAAAAGCACATAGTTTTCTTGTTTTCTACTGTGCAGAAAAGGGGTAATAGAAAGTATGGCAGTACATGAAAGGGATATAAAACACATCTAAGTATAGGTGTGGCAGTGAAAATGGAATTAGGTAAGCAATGATCAGTGATGATTAAGTTGGCTCATCCATCTTTGGGCTGGCACAACATGAGAAGGAAGTAGTAGAATGCAAAGTTCAATTAATGGTCATCCTGAAGGGCTGTGTGGTAGTGGGAGAAGCAGTGGTAAAGCTCAGGCAGGATCCTGTTTACCACCAGCTGTGTTTTATGGCTTCTTGTGTAGCTGCACTTTCAAATATTGGATATCATGTTTATTGCACACAGCTTTTGTAAATTTTGTTTACACATTCCACACATTTTTAATACTCTGAGTAGAGCTAATATGTCAGATCCTTCTCCGGATTAATAACCTATGGTGATCATTGCTGCAAAAGATAGATGTGTTTTTCAGTGGACAGATATTCTTTTTCTTAAGCATACAATTTCTAGAAATTACCTTTTTTAATATTCTTTTTCTTTCATTTTTATATTTTTGCCTTTATTACTGGTAATTTCTCTTACTGTTTTCTGTTCTTATTTTAAATCTTCTCTTCCTCTTCTCTAAGTAAGTTTTGTTATCTCAAGAACTATTCTCCTGTCATTTTACATCCATTTCTCTACTCCTGGTTTCCTACACAATACAATCGTGTTTCTTACCCTGCAAATTTGACTTGTATGCTTGCATAAAACTGTGAAACTATTCATAGTGTATTTAAGGTCATGCACCTCTTCTGAACACAGGCCTTTCATAAATATGCTTCAAATATACACAACAAAGGAATTTGTATTCTCAGTGTCTCATCACCAATATATTCGTGCACTCATGGACATTACTTCCTTCAGCCTTTCCATGTGAAATACCACTGGGATAAACTGACAGTAGTTCTGCCATGGTACTGGTATGACTTCATGATGCTTTTGATGCTGTCTGGAAAGGAGCAATTAACATTTCTTTTTTCTCTTCCTTTAACTGTCAGGAGTTTTGTCTGTTTCTAAGTTCTTTGGTTCCAGGTTCTGAACTTAAAATAAATCTCCTCAGTCCTATCCTTTTGTCCTGCCATTTCTCAGGATAGGAGCTAACTTGTGTTGTTCTGGTGAATGCCTTTCTGGGACAGAGAGGTTATCATAAGATTTTGTGAATCCTTGGGTTAAAAATTCTGGTGTCACATTGAACACAGCTGACTTGTGTTTAATGCTCCGCCTTGCTGAGCGCTGCTTGCTGATTATGCAGGAGCTCTCTTTGCCTGACTCACTGCTGTTGCGCATGTGCTGGAGAAGCTGGTGCTCCTCTCCTCAGGTGCTTGCTCTCCCCACACTGTCAGGCCCAGCAGAGGCCCTGTCCAGGCCCTCACTGTGCCCTGCTGACCCACGAGTCCATCAGAGCTCGTTCAGCGACCTTTGCCATGGCCTGCAGTGGGTGATGCAGATCAGCTTTACCCCCAGCCTATGGGAATGAGAGTTTCCATGTGTTAGTCAAACACTGTGGCAGTCCAGTGCTCTGTGTCCAAGAGCATCAAGGGACAGATGACACTGGACAGATGATAATGGATAAAATTAAATTCTGCTGCACATTATTCACTCTGAAATACAGATTTTTTTGGCAACATTTCATCAAAAACCCTAAAGTGTCCAGCTCTTTTGTCAAGCATCTTACTTTTGAATCCTTTTACTCAGACATTTTTGATTGTCTGCTACCTAGTTTCTTTTCCTAGCTTTATTTTTGTTCTGTGATACATGCATCCAAATGTGTAAATGCACCTCCATAGGCTTAAGTCAAATGGTTACAGGGCCAGTGGATCTGTCAGTTGCATGTACTGGTTGTTGATCAGCAAATTATTGAAATTGAGAAAGATATAAAACAAGTTTTATATGCAGCTGTCAAAATCAGACTTAGCATCAGTTGCAGATTTTTTTTTTTTTAGTACTGATCTCCTTGTTTGTCTTAATGTTAATGAGACTAGACTGTATATGCTTTAAAAATAGCAGTTTCTTTGAATTCTGGACAAACATTCATTCGTCCCAGACCATGTATCTTTTTAAAATGAGAGCTGAATCTGTATCTCTACTTGCTGTTTCTGATGACATGTTTTCTTGCTTTTGAAAGGGGGTTTAGAATACATATTCTCCATCTTAAGAAATCTTTGTCTGAAGTCGGAATTGAAATAAATAATTGAATTTTCAATACCTTAATTACCTGCAGTTTTTATTCAGTTACTGGGCATTGCAAAAAATCCTTCACTTTTTCATAGGTTTCCTGTATCTTCTGTGCTATTTTGTTTATATACTTCCAGTTTCTGAAGGATAACTGCTTAAGGTTATATATAAACTGGTTATATATTGTTATTTTGTTGGTTTTGTTTGTCTGGTTGATGTTTTGTTTGTTTGTTTGTTTTGTTTTTGTCTTCTGCAGAAAGCTTTAGTAATTTTTTCCTAGTTGGACTTGTTCTCTTTTCCACCTTATTCAGAAATTAAGCAGTTAGATATGGCTTTCTTCTTGGTTTTGTCAGAGTAACACAACAGTTTACCAGGGCAAAAAAAACCCAAACCAAAACAAAAAAACCCCAATAATTTTATACAAAATCCTGAAAAAGAATGAACGTGGTGGACCTGTATCAGTCAAAAGGGGAAGGATAGGAAGAGCAGGATGAATCAAAATCTGGTATTCTATTAAAAAAAAACAAAGTTATGCCTTTATAGTGCTCTTTCTTGGCTATTCTAGGTTAAGAAAATGGGTGAGGTGTTTTTATTGCGCTCTTAGAGTTTTTATTTGCCATTTAATATAACAACAGGAATATTTATTAATCAGCTGAAGCCCCACCAGGTTAAGATTCATGGTATCAGCAATAGAAATAATCACATTAATTTTCTGATAATCTGTTTCTTAAATAATCTCCAAAGGGAATGTTCTGGGTTTTTCCAGCTATTGCTAAGTGTTTATTTTGAAGTGTGAAATTTATGCTTTCTTGTTTGGCAAGTAGGAAACTGCTGTAAGCATAGGAGCATTTTTATACTCTGAGGTTTTATATTCTTTCTATTCTTAATTCTTTTATTTGAAGATAGTATCTAAATCAAAATAAAACTAGGCAATTTTTCTAAATAGTTTGAGCCTTGGCAATTTTATGGATTAGAATTTCTATTAGAACATATTTAACTATATGTCTCTATTGACATTTCTTTAGAGTATTAAGAAGGGAATTGTTATTCTGACATAACATTCTAGAAGTTCATTTTTCAAATGTGCAATACAGAATTCAAATATTTGTGTCTGATGTTTTGAGAGAGACATGAGAATGACAACAATCAATCATATCTTATTAGCTCATGATACACTGAGCTTGCAGTAATTAAACAAGATATTAGTGCTTACTGATTAAGATCACAGATATTGTGAGCCAGCTGTTAACCACTTTTCTTGCAAGGCTAATGTTATTAGCAGATATGTATCCCTAAGGCTATTTTTTACTATTGAATGGGTTGTGATGTAAGGAACAAAATAGATTTTAAATTTTATATATTGAGAGCGTCTTTTCAAACTTCTGTTACTTTGAGTATGGCCCTTGAAAGTTTAGGAAAAATTTTGCTGAGTTGTTAGAAAGTGATGCTGTCATGCTGCAGTTAAAAATCTTCTAAAGACTTGTAATGCTAATACACCTTTACAACTGTGTATATTGAAATGTCAATCCATAATATTGTTATTAATAAATGCAAATGTAAAAAAATCTTTATCAAAACATTGTTATTGAAGTTGCAAATTTCAGATGTAGTCAATGCTTTTGGGAAAAACTCACTCAAATATTTCCTAAATATCTAGTTTAGACCATCTTCATTTCTGATGTTGATTCTTATCAGAGTGCATTTAAAATTTACAGTACATTTTAATTCAGTGTCTTTACTCTTAATTGACTTAGATGCGAATCAATGGTGTCCATCAAATAATATTTCACTAGCTTTGTTGTGAATGTGAATCACCTTTCTGAAAATAGTTGTCAGAAATTTGTGGTTTTCTTCACTGAGAACAATTGTGAACATTATGAAACTATGAAATGGAGTTACAGCTCTAATAAAAATGCATGATCTATTATACATCTTGAAAAATGGTATGACAAAGATAAGTACTTTTACTGGCTTCTTACTAAGCCTATAAAGCAGTTGTGGTGTTTTTTGTGTAATTTCCTGTGCATTTGGCTTGTAGGTGTGCTTATTTTGATGGGAGCTGAAAGAAGCTGTGTATGTTCCCAGTACATCATGAAAGTTGGGTAGCTATTAGATCAGTTTAATTGTATATTATTCTAGTTTACAAGGTGGAGGTTTTATTGATTTTGTGATGCTAAAAACAATCCAGTGTTAAAAATTAACACTGGCAGTTTCTTTCCAACTGGAATGAGATTCCAACTTAACTTGGTTTTAGCTTAATTTGAAATATTTCCCTTCAGACATGAGTAGTGCATGGGCTGGACCACTGGGGCAGCCACAGGTTTCATCATGTGCAGCAGTGCTGGTGTTGCTGCTGTTTCCCTGCTGCAAGGCTTCTCCTTTGGGAAGGGAGGCAGAAGCAGCTGCTGGGGGACTGCATGTGAGGCTTCGTGTGGAGGGTGTGAAAGGGGGATTGTGGCCCCTGCCATGACTGTAGATGTGTCCTGGCCTTTGGACTCTGAGATGGGTGAGTAGGTCTGCTGGGCCTAATGGATGTAAAGGCATTGCTGCATCCTTCTGTACATGGGAATTGGATACTGCTGAAAGTGGGCAGTAGTACTTTAGAGCAGAAAGATGCCTGATAGTGGCAATGAGCATGATGATTTTTTTCCTGAATTTTTTAAAATTAACATTTTTTTATGCATTTGTGTCTTAAAACAAAGAATCAGTTTTATTATGAACATTGTTATTGGTATTAGTAGTATTTTAGTGTAAGGAAATAAATATGTTTGTTTGCTACTTTGTTGCCATCTAGATGAGGGTGGACAACTGCTTTGATGCTCAGGCTGGAGGTAGTGGTTAATGGGGTGTCCTCTGTCTGGATTCTTGTGGCAAGGGGTGTTTTTCAGATGGGTCCTGTGGCTGATGTTCTTTAATATTTTTGTCAGTACCCTGGAAGAAGGCACAGAGGGCTTGGTTTTCAGGTTTGCTGATAACACCAAACTGGAGGGTGCAGTCACTATACCACTGACAGACACCTAGGCAGGTTAACAAACATACTGTCAAGAAATTAAAGAAATTAATGAACTAAATTAATAAAATCCAACAAGTGCCACATCCTGCACCTCAGAACGAAGAGCCCCTGGCAGTGATACAGACTGGGTCCTGCGTGTCTAGGGAGCAGCTCATATGAAGAGTCTCAAGGGGTCCTGATGGGTAGTGAGTTGTAGCTGAGCCAGCAGCAGAGAAGTGAACATTATCCTGAGCTGTATTAGGAGGAGCACAACTAGGAGATTAAGGGAAGAGTGTCCCTCTCATCCCAGTGCTTGTTAGACTGTATCCAGGATACTGTATGCAGTTCAGATTCCCTCAGTACAAAAACAGCACTGATAATACAGAAAAAGTTCACTGTGGAAGCTGACTGGGGCTGGAAGCACTTTCCCTGTGAGGGAGCTGGGCTTGTTCAGCCTGGAGATGGCTTCATCAGAACCTAAATGGAGCCTTTCCATGTCAATGAGATCAAGAAGATGGAACCGGGCTCTTTGTAATGGTGTCGGGATGGACAGGAGACAGTAAGTGGAACTTGGAAAGGGACACAATGAAAAGCCTTTCCTCATGAGGACAGACAAGCAGTAGAGCAGGTTGCCCAGCAGCAGGGAACAGCCTCCATCCTTAGAGGCTTTCAGCTGGGCTGGTCACAGAATTTCCTCCATCCTTAGAGGCTTTCAGCTGGGCTGGTCACAGAATTTCCTTGCTTTGAAGCTAGGCTTCATACCTTTCCAGATCTCTTCCTACATGTGATGGTAAGATGATGTTTTCTCTCCTAATATAGGAGTCTTGAACTACTCTTCTGAGATATGGGACAAATCCATACCATTTCTTCTCCATAAGGTTTTTTGAGATGCTTCTTCTAACTTGTTCACAGAACCCCTCACCCTCATAGTATTGGGATACCATAATCTATCCTCCAAATAGTCTGTTTAATGGCTTCATTATCATTATAGTCAAAATTTCTTAAAGGAAGGAGTACTGAGGTTAAGTATTTTTGTCTCTGCATTTGTGAAATGATGTCATTAGATGTAAAACTTGTAGTATGTTAAAGCTGAGAATAAGGACAACTCCATGTGTTATTACAGGAAAAAACATGCTCTGTAAGGGAGCTCTGTATGACTGATTTCAGCAAGTTATAGTTGATTTCTGTCTTCTTTTAGTTTTATTAATGGCTCTTTGTGTGTTTGTGGTACTAATGGAATCGTTGATTCTCTGTGTTCCACAGATGTGTTACAGCTCTCACTTATCTACTGCCTTATCCATTTGTCCCATGTTGGTCCATTAAAAAGTATGTATTTATGTTCTTGCTCAAGGCTCCTTAACCCTGGAATTGTCTTTTCATCATGAAAGACACGAGCACATTTCTTCTTAGGTTACAGTCATCTTTCAGATTAAGTGCTATGAAAATTATGATTATTTACACATGTTGTAAATGTCACTCATCCATTGTCAAGGCACCTAAGTGATAAATTTCTTCAAGCCTTAATAGTTACTTTTCACCCATCCTATGGCAGTTGCAAGTTATTCATTCCAGGTGTCCTTGTAAAGCCAGTCAGGTTTTCTCCTGGATTCAGAAGTTCATTCATATGCAAGAAGTCACATAATTTTGAATATTAGCATGAAATAGATCTAAAGAAGATTTTCTTGGATTTTGTCCTGTGGGAGGATTACTGATACCATTTGGGCAGATGTTTGTTCAGTTTTCTCTCAAAATCTATTAGCAATGGATGTCCATAATTCATCCAAGCACTCTGTTCAAGGACTTCTGTTTCCTCATAACCGGAATATGTTCAAAGGAGGAAATTTCTGAATTATTTTCTTCCTGATTGCTCTATTTGAAATAGATTATGAAGTACTTAAAACTGTTGCTATGGTCTCATATCTGCTGTCTTGAAACAAAATAACCTGAATTTTTCTTGAATTACCTACACATCTTATTTTACAGATCTCTGACCACTTTTAATTTTTTGTTTATTTCATGACCCTTTTTAGCTCATTACCTCTTTGATGTAGTGTAGCCATGAAACAACACTGACAAAATACTGTATAAAAGGAAACAATATACCAAGATGTATTAAATGCAACACTGGTGATGGATTACTTCATGGGCATGAAATTTTGTTCCCTCACATTCAGCAGTGTTTAAGGAACCTTCTCTAGTACCCAACTAAAGAACTTTACTTTTATTTGTACTTTTAGGTACTGTCCTGTAAGATTAAGAAAAACGAAATCAGTAGGAAAGAATGTGAAGAAAGCATTTGCCTTAATTGCAACAACAAAATATTGATGCCCATATTGTTCTGCCAATCCTCAGTCCTACATACCTGTTTCCATTGTTTAAGACATGGTGAAGAAGAGCTTTTCTTCTTCCATACAGATGACTGTTCTTCCTATAGTGTAACACCTTGCACTTTTTTTCCCTTTATATTTTATCCCATTTTAAATCTTTATATGTTAGTCAAGGATATTTTAAATTTTAATTTCTCTGAGAAAGTATCTTTCTTTTTTGATCATTATAGGAAATGTGCTCTAGAAAACATCAAACCAGTTGTGAGAGAGAAAGTAGATTTGAGCCTGCTGTAATTTAGTGCTCAGGGCACTACATGAAGTTCTGAAGTTCTATTTCTTCCTAATCTTAAATGATGTAGGATAAAAATTGGTGACTCCAGTTCTTATGTGTCTTCAGCAAGTTTTCCAACTATAAGTATACCAAAGAGTTAATTTCATTTAAAAAAATGAAATTGAATTACAGAATTTTATCACTAGACCTATGAGGTATAAATGTTGCTGATAAAATATTAGTTTGGAAATATAATGTGGCATTTCAATGGGGAAAAAAATTTCAAATATAGTGCTTAAATAAATTTATTTACAAATAAAGAAAGGTCATTTATGAATGAATTTTAGCAGATAAAATTGAACTTCACTGCCCTTGAAGCTATGGATGTATTTATAAAGGATCAGTGAAAGGTGTTTTCGGCTGGAGAACAAAAGTAACTCAATGCAGAGGAATTTTTTTGCAAGCTATTTCAAAATAAAACAGCAATGAAGACAAGTATTTTTTGCCAGTAAGTCTGAAGTTTGTTGTAGAGATGCCTATCTTGAAACATAATTTACAATTGTGAGCTTTAAACTGCAGATATGATGTATTGAAAGAGTCAGGTTACATTGAGTAGGGTCCAATACATTATGCTGAACAGGGAGTGCTTTAAGGCAAGTACATTGGCTAGGGACCTTCTTAAGTAGTCAACAATAATACTGATAAAAAGATTCATCTGCTGTTCTAGCTTTCTCTAGAGATGAATGTTTTCTGTGGTATTGACAATTTTTGAGCTGGTTTGAGAAAATAGGTTTGTGGTTTTATCTTTTTTTCAAAAACAGAGCAGGTTCTATGCTGTTGTAAAAGTCACAGCTACCATGATGCTTGTACTACTGATCTTTTCTCTTCCTCCCACCACGTGGTGAACATGCACATGAACACCCACACATTTCTCTTCCTGAAGCCAGTGTCTAGAAAACTAAGAGGTATGAAAATCAATATTTGATTTCTTTTTCTGCCCAAGTGAATTTAAATTCGTATTCCCCTACTTCTCAGCATAAACATTAAAATCGTATTGAGATGCAACTCCCCATGAACTTTCTGGACGCTTTTTATTACAAAATCTATGAGCTCTAACAATACTATATAATTTTGGAGAGTTATTTTGACTTTTCAGTCTTCAATTTTTTATATCAGTTAGATAGAATGGCCACTGTATAGACAGTTTTTAAATGAGAAATCAAGATGAACACAGCTAGTTAAAATGTGAAGTATACATATACATGCAGAGACTAAGTTCTCATTTCAAGTTTCTTATTTGAAGAACCCCTTTTCTGGACTGGGATTTGCCCGCTAGAGTAATGTATGCCATCGCTTTAACACAAAGAATGAACAAGGGAATGTGCTGAACTTTGATTCAAAGATATTTATAATGGTCAAAAAAAAAAAGCTGACTTAAAAGGCTGAGAGAAGTCCAGATTAATCTTATTGATTCTGAAAGCAAATAAGGTATTGCTGCACATCATCTTGGATCATATCAGCAGTTAGATGAAGTGTAATGTAGGTATTGGATTTTAATAGTAATAGATGAACTTCAGTGGGACTTCATTGGAAATAATGTGATGGCAAATGCTAAACTATTTAACAAGTCACTCTGCATATTTCATTTGTTACCTGATCATCTGTTACAAATGAAAGTTCAGAGTTTTTTCATTGGGATTCTTCTAAACATATGTAACAATTTCTAGCAAGAGAGTTGTTATGAGTGTAAGCTGTATAAAGAGTGCTCCAGAGCTCCATTCTTCAGTGTTTCTGTAAAGCATGCTCTGGTACAGAGCAAAACAGTGGTCACCAGTCCAGATGGGAAAGTGATGCTCAACATCTGAAGAACAGCAAAAATCAGGGACAGTGGGTTTTCAAGTCTGTAGTTCCACTGTTTGGAAATACTTCCTGCTGGCAGCATGGCATTTAGGCAGATGGTACTGGCATAGTTTTCATATGTTGTCATTCACAAAAATGTGTTGATAAGACATTCACACATGCTGAAAATGTGAAAAGACTCAAAGTCTTGGGAAAATAAATATTGGATTCCAAACAAGTGAGAATGATTAAGGCTTTATACCATGACAGAACTTTCTTACCCTTAGACATACCCAACAAACACTGAATAGGTTTATCTTCCCACAATTAGACAGTTATATTTGAGTTGTTATTTATATTTACCTTATAGCTCAGAGAGCTATGACTCACTTGTTCTCTTCTAGATGGATGTATAAAAGAGATCATGCTTCAGAGGTGTCTGTTGCTCACTGCTGCCTGGACAGATTCTAAACAGCTCTCTTAGACGTGGGTTTCTCTTACAAAAACAGGCTGAGAGAATTGGGTTTTTTCAGTCTGGGAAAGAGAAGGCTCCAGAAAGACCTTAGAGAAGCCTGCCAGTATCTAAAGGCACCTTAAAGAAAGCTGGAGAAGGACTCTTTACAAGGGTATGTAGTAACGGCACAGGGCAGAATAGCTTTAAACTGAAGGAGCATATGTTTAAGTTACATATTAGAAAGAAATTTTTTGCTATGAGGGTACTGACACACTTGAACAGATTTCTCAGAGAAGGTGTGGATGTCCCATTCCTGGAAGTGCTCAAGGTCCAACCTGGCCGTTGAGCAACCTGGTTTATTGGAAAGTGTTCTTCCAAAGTATTGGAAGTAGATGATTTTAAAGACCCTCCCAGCCCAAGGTGTTCTGTGATTTCTGGCTGTAAACCTTTCATGACATCCATTACAGGCTGAAGATACCTACATGTGGATGTCTGCTGACGTGACCAATGTTTATATCTCATTACAAACATGGAAATCTGGTCCTGCCTCCAGCTAGAAAAGGACCTGGATGTCCTAAAAAGCCTGTGTCAGCTTTACATGCTCAGAGGTCTTAGGATATCTCAGTGTCTTGAATGGCAAAAGTGACCTACATGGGGACAATTGCTTTGAGCTCAGGGATAGCCCTGAGCTATGAACAATTCACCTGAGCAACTGCTTTGTATATAATTCTGAATAAATCTAATTTCTGCCTAGACTGCATTTTCTATTTCTACTATAAGGGAGGTTATGACACTCAGTTGCAGCATAGAGCTACATCAAAGTGTAGCCTAAGTGCCTTAAGCTTAACCTGATCCTGTTCCTAAAGACTGAAAGGTTCTATTGGCAATCACCACAGACCTTTCTCCCTCATTTTATAGAAATAGAAATATTATGAAGCTAATTTTTCATGTTTAATTTTATTTTTAAATTCCTCATGCTTTCATTCCATACACAGGATACGTTTCTTTAATTCCATTACTCTCTTTTTGATATCATCTGCCATTTAAGAAAGCATAGATGAACAACTTGATTTTAAATCTTCTTTTAAAAACAAATACTGCAGCTAAAACTTAAATCATGCTTGATTTTTCTTCACTTACATGAAATGCAGTGCTGTGATGATGCTGTAATATACATTACAAATTAATAAAGAAATAGTACTTTTAAATATGATCATTCATTTCAGAGCAGGTGTTTTTGTCTTCTGTGCAATGAATGTAAAGATTTGAAATTTCATTTGTCTGCATATTTTGACAAATTAGGACAGGCAGTCCTAATACAACAGTTTTTATTTGGAAGAGGAAATATCTGACTGAATGTTAAGGGAATAAGCCAGAAATTAAAGTTTCTTTTCTACTACTAATGGAGAAAACATTATTTATACCAAATAGTTGACTATCCTATGGAGTTTACTAGTTATTAGTCCAGTGATGATGTAACATAAGAAATGTATGTTCATTTTATCCTAAACAAAATAAATTCTGCAACAACTGGGTTTAATCACGTTTTACATTGTGAAAACATAGTTTTCTACTGGTACAGAACCCTGTATCTTAATGGCAATTTTATGAAAAAGAACTTTTATGTTCTTGTTCTGACAGAGTGGAATGAACATCTTCAGGACAAGAACAATATTTCACTTCCCCGCTTCTTGCCAAAAATGGAAAGTGTGTTCACATACATTTATACATACCTGTTTCTAATATATTTTCATAAGTCTTTGTATAAATAAAGTCAAACAGGACATAATTACATCATTATTGGCAACATTTCTTTGTGTAACAATACAATGGAGAAAATTTTATAATTTTTTTTTACTCTTTGCATATTAATGTCTACTTAAAAGACCACTTATCCTCTATTTTCCTGTACAAAAGAGGCTTTTTATGTCTAATCCATTTGAAGACTGAAAAGCAGACCAGTTTTCCACTTTTTCCACTGTAAATAATGCTAATTTGTATGCTTTTTATTTATTGAATGGGATAGAGCTTGTTATTCACCATTATGAAATGTTCATATTCTTAAATTTTTTTGTATGCCTTTCTTTTTTGCAGACTAAAACTGGTATTGCATTGTTGTATGATGAAGTATCTGAAAATGCTTATGACATCCGACTGAAGCTTACAAAAGAGGTATTAACAATTCAAAAACAAGATGTCGTCTGTGTTAGTGGAAGTGATCACAGTGCAAATGTAAGTGCTTCTATATCTCTGTGCTTTTGGCTGCCCACTTTAATGAATTCTGCAGAGGACACCTTTAATGTATTGGAGTGCAAGAGATTTTATTGGGTAACAAATACAAGTAATTATCAGTTGTTTGGCTCTTCTGTGGGTACCTATATTCATAAGTATAAAAACTGCATTTCTGACCAGTGCTGTACATACTTTATGATGTCATTTGTAATCTTAATACTAGCAAAAAACATCTATAAATACCAAGATGAAAGCATTCTTCCACCAAATATTGCTGGGCCTTTAATTTGGGGAGAAAAGGAAAAAGTGTTTCCCAGTGAAAGCATTTGAAGAGTAAACTGATACACCAAAGTTTTCTTCATTTGTGTATCAGACAGGATGTCTGTTCAAGGGCATTGAGCTGACTGAGAGAACACTTGATGGGCACTTATTTCACTGTAATTCTCTTTCAGGCACAGATGGAGCTTAATCAGCGCCAGCATGTATGTGGTGCTTTTTTTAACCAAAATTCAGTTATGCTGCATTTTCAAAGCCTGTGGTGCCTCTAAGCTATAGAGGAACCTTCTGTGTTACCATTTGGTAATGTCACTAGATAAACTGGTGATGTTTTGCATAAGCAGTGAAGCAAGGGTGTCTAAGTTATCAACATCCTTAAGTGATGTATTTCATTTCCTCATATAAAGAGTGTTCTTGAATATGGAATACATGTACTTAATTTAACGAGTAAAATCGATTTCATGAACTTTACTGGTGTTTCTTAGAGTGCACAATTCATGGCAGCCTCCTCAGAGTGGGCCAAGGGAGAGTATTTCTGTCTGCTTTCTGTATTGCATCCTGTAAACTTAAAATCTGGCACCTGGGGACATCAAGTGGGTTTGTGATACTCTGCTAAGAGTTAAAACCAAAAAAGCATATAATGGGTATTTTTGTGTGTGTATGTGAGTATGTTAGAGTCTGCCTCTATAATATGTAAATATTTCATTCCTGCTGCAGTAAATATTTATTTAAATTGTTTAGTATCACTCATAAAATAATTTGAAATAGCTTTTAACAATTCAAAACATTAAGTACTTGTCCATGGAATTCTGTGGAACATGACTTGCTCTTTAAAACGTTTTAAAAGGTTGATCGGTGACAGGCATGTCCACTTGTGGTTGGTTTGCTGAGATAAGTATAAGCCTCATTCATCAGCTTTGCATATACTTTCTGCTTCACTGAGAAGCATGAAAAAACACAGTTGTTTTTTTTTTTTTCACCAGGCATTGCTGGTAATGCTGATAAGTTGTATGCAAACTAGTTGCAAGAGTCATAGTAAAATATAATGAGACTTCAGTATTTGTGCATATAATTATACATGATTGCTATGGACTCAATGGTATTTAAATGCCTTGTGTATGAGTCTCATAGAAGAAGAATCACAGTTCTATCCTGCATACTCCTAGTTTATTTCTTGATTGAATTAACACAAGCTAGGTGCATCTGAGAAAATATTGTATCAAATCTGTGTATGTATCGGTCAACACCCAAAATACAGCAAGTCACCCCCCACCCAACATTCTCAATGTCCAACGTAAAGCAGTACAAAAACCTGCTCTGAACAACACAAGTCTGCCTCTTCCTTTTAGTATCAAGATTTGGTTGATTTTGATGCCTTTTACTCCTACATTGTATGGGTACCTCTCGGGTCAGCTGTCTGTTCTCTGCCCCGAGATGCGTGGGATGGTTCTGCAGCAGCCCATGCTCTGAAGAATGAGCCTGGACTCTTCACTTTTTCGGTCTTCAGGTTGTTTATTATTTCTTATCTACAAAATTTTCTTTCTGCCCAGCTGAGGTCCGCTCAGCACGGCAGCCACAAGCACTCTCCTCCGCCCCCGAGGCGGTGTCATCTTTTTATACTACAAACTATGTATATCATATTTACTTTTAATTCCCAATTCCTATCACCTATAGACAGTGCATTTCTACTCTAAACCAATCCCCAAGTGCCAACATCACAGCAGAAAATGGAGAACAAGAAGAAGAAAGAAGAAGGACTATACATGCCCTGATTCCTCCATCTTGTCCCCATAACCCCTGTACCAAAATTCCTAAAATCTACATTTCCACCCTGTGAACACCTTGTTATTACACCATTCAAACCTGTGTGGCTTTCTCATCCCCATACATCCCCATGCCAAGCTGGCAATTCGCTGGAAGGATCAAAATCAAGCCACCAGGTGTTCCGGGCAGCATGCCAGGGTCTCCAAGCCCCCCGGCGGGGTTCTCGGCAACTCTGGACATCCGGAGGGATGTGCTGAGTTCCCACAGGTACCCTAAATAGTATTTCCTGATGGAAGACAGGGCAGGGAAGCAAGCTTTCAATTGAATTTTGAAATAAATTCTGGAAAGTTATAGACCTTTCAGAGGCGGCATTGCTGGGATATGCAGCCACTGCATATAAAATGAGTCCAAGTTTCTTTGTTGTATTTCATTGCCAGTAGTGATCACAGTAATGGGTAGAGCCTAGAAAGAAGTGATTTCCAGGACTGTGGCAAAGAGAGACAGTTTTTCTTGGTTGTAGATGTAGTGTTAATGTGTAAAAGTAAGTGAATTTCAAGTATAATTCAGACAGTAATTTAGGTTAGAGTTGCAAAGTATTAACATAACGTGACTCTAGGTATGACACCCATTCAGAAGGGATTTCTCCTACTTCACACTATTGTGAAATAAGAGTGGGCAGTTCTGCCAAGCTGCCCTTTCCTGAGAAACATTGTTAACATTATCCTTATTTTCCCTAAGTTTCCTCACTGAAGACTCTGAAAACTAAAATTTTAGGGTCTGATCTATTTTTCTGTGTCCCTTACAAGATATCCCCAAGGTCCCTTTCTGAAAGTGTTATCTGCAGTCCTCACATGATTCTGTTGTCAAACTCTGATGAGAAAAATGAATTAAACTGTCCTCATGGCCATATTCACTTTTTCTCCATTATATTTTGAACAAAATAAAAGCTTCTGGACAACTATCATTTAATATGAACACAATTTGAGTGTAACATGAAGATAAACATTTTTTTATCATATATAAATTTCTAGTACATAGGAGCTCAAGAGCAGAATTTGAAATCAGGCTGAAATAGCTGGTAGTTGTCTAGTGCTGAGTTTGGTAAGTTTTACAATTACATTTACACGACAGAAATTCCAGAGATAAATGGTTTATATTTCAAGTGGTTAAAGAGAATAGTTTTCATCCCTGTTCTGTATAATTCAAAATATTAATAGAAAATTGTAACTTGAAAGTCAATGCTATAGCAGTCGTAAATGATCACATTGTCTTACTGATTTATTCTCCTTTCTCTGTGCTTTTTCATTCTCAGGTACTCCTAGTTAATCTTTATTTTACACATGGCCATTCATCAAATTAGTTCATTTTCAACAAAAATAGAAATAGCTTTGGCCTTCTTTTTGTATTCACCTCAAATGCATGGGAGGAGAAAAAAACTGCACGTAGAATGACTTTTCCTCTTAGGTGGGATATTTGAATGGAAAATTGTTGAAAAGAAAAGTTCTGTTTCTACTTGTGGTAATACTTTTTCTTCAGCCACTTATATGGGTCAGCCTTTGTGGGATGCATTTGCTTCCAGCCTCCCTTTTACTGACAGGTTAATCCTGAGCAACACTGAGGACAGGATTTGCAGCTGTGCATATTTAGCTCTGCTCTTCCAGTGTAGTTCTGAATGCTATGCTGAGGACTGGCAAAGACATCAGTGATCACTAAAGCTACTGTGATGAGAGGGACTTTCAGCAACAGAGATTCTACCGAAGCATAAAAGACTCTTACTATAAAATACGTTTTACTACCATCATCAAGGTCTGTTCCTGTTCCATATTTTGTCATTTGCCATTCATTTAAGAGCTACTTATAAGCACTGAGAAAGCTTCACCTTTGATGAGAAATTTTATACCTGGCTCACTGTAATTTAATGATAGTTCAGCCCATTTCACTTCTTGCAATCTTGGATTTGATGAGAGAGTAATGAGAGAAAAACGTGGTTTTGAAATTCAAGATGTATATAGACAAAATAATGTAAAATCAGCTGCTTTCTTTTTGGTATTAAATTTTTTCACAGTAGACAAGCTGCTTTTAAGTATCTCTAAATATCCTTCTGGATTTGGAGCTAATTAGGGAAGTAATATTTTACAATGTTTTTTTAGATAATATTACACTAATGCAAATAATTTTCTATATAACTATTTATAAATATTTATATAATTTAAGTTAGTATACTAAGCATGCAATTGTTCCATCAAGATGCATTTCAGATTTTCAGACTTGGCAAATTCTAGAGTTCTAAGCAAGTCTTCATGACTTGGTGTAACGTTTGGGGTGTTCAGATTTCAAGGATAAAGTGTGTATGTAAGTGTATGGGTGCCTCAGAATCACAGTGGTGGAGTTGCCCTCTAAGTGAGGCAACACTTGGAATGCATCAGGCTCTGTCTTGGGGTGGGGGATGAGCAAACTGAGAGCCTATGAGTTAGGGTAAAAGGGCAGAGTAGCAAGAGTGACACTGTTGAGGGTGTTTGCTACAGACTCCTGGTCAGGGGGAGGGAGTGGATGAGGCCTTGTACAGAGCAGCTTGGAGCAGCCCCACAGTCACAGGCTCTGGTTCTTGTGGGGGACTTCAACCACCCTGACATGGCTGGAGAAGCAGCACCTGAAGCACAAGCAGGATGGGAGGAACCTGGAAAGCATTGATGGCATCTTCCTGATGCAGTGGAGGTTTCCACAAGGAATGGTGTGCTCCTTGACCTTTCACTAAAAAACAGGGAGATCCTTGTTGGAGATGTGAAGGTTGGGGGCAGCTTTGGCTGCAGCGACCATGAGATTGTGAAGTTCAGTATAGAACAAGGAGAAGCAGGGCAGCAAGTAAATTGTAACCTTCAGCCTCTTCAGGGCTAAAGAACTACCTTTAGCCTCTTCAGGGGATCTTCTTAGCCATGGGAAAACGCCTTTCAGGGAGGAAGATTCCAAGAGAGTTGGTTAGTATTGAAGGATCGCTTTCTCTAGACTCAAGAACAAACCATCCCAGTGAGCAAGGAATTGAGCAAAGGGGTCAAGAGACCTGCATGGATAAAAAGGAACTCCTGTCATTACTCAAGTGTAAGCAGGAAATGCAGAGGAGATGGAAGCAGTCAGACCACTTGGAATTAATGTAGAGAAGTTGTCAGAGTAAGTTGAAATGAAATGAAGGCCAAGTTTCTCCTGGAATTAAATCTGGCCAAAGGTGTCAAGGACAACAAGAAAGGCTTTTTCAAATTCATCAGTAACAAAAGGAAAACTAAGGATAATGTGGGCCCATTACTACATGGAGAGGGGTCCTCATAACAAAGGATACAGAGAAGGCAGAATTACTGAATGCCACCTTTGCACTGGTCTTCACTGGTAAGATAAGACCTCTGGAATCTCTGACCCAAGAAACCAGGAAAAAGGACTGTTGGAAGGCAAACTGTCCCTTGGTCAAGGAGAATTGGGTTAGAGAACACCTAGGTAAACCTGACCATCCACAAATTCAAGGGCCTGGACGGGATGCATCCACAAGTGCTGAGAGGGATGCTGGATACCACAGCAAGGCTGCTCATGATCATCCCTGAAAAGGTGTGGCAGTCAGGAGAGGTGCCTGAGGACTGGAAAAATACAAATGCCACCCCAGTCTTCAAAAAGGGAAAGGAGGAGGATCCACAGAACTACCAGCCAGTTAATCCTCAATCCCTGGAAAGGTGATTGAATGCCTCATTTTGGAGGCCATCTCTATCTACATGGATGACAAGCAAGTCACCAGGAATAGTCAGCATGGATTCACTAAAAGTAAATCATGATTGACCAATCTGATTGCCCTCTATGATGAAACAGCTACCTGGATGGATAACAGCTGAACCTCAACTTCAGTAAGGCTTTTGTCACTGTCTCTCACCATATCCCCCTGGGCAGGTAACCAAGCGCTGGAAAGATTGCCCTGAGGGGTTGTGGAGTCTCCTTCCTTGGAGTTATTCAAAAACTGTCTGGGCACAATCCTGTGCCATGTGCTGTGGGATGTCCCTGCTTGAGCGGGGGGATTGGACCACATGACCCACTGTGGTTAATTCCAAACAGAGACTCATTCTGTGATTCTCTGAATTGGTGAATGCTCATAGAGTCCAAAAGAATACAAAAGTATTGACAGAAATGGTGAATTGAAAACAAATAGACAGTTTCCCTACCTGTCAAGTATTTTTAACAGAAGATGTTTTTCCCTCCAGGTTTAAAGTTAAACAATACTCACAGAAATAAAGGAAGTGCATGACAGACAGTGAATAATCAAGTTTAGTTAAAGGATAACCAGGAAGGCATTAATTTTTAAACTTTCTACTCCATGAAGCTATTACTGGACTTGGGCTCTTTCTCATTTTACGTGCTAAAATTCATTTCTTACATACAGTACCTCAACCTTAATATTCTTTGTTTTTCTTCCATGTATATTGTTCATCCTTCTCCTGTTGACATTCCACAGTTTTATGCTCTCTTTTCATAAGCATTTTCTTTCTTTTATTTTGTATTTTATTTTTCTAAGAAAAAGAGCAGAAATCCATCTGGTTTTTTATCAAAATTGGTCCTTCTCACAGAGCTAAATTGTCTCTGAATTGGTCATGGGTCAGGCAAAGAGTTTTTGAATGCAGGTGAATGGCATCTTGATTGGAAGAGGACTCCTCAGAGGCTTGAGTCTAATAGAATTAGAATAACAAAAACCTTTGTATGCTGGATAATCCATGTTCCAGCTTCACAAGCTGTGTCTTAGTATGAAGTAAAGTAAGTGAATAAGGAAGAAAAGCAGCAAGATTACTTGTTTTTTTGATTAAAAGAATAGAAACTGTGTCTGAAATACTGTTCAGATCCCTGATGAGATTTCTATGGCTTTTCCTTTATACCTCAGATGCTAATAATGATGCAGAAGAATGTTACCTTAGAAAATCTCTAGGGAACAAATCTGCAAAAAAAATCTAGGGTTTTTTTTTTAAGCTAAGGAAATTTCTCTCTCAAGAACTGCTAATATTATAGTTTGCCCAGTGACTATTCTGCCATTGCTGGTGTGGTATTTTAGTCCAAAATTGTTTTTTTAAAAAGCGAATAATTAACAATTTCTGTCTTTTTTTAATGTCTTGTTTTAAGCATCAAGTAAATGATTAAGAGTCTTCCTTTTGAAACTAAGATCACCTGTATGGAGAAAATACATTATTTAACCGTTTGTTATTTGTTTTCCAGCTTTCCAGCTCTGGAAAGCTGACCTAGATACTTAGAAGAGAGCTATCAAGTAATTCCTTAGGCACTTTAGAATGACAGATCATATGCTTGTCTTGCTGCCAATCTGAGAACAGTTAGAAGTTTGCATCACAAAATAAATATGATTATTTTTCAACATGACAAAAAAACTTTATTATTAAAGATAGAAATAATAAGTACCTTAAAAAAAGACTGCTAAATAGAACAGAAGAATGCAAAGGACACTTTGAATACCCCTGACAAACAATCTCATCCTGAAAGGTGGAAAGAGTCCAGCTAAGGGTGAGTACTCATACCAAGAAGATAAAAGAAAGGCATCACAACTTTGATAAGCCACACATGCACATAAATATATGTGTCCTTTATTTGAATTTTCAATAAATCTATTACACTTAAAGATATGACAGTGTCAGGACTGGTAAATTGTAGCTTATACACATTGTGAGAGATCTTGTAGCAGTTTAAAACTTTCAACAGTTAGGAGCAAACTGTCTTGACTGTGATGGAAGCATGAGGCTTTCCACTATCAGTACTTGGGATATTGATGGGTTCAACCTCTGTTGTTCATCTTCACTATGGCCAGCCTGTGAAATGCTGTGCAAAGTTGAATGCAGATTGGCATTACTCAAAGAAAAGCTGTATTCTGGCAGTATTTAGATATAATTTGTTGTTATGGGATGCCTTTTAAATTGAAAGTAATCAGCTAATTTTCAATGGCAAAAGTATTATCATATACAGGGCCTTATATGTGTTATTAGTAACTCTGGAAATCCATATTTTTAGATTATGTCCATTGATGTAATTTGTATCTGAGAAGAGTCTGGGATCTTTTCACACCACTTGCCAGAAAAAAGCTCTTGTCCCAAACTGAATATTTGACAACTCAGTGGAGGAGCACCTGAGGATTATTCTGAAGTCATACTGAGACTGTTTTTCATTCAGGCACATTAATATGATTCCTTTCCTCAGAGGAATAAAACACCATGGGCTTTGTCAGTCATCCTCACTAAAAAGAAATCATGTAATAATTTATTTTGGAAGGGATCTCTTGAGATTATCTAATTCAACCCACTGCTGAAAGTGGTGATAGCTTCCACGTTGTGTTGTCCATTCATGTTTAGAATATCTCCAAAGATGGAGATGCTGCCAGCTCTCTGGGCAGCTCTTGATGCTTAACCATGTGAAGTTCTTTCCTATTGTTATGCTCAGCTGGAATTTCCTTTCTTGCAAGTTTCGACTTGCATCTAATGCTTGTTCTTTGTACAATTGTGAGAAAAATTGTTTGGGGTTTTTTGTTGTTTTGTTTTTGGATTTTGTTGTATAATCCTCCCTTAGCTTGGCTAGGTTTTTAATAAAATGAGTGACTTTCATTTTTATCTAAAATCTCCACAGAAATTCGTCAAAAAAACCACTTTCCCCTTAAAAAATAACCCACAAAAAAACCCACACAAACAAACAAAAACCAACCAACTTTTACCTACAGTAATAAGATAATATAATATTTGCAGTAAGATAATAATGTAAACTGATAAAAATGTTATTATATTTAATCTGCTGATGTCCCAGGTCTGTTTTAGCACATGAAAAGATCTGCTTTGACTTAATACAAAACTGAACATCAACTGACATGCCTTAGTTAATCTTTAGTGCATTCTTCCTGTCCTTTTAGAAGAAGGTGAGAACCTGTGTAGTGCAAGAAGTAAATCTTCGAAATCTCACATTCTAAATAATATTTTGATTTTTGTCTACCTGTGGTAGAGAGGAGAGGGGGTGACTCCTCCCACAGTCAGCCAGTAGGTGCCAGGCAACCTGCAGCCAGACACTGGGTAGGTGGAATTTTGCTGTCAATAAGTGAGGGTTGTATGAGCAGAAGTGGAAATATCTATTTGAAAAAATGCTAAATACACGCTGAACAATTTGCTTAGGAAGCTCAAGGTTTGGAGAGGTGGAGGTTGTGAGCTGAGAAAGCCCTTATCATGGGTACTCCCCATCTTGAGGAGAAAATTTTCTGAAGAATTTCAACATGTCCTTGCTCACCACATCATCTTTTCATCTTTTGGGATGTTTAACAACCAACAGGATGTCTGCCTTTTATGATACATTTTACTGGTTCTCTCATTCTTACAAGATCTGTTTCTTCAGTTATTTCCTATCTCATAAATTCCTCATGGTAGCTGCCTAGAGTTGCTAAGAAAAGGAACATATGGCTCATATGTTAAGTTCTAAGAAGAAAGCTAACTCTATCCCAAGTGAAACCAGGACAAGCTATCTTCTTACCCTTTCAGTTATCAGACTGTTTCTTCCCTTGCATCCATGCAGGAGAGGTTACAGGCTTCTCTTTTAAGTCTTATTTTTGCACTTGTTTTGCTTTTTCTTTTCCCCCTGTATGCTTCCCAAGGGTGGCAAACTGCATTTTTTTTCTATTGCAAACCTGTCATGTAGTATCTGTAGTTAATTTGACAGTTAATTAACTAAATTTGACATGTAGGTAATTTCAACAAGTAAGGAGAACTTCTGAGACTACTTCTTTCAATAAATACCAGATGCAAATTTAGAAGTTGGAATAAATTTTATTTTTAAAAAAATCCTGTAAACAATGCAGCAATGATTTATTTCTCTTTTTTCACTTTTTCCTATCTTCTTCTTTATCCGCTTTTTATGTTTAAGGAATAGCCTGCTATCTATTAAGGTAATAGTCTGTTGTGGTTTGAGTATGGGGCCATGCTTAGTCATGGCTATTTATCAAACACATATCCGTGTTCATTTCCTGGGTTGAGAAAAGGTGACTAGTCCCCTTGAGTGAAAACCAGTGATTTTTATCTTGACTGGTGATTTTGATGATGTGTCATGGTACTGAGCCTGTTGGTGCCCTTACATTCCATGGGATTTGTTGGTGTGGCCATTGTTACAAACATTCCTGTTGATAATAATCATTTGACCCCTTTTTGCCAATATCTGTCTGAAGTAGTATAAGGCACACAGCACACCTTGATAACTGCAGAGCTTAGCCCAGCTACTTTTAGCCCATGGGCACAGACTCAGGCTAACAAGTGGAGTTGGTACCAGGAATTTAACCTTGAAATGTTATTGGTCAGTGAAGCCGTGAACTGTGTCAAGTGCCCCAGCCTTTTCTGCTGTGTACTTCAGTTTGATGCTTTGAAATAATATTTATATTCATTACTATTTTCATGCAGACTGGAACAGAAAAGTAAAATATTGTACAGACAGAGTCTTTTTTCAAAAATGTCTCTTTATATCAATGATTTTGGAGTGCTTCAAGCAGATTCTTTTTCTGAAATCCCCATAGTACATTATTCATTTAGTTAGATATGTAGATAGGTAGGTAGATAGATAGATAGATAGATAGACAGATAGATAAATATAATACTTTTTTCTAATGAGAGGTCTTTTACCACAAGTACCAGTCCTGGGTGTTAACAACCTGGTAGCAATGACATATTAGGTAGGCATTGGCCTATAGGTGGATATAAAATCTTCCTAAAACACAGTAACAGAAATAAGCACTGCAATTGCCTTCTCATGTTGCCCATTAAGCTCCAGTCATACCACTTCATATGAGCAAATAACAAGACATAAAAGACCTTCCCAGAGATAAAATTTCTCTCATCATTGTTTTTTAACAGAATCTAGTAAGTCTTCTGTGTAGAGCTACTTCATACCTAAAAGATGGGTATTTGACCATATAGTTCTCCCCATATTTGTAAGTGTCATTCAGTTTGCAGCTAATAAAAGTATAGCAATTTTTTCAGTTGCATTATTCATTTTAGGTGTTATAAGCAGCACTGCACCTGTTACCATGTAGTCTCTTCTTTACACAGTTGTTGAAATAGTGTTCATTAGAATGGTGTCTGCATCTTATACGGATAAAATTTTCTGTTGTGTCTGCTTTTCAATATATTTCCTGTCTGACATCATTCTTGGAGTTCCTGAAATTTTCTGCCCCACCGGTTCACAGCTTGCAACAACAAAAGATCTCAAAAATATAGGAATATTTCATATTGGTATTCTGCCAATTACAGCTTTATTTCTTACATTCTACATATTCAAATGCATCCTAAAGTTTTATGTGGGGTACTACTTTGTCCTGTAATCTCCTAGAAACAGGAAACAAAACAGACTGTTGTGCTATGGGGGGTACATGATTGCTTCTGCTTGGTGGCACACCTGTAAAGTGTGATTGTTACAGGGTACACATTGGGTGCTTTGGAACCCATGAGAATAAAGAGTTTCAAGAAACTGTAGATAGTATTGAACAAAACAAAATGCTATTTAAAAAGCAAAAAAGGTTAATTTTAAAAAAATGTTAATTTCAGCTTTGCTGTTCTGATTTATAATTAGTAAGACTGTCTAAAGAGTTTTCCTTGCCTATAATGAAATAAAATTACACAGTCAACTATAGCATTGTTTTTGTTATTTTTTAACACTGATACAAATGTCTGTCTCACTTCACTCTAAAACCATAAATAAATTCATCTGGAAAGAAAAATTATATCTAGCCTGCAGGCAACCAAAAAGTGAAATAAGTTGTTTGTTTGTTTGACTGAGACATGCACATTGGGTTTTCAGCCGCATATGTGCATGACATTAATGTCACAAAAAGATAGGTTTGTTTATTTCCCCACAAACATTGCAGTTCAGTTTTGGCAAGATGCTTTGGAGTAGAGTTTTCTTTCATAGTTACTTGCAAAGCTACTGTGGGTTTCAGTCCAAATTTCATAGTCATGAAATTTTATCCTTGCATAACAAATTCAGGACCTAAAGTCTACTGAACCAACTGTCCTTTTTCTGACAGCAGCTAGTAATGTTTCCTTAGAAAAGCCAAACAGGGCAAGACAGTTGTTTTTCTAGTCATAGCAAATTATATATGATCATAGAATTGAAATAAATTTATGTAAATTATTTTGATCATGATACTTAATCATGCTCAGCTTTCAGCATTTTACTTTGCAATTTGAATATCTTGAAAAGAAGAAAGTTTTTGCAGTTTTTAAACCTGGCCTTTACTAAACTGTTATGTAGGAATCATTTAAGTATGAGTTTAATATCTTCTTTCAATGGAAATATTTGAATACCTGTAATAGTCAATACTATGAACTATTTAAATAGAAATATCAAGATTATACAATGTTATGCATTAGTATGTTGCTTCATAAGACTGCCTATCAATCATATAAAAATGCATGTTAGCTCTATTTGAAAGTATAAGATGCCAATAAGTAGTTCCCTACTTGTCTTTTTTATAAAACTTCTAAAGTTATTCACATAGCAGCTTTCTATTTGTTGTATGATCATGCTAAAGCAAACAAAAATGTGAAATAATTTATTCCATCGTCTCCTCCTTGTGATGGGATGTATTAGGACAATATATTTTCAAGGTGTGAGTATAGGTGGAGTAAAAGAAGAATTAAGTAAGCAGACAGCCATTAGTTCCTGGAAAGCATCTCTTGGGAGTGAGTCCCTGAATTCAAAGTTAGGGATGTATTCTGACTCGGATTGAATCTGAACTTTGTCAGCGAGTGTGATAATTTTGATCAAAAGTTATGATGCAGTTCCAAATGAAGAAAAAAACCTATGAAAAAATTTGCATTAGCATAGATTTCAAAGAAACTGCATTATATCAGCTGAAATTTAATCATATAAATCTTTTGACATGTCAGGTGCCACGTTCATAATGCAGCAGTTTTCAATTTTTAGCATAGACTAGTGAAGTACAGTATTCATTGGAACAGAAGCAATTTTGAAAATGTATGAAAAAATTCCTAATTTTTTTACCATATGGATTGTTTTTATCCACCTAAAATGAAACTGAAATTCCAGATATATTTTGTTTCGTTTTCCCCTGAGTCAATATGAACATGTCTAGCATGATGAGTGTTACAAAAAAATAAGAGCTATATTTATTAAAATAGCTTGTTATCATAAGATTCTGGTCTTGGCTACTAAAATAAAAATTTATATTTATCTGAATTGGTGAAATTGTAAAACACACAGAGAGAAAGTATACATATAGAGGAGTAATCTTGTATACTATTTCTAATGTACAGAGAAAGAAAAAATATTTTATCTTATATGTTCAGGAATTACTGTAAAAATGGCATTCTGTCCACTACTGTTCAGCATGTTCCAAAAAAAGTTCCCATCAACTGTATAATTATTGTCAACAGATGAAGTGCTATTATTATGTTGTCAGGCACCATGAGTTACACATTATTGAAACGTCAAATTCAGCATACTGTTAAACATATGATAGGTTTCTCTAGAAAAATATTGATAAAGGTTTTTCTTCCTTATGCACTTAAAACTGAAATGAAAAAATTAAACATTTGAAGTAGACTATCACTAAAAGTTTTTCTGCATATGCTACAAAAAAAATAGAGATCTGAAGATATAGAATAGAAAGCACTGGTATATTTCATTGAAAAATTAAAACAAGTATCCATACACAATAGGTATGAAAATATACATATCTGAGTTTTTCATATAGTTTTCTCTTGCCAAAGGAAAAGTATGTACAAATTTCTGTTCAGGAAGAATATCACTTCAGAGATAGAAAAGCATACTAAAGTCTGAATACACAACTCAAAAGTTCTGACTCTCTGTGATAAAGAATTAATTTCCTGTAAATCAATATTGAATGATACTTCAGAACTGATAATTCATATTCAAGACTACTTTTAGGAATTTTTTTAAGTAAATGAGAGCCTAGGAAAATCTTTTATGCTCATTCAGATATTGTATTTTCACCTAAATTTATTTTTTCTACAATTTTTTAAAGCACAGAACTGTTACACTTCGTAGACAACCAGTTGGTGGCTTGGGCTTAAGCATAAAGGTATGGGTAACATCTCTTTTCTTCTTTTAAATTTCAGTATGACCACTTCAGTCTTGAGATCTCATGGTTAATATCTCTCTCTTACAGGGTGGTGCTGAGCACAAAGTGCCTGTCGTCATATCAAAAATATTTAAAAACCAAGCAGGTAACTTATGCTATTTATTTATATAGTACCGTAGATACTTATAGTTTCAGGAATCTGTTTTTATTTCAGTAAGACAGTTATGTTATAAACAAAATATTTAAAGTGACTTGCAAAACCAGAAGTATGATAGAGGAACTATATTGATGTACTTAACGTATATAACGCTAAGGATAGAAAAAATACAAACCAATTTTTTTTTTCCCCACACAGTAATTCACAACCATATGGTATGACTAGGTGCCCCCAGAGAGTAATTTGTAATGTTTATTATAGTGAAGATAACACAACAACTAAATCAGTACAGTCTATCTTGGTTAAGTATTACATTGACATTTATCTAGCAAAAGGAACCTTTGGGAGACCTTTTCAGACCTGAAACTGAACTTGGCAAGTTGGAGAACTGGTCTGGAAAACAAAGGGGCTCTTTAGTGAGGAAAAGTTGCATGTGGGTGGGCAGTGCCTTGCTAAGGGTCTTAGATGACCAAAAGCAAAGTCATGTTCTGTTCTCTGATGGGTGTGGACATGGGGATAAGCTTGTTCTTTTGTTTTCTGAGGCATTCTTTTACATTTTTTAAGATTTGTTGTCTTCCAAAGCTTCTATGTGTTTCCTCTCTTCCCTAGTACAAATCTACCCATTTCATGTAACCTTTCCTTCAAAAGAAGACAAAGATTGTGATCCTCAGTGCATGTCCTGCTCCTTAAAGGTCTCAAAGCCACTGACATGATCTTTTTCACTCATCAGGCTCTTTTTCTGCTTTGCTGTAATGGAGGTTAAGCACATTTGATTGACACCATGTTTAGACTCATGCTTTACTAGGTCACACACTGTGCTGATTTTTCTCCTCCACATCTTCTTTAGGGGGTCCTTTTTTTACTTGAAATGAATACCTGATTTCATCTGATACCTAATTAATATTGAATGGATTGTCTATTCCTGTATCCTATTGGAAACACTGCTTCAACTTTCCTGTGTACAGAATTTACATTTCTTTTTATAATATTGTTTCTGCAGTGAGGAAGAGAAGGTGTTTTTATATCAACTGTATTACTGTATATGGAATAGTGATATGCTTCCTAAATACACAGTATTTATAACAATACTAAGAAAATGTGCATTAAAATAATAACAATAAATTAATGTAAGCGTTCCGATCGAAGGGAAGTAATTCAGGAAATTAATCGCCAACAAGGAAAGCTATGTCCTGCTCTCTTAGGGCATAATACTCTCAACCAAGGTTAGTAGTGAGTTTGTATATAGAATACTTACATTCAAAGTTTTGTACATTGTGACTAGTTATTCTTTACCTGTATTTATTTGTAGAGAAACAAATGCAACAACAATTTTATGGGGTCAGCTTTTTACTTCAAATTTGAAAATCACTCCTCAGAGTGTACTTCTTTTAAGATCTTATAATCTTTTGTCTGAGGAAACTCAAAAATCAGTAGTGATTATAAGCAGGAGCAGCGCTGTATCACACTAAGCCCATATGAAATGTTCCTGGCTGGATCAGTGAATGGAATGAAGACATTGACACACCTGGCAAGGTATGAAGGAAGTAGTCAGGCAGGTTCCAGTTAGCTCCTGCATCCCTTCTTGTGAGTGAGTCTGTGATTCAGGTACTGCTGCAGGTGCTAAAGAGCAGAGATCTGAGACAGAAATGCTTTTTGGGGCACGTTGCTTATAGCACTCCCATTCCAGTTACTGAATTTCTGTGCAAGAGAAAATAGAGTGGAGGTTTTTTTTGCTTGTTTCTTCCAGAAAATAAATATTTCTAAAAAGTTTCAAAAGATTTTCAGAAGAATTTTGGAAGTGCTCAACCTTCTTATACTGCAAATCTTTTTTTTTTTAATATATATATGATCTCACAAATCTCAGAGAGGTGCTGTTATTCAGTACAGGAGGAAGATAATAACTAAGGCTATTCACAGTGTTATTCTTCTGGTATTATACATAACTGGAAAATTAAGTAAGAGAACATGTCTAAATTTATCTCACAGGTGACATTGAGGCAATATTTCTGGTTTTAGATTCTAGAGTTTTAATGTAAGAGACAACAATCTGGCAAGGGATTAAGGGAAAATAAGAAGTGTTCTATAAATATGTGTATTCTCTCTCGATTTATATATATATTGATACACAGACACACATAACAAAATACAAATGTATTTACATAGAAAAGAACATCTGTAAGAAGTTTAATATAATGAGAATATATTGTGTTGTATAATGTTAATGTAATGAGAATATAATGTATTAATATAATGTGTTATACATGACAGAGAGAGGAGACCAGTGCAGATTTATCTAAAACTAAGCTTTGGACTGAAAATCTGTATATTCATAATGTAGATAAATCACCAATGGACTTTCATTTCACAAGGTGCTAATAACAGTGAAACTGATTGGCTGGCTTTAAGAGTGGCCTTTAGTTAAGCACTGAGATTCATTGCTGCTTCAAGAAAATAAACTGAATTGTAAAAAATAAAAAAAGGCTTTATTGTGCAGTAACATTAGAAAATAAATAATTTACCTGATAAAAAAGCAATTTCTTATCAGGCATTTTACTGTTTTCTGTACTTGAGTAAAATGCCTGAGAAACATGAGTAAAATTCTCCTCAATAACTAAAAAGCTGATTTCCTAAAATGGTTGATAATTTGTGATAATTTTCATGAAATTTAATGCCTTTTATATGACAACACTATCAAATAATGTTTACAACCTTACTTTGTATGGATATAGTACTATTTTAGTTCCAAAGGTGGAAGCACAATAAAAACCCAGTTATTTCTCTTTTAGATCTCTATAACCTTTGTGCTATCTAAATAAAGTAATTAGTTGTCTATTTTTGTACTGTTTAATTTTTTCAAACATTGGACAAGTGATTTTTTTGGCACTGACCTAAGCATCAGCTGGCAGCATTTGTGCTTCAGTTTTTGAAATAGGATGAACATTTCAATAGGATTTCATTTCATTACTTCACAGAAGCACATCCATAGCAGCAGTGCTTATAAATACTATTCTTATAGTTTTGACCTCTCAGCTGTGATCAGTGTGTTTATAAATGTCAAATTAAGTTATCCTAGATCACTCTTCTTTCCTGAAAAAGTTCACTGAAACATACACAGAAACTCAGTTCAAGAGCATAACTTTACATTTTTGAAATACAAGATTATTTGGTCACTCAGTGCTGGAGACTGATGTATTGCAAATCACAGTAAAAAATACAGAGTTTTTCCTGAGCACATCCTCCTCAACAGTATTAGAGCAAGTTTTGCTAATTCCAATGACTCATCACCAAGTCTGGCCTTTTAAATTTTTTCAATTGATTCTGCCTTCCATTCTAACAAAGATTAATTTTTTTTTTCCTACCTCCAAAACTTTTGCTAAAGTTAATTGCAGAGGGAAGAAATTTCTGTGTCAGAATGAGAAAAAGTAAATGCAAACTTTAAAATATAATGTAGAGTTATAAAATCAAAAGTAAAATAATATAATTAGCCACAGAGTAATTTTTATCCCATAGGAAATTATTTCACTTGCAAAACCAGGTGTTTTTCCTACCCATTTATTAAATCATCAGTTGACTCGGGGTATTAACAACATTGCTGATAATCTCCCAGATAATGGAAAGAATTTTGATGTTGAAACTTCCAAGTAATGTCCTATAAGCCTGATTCAGGCTGGTTTGGTTTTCGGGGTTTTTTAATGTAATTTAATACAGTATTGGTTTTGTTTTTTCCTTCTGAAACTGGCTTAAGATGGAGTACATGGTACTTGTTGTACATTGATTGGTGAATTGCTATTAGTTTCTAGGTGTGTTATATTTTTATATATGTGCTATAATAATATTAACAATTTATTTAAGGCAAATAATGCTGTGGACTTACAGTCAAATAAATGTAGAGTCCTATTCTTAGAGCTATGTAATGTAACGTCCAGAACTTGGAAAGGAATCATATCAGTCAGGTTTTCTTGTTGTACAGTGAATTGATTAGATCAACTAAAAATACTTCAGAGAATCTTCAGATCCTATATGTGGATAAAGTGTACAAGATTTCATGTGTTTACATCTTGCCCTGTGTATTCCCATTTTTAATTACTAAAGATTCTTTATGAGTTTGTAGAATTTAGATGGTGGAGATTGTAAAAATGAATGGATTTTGAAATCTAGGTTCATTCTATGTACAAATGATTTACTACATATAATATTGGAAATTCTGATTGTTTAAACATCAAACAATAAAGTACTGTTTTGTTGCAGAACATTTTCATCTGATCCAACTTTTCATTTTGTGAGACCTTTTGCAATAATTTGACTACTGCTGCTAGCTCTGCTCATAGCTCAAGTAATATGTGAAGTCAGACAAGCAGCAATGATGAAACAGACCAGTGGGTTCAGCTCATGAGGTGTGATGAAAATACGTAAATAAAATTAAATAAAGTGCAATGGAATAGGATTAGTTTGCATTGTGCCAGTTTAAGAAAAAAATCTCCCTTAAGAGCCAAAATTAATTAAAATCTTATTTTGAATGCATTTTCCCAGCTTCTGTAGCAAAAGTTGACTCATAACTCACGTTCTGCTGTATTGAAAAATCTTCTGGTTAATGCCAAGTCCATTTCTAACTGATGCTGTCCAGAACTGGAATGAACTCCAGACATTCAGCAGCTGAAACATTCTTGGTGTAAAACCATGTGCTCTGCAAACACAGACTGTGTCCAAATATCACATCCTGGTTCCTGAATTCAGGACTGTCTGGAGGACATGGCATCAGTTTGATGAGGGCTTTCAACAGTTTCCCATGCCAAAGATGGTTTGGTGTGAAATTGTCTGTGATACCTCCTCCATGGGTATATTTCTGGGTTTTGATGTTGACTCATCACCAAAAGGGTACAAGCACAGTAACCCAGCCCAGTCTGAACAAGCTGGTGGTCATGATGTGAGATTGCACCCAGCTGCACAGCATGGTTCTATCCACAGCTGATGTTCTTCATCCCTGCAGCTGTATTCACCTTAGCTTCATCAGCCTTGGAGATTCATTCCACTGAGCCAGCCAGCTCAATATTAAGGATGAGTTAAGGGCAAACAGAGGTATTTAGGTTTATAAGGAAGCCAGAATGGTTCAAAATTTTGTTACACCCTGTGCTAATGAAGGTGAAGTCTGAATACAAGACCATCTTTGAGCCTATAGCCTCATTAGAACATAAGGCCTTGTTAGAGTATAAAACAGCTGAAGCTGGGTGGTGTTTAATTTTTGGATTTTATTTCCTAATATCACTTTAAAATTTCTTCAGGTTTTTGTTTTAGCATTAATCTTATTTTCTATCAATCTTTTATTATCTTTGACAGTGTTATTTTTCTTTATTATTAGAAAGCTAATGATATATGAAGTTAGCATACTCATTGTTCTTTCTCATGGACTTATGCCTCCATCTCTAAACTTATTTTCAGAAGGCCTGGAAGAACATTCTTAACATTTTTGATTTCTTTTTAACTGTTGCCTTCTCAGGACTAGACAGGCCATGAAAGTCAGTACCTCATAATAGAAGGAAAGTCTTAGTGAACTATTGAAGATCAACAAGTAAAAGCAAGGTATTTTGATCTCTGATTCAGGAATTATTTTCTATTCAACTTAGTAAGAATGAATTTAAGGTCCAATGTCTGTCAATAATTGAGTTGGTATAGTTGTGTTTTAAATCACAGATTAAAGGTTTTGCTTGCAGCAGATGTATCTTTACAGTCAGGAGTGTAGTTATGTCCAATTCATGGAAGAGGAGGGGGAAAATACATCTGGATATATTGAAGCTGTCTTTTGCATCCTTAATACTAATTTTTCCAATCTTTTAATTTTATCCAGTTTCTTAACTATTCCTTTGGATTTTCTTCATAAATACTTATGCATGTGTTTAATGTTAAGCTTGTGAATTGAGAAATCCATGAAGTCAGTGCAGCTCACTGTGTGCTTTAAGAAGCATTTTTTGTCATAAGACATAGTACCTTGTATGTTTCTTGTGTGATTGAGGAATTCAATAAAAATTGAGAGAAAATATGTACTGTGACCAATCTTGAAAAATATAAAGACATCAGATTATCTACAGATTCAAATCTGCATAGAGATGTGCATTAATTAACTAGTTGTAAGTAAGTATTTCCAGAGACTGTTCAATAAATTTACCATTTCACTACCTTGGAAATTTTGGCAAATTTGATACAGCCTTTCTTCAGTCTTAGTGGATAGGAAAAGTAAGCAAACCAAAGCCAGAATTACTGGTTCTTTTCCCTTCTCACTGAGTGTAAAAGAATTTTAATAGTTCCTGGCACTGTTAGAGATTGGGATTTTTTTAGAGATTAGAATGTTGGATCATTTACATTTGGGAAATTTTTTCAAATCTAATATACACAAAAATAAGATTTTAGGTTTTTTTGATGATTATTTTCATACCATTACTTCAGCATAAGCCCTTTTAGGTTTCCATCCTGCTTTCCTTTGTTCAGTATTACTTTTGAATTTAATCAATGTACAGCATTTAATCAGTATTAAACCTCTTTAAAGAGATTAAGAGTAAAGGTGATGTAGCACTATTTTTCAAGTAAAACTTCAAGAGGCAAACTGGCATCTGAAAAAGTTGCATTTATTTTTTCAGTGAATAAGGTTATATGTTCCGTGGTAGCCCAAAGCTCTTTTTGAAGTATTTTGGTTTTAGTGTTGCTTCATTTTACTCATAGTGACTGATAATTTTAGAGTAGCCTTTCATAAGCACCTTTGTATATGAGGATGTTGCCAGTGGGAGAAATTTTCATGAAGATTTTACTTAATATTTTTGTCATGTAGGGAGAATGTGATTTCATTGAAACATCAACAGATGTCTTGTCTTCAGGTTTAAAATATGCCTTATAGAAACAGGACTGACTTTCTGTGTCCAAATTTACAGGACTGATTTTCTGTGTCCAGTCACTTTATTTTTAATATATTTCTAAACTATATTGTAAATTCTGCATTGTAGTGACACACCCCCTACAATTTCATGTATGATAAACGTATTTTTGAGTAACCATCAATGATTTTAAATTATAGACCATTGCCTAAACCCAAAGACTTTCATCATAGACATGTCAGCAAGCAGCAGGTGTCCAGCTTATTGGTTTAGTATACAGCATAATGCACTTCTAGAGAAAATTCTCTAGTTGTCCTAAAGGCTATACTTGTTTCAGTTCATAGAGTGTTTGGTCTTGACCACATAATGCTCCTTCTCTCATTTGCTTATGTGGACAGCCTTGATTGTTTTTCAAGATTCTGCAAGTAGGATATAATTGCTTTGTGCTCTTAAACTATTAAATTTATTGGCTAACACACATGAGGTAGCTGGGGATATTGCAGTATTCATCACCCCTGTGGAATGAGCAATGGGTCTTTGCTGGTCTGGCAGCCAACAGTCCTGGGAGAAAGGTTCAGCCTCCACTGCTCCACAGAAGACAAGGGAATTGTCTTTTATGCTGCCAAGTTATAATCCTCCATTTACCCAGTTTTCTTCCTTGAGGTTTTATACCTATTCATATCACTGCTTTTCCTTTTTAAGCCTTGAGCTGTTAAATAGTGTTATTTCAAGAATTTTAGCTGTGTCTAGAATTTAGTCTTTCCTTTTCTGCATGAATACTAGTCTATGTATTTTCCTTTAACTTTTGTTACAATGCAGCAGTTTTCTCAGAAGACTTAGACAATACTGCTCAACTGTGCTGTTGTGTCATTATGCAGTGTATCACAAATAGATGAACATCCAGGAAAATGGTAATACCTACGTACATGCCCACAAATCTTCATCATGCACTCTTCCATCAGGATCTCAGATTTCACACAAACATTTTCTGGTTCAGTATGATTTGCTTTCTTGCCCTACATTTTTCTGTTGCCACCTCTTACAGAATTTTTTTTCCAAATTGATTTCTTACATTCCACATTTCTTTATTTACTGTGCTTTTTCCTATAATGCTGTTTCCAGCAGATCTTCCCAAAAGCAACAGCTTTGACAGCAGAGCCAACAGCACAGGGCCTCAGGAAAGCAGCACTGCTCCTGCCCACAGGTGCTGTCCTTATCACATCTGTGGCCCACAGATCAGCTGACTGGTACTTGTTGGAGAGCAAACAAACACATCTGCCTTGCTGCAGGGCTTGGAGCCTGAATCCAACTGTGACCCCTGCACAGACAGAGTAATATCTGAGGATTGGCTTGCTCGGGTTTTCCTCCTTGTAGAGGCTGAGGACACACTGTCCCTGTGTTTGACCTTGTTTGGTTGCTGTCCAGGTTCTACACTGATTCCAGTTTCAGGGACTGTTGCAGTACTTGTCAGCAAAGTCTGCTTCTGCCTACTGGGGCTTCTTGCAGCTGTTACTGGCAGCAGAAGTGCATCACAGTGTGGCACTGGTGTGCCCTAGGATAGGCTGCTTAGAGGTCCACAAAACAGAAAGTTTTTTGTACTAATTTTCCTCGGTCAGCTTCTCTTCACTTGAGAGCACTTAGACTGGAGGACCAGTCTGATCTCATTTGAAATCCCTGAAATTTACAGTATAGATATAAGGAGCCTCATCATCAACTGCTTTGATTCATGATCTCTTTCTGTTCTGCCTCTTCACAGATGACTTTTGTGTCCTGGTTTTCAGCTGGGATAGGATTAATTTTCTTCTTAGTAGCTGGTACAGTGCTATGTTTTTGATTGAGTATGGGAATGATGTTGATAACACACTGATATTTTAGTTCTATCTAAATAGTACTTTCCCTAAATCAAAGACTTTTCACTGTCCCATGCTCTGCCTGCAAACAAGTGCACAAGAAGTTGGGAGCAAGCATGGCCAGGAGAGGTGACCCAAACTGGCCAAAAATATATTCCATGGCAAGAAATATTCCATCCCATAGAACATCATCCTTGGAATATAAACTGTGGAGAATTGTCTGGGAGCTGCCAGTTGCTGCTTAGGAATGGGCTAAGCATCAGTCAGCAGGGGATGAGGAATTGTATTGCGCATTCCTTGTTTCTCCTGGGTTTTATTGCACACTGTCTCCTTTCCATTACTATTAGTATATTATACTTCAAAAATTAAACTGTTCTTGTCTCAACCCATGAGTTTTTATGGGTTTTTTTTAAAGTCTTTTCCCCATTCCTGGGGGCTAGTATGGGGTAGAAGAATGGGGTTGGAAAGGAGGGTTGAGCAAATGGCTGCATGGTAAATAGTTGCCACCTAAGGTTAAACCATGGCAGCTTGCTGATGCAAAGAATGCTTAAAATTTCTCCACTCACTTCTGAGTCAATCAGACACTGTGGACAAGGCATGCATCCTTTGAATTCATCCTTTTCTTCTTTGCCTCAATTGGAATTTCAAACTCACCCTCTTCCTTCTATTTCCAATTCAAAGATGCTTCCACTTTTTTAAAACAGTTCAATGGCCCTAACATTAGCACTGAATTAAAATTGTTCACATTCTTTACTATTGGTGTATGTTTTACTAACATCTCAAATAGTAGTTTAGTATTGAGATGCCCACACTCATGTTCATCTCCTCCACCAATGTATGTACCCAGAACAGATTACTTCTGATTGCTTTGTGTCAGTTTTGAACTGCTTTAATTCCCTTAAATTTCTGTACATAGATGTCTTTTCTATGCAAGCAAATAAAAATTATATGCATGATTTTAAATAAAAAGTAGGATGACAAGTAGGGTAATGACCTCCAATGCAACTTGTAACATGATTTTTAAAATAAATAGAGAAATATTTCCTAAGTATTTACTAATGAACTGTAATTTTTATCTGCCAAAAGAGTGATGAACAATTTATTTTTTAAAAAGTGCTATTTTGTAACAAAGGCACATTTGCAGTAGCAACAGCTAAATTGCAGAAATCAAGAATATTCTATTCAGTCCTTTAGTTTTTACTTCTATTTTCTTTTCTCATAGTACTCTCTTCATTAACATTGATGGCATTCTTCTAAGCCTCAAGGTGTGACCTTAAAGGTCATGTATAAGACTAATAGGCTTTCTTTAATACTATCAGTCTTTTAAGGATAAGAGCCTTAATTTTAATTAATTTATGCATTTCATGAGATAAACATCCTCAAATTCCAACCAAAAAAAAGTTAAAATTTTGAAAGTTAGTGAATAGACCTCAAAACAATGTCATTGTTTGTATCTATGGAGAGTTGATTGAAATTTTATGACATTATCCCCATTAATTCTGTAAGGCAGGAAATATGCAAATTGTAGATCAAAATAATGTTATTCTTTAGGACAAAACTAACTCAAACGTCAAGTTAGAATTGTATTAAATTCTAGTCACAACCTCTTTAATTACAGCAGTCCCTGTTTCCCTTTTGTGGAAGAATAATGAAAAGTGTGAATCACATTTTCCACATAATTTATTGAAATCCTTCATTAGTGAGAATTGACATTTGTATTCCATACAAAACAAGTTTTTATGCTTGGAAAGTAGCTCTCTTAATGTGTTTAAAATTGCTAGGAGTCTATTACCTTTTTTGGATGAATACTGATTGCTGTGCCATTGGTATTTTCACAACCAAATCAGTTTCAAATGAGGATTACAAAGAGTGTGTTAAAACAATTGCTGGAAGAGAATATAGCATTTTTTCAGTACTACTATCAATTAAAATTTACTCCTTCTGTAATCCCACAGCTGAACAGACAGGAATGTTATTTATAGGAGATGCAATAATACAGGTCAGTAAACATTCACTTTTTTCCACAGACATTTGTTTCTTACTTGCTTTTATTTCAGTAACTAACTTCGCATTACAAATCATTTTCTCCCTATTGTATCTGTTTTTAGGTTAATGGTATAAATGTAGAGAGTGCTACCCATGAAGAAGTGGTAAGTCATTCCACTTTGATTTTTTATTGGTGTACAAAATATCTTATGTCCAAACTGTTCTGTCTCTGGTCTTGTTTCAAATGAATTTACTCTTTTTTACTATAAAGACAGTGCTATTTATCAGGTTTATCATCTATTTGATTATTAAAACTTTTCCAGTTATTTAATTCCATTTTGAAATCAAATTTGCCATAATGCTTGGTCTAACCTGAAACAAAATAATTTATTGAGTAGTGGTCAGGTTTTACAGATTTGCTTCATTTATCAGACTGACCATATGAGGACAAAGCTAGTTCACATTCACTCGATGTGCAGTGCTTTTCCGGTCTGCAGTGCAAGGCCTTATAGATAAAAATTGTTACCCCTGTTGCCTGTTTATTGGCAGTATCTCAGAATAACATCTGTAGCAACCATAAATGACGTGGGCTTTGGCAGTCTTATCAGCAGGGCAGAAATTACATGGGCAAAGGAACTAAACTTGCTTTTATTACTTGAAGGTGATCTTTCTAGTTCAAGATCTAGTTCAACTCTAACAAATGTTTTCCAAAATTTTCTTTCAGTTTTTTATTTTGTTTGTTTCACAATGGCATTCCTTGCTTTTCAGACGTTTTCTGTTTTCTTTTACTTTCTGCCATTTTAGAATGTCTGCTAGTTCACCCTTGCAGGATGTGAGGAGGTGCGCGCAGTCAGCACACACTCAGAAAACCTTTCTTTTACAAAACTGAAGCTTAAGTGTAATTGTACATCAGTATGGGTCACAGGTGTTAAAGACCTAAAACCCATTGGGGTTAATTCATGGGAGAGAAGGCTACAAAATCTGAGAACTTTAGGAAAGGAGGCCAGTTTGTTCTGCCTGCTACCTACCATCTTCCCTCCTGAGATGTTTATGGAGTTAGCTAGTCCTGATTGTACCAAATAGGGAATTTTGTTTCTTGACCCTTGAACTTCAGCAGTGTTAAAAGGTGATTACTTCTGGGCAAGCCAAACAATTATCTACTCTGTCAGCAGCAATTTAACAACAAACTGGCTCTCTGTTTATCTCTTCTGATACTAGAATTTGTTTTCCTCCACAATTATTCAAGCTGCTACTATCACACATTAGTTCTGGCTAAGGGTATGGATAGAATAAATAATTCAGAATCAGTGCGAAGAAAAATTCTGCTTTTGTAGTAAGTAATACAATGGTGTGGAAAATTGAAAATAATTTCTTTTCCTTGAAACTTAAGTTTATTTGTTTATTTTTAGAAAATCTACTGGTGTGGAGAATGCAGAAAATGTTGATTCAGAGATTAATATAGTTTCTGTATTGTGTATCAGAGAGGCAATTTAATTTTCTTTCCCTGGTGGCTAATCAGGTTGTCAATGTGCATAACATGAAAGGAGCAGTCAGATGTCCTGAGTGGAGAGAAAGAGGGAAGCAAAGATAAAGGAGTATTTTGGTTGAAGTTCACAAAGGTGTACCACTTGGTGTTCTTTGGCTGGGACTTCAATTTTCAAGATATAAATACAATAAACTTTGAAAGGAAATGAAACATGAGGTTGCAGTTTTCTGATTAACATATTTTTTAAGATTCATAGAGTCAGAAAATGGCTTGTTTCGAAGGGATCTTGAAGATCAACTATTTCCAACACCCCTGCCATGGGCAGGAACACCTTCCATTACACCAGGTTGCTTGAAGTCCCATCCAGCCTGGCCTTGAACACTTCAGGGATGGGACATCTTCAGTTTCTCTGACAACCTGCTCCAGTGCCTCACCATCTCCACAGTAAAGAATTTCTTCCTAATATCTACTCCAAACCCCCTCTTCTTGAGTTTAAAACTGTTCTTCCTTGAACTATCACTACATTCTCTTGTAAAAAGTCCCTCTTCTCTAGTAGCCCCCTTTAGGGTCTGGAAGGTCTCCCCTGAGTTTTCTCCAGGCTGAACAACCCCAGCTCCCAAAGCCTGTCATCATAGGAAAGGTGTTCCAGCCCCTTGAGCATCTCCTTGGCCCACCTGATAATCACAGAGCTGAGCAGACTTCTTGGCATTTTGTGGTGTGAGTCTGAGTACTTTTCTCTCCCTGTTCGTAGTGAAAGAGAAAAATAAGATTCAGAAAGATTTTTGTGAGTCCCCAAGGTAAGCATTGCCCTCTGCTGAAATGTACTAGAAGTACCTGCTTGTTTCCACCGTAAGCAAATTGTAGGAAATGCGATGAAAAACCATCTCTGTTACCTTTCAAAGGGGAAATGGACAGGGTTCTACATAATCTCTCATGAAGACTGTTTTATGTAAATCTATGATTAGTTCAAATGTAATTTTGTATGAAATTAATCCTATTTCAAGGATTAATAAACTGATTATTTCCATTAACTAGAAAATGCAGGAGAGGGTGTTTAGTTATACAAAAATGGAAAATTAGATGTTGCATGTTATTTTTTTCTTACTGTATCTTATTCATGTATTTCATAGTATTAGTATGTTTGACACATTTTTAGTATTCCACACAAATGTTAATCTCTTTGGAATTTTGCCCAGTGATCCAGGAAAGTACTTGGAAACATTTTTTTCTTTTTATTAATGAATATTCTCACCGAAGGACATTGCTAAATAATTCTCCATTAAAACAGAGAATCTGTTCAGTAGGAATAATTTTAGATTTTCAGAATTTGAACAGATTTTAGTTGATAGTAATTAATTTTTTAAAAATATTTAATACTTCATCTCAAATTCAGGGTGACCCCAGTGTCTGGGAATGATTGGCATCTGACTCCATTGATTGAGAATGCTGAACAATTGCTTTATTAAAACTATATTATATTACATTAATACTATACTATATTAAGGAGATACTAAAAGAATACTAAAGGAAAACCTGTGACTGTCTGAGACAGCCAGGACACAGCTTGGACCTAATAGGCCAATTAATACAAATAACCATCACCAGAATCCAATTAAGAACTCACGCTCAGTAAACAATCTCCATAACACATTCCACATGTGCAAAAGCAAAACAACAGTAGCAGCAAGGAGAGATAAGAATTGTTTTCTCTTCTTCTCTCTGTGCTTCTCCAGGAAAAACCCTGAGAGAGAGAAAATTACGTGTCTCTCCGTTGAGAGAATGTGAATGCCACAAGTTCAGATGTTTACTGTAGTGCTATTTAATGTGTCATTGGCATGTCTGGCTGGCAGTGATGAACATGTTCTTCATTAGGCTGCTTAATTGAGATACAAGGATTTAACCTGAAAATTGTTTATCTTCATTGAGATACTGAGATTTTATTTTCATTTGTGAATTCGCTATTTTGGAATCGAAGTTCTCTGCATGTTCTTCTGGAATTCAGTTCCAAATGGTGGAGCACAGATTATGAATTTTATCCATATAATATCAGAAAAAAAGAGATCAAATAGAAAAACAGAGGAGAATCCATAACTAGAATAGGCACATAATGGTTAACTATTCAGCAAATACATCAAAACTAATAAAATAATTAAAAACATAGAGTTAGAGTGATGGATTATTAAAATAATTATGAAATAATTATATATAAATTATAATTATACAAAAATAATTAGGAACTAGCTTTTCAGATAGATGCTTGAGAAGTAGCAAAAATATTTTTTATTTACAAATGTTACTGTGTAATAATATCTTACTAATATGACTTTATTAATAAGTATATTTTATTGATTTATTGCAATAATGAATCTTCAAACAAATTAAGATATGTATTTTCTATGTGAAAATTGCAGTGTTATGCTCTGTTGATTAAACCACATGTTAATATTGGAATATGTAATTCATTAATATTTGAGGCAACAGCTTTATGACATTTAGAGATAGTCAGCAATACAGATCAAATGCAAGGAAATCTTTTAGCTAGATTGCCCAGGTAGTTGCTACACTAACATATATAGATGCCTTACTGACCTACACATATTTCTGACCCTAGACTGACTTTTAACTTCAAATTAC